>NC_140585.1:936520863-937122038 GCF_964204655.1 Triturus cristatus | reverse complement strand
TAAACTCACTTTTAGTTGAGCTATTTTCGCTCACTTTTTTGTTGAAACCTTTGAGTTATCATGCAATTCTTCTTCACACTTCTTTTTGTTAATGAAGTTGGTTGCCTGAGCTTCAACGTAACCCACAGGCTTTTCTCACTCACTCGCTCATGTTAATTTTCTGTGTTGCACCACCTTTAATATTTCTGAATCACAGTGAATTTTATTTTCCTTATTTGTTAGCAATCACTGTGTTTTTCCGTCGCAAACTTTGCCTATTGAACGTTTTCAGTCACTAATTTTCGTAGTAGTTCTGAATCACGGTGATTTTCTGGCGCTAAACTCTGGCAATGGACTCCCCATTGGTTTATGAATTAACAAGCACGGTGATTTTCTGTCGTTGTAAACTTTGTCTATTGAACGTTTCTAGATGTCTAGTCTGATTAGAGCCACATCTTAAGTCATTGGTTACCGTCTTTTTCTTCATTTAACCCATTCTTCATTGTTTCATTCGTGTTGACTACCACTTCCGTTTTTTTCACTTTAATTACCACATTTAACACATAAATATTTTAAGTTGTCACTAACCAAGGGGTTGTGACATTTACTCCTGTCTTTTTATCCTTTAGGATTCCTCCTGACGAAGGGTTACCCACCCGAAATGCATTGGGGATTTTCCTGTAAAAAGTTATTTGAATTGCCTAAGCGACAATCTTGTCTAAATATTCATGATTACAATGGATATCTTTGCTTAATACATTTTCAAGATTAACTTCGTTGAACTTTGCTTGGATCATTTGCGATTTCATCGCATCATTACAGCTGTGCTATAAGAGGGACACCACTCACCACTGAGTGGTGCATTCGCTACCACTAGATCCACATCTCTGCCCCCTGAAGTGTCAGTGCCACACTATGCGACAGACATTCCACCTCCAGCCCCTGAGGTGTCACTGACACACAGTGCTGTCGGAAGGGCACCACCACCCATATGTGAGGCACATAAAACAGCAGAGGACGAAGATGCGGATGAATCTGGCTTCGTGTTAAGAAGGACGCAGTAGCATTCATCTCCGCCATATGGCCTGTTTTTGCTTCCACTGTCCCCCGATACACTCTGTGACACTCACCTTGGACTTCAACATGGACTACTATATTCTGTTTGATCGCCAATGACACAGCAATCAGACTGCAGACTGAACAGTTCCTCTTCCTTTGGACTTGTCATTCCCTGTAGGACTCTGGCTGGCCCTCCATGGGCCAACATCGTCATGTGGGGTTTGCACGGCCCTGTACTGCTCCATATGCAACACTCCACTGAATGTGCATTAAACATTCATAATCACACAGATGTGTTGTGTCTATGGTCTTTCAAGTGTGGTTGCATGAATAAATGTAGAGTCAGTGAATTCCTCTTACGTCCATGTGGCTAATGTCGTTGGACTTGGGTCACATGGTGACACATTACCGAATGTTGTCCGGGTGGCGCCGACGAAACAACAGGTGCAAAAACAACAGTTCATGGACAGAATACAGAACAATGTCATACATTCACCCCAGTACAGAGATCTGGGCCTAAATCCATCGTTTTTTTGCTCACCATGCCATTCCAGTTTGAACCCATCTATGTGCAAATCCGTCTTGACCCTGTGCCTCATGGGAACAGTCCAGCCCGAACTGCCAAGCCAGGTCCTCCCTGGACTGGAAACAAGCATCTTAGGACCGGTTTCGGGGTTTCACCCCTTTTCAGCCAGGATAGCTTGATTCCAGTGGCATGGAGAGCACGGGACCCACGTCTGGGCATACCCATCCATCCCACTCGGGGTGACAAATGCAAAAACAACAGTTGATGGACAGAATACAGAACAATGTCATACATTCACCCCAGTACAGAGATCTGGGCCTAAATCCATCCCGGTCCCAGGATGCTTGTTTCCAGTCCAGGAAGGACCTGGCTTGGCAGTTCGGGCTGGACTGTTCCCACAAGGAACAGGGTCAAGGCTGACTTGCATATAGCTACTTCCAAACTGGGGTGGTGTGGTGAGCAAAAGAATGATGGATTAAACCCAGATCCTTGTGACTGGGGGTGAATGTTTGCATTGTTCAGCATTCCGTCCAACAATTGTTTCTTTTGCATTTGTCGCCCTAAGTGGGAAGGGTATGCCCAGACGTGGGTCCTGTGCTCACTACACCACTGGATTCAAGCTAGCCTGGCTGATGAAGGGTGATGCCCTGAAACCGGTCCCAGGAGGCTTGTGTCCGGTCCAGGGAGGACCTGGCTTGGTAGTCCGGGCTGAACTGTTCCCACAAGGAACAGGGTCAAGGCTGATTTGCATATAGCTAGTTCCAAACTGGAGTGGTGTGGTGAGCAAAAGAATGATGGATTAAACCCAGATCCTTGTGACTGGGGGTGAATGTTTGCCTTGTCCAGCATTCCGTCCATCAATTGTTTCTTTTGCATTTGACGAAACAACAGGGACACACACATTTGTTACTTCCTTGTCCTGCCCCATACGGAACCAAGCACAGAGCCCCGGGGGCATTGTTCAAACCCTTATGCTGGACTGACATACGCCAGGCCAGGCCAGCCCACTCCACAAACGCTCACAGGGGGGGACGGCAACGCTACATGTCCCAGGTTTGCACTGTAGTAATCTGCTGATCACAGGTCTAGTTGTCAGCATGCCACAGCCACTCCCTCAAGGCTGGTAGACACCCACACCACACCCATCCAGCACATGCGTCACAGCACACGTGACCCTGCCAATAAAAAGGGCCTGGCACATGTGCATGATGCAATTTCCAACCTCTCTCTGGGTGTATCTGTGTGGTGTGCATGTAGGCATGGGGGCCCAGGGGCCTGCAACATCACATTTCGCAGGCCCGGAGGGGTCATGATGGCGTCCGCACCACGATACCCAATCATAGAAGGTCCATGACTGTGGGGGCACAGACTTGGTGGCACTGGATACACTGCGGCTGGCACAGGCACACCGCCACGGGACGTTGACTTTCGGTGCACTGAGGTAGAGGCACCTTAAGTGCTGAGCGGGTGTGCAGCCTGCGATAATGCCCTGTCCCGGCGGTCCGGACGGCTCAGGTTTTGAGTGCCCTGCTGGACCGCAGTGTAGGCCTGAGTCAGTGGGCAGTGTGGGCCTACCTGGATCACAGAGTTAGTGGCACCTATGAGGCTGAGCGGGTGTGCAGCCTGCGATGATGCCGGGTGCACTAGTATGTCCTCTGCCAAGGAGTAATCTAAACCCAGCACCAAATGTGAGACCTGGTGGCCTGCAGAACAGGGCTGCATGATTTGGACGGTGCCATGTCCTCAGGCCCTGGGGTTGTGGCTTGCAGCGGCACATGGTGGGCCCTCTTTTCTACACGCCGGTGGCGGAAGGTGAGGAGTGTGGCCTGTGTGCGCAGGGGTGGGCATGCACCGCTGGGCGGCGAGAGGGGCTGGGGTGCGGCTGCCTGGGTGCGCAGGGGCGGACAGGCGATGATGTCTTGTGCAATTGTATGTACTTTGCCATTCAGGTATCTGGACTCTGTTTCAGATGACGGGTCTGTCCCAGATGTGGGACCTGGTGAACTGCACTACATACCGGCACGTGGTTGGAGACACACAGATGGCAGCAGGTGAGCAGTGTGACCTGGGTGCGCAGTGTCGGCACTCTCTCTCCCTGTCCCTCTCCTTTTCTCTATCTCTCTCTCCACCTCTCTGTCTGTCTATCTCTCTCTCCCATCTCTGTCGGTCTATCTCTCTCTCCCCCTCTCTGTCCATCTATCTCTCACCCCCTCTCTGTCCATCTATCTCTCTCTCCCTCTCTTGCTCTCTCTCTCTCTCTTTCTCTCTCTCTCTCCCTCTCTTTCTCTCTCTCTCCTTCGCTCTCTCTCTCTGTCCCTTGATGTGCTCAGGACACACCTTCTCATCATGATTTTTGTCTTGCAGGCTGTGACCTACAGATTGTCCCGAGGCCGGAGGGGGCAGGGGGGGGATGCCGGAGAGGGGGGGTCCTGGGGGTGGTGGCGATGGGTGCTGTGGCCCTCTTGGGTGTCCGGCACGCATGTTCAGTGGCTCCATGGCATCTGTTGTTCTTCAGGTATGACTCTGGGCTGGGCTCTCTTTTATGGTGCAGGTTGTAGTCCGACTTTGCACCAGGTCGGAGCAGGTGTTAGTTTCCTGGTGCTAACGCGCATTATCGCCTGTTTTGTGATCTTATCGCAGATCTGGCTGGTCGTCGAGAATGACGTGGAGTGGTGTTGTTGCAGCTTTTTGCACGGGAACACCTACTCTGCATCTCATTAGCGATAGTTGCCGGGGTCATCTGTGGCGATGTTTTTTGCGGCTGCTATTGCAGGAAAACTGATGATATCGGCTGTTAGCACCAGCTTGTGAATGGGGTGATATATTTATCGCGAGTTTGGCTGCGCTAATGTGCTGTTAACTCTGCGATAGCTCCTTGAGAATATGGGCCAATATCTCTAGCCAAACACTTGGCTCAAAGGCGAGACCTATTGACTATGCCACTGCTTGTTCTCTTTTAGTATCAGGGCTTTATACCTTAGTCTCCATGAGTGCAGTTGTGAAGTATTACCTCTTCCTTTCTGTGGTGGGTTGTTCAATGCTCTCAGGTTTTCTGGTTTATTTCACTTGCCCAGCCTGGCTTTATATTTGCCATTGTTTATCTGTTTCAAAAATAAAACATTGTGCGATGAGTTTAAGAACTCTCAATGGTTATATTTTGCACTAGTTCACGGTCTTTGTTTCTGCTTCCTAGAATGCATTCATTACTTACCTTTAGTTATTCGGTTTTCTCAGTTTAGGCAGGGCACTGTTTCATTATTTGATTTATCTTTGTCCCCTGCTTCTTCAGTTATTCCGAAAAAAAATAATAGAATAATATTCTAGAGCTTTTTGGAAGTGCAAGGGCTTTCCTAAGTACGCTACTGTCTGTTTCCGAATATGCCAACACTATGTAGTGAATTTGGCGTATTTCGCTCGTGAGTCTGAGGGCTAGAAAATACATTCACGAGTGTAGCGCTGGCTTAACTTAACTTCACTCTGGCCGCTTTTTTCTTTTTATTTCTTTACCAAAACAAGGCATAGCAGGCTTTTTTAGGCATCTTCGAAAGCATGTGCTGAATAGACGTTTACCTCATGTCTCATCAGTACAACAACAATTACTTTGTACACTCTGCCTCATTGCAATGTTTGAAGTCACAGTCCTCAATCCTCGGCACTGCTGGTTTAAAAAGGTTCAATGTTATCATGTTCAACACTTAGCTCTATCATGTTTTTTATGCAGTCTTGCACTTACTTTGAAGATGTCTCGCGCGCCGCATTGCTGCTGGTCTTTGTTTGCTTTCTGTGAACAGAGTTGTTTGTCTCTGATTGCTCCTTGCCCAGGCCATTACATTTAAGGCAAATGTAACTATCTAGGTGCAGTTGCAAGCTGGTAAACGTAGTTACATCACTTTTGATGACCGGTTTTTTCAGTTGGAACGTTGCCATGTATTCTTTGTAGGCTCTGCCTGTTGTCTCGGGCACCTTTATGTATATATAGAAGTGTTCAAGTGCAAAATTGTTTTGTTTTTGGAGAAAGCTTCCATAAGTGATTGATTTATGACTGCCACTTCTTTTCCTTATTTTCAAGATAGAATCTAATGTATGCTGGTGTCTGTATTATCTTTACAGTTTGCAGGTTGTCATTTCTCATCGCATTTTTAGATCCTCATTTCATGGTGAATGTCTCATTGATTCATATAGTTTAATGAATGCTGCTATTACAGATTTTTTATCCCATGTTAAATTTGTTATGGATGCTATCATACCAAGGTTTTTACTTTTACTTACAGTTTGAATACTCCTGTTTTTCTTCATAATCTGCGTAGTTTTGTCATTGCATTTAGAACTTTGATTACAATATTGAAACACAATATCAAGTAAGCTTGTTTTTGTGTAAAGGCTGCTTCAAGGTCACCACCTCTTAATTTGGCTGAAATGGTAGCAGGACTGTCTAATGGGAATGTTTCTCCATATGGCCCATTGTGACAAAGTGATTGACCAGAGGTGCTGAAGCTGTTCTTGTTCTGATACGAGATCTATGTCGCGCTATCCTTTGCCTCACTTCTTGCTTGGTTTTTCAGATATATCATTTCTGGCAGGGGGTATTGGCTGGTTGCTTCTGCTCTGTTAGTTCCATCCATCATTGAGAAATACTCCAAGCATAGATTCTCCATTGTGACAGATAACCTGTGTGCCACTGACATGTTTAGGTGGCAGGCCCAGTTCTAGCCCAAACAGGAGCCTTGGCACTCGCAGTGAGGCCTTGAAGGCAGGCGCGCAACACCATGGGGCTCAAAGGGCTGTCTGTGTGTGTGCGCGCCCGGGTGGGCTCACACACACAGACAGTTTTTGAGATTATCGCAGCCGCACCCGAGTACTTCACAGGTTTTTAAGAGACCATTTTTACATGTTAACGAGGCTTTGTTTATTTTTTCACCCCTTCATCTCCACATGGCAAAGGCGACAAATCCTTGGTTTGGCGGCGGTAACCTTTGCCTACTGTCCTGCTGCGTTGATATTTCTTTTTCTATGCAGTGCAGAAGAAAATAAGTTTGTTTATTCCTATTCACCTTTCCTGACCCCTGTAGCAGCTTATCACATCAGGCTGTGACACAAAGTTTGACTAATGGAGTAGGTAAGAGAATGTATTACTAGTTGTTTTTCTATTTAAAATCTGCGCAGGCCCAGCAGGGCACATACTTCGTGTGTGCTTCATTTAAACAGTTTTTATCATTATCATGGCTGATGCAGGACAACAGTAAGACAATACAAAATGCCCAGATGACTCTGGTGATTAATGATCCTGCTGGAGAGCAATCATTTGTCTGTTAGTAGTTTTTAAATGCAGATGAACTGTATTTTATGTGGATAGCTCAGTGGGTTACTGCCTTTGTCACAGAGATCCTTGTGTTACTTGCAGTTCAGAAGTTACAATCCTAACATAGGACAGTGACCAACGAACTGGCACCAAAGAGCTCCAAACAAACATGAATGGGATAGATAGAACTTAGCTTTATTTGTTTTGTGATATAGTTAGAACTTCCTCAGTCGTTCATTATTCTAATGTTGCTAAAATGAGTATGTTTGGGCAGATATACATTTTTATCAGTAAAGCAGACCCCCATGGAATACTCTTTAAATCCTAAAGTTGTGTTTCCCCAGACCAAACCCTCTTAAAATATCGGGCCCACCAGTATGGATGACATGTGATTCCTACACCTTGTAATCCTCATTGGCTTATTTAACATTCCCTGCAGACTGATGTACATACGTGTATGATTCATTGTCTCTGTATAATGTGTGCGTGGTGTAAAGTACTGACACACACTACACTGATATGAGTAGCACTATACAACAAACAAAATGCATATTAGAGAGGGGCTATGTAAAGATGAGGGGCACTGTTGGAGGGTGGCAGTGAGTGAGTCCGAGGCGGGAGGTCATGGGGTGGAGGGGGGAGCTAAGGAGAGATAAGGGGCACTGGTGGAGGGTGGTAGTGAGGGAGTCTGAGGAGGAGGTCATGAGGGGGAGGGCCTACGTAAAGATAAGGGGCACTGTTGGAGGGTGGCAGTGAGTAAATTCGAGGAAGGAGGTCATGAGCGGGAGGGGCTATGGGGAGATGAGGGGCACTTGTGACGTATGGCAGTGAGGGAATCCGAGGAGGAGGTCAATAGGGGGGGCCATGAAGGGATGAGGGGCACTGTTGGAAGGTGGTAGTAAAGGTATTTACGGAGATAGGTTATTGGTTTGGTGCCCAGAAAAACTTTCACATCAGCGCTAAAGCCGGCCCTGACATGGCCTTTCTGTTTTTGTTTATTTAATTAGCAGTCGGGTCATAAGGGCTATGGTGGAACATACTTTAAAGTGCGTGCTATTTATATTTACTGCTATATTCAATGTTTTAAGTTTGAAGGTGATTTTACTAATGTTTTTAAGGGGAAAAATGAAAGTGGAGCCCAATGGTACATGATATGGAGCTGGGGCCCAAGGTCAGCTGTGAGAGAAGGTGCACTGGAGAGGAGCAGTGGATAATCAAGCCTGTAAGGGATCGCACTGCAGAATAAGGGGTCAGGTGGAGGTAGTAATGAAGAGGGATTCTCCCTGAAGGCTCACACAGAGGGAGCCCGAGAAGTGTCACTTGCCCGATACTCCCACCTCAGAAACCTCCTCTTCCCATCAAAGGAACATTACATGGAAAAAACTCTTTTTGAGAGTGATAACATTTAGAAAGAGATTTGGAAAAGAGTGCGTTTTACTGGGCCTTATAAGACTAAGAAGAGATAAAGGAGGGCCCTGAAGCAGGCCTGCCCAGACATATATGCGACAAATCGAGCCCGCAGTGGCCCACCCAAATGAACCCTTGGCCCACCCAAATAAAAATTCCTGGAGCCGGGCCTGTTAGGTGGTATGGCTTGCTGGTTACACTTCAAGCTCAGTTCAGGAAGCACACGAAATGGGAAGCAGGCATGCCACTGGACCAAAGTATCCAGATACATTGATGGAGCTAGCGGGGTCTAGGGTGGAACACATTTTCAGGTATAAGCCAGAATGATTGATAGCTTATTCAGTGGATAATTTTAAGATATGGCAGAGCTTTCAGATTCAGAGGCACAGAGAGCTGTTGCAGCAATGTTTAGCCCCAACGCAGCTGTTAGTGGCCGACCCTCAATCGCACACAATTTTGAGAATATTAATGAATTCCCTGCTGTTTTTGCAAACCTAACATTCTTTTGGGGCTTGACTCAGCAGACCCGATAAACACCCCAGGGTCCTTGTAATACCTGTAAAAAGCACAAGCACAACTGCAGCGTCAAGGAAGGAAAAAGTAAATTCTCCTTCAAAATGCCAATTCATGCTGAAGTGAAAAAAAGGAAAAAGTTAAGTGTAAAGAGGGATTGCTTCGCTGATATGCATTTCCTCAAGGGTTTTTACATTTATTGTGGAGAAGTTGATCAGTGTTTTTGCTGGCAAAAGTAAGGCCATGAACATAGGGCCCTGATAGGACCCATTTCAAAGTCAGTTTCACCCGACCCACTCAAGGACCTGCCGCCTGTAGTCACACGCTAGGATGCACTCACCTTTCCAGACACAGCTGCACCTGACAGTCACTGGTGAGCCGCAACCTGACGGAGGCAATACCTGGGGGTTATTTCACCCCATACACCTCCCTTGAAGATGCACCCCTGTTGGGCCGGTGGACTGCCCGCCAAACTATAACTCACTCCCTAAGTACGTCAGTTAGCCCAGCGTGAAGACTCCTGAGTTAAATTAAAGGTTTTGCCTGTGGATACATTTTTTATTACCACAAGAATTCAAATGTCACCTTGAAGGGCATCATCCAGCCATGGATCACCCCAAAGAGGCAAACAAGTGCCACAAAATAGGCCTCACCTGCACATACATACACACACACGCACACCGTGGTCCACATGTCCTTTCGCACACACTCTATCGCATGCATGCATTAACTTGAGCTGTTTTCTGTGCTTTTTTTCACTGCTTCCACTGGTCCTCAGTCCGAGACCAGTCCTGAGCAAGATGCAGGGAAAGGAGCATCAAGCCAATGTCCCAAGATAGAGGACAGGTTTTCGGCAACAGACGCGTTTCCATCCTCAAGTTACACCCGTCAGGTTGGGATGCTCAGAAAGGGCTGTTTTTCAAAAGCTGCCACCCCTGCAGCAGTGTTATATAAGCCGCTGGGAGCCAACAAATACACACTGCATGGGAAATACAAGGCAATGGGGAGATGTGGCAGCAGTGGAGAAATAGGGAGCACACAGATGAGCAGCAGGAGAGATTGGGAGAGAGAAGAGGGAGATCAATGAGGAGACAACATATGGTAGAAAGAGGCAGTGGTGAGAGGGGACAGACACATGAGGGGAAGAGCTATGCATTTCCATCAAGGTCTAAAAGACAGATGGTGCACAAATGTGCCGAAGGAAAACAAGTCCCCTGACATCAGGAGTGGAAGGATACAACTCACCCAATCCCAAAATATGGTGAAACAAAAATACTCCATAGGCAGTACAAATTCAAGAATAAAGAGGAAGCCATCAAACCGGGGGCATTACTTAAAATGGACAAGAAAGCTAGGACATCATGTGAAAGGAGCTGAATCAATATCTACTGGCCTTTTAAGTAGTGGTTACAAAGCAGTGAATGACAAACAGCCAACGCATTCTGCTTTGAGACTACAAAACAGAAATCGATTCCTGTATCAAATTGAATTATAGAGGGTACCACCGCTGTTTCAGTGACTAATTTTCAATAGGCGAAGAAATAACAATCTCTCATACCCATTTATGTATATCCTCATTTGCATTGGGACATTACATCATTGATGGAGGAAATCATTTTGCGCATGCTCAGCCTAAAACCAAAGGGCAGGGTAAAGGCACTTGGAGATGCGCTAAAAATGTAACATTTCATTGCACACCACAGGCCACTCCAGGGATCCTATCAAATGCGTTTTAAATTTGTATGAAGTTTCGTTTAAACTATGTTTAGAAATTTACAACTGAACCTAGATAAATTAAATAAACACACATTCAGTGAAGCAATTACACTCAAAGTGAAGGTATGGTTGTGACATAAAGCTATCCCCCCCCCCCGAAATTGGCCGCCTATGCTTAGCTTCACAAAATCACAACCCACTCCTCTGCCATAAAAACTGTAACTCCCCCTCCCCGCAAGTGGACTCCCCATCACCTCACATATGATTAGACAGATGACGTCTGCGAATTCATAGAAACTGAGAACACTCATTGGAGGAAACCCAATCATGGTCAATAAATTTTAAGGAAAGTCAATTATAAGGACATGTACATTTAAAAGGAAGGATACTTTTAAGGAAAAATGTAAAATAACATTAAACTTGGGTGGAGTTTGGTGATAGTGAGGGTTTTGTGGGTTGAGGGATGGATGATGTTTAGGAGGTGATATTTAGGGTTCAGACATGGGTGGAATTTAGGGGAGGTGAGGGTTTTTTTTAGAGATCAGGAATGAGTGGAGTTTAAGGGTGATAAGGGGTTTTTAGGATTCATAGATGAATGAGTTTAGAGGTGGTCAGTGGTTTTCAGGGTT
Source organism: Triturus cristatus (assembly GCF_964204655.1). Lineage (NCBI taxonomy): Eukaryota > Metazoa > Chordata > Amphibia > Caudata > Salamandridae > Triturus > Triturus cristatus. Next base: position 937,110,910 of record NC_140585.1, on the reverse strand, counting down.
CAGAGATGGGTGGATTGTTGGTGTGTTTTGTGTTTTTTAGGGTTCATTGATGGGCACAGTTTAGTGATGGCAATGGTTTTTAATGTTACGTAATTGGCAAAGTTTAGGGGTGATGATGGGGTTTTTAGGGTTCTGAAATGGGTCAAGTTTAGAGGTGTTGAGGGGAATTAGGGGTCCGGGAATTGTGGAGTTTATTGGCAGAAATGTTTTTAGGGTTCTGAAACAAGTGAAGTTAATGGTGGTGAGGAATTATAAGGATTCACGGATGGCTGGAGATTGGATGTAGAAAACGATTTTTAGGATTCAGGGATGAATGGAGTTTAGGGTGGTGAGGATTTTTTAAGAATTAGGTATGGGTAAAATTTAGGGGTGGGTGAGAGGTTTTGAAGGAATCATGGATAGGTGGGGTTCAGGCATGGAAAGAGGTTCATAAGGGTCAGGGATGGATGGGGTTAAAGTGTCAGGATGGGCGTAGTTTAGGCATGGTGAGGGGTTTCACGGTTCAGGAATGGGTCACATTTAGGGGTAGAGAGGCTTTAGGGTTCAGGGATGGATGCTGTTTAGGTGTGGTGAGGGTACCGTGAATGGAAAGCACCAAGTAATTGTTTGACATTGTAAAATATGTAAAAGCAAAATTATTTTCCCTAAAATAAAGCAATAAAAAAAATATGACAAAATTGTGTCTAAAATAAAGACATGCAACCAATTCGTTTGAAAAAATGAGCATGCAAAAGCCAATTTCTAAAAAAAAAAAAGATACATTCAAGGAATTGCTTTTTTTGGTCTCGTCTGAGCCAGCGCTTTAGCGCTGCTCTCGCGAGAGCTTTTGTAAAAGGGGGATCTGGAAGTGCAAACTAGTGCTTTTCAGGCCTCCAAATACAGTGCATGTGCGCCGGGCGCGCGCACCATTTGGCAGCCTGAAAACACTAGTTTGCACTTTCAAATCCCCCGTTTACAAAAGCTCATTTCGCGGCCGCTTTGATGAGAACATCAAAGCGGCCGGAAACTGCTCACCATTTGCCACCCCCTCCCTTATCACACTTCCCTCACAATGGCGTCAGCTTGTTGTTGCTCTGCTGTGAACTTGTTGGTGTTGAGCTATCAAACCTGCTCTCACTCTGCTTAGCCTACTAGCGCCACAAGGATGTCTGTGTCTCACCGTCCGGGCCTTCAGTGGGACCTCAGTCGTCATATTGCGCCCCAGGCAAATGACCAGTGCCTTGTCCAAGGACTCGCGCTGCACAGATGGTGCGCGCTGAGTCCGTCGTAATCATACTCCTTAAATGCGGCTGCCACTACCTCTAAAACAGCCATGGGTTTGAGGCAGTCTGGCAGAGGATAATAACTCTCCCTATCTTTGATGCTTACTTGTCTTGCTTCACCTCACTTCATATATCAGCACGGCACGCGCTTCTATGACACCGTGCTTCATGTTTTGGACAGCACGTTGCAAACAATGCTTGCTTATTTTGTCGCAGTTTGTTGAAGTGCCTCGCCTCCCTCGGAGGGCACACGGCCTCTGCAGCAGTGCTCCACCTCAATCCTTTGGCACCCTCTTTTCCGAAACCGTACTTAATGGTTTGAGCAGCACGGTGCTAACAATGCTTGTAAATTTTAACACAGTTTGGCTAAAATAAACAGGCATTGTTAGCACTGTGCTGTCCAAAACATCAAACGCGGTAAACTAGGACACCGCCCTTTCATGTTGTGAGCAGCACAGTGGTAACAATGCTTCTTTAATTTAGCGCAGCTTCTGACTTCTACTGGCTGTACCTTAAATCTCCTTCACACCTCCCATACTCCACTGCATTCACTATTCAGACGGAAAAAAAGCTTACGCTCGCAAAGCGCATTCCAGCCTCTTCATGGCAGCAAGAACCTGCTCAAACTGAACAGCTAGCAGAACTAAAATAACGGCTTTGCTATCAGGTAAGAAACGAGGAGTTCAGACCTAGTTGAGACCTAGGTTGCCTCCACGTTGTAAAACGGTGATTATTTCCTGTGGAAAAAACAAAATCTTAAATTTCATTCCAGGTCCTTAAACACGTGTTAATTCTTCCTGGTATGCGTGAAGAATCATCCGTCAACATGATATAAAATCAGGCACATAAAAGGTGTCCCAAAAAATATACCAGTGATACTAAATATGCATGTAGTTACTACTCTTACTAAACCATCTCCCTATATTTACCGAAATCACTGCATTGTCAGGGTTTAAAATAAGAGCTGAGACGATGTGTTATAACGGCCAGAGGTGCCAACTTTGAAGTTGGGGAACTAAGTCCAGTCTCGCGCCGCCTCAACATTTCTAGGCAAACCACTTATTCTGCCAGTGAATACAAAATACATGGATGTGTCTTGCTGTAATATAACTAGAGCTCCGATACCTTCGGGTCCAGCTCGCGCTATATAAAACTCCCAAAAAATTAAAAGTGACCCACCAACTTCCTGGCGTACAGCAACTTAGAACGTTACTTATTTATGTGTGTAAGGTTTTTTAAAATATTTAAGGTGTTAAATGCATCCTGGGCTGTAACTATGCAATATCGAGTGCATGGTCTATAAACCTCCATCCAAGTCCTGGTTTTACTCACATAAAATTTCCAACAGTGGGACATCTGGGAATACATTTTTTATCAAGCCCCTTTGTGACAGTTCTCATTTTCATAATGCACAGACTAATTTAAAATTAGCACACGAAGCAGGGATCTCATGTAAGTTGTTAGCAGCAGGTCCATACCTGTGTTTTTCTCTTTGCATTTTTGTGACTAAAGCATGCAAAAACAGGCCTGGAAAAAATATATATCAGTATACTATACATAGATTTGTTGGCTTTCACAATGCTGGTTTGACAAAAAGTGTGAAATAAAAAGGGACAGACATATAGCACATAAGAAACAATTTCTGTATCTTCAGCTGGTTTTAAAGCACATCTATATACTACTGTGTGAAAGATGTATTTTTGGGTTTAAAATCAAGGTAATGTGCACAATAGCAACATTTTGTATTTATTAACAGCACCAGCATGCAGGGCAGGGAACCAAAACCGGCCCTGGTAAGCTGCTCGGCCAGCCCACGATGGGAGGTAGGGGTGTGTGGCCGATATGTTTGCCAGGGCCGGTTTCTGTCGATTTTGTTACAGGGGGCAGATATTGCCGGCCACCAGTAACAACAAGCATTTGCAATGCAATAGGTCTCGCATTTGCAAAAGTTTAAGCTATTGGCATTGTTCATGACAATGCCTTTTTTAAGCTATTTTATAAAACAAACACATAATGGCATTTATTTATCATTTACAAAGCCAATAGCTAGTGTTCCATTATTATTAGCAATGCCAGCTGCTCACACTTTTATAATGCGAGACCTATTGCATTGCAAATGCTTGTTATGATATGTTAAATGCCATTAATCCTGCAAATTTCCATTAAACATTTTAGGTGCAACGGTTTCTCAGTAATGGTGTTCCATGAAATTGGTTTTCGATGAAAGCACATATAACCTGTAACAGATGTTATAAAAAATGACATTGATTACATAACTGGTAAATGACATATGACTGTACAATGACATCAGTGTGATACAGTAGCCTTTCTTTGGTTTTATAGATGCTGCTATTTAGTGATGCTCTTTTGTTAATCTTGCTTATTTATTGGTATAAAAATTGTGGCATCTGCCAAAATACAGGAGGTGCTCGAGCACCTAAGTTGCAATTCCCTCTTCCCATTTAGAGGTGGGAGAATCCTCAGCTGGCTCTACCATCCCAATCCTGTGGCCAGGACACTCGGACATCCATGACTGTAAAGTACGAGCAGAAACGTCATCACTGGATTTCCCGGCTCAGGCCTACCATGATAGCCCGAAACAGATAACACACACAGTAGCCCTGACACACAGCGAGAAAACGTACTTCATATTAGGATCAATGATGTTTTTGTTTTCCTAAAGCAAAATAAACACTTAGGGAGATCGTATTAGAGAAAAAAAAAAGTCTGCTGAGGAGGAGAGCCAGAAAAACATGGTGCCCACTAGGCATGCCATTTTGTTTTCAGTGCATCCACTGTCCTGCATTGTTGAATACACAGAAAGGAGCAGAGGGTTGTGGGGTGCAACCAGGTGCTTACACACATAAGCAATGCTGTACGGCTGTAAAGATGTTGTCTGCTGTTAATTTGCATCAGGTAATGGACAGTAGTTGAAACTCTCAAAAAATCTCGATTATTACAAAGTTTCTTGTGTGTTTAGTGGAAGGTAGCAGGCAATGATGTACTGATCTTAGATCCATCTTAAGGCTGAGACACCGAGACCTTGATTATAAGTGGACCAGATAAAAACCCATGTTTGCACATGGGACCGAATTATGACTGGTGCATACTTAATGGTACCCTGTAATTATTGCAGATCAAATATGCTTATATTTACTAAGGATAAATGCCCAGTAGATGGTGCTTGTTATGTCCCATTCTGAAGGTCAAAACCCGAAAAAAATTATAATGATCGCACCACAGTAATTCCAATTCGGATTGTATCCAGTGCAATCATCATTAAACGTTGCTCCTGGGTACTCATTATCAATCAGACAAATCTGGTGCTATTGTTTGCAGTAAAACAGCATCCAAAATCAAAAAAATAACACACTTTAATTGCTCTTTAACGTTACACAGTTTTAGGTTTATTAGGAAATAGGTAGAATACTGCTAGTACAAGTACATGCGACAAGAATGCTGCAACCACACCAAAGAAGATATCTGACACCCAGTGAACTAACAGAGCAAATACACACTGCCACCAAGAGAGGAAGGATGGATGCAAAGAATGATAGATGAGCGGATGAAATAGATGGATGAGTGGGAAGCTTAAAGGACAGAGATAGAAATGGATGGAGGGACAGATACTTTGGAGGGGAGTAGAATATCAACTTTGTTAAAGGATGTAGAGCAGTAGGATAAACATGGCGTAAAACTAAGCGAAATGTCTTGTCGTGAGCCCTGTATCATGGCCTTAATCACTTCATATACAATTTGATGTCAGAAGGGCGACAGGTGAAATGGCGGTAAAACATCTCAATTTGAGTTACTCCATTGCTGCCGGTCATTTTCACATTGTACATGCCGAAGGTATCTATGCCTCCAGCTTCAACTCGGGTAACTCCCCAACCCCCTCGATTTCCGAGCCTGCCTGAAGATATTCCATCACTGCGAATGATTTCTATATCCACCACACCACCGTTATTAAAACTTATTTTGATATTGTGCACAAGTGCTCCCTTTATGTTAATTTCATGCAGCAATCCCCCATTTGGATTTCCAACAAATCTGCCCCAGTAGTTCTCATAGATGAATCGCAGACCGTCGATCAGGTTCCACTCCCTCACCTGCACTTGGGTGACAGGGGTCTCGTTCGGATTGTCTGAAGAGGGGTAGAGAACAGTGCGGGTATTCGCAGAGTTACCTTCTAAAATGTTGTATGAAAATGGACCAAAGGAAGCTTTCAACATGGAAGGGTCTGGTTTGGAAAGAATGTCCTCGCTCCCTGGCATAAAGTTATCGAGGAAGAAGGTGGGTTCCAAGGCTTGCAGAATGGCACCATTTGCCCTATTCCACAACATTGTCTTGACTGTGTCACAGATCTCTTTGAAGTAAGTCGGGTTGGACACAACTGTAGACTGCATTGTATAAAAGTTCCTATTTTCCCCGGTGACCTTGTCATCCACATCTCCTGTGAAGACGTAGAAGAAAAAGGGCGGTATGGTTGTTGGGGATTTGTACTCATCCAATTTCACAGTGATGCTGTCGCTTCGCCACTTTTGCCATTTGGCATAGAGTTCCTGAAACTCTTTCTTATAAAGTTTAATCTCTTCCTGCAAGTCTTTCTTCCAGATTGCTGTGTTATCTTCATCATAGATTTCTTTGCCATGCATCAACCTTTCCTTGAGATTAGACAAATGCATATATGACAATGTCACGGTCATAGGAATCAAATGAACCGCGTTATTGGAGTGCACAAGTCGGCTGTGAAGATCATTGCAAACAGCCATGATGGCACCCATGAGTGCCCCTTTCTCGTTGTTTTTTGCCTCTACATACTGCTGCATGGTTCGGTGTAAGCCATCAAGGCTATTACTCAACTGGTTGACTTCTGCGGCAAGGATCTTCTGGTCAATCATGTATTCCACTTGATCTTTAACAAGCTCCCAAATATCAACAGCAGAGCTTGGCCAGAGGAAGCCTATGAGCACACTGATAAACTTCCCCACGGGAATGCCCTCCACATTAATAAGTCCAACAAGACCAGTCACCAAATCCTTCATTCGATCATTCCATGTATCACCAAGTTTGGGAGTTGCTAAGAAAGTCTGATTATACTCCGGTTTGTGAGCATTTTCTGAAAAGAAAACATACTGGTGAGACAAATGCTGCCTAAAAACAAGTTCAAAATTGTGCATCTCAACAGAAATGTAATATAGCATGCGCATTTCTAATAATGATGGTGGTCGATTAGCAAAGAATGGCCAGTCGCAAATAGGTTTTACATGTCTTCGCTATATTCTTGCCATTAGAGTGCTTTGACCCATGTCACATAGTTTCATTGTGAATTCTTATATCACTTATCAGTGGTGTTTGGCTGGCCAGTGATACTACGTTTCTTGATATGCATTCTCCATTAAACATTATGAATGACTCAAAGACCATACAAATCTCGTTCTCACATTGCATACTTTCTGCAGTAATTCTGGTGGAAGGTGCCTTGATCTGCAGGGTTCCTGCCTAAGAGACTCTCTTCCTCTGACTTAAATAAGTATTCTTATTCTCAGAAAGCCATTGAGAAAATCTTCTAGAATCCAACTGTGGTTCTCTTTATCTATACACCTCAGACTAGAAAACAACCTTTTTAAATTAAGAAAGTCTCTAAAACATACATCTTCAAACTAGGCTATGGGTGATATTGTTTCCAATGACTTCCCAAATGTCCACTGTGACTTGAGTTTGTTGTTGCGGCAGCTAGATACCTAAAATTGGTTACTGCCTTTAACATTTCAGGTTAAGGAATACATCACTGAATTAATTATGGGTTCACTGGCTCATTTGCTATCTCCCTACTAACAAGATTTGTAATTTCTTCTCTCTTTATTTGTTCCCCACACAAAATGCTACATGAGTACCTCTTAGTGGTATTCAGTGCTTTACAAAGCATCTTAAATATCTAAATCAAACAAAGAGACAAATGTTCATGTCAGTAGTGCAGGTTTCTTGCCTCTTCATGTCAGATTCAGTCCAAAGGAACAGAAGGGGGTTTTATAGCAGAATATTGTATTCAGAAATAGTGTCTAAAATTATCTTGCCCCATTGGGTGTAGATTTTCTATTATTCACTCTAATGTGGTGATGTATTTGCAGACAGTTTAGGGCCAATATTTATGTTAGACAGTATTCGGAGAATGATATCCTTGTACCACACCACTCAAATCATGAAGCTAAAAACCTACTGTCCCACTAACAACAAAATGTATTTAGTGGTCAATATAAAATCTTCTTGATTTGATAAATGATAAAGATATAATTATCATATTGAAGGCATGAAGTCGGTTAATATTACCTTGGACAGACTGAGGGCTTGGCAAAAGGTCTTTTCATTAAGTGCCACTTTAAAATATAATTTATAAAGCACTTACTGAAAGTTATCATTGGGAGAAACAAAACATACAATGTGCTGTCTATGAATACAAACAATAAATACAGCAAGGACATGCCACATCCCATGAACACTAAGATATCAGTTATTCTCTTTGTATGACCAGTGTAACCCACTGCACACGTCCCATAACCACTAACAACTCACCTGTTTCCATCCTTTAGTCAATGAACACTTGCCTGATCTATCTCATAAGCGCTGCCTCCTCATAAAAGCAAGTCTCACCGCAGTGCAAGCCTCTCATTACCATTAGTGAGGTAACAACACTGTCCCATAATCGTTGGTTGCACAGCTATTCTCTTCCCCTGACAACCAATGATGGATTTGCTCTCATTCTATACCATCCAATGATCATCTGCTCTTTTCAGAGGTAGCTTTTGAACTTTGACATTGATGGGGCATGATGCTTGCCTGCAATTCCAGCCAGTGAATCAATTTTCTTCCAGAAAGGTGCAGCGGGAGGAAGGAGGTGTTCTTATATGGCCGACACACAAACAAACACACTCGTGCACACTCCTACTCATTCATGCTCATCTACATTCACTCACTTATTCTTATTCTCACTTACACTCATTCATTCTCACTCACAAACCCTGACTTTTACTCCTTCAGACTACCTTACACTTATAGTACGCCCACTAAATGCAAGTCACTGACTGCCCTCCACAGTAAAATTGTTTCCCAAGACCTTCCGCCGTCCCAAGAAATAAAACAACTCTTGGTCATGGTGGTCTACTAGGACGTAGCCTTTTATTCTCACAGTTCCTGCAAAGAGTGAATGCTGTAGTTAGTTAGACATTGGTTCTACTGTGTTTGTTGTGATATAAGTACATTAGCAACACAATACAAGGAAAGTACATAGATTGTATCACAGATATGACATCTGTCTTTGAATTATACATTGCAGAGCATCCTTTACGAAATGCGTTGGGCCAGGAGTTCCCAATTCCATCTACATCCCCCCAGCCCTTCTACAAGGGCATCAGCAAGATTATTGTGAAGTCAAAGTCATACATTAATGTCTAACACCAGTGCACCGCATAGTGCTCTTTCCCTGATGGGGTACCTGAAGCCAGGTGAAGGCCCTTTGCACATCCACATCTAGGCATCTCAGGGTTAGAACAGAAAGGTTCAAGACAGCCAGCAGGTCAGTCCCCCCTCCTGCCAGCACCCAGCCCTTAACTCAATACCCCGCCAAAGGGTCAGTCCAAGAACTTGTTGTGTACTTTCCACAAAACAGTACTAACTGCATGTTTGTGGCCAACATAAACTTAGGACGATGCCAGACTGATTCCATGCACCCTCGCAGGACATGTTGTCCCATAGACCAGGTAGCTCACAGTGCCAACATTAGCCCCTCTATGACAGGGAGCAAACGTTTCTAGCAATCACTGAATATGACACACCTATTCCCTCAGGAACCGTAATGACAGATCTAGAAATTTTCGCTCAGTCACTCGTGCTCTTTCTCGCTCAAAGACATATACAAAGAATACACGAAGGGACATTTTTCAATGTTTATTGAACCGTAGTGATTGTTGTATAGAAAATATGTGCTGCAATGATTAAAAGACAGAAGCAGACAAGAGTTATAATGTGTGTCATAACAGTGAATAAAACAAAGAGTTCCACCATCTTGTTGAGACATATATGGCTACATTTACAATATTACAAGAATCTAGCATACTCCTACGATGCAAACTCTGACCTATGTGTCTATGGTTGGAATGTATGGTCTGCCAAGAAACCCCCTTTTGGATGACCTAACCCCTTTACCTGGTGGGTAAGATTTTAGGACCCATTCTTGGTCACAAAGTGGACACCACTCAGGGAGATATCAGTCAGCTGCTAGGTGAAAGCTTCATCATGCAGGGACCCCTCGATGTCAGCAGAAGCATCTCCTCTGCTTGTCTTTGGAAACAAAAGGATATATATAGAAAATTGCATCCTTGTCTTGGGTCCAGTTTGTGATCAGGCTGCCATGGTTTGTATTCCACAGCTAGCTGTGTTACCATATGGTAGTAATACCAAGCGCATTCGTATCTCACACATGAGGGCCTTGCACTTAATGCCAAGGCAGTGTGATAGTGTTCTCACACAGTACATTGTGTCAGCAAGGTCGGTGTTTCTTAGAAACTGGCCTAAATGTCACAAAATAATTTTTTTATCAAAAGTCAATGTGACAAAGGGAAGGCAACTTTAGGAAACAACTGTATACAGGTAAATTGGCACAATTTCCTACAAGACCTAACTCTGGCACATGACAAACTCTGTCTAAATATTTTGGGGTATCCCCCTTTTCTCTGCAGCTTGGACTTCCGATGAGCTTTCAGAAGTAAGTGGGTGGGTGTCTGATCCTGTGTGTAGATATTTAGCCGTGGACGAAGAGGCTGATCCTTGGCTACGTGGATCCTTAAATGGCTCTCTGCTGGGCATCGCACCCCGAAGACATCACACAATCTTTATGGCTACACAAATTAAGAACAAATTATCAAAGGGAGGGAAAAAGAAGCTGTGGTCCATTCGGCTTCCTATGTATAATGCAAAAAATCAAAAGGGAGTGGACCACTTGTCCTGTGTAGCCAGGGTCTTGTTTACTGTTCTTTCCTTCGTAAAAGAACCCTCATAACTATACACAGGTACCAGAGGCGGCATGAACTAGGTTACCGCTTAAGTGTAAAAGTGCAGCATCATCATCGGGTCTTTTTTGAGTGTACGCTGCCCTCCACCCGGAGGAAGACCTTCTGGTTCAACAGTAGTGTCCAGACATGAAAAACAAAAAATGTGAGAGGGTTCGCATTTAGTGGGTTAAAATCTCTTGGTCATTGTTTCCATAGTGACTTTATTCTTGAAAGCTTGATCAGAGAGTTAAAAGAAAGGAGTGTGGGGTGAGACGGGGTTACTAGTCTTCCGTACTCGTCATGATGTAGGGGTCAACATGTTTCAGCCTTCTGCAAGGGTCTAAAGGCTTTCATCAGGACCGTGGTTTTTAAGAAGGCGCTTTGTCGCTCCTAAAGTGAGAACACTTGTCACTTGTTTTGATTAAAGGGGTCAGATCAATAGTATCTGTACCTATAAAAGGGAAGAAATGGTTACATTCACCACAATTTTCTTAATCAATGGTCGTGATTTGTTGCGGTCGTCTAGGGCAACTACTTATGTGTGGGGAGGTAAGTGAGGATAGTGTGTAAAAGCAAAACAACTAGGCGGAAGTTAGGGACAGTTACGTGAGGTAACGAGATCGTGATCTCGGCGAGATGAAATTAAAAACACTGTGGGACATTGCTTGGTTCATAACAAGACGTTGTGGTTAAAGAATTGTAAAGCCATGTAGATAATATCTAAAGTGTGTTTGTAAGCAATGGACTCTAATTGTTGACACTAGTATCATCAATAACGATTTGCCGCTTGCTGCTACGTGAGTGAGATAGACTATATTACTTGTGAACAAAACAATCGTTCGTGTTTCTGAAAAGCACGTTGCAGTAATATGTCAATGCGTATTTACCTCAAGCTGGATTGGTAACATTCATACGTGGATGTCCGGAGGCAGGACGAGAATTCATTTCTGTATTCAAAATAAGGACAGAGAGGTAAATTAGAAAGACCTTACTTGAGTTTGGAAGTTGTACCAGCACTGCGGAGGCCATCGGAGCTTACCGATTCTCGCACGTTTAGTGTCTGCATCTGCCTCTTCTCGCGGTACACCCAATCAGATTCGTCCGGTTAGAATCACCGTTAAGAGGCGAGGACGTAGTGAAGGTCAAAGAAAGACTTCACGTTTTACGGTAAAGATTGGCAAGGTGCCGTGGTTGGCACGGTACAAACGTGTGTTCGAACCAGTTAAATGAATGTAGGTTATTTTTATGGTATTCACTAAAGGAGGCGAGACATTGTTGTACGTGATTTACAAATGCATTAGGTTAGTGTGTTATCTTGCCTGGTCAAACTATCACGATTGATTTAGAATGTGTTGATAGAGGAACTACGATATTTTTATAATTCAAAAAAATGGTGGGATGAGATTGCGTTGTGCGTTGTGAGCGTGCCTTGGTGAATGATTAGATCTGATCTTACATTCTTGTTTGTTACAAAAAATTCTTGTAATGGGATGTTCACGTAGCTAAGGTATACCATGGTATATTATCGTTGAGGCCTTGTTTGTCCGTGGACAAGCGATCAATCCAACGTTGTTCTTTTTCATACAAGATACCTTCGGCATTGTAGTTGACAGTTCTTAAACTTTCTAGGACTACCCATTTGAGGTCACTGGTGGCATGGTTGTGCTCTATGAAGTGTCTACTCATTTTGGTGGTAGCTCTTTTGCAGTTCACGTTGCTTTTATGTTCTGTGATTCTCAATTTTATTTTTCGACAAGTCATTCCGATATATTTGAGGTCACATGGGCAGGTGATCATGTAAATTACGTGGGTAGTGTTGCAGTTAGTGTGCGTTCGCAATGTCCACGTAAGGTTAGGAAGGAGTTGGATGGTTTTGGTCACTTTTGTTAGACTGCAGACTGAGCACGTCCCGCAAGGATAGTGTCCTGTGATTGGTGCCAAATTCCATGCTGCTGTTATGGTTCCTGTACTTGTTTGTAGAGCAGGTCTGGTATGTACTAGAAGATCTTTTATGTTCTTTGTTCTTTTGTTGGCAAACCTTGGTTTAGGCCATTGTAAGGTGTCAGAGGTTAGAATTCTCCAATTTTTGTTCACAATCTTTTTCACTGTGTTGGACATAGTATTATAAGTGGTGACACACGTTAGTAGGTCATCTGGTTCTGCCCGTGTTGATGTCTGTAAAAGGTTTTCTCTCGGTTGGTACAATGCTCTTTTCTGACACTTCCTTATGATTTTTACTGGATAGTCCCTTTTGATTAGTTTCTCACCCAATTCTTTTGCTTGAGTTTTATAAGTTTGGAGATTGCTACAGTTCCTCTTGAGTCTAGGGAACTGACTGAATGGTAGATTGTCTCTGAGAGGACGCGGGTGGAAGCTATTGTAAGACAGCAAGCTGTTCTTTGCTGTTGGTTTGTGGTACGTCTTGGTTTGGAGAAGATTATTCTCTGAATAGATAGTTATATCTAGGAAGTCAAGTTTGTGTCTGTCAAAAGTGCAGGTGAATTTTAAACACTCGTCTCTGGAGTTGATCCATGTGAGGAAGTCTCCTAAAGATTCAGCAGTATCTTCCCAAATCATTATGACGTCATCTATGTAACGTTTCCAGAATTTTACTTTGGTCAGGTACGGATTGTCAGGGTTGTGAATATATTTTTGCTCAAAGTCACTGACATACAGGCCCGCCACACTGGGAGCAAAAGTACTGCCCATCGATGTACCGTGACATTGTCTATAGAGGGTGCCATCGTACTCAAAAAAGTTTTCAGTTAGAGCTAATTTGCAACACTGAAGTATGAAGTGTCTCGGTGTTGAGTTGGTCCAAGGTTCCGAGAATAGCACATTTTCAAGTGTGTCTAGTGTCTTCTGTTGGGGGAGACTGGTGTATAAGCTCTCCACGTCTAATCCCACCAGGTACATGGTGTTCTCATTATATACCTGGTTGTCCAGTTGGTTGAGGAGGTCACGTGTGTCCTTCAGGTACGTTGGTGTTCGTTGTACAAGAGGTTTGAGGAAATGATCGGCAAATTGTGAAAGAGGTTCCAGCACTGATCCAATTCCTGAGACAATTGGTCGTCCTGGTGGTGGGGATCTATTCTTGTGTGTTTTTGGTAGGGAATAGAAATATGGTATTCTTGGTGATTTGGTCATAAGGAAATCTGCCTCGTGTTTTGATATCCACTGGTTCGTCTCAGCTTCTTCTATCATGGATTTAATGGTACTTTGCAGTCTTTTTGTTGGGTCAGTGGTAATCTTTTCATAGAATTTGTGGTCTGATAGTAGGTTTTGGCATTGGGTATCGTATCCTGATTTGTTCAAGAGGACGATTCCTCCCCCTTTATCCGCAGGTTTAACAACTATGTCTTCATTGTTGTTTAGTTCTTTTATTGCCAGTCTCTCTCGCTTGGTGATGTTCATAAATGGCCTTTGGGATGAGGGTTTGATATTGTCCACTCCTTTGAGGATAGCTTGTTCGAAGGCTAATACTTCTATGGGGACCAGATGGTTTGGTGGACAAAAATTGGATTTTGGTCTGAGGCCGGTGTCACTTGTTGGTGTATCGTGCTGTTTGTTTTTGAAAAAAGCTTTCAGTTTTATTTTTCTACAGAATTCTGAGAGTTCGCACTTGACTTTGAATAAGTCTAAAGGGGGGGTGGGGACGAAACCTAGTCCTTTGTTCAGTATTTCCTCTTGATCTTGGGTTATCGTGGTGTCCGTTAGATTTATCACCAGGGATTCATGTTGCTGGGGCCTGGTTGGTCTCTGGACATGCTCCTGGTGTATATCTGTCTCTCTTGATCGTTCCAGGATACTTCTTTTTTCCTTCCTCGTTGGGTGGACCGACCTCTCCCTAAAAAAGGCGGCCGTTGGGTGTTCATCATGGGGCCCATCATGTGTGGTCCTTGTAAATACGGGTTCATCCATCCCTGAAAGTTAGGTGCGAATGGTTGGTAAAGTTGTTGTGGTTGGTCATAAAACTGTGGCGTTGACCAATTTGCACCTCTTCGTCGTTGATTTCGTCTGTATCGACCTCTTCCTCGTCTAGGATAAGAGCCTTCATCACCGCTCCAATCTGAGTTATTGCTAGATGTTTCGCCAGTGGAGTCTTCATCATACAGAGAAATGAATGAGACCAAGGAATATATTACTCAGAATAAGAGTAATGTAGGTAAGAGTATATGGTTTGACCGCATTCACAAACAGCCCCAGAGAATGGACTCTGAGAGCTGCAGAGGGGCCCTGCTCAGGCAGAGGCACCCCCTCACATGGAAACCAAGGGCACTGCCCTCAGGATTGATAGGGCCTGCCTTAGGGGTGACTGATAGGTTTAAATGTGTGTGCAGGGGAGACATAGGGAACCTATATCTCAGTGAGGGGGTGCTAGCACCACCTCACCCAGGCTGCAGTAGCAGGCATGTGGTGTCAGATTTAGTCTGCTTCCCAGGGGTGGCATAATATATGCTTCAGCCCCTGGTAGACCTGTGAAGTACCTATGCCCTTGGTACCTAAGGTACCATATACTAGGGACTCATAAGGTACCACAGTATCCAATCACTAGTGCACCTAATGTGCACACCATGTCATTTAGAGAGAACAGAGAGCTTGGGGCCCTGATTAGCAGGGTCCCAGCCAGACTATAGCCAGAAACCAGTGTAAACATCAGAAAAAAAGTGGGGGCAACATAAGAGGCAGATCCTATTCTCCTACACAGGTGCTAATAATGGTGCCCCTTCTGTTAGTTGCAGGGTGTGCCTGGCCATTTTCAGGCTCTCATACTGATTGCTACCGCCGCTCACTCTCACAATCTCATTCTCTAATTCTCGCTTGTGACCATTGCTCTTTGTGCTCAGTGGAGATGATAGTTATTGGCTGAGCCCTAGTAACACATATTAATGACTGAGTGACAGGAACTCTGGGAAGATTGTGCCGTAAAATGTATGAGATGAAACAGCCTGCAAGGGCTTAAGCTGGCATGGCTTGTTTAGGCAGGCATGTTCTGAAGAAAGACAAACTGAGGACTAAGTTTGATTGGCTGCAGGAGGCAATGGAGGACATTGGGAGCCCAACTTACCTGTAATAAGAGGTGAGGCATTCTTCTTCCGCAGGACCAGATCTCCAGTGTAGTGCTCAGTTCTCAGGTCTGCCCATGTCCTCTCTGCTGCACCGACCTTCTGCTAGGCACCGCAGCAACAAGGGGAAAGTGATATCTGGCTTAAAAAGATACACTGTGCCTGCACAGCTAGAGTACACTGTATCCATTTACTGTATGTGACCCCGTGTCACAGAGTCATCAGGCCTCGTGACTCTAATGATGGCAGATCACTTGGTGATAGACTGGTCCGCCCCGTACAAAGGCAGCCTCCAGGAGCAATCATTGATAGGTAGCCCCGGCAAGAGGGCTGAAAGGTAAAGCGCCCAGGTCTACATTAAAAAGTGATGCTTGCTGTATGTCATCTAGGAATATGGTACAGAAAGCCCTGAAGAATGGCAGACCAGGGCTGGATCAAGGTACTAGCTCATGTATCACCTAAAAAGTGCACGGCTGCTTAACCCTCGCTCACGCGTGGGTCAGTAGGTGATAGAAAGTCAGGCTTTACTAATTTTCAAATTGCTATTATAAGAAAATAATTGTAATTAGGAAATTTGTTTCTTTATGATGATGGAAAATGGGTGGGTGGTGCCCCGACGCTGAAGGTAACCACCTGCTCGGAGTCTATTCCTATTAACCACTGACAGTGCCCCTGATGCAGACCTGTCGTATTTCACAGTGCATTGGTTAGTCTTCACTATCCTCTCACCAGTTACCTTCTGCAAAGCGGCAACAGTGCACTTTCTGCCCTTTCCATGAATAAAGGCGGTGCACCTGTTGACTTCCTTTATTCACTGACAGAGAACCTGTTCCGTCTCCTCATCCACAGACAGAGCTCCCTGTCCATTACCAGTAACTGAGCACACTTTGAGGTCCTTACCCATAACCACTGATGAGAATATTCTAAGCTCCCTGTCCATAACCACTGACTGAGAAAGTTCCGAGATCTGATCCGTAACCCCTGACCGAGCACATTCCAAGCTTCCTATCCCTAACCAGTGACCGAGCACGTTCTATTTCACAGCCACTAAGAACACATAGAATATCTTCTCATACAGACTGATGCGCTGAACCGTAACAACTTCCATCCCACTTGTTTCCCTCTTCTAATCACTGAGAGTGCACCTGGTACCTTAATGAACCCTCTTGTAGGTTACCCTCCAGCTGTCCTCCCATAAACTGTTAACACTGTACAATCTTTCCCAAACCCACTGATAGTTCACTTTACGATAACCAATCACTACGTACCCAATTCCTTGCCATTAAACACCATCAGCACACCTCGTTTCATCCCCATAAACACTGACAGAGCCCAGGTTTCTTCGTATAACCACTGGCCTTACACCTGTCCTCTTTTGATGATAGCTGGAAGAGCCATTCCTTCTTTCCCCTAAACAGTGACAATGCACATCTGTTGAGGTCTTGGCCACCCACAACACAAATGGTTTCCTTTCTAAGCCAGGCATTTTGCGGCCGTTTTAAGCCGAAAAGCGCCGATAATTTTATTGCTATATCAGCAAGGTCACACTATCGCGTGAATCCTTGCCTCAGCGCCTGTTTTCTGAACGCCCAGCTTTGCATCTCTAATGAGATGCAAAGTGGGCGTTCCTTCCTGAAATAACTGGAGAAATGTCGCTAACAGACATTTCTCCAATTATCAAGGAAATCGCTAACAAGCGTAGCGATAAGAAAAGTAGCAACTGACTTAGCCATGAAATCCTATGGAAGGTGGATATCATGGCTAAGCCTGCCTTGCCCTATCAGCAAGCTATCGCCAAATGTTGTGCGATTATCGCTGGATTTCCAGCGATAATCGCACATTTGGCAGCTTGCGTTTGGAATTTTATCGCTTTTGAGATAAGCGTTGCTAATAGCACGCTATCTCAGTGATAAAATTCGGCGATAGCCGGCGATAATTATCCTAGTGCTAAGTGCGCTTAGCGATAATTATCGCGGGTTGTTACTGATATGCCCCTTGGTGGCCTGTACATAGTGATGATCAACCAGAAGTAATACCGACCACCTCACTTGCTGTCATTTTCATGTCGCTTCTTTTTTTATTAATGGAGAATTCCTTTAAAAGCCCTTTTATTACACATTTTCAGCCATGGACCCATATTGTCCACTGCAATCCCTTCAAGATGCTATTTCTATGATTAATGCATTGTGCACTGTCATGACCAGCTCATAAATCATACCCATACAGACCTGGGAGACAGGTTTGCCCGGCTGGAATGAGGGCCATTCCAATCCACTAACCCTGGAGATTGAATAGGTAGCATAAATTACATTCATTCCCTATCTTTCCATCTTCAAAATAGCCCAAAGTGAAAATAATTGAGGACTTTTTCCATTTTCTGTGTTATAGTTTAACAGCTCAAACACCTAAATTGCCAATGCACTTCTAATGTTCTTCTGTTCTTCCCCTATAAGGGAGGTCATCAAGTTCTGAAGGTACCGCTACTTAAATTCTCTGACTAGGAGGTAATCCTAACAATCAAGTTTTTCATAATGCAGTAGGAATATATTACCTATCCCCTTTGTAATTTTATTTTTTTATTTCAATACATTTTTATTAAGAATCAGAATTCTGAATGGAACAAACAATCTGAAGGGCGTGAGACAAACAAAGGTGAAACAGGTAGTACACTTGCACAATGAAAGGGTAATCTAAGATGGGAGGTGAGAACTGGGATTTACAGGTAGCAGGTAGAAAAAGATTGGCCTATGTGGTGAGCAAGATGAGGCTAATTAGTGTACCAAGTGTGAAAGGTAGTGTGGAGATAAGGTAGTAGGAGATGGGGACAAAATGGGATAGATTCTAACTGTAAGACGAGTTAAGAGTGCAGCCTACTGTGTTTTGAAAGTACAAATCTCGACTCTTACTTATATTTTTAACTAATTCTCCAATACTGGGATCTTTTACCTTACAAATATAATATACTAACTGGCCACAAGTTTCCAAGGCTTTTTGCAAACAGCCTAATGTTAACTTATCTCATACTAAATTGTTATTTTCTAAATTTTCTTGAATTTTCTTTATACAGGTTGTTTTTTCTATTTACTAGCAATTCTTCTTTATTCTCTTTTTTCATCACTTTGGCACCATGAGCTGTAATTTGTTCCCAAATTATCAACATAAAGGCCTCCCCTACTCTCAAAATGTTTGCCGATTGTTTGACTAGTATCAATTTCAAATTCTCCAGTAGTCAGTAAAGTTATCTAATTGCCACCTCCAGTTGGGCTTCCTACTATCTACCTTCTGACTATTGATTTGAACATTAACTGATGCATTATTTGAAAAAACTGACCACTAATTATCTGCTTTGACCCATTCCATTGCCCCATGAACCAAAATATTATCTATTTATGAGTTGAGGTGATGCATTTTTACAATAATTCATAAACTACAATCCACCTTATGATGTTTCCACAATCTATTAATGAATCTGAACTCTGCTTAATCATTTGGTAGGCACTCAAACCAAAGCTCTTCTTTCCTCCAAATGCTTATTAGAGGCACCTATATTCAAATACTGAGTATGATTAAAATCCTTCTCTATAACAATCTGCACCAACATTGTCAATTGCTAAAAAATCTCATCATTTAATGACTAGGATTCTTTACCAGTTATCAACACCTGCTTAATAACGCATTATCCCTTACAAAACTAAAGGCCTTATTATGGGTCCGCCAAAGCTGAAGTAGTGGTCCGATCACTGCCACAATGTGGGACCGGCTGCAGTATTAGGACTATGGTGGTCGGACCGCCACAACACTGCCAGAATCAAGGATACCGCTGGGCCAGCAGTCTGCAACTTGCCGTAATATGCTGGGGGTACCACTGCTGGCACCGCAGATCATATATTATGAGTTGCATTTTCCTCGCTCTTTTCATGGGGGTGATCCCACCATGAAAAGTGTGTCAGAAAGGCAACCAAGGGGGCCCTAACGGGGCCCCTGCTGGATTTGGGCAGGGGTGCATTTGCACCCCCACTTCCTGCACGGTGTGGCATGTACTGCAGCAGTCTGCATTATAGGCTCTTCTATGAGCCTTGCAGGCTGCCGCAGCCAGACTAACACTGCCAGCCATACCAGTATTTAACTCCTGATCTGGTGGGTGATTGCACCACGTGTTGGGCGGTCCTACAGCAGACGGTGGAGGACCACCGCCATTGTAGGACCACCAAACTCATAATAAGGCCCATGATGTATCTTCCCTCCTCCGTTTCATATCAATGCGGGAACTCCACTGCAAGCTGAGGGTGGTCGAAGATACAAAATTGTTCTTGAACCAGTTCTAGCTAAAGATGTTAATATTGTAGATGCAAATATATTTCTCTTATATGATGATAGTTGCTCCATTTACCTCTTATAGATGAGTCAAGTCAAGTCAACCTTTATTATTAGATTAATTAAAATCTTCCCAATGTGCAAAAGTCCTAGTTCAAAATAGAGATGTCAATTAAAAAAAAGTAAAACAGTAGGCAAAGTGCAAGTGCAAAACGAAACAGTAAAACATAATTTACATGGGCTAGAAGCAAGTTGTTAAGTGTAAGTGGTAGTTAAAAATGTTGGGGTACAGCTAAAATGTTTAGTGTCCACAGAATCATTTTGCAAGAGGGGACTTGATTTTATATATGTCCAAGTGGCAGTTATGGGGCTTTGTCTTCTTCAGGGCCATCTCTACTCCTTGGAGGTATACAGTCTGGTAAATTATTCTCTGGTCTGCTGAGTTGAGGAAGGTCAAAATGGCTTGTCTACAGGAGTGCACCCTTAACTGATTCCAAAGAGGCTGCAGCAATTTTCGAGATATGCCTAAGGTGAAATTGCAGAGGCAGATAGCGCGTACCGGGTCTTCAGTCGCGAGGCCACATAGTCGACAAGTCATTTCCCCTTCTGCCCTCAGCCAGGGCCTGTTATGCATGTGCGACAGCAAGATCCCAAGGTGGTTGTTCAAGTAATATCTTTTTGTTGTACAGTTTAAAACGTTACTCAAATATTGCTGTGGTCTCAGGGTCTTGTAGCTGTTTAATTTTGACCAGGCGTGGAAGCGTTTTTCTAGGGTTTTCCTGCTTATAATGAGGAAGTTATTTTTGTAGTTTTATTAACAGTTCTTTAAAAAATATCATGGTTTGGTGCTGCCAGCCATAGTTCTGCGAATCCTAAAAGGACAATAATTTCATCAAAGTAGTTTTTTGCTGGTGAGCGTCATCTTTTAGAGAGTTCCTCCCATACATGATGGTTGATTGTGTTTTAAGCTCCCTAACTCCAGCCTAATCTGGGCCGGTGATCTATGAGTTGGGAGCTGAAAGATTTCCCACTAAACTACTTGAGGATTCTGGAGTCACTCCTGTGCAATTGCAGCTCAGAGGGTCAACAAATGATTTTTGAGAGTTCGTCTCACCCTTAATTTATCAAGGCATGCTTCATCATTTGATGACCTCTCACACCGGGGTAGGAAAAATGCCACCCCAGCAGTCTCAACCGAGGGATGATGTTTTTTGCCCTGGGAGTTCTATTAAATCTGTTTTCCGTACAAAGTCTTAGGTCCTGCGTTTTGGCAAGAAAGAAAAAATAGAACATGCCTAGGGTTATTTCTCAAAGTTTTCCTTTATTGGCATTAACCCCTGGTATGGTTAAAAACATGAACCATTGGTTGTGAGCTAAAATACAATGGATTACCTGACTTAAAAAACTCTTTTAATTACGAACATTTTGCGACCCCTTTGGAATTAAAAACTATGGAATACAATCAAACCATGCAGATAAGGTGACCATTCAAACTCTACTGGTCCCTCTCTCGAGTTGGAGAACCTAGAGAAAAAAGGTACAAGAGGGGCAGAAGATTTAATCTAAAAATAAAACCTTCAAAAATGTCATAGTGCACCATTACTTCCTAAACTGAAGGTAAATATGTAATATGAGGCAGCAAAACCTCAAGTGTAGGCCACGCTGTCATCATCTGACTGTTTGCCATGTTTTACCCTAGGCCCTTGGAATATTTTAGGTATGTACCATCACTAACAGTAGCATTTTTGCATCTTTTAGGAAAACCATTCCTACAAAAACCTAAGATAAATGCTTGAGACAGAACCTTGACCAAGAACCAAGCATCTTAATAGTGCATGCATATGTATATTGTTATTCCCCCTAGTTATTTTATACTACGCATCATGGAAAAGAGTGGAGGACATCACCTCTCTAGTTACATACTAGTAATACAAAATTATTTGCAAACAAAGAAAGGCAAAGCTTAAGTGTCACCAATAACAATGTAGCCTTCTTTTGAAATAGTGTATCAGGAGTTTACCTTTACAATCACTTTCATACTCCTGAACATACAACATTGGTTACCTTCAAACATTTTAAGTGCTTGTATATTCAGATGTGCATCTTTGTAATGCTGGATCATGTTCCTGAACTCACCCACACCTTAGTGACTGACATATTCACTTCATTATAAAAATACTCTGGTGTTCTAAATGAATAACAGACAAATCAAGACGCCGTACATGTGCTCTGAATGACTAGCATGCACTTCCAGCAGTTATGTTAACTCTACTCATGTCCATGTTGACAAACCATCATTTGAGTCAGCATGGGATGACTCATGATCTACTTCTGAGTGCAGCTGTGGTATCTGCCTGCATCTTATGTCACCCCACTGCTTTTTGTTGTTGGTGCACACAATAGGGCGAGATTGCTTATTCCAAAACAGCTATAAATGGTATGCCTCCACCTTTTGTTACCGGCCGCAGAATTGTACAGTACAATGGGTAAGCGCCCGAAGCCCCTTCAATAAGGGGCCAAGGGGTAGATGGTTAAATACCACAACCCCTCTTTTCTAATTCACTAGGAGTTAGCCAAGTGCACATCAGAGCCCCGAGAGAGGTTGTTGGAGGACCTAGCAGCCGGATATGTAGTCTCCAATGCCGTCAGTAACGGTATATCAGTGTCGGATATATAAAAATATATATATATATATTATCTACTGGCGGTCGCCAGTAGATAGTTATAGTTAGGACCATGTTTCCATAGGAAATCCGCAACATTCTATTTGGAATAACTTTGGCGCCGGTCGACGAATCCTTGCGAAATATTCAAAATAGGTGGGGCGCTATGCTCCGCTCCTACCCTGAAAGTCTCGGGGGGATTCGTCAAGCGGGGGCTGAGAAAAAAGGAGGGTCCCAAAACGCGTTTTTCCCATGCATTTTTCCATAGGACCTTTAGACACAGCTACAGACCGAACGGCTGAACAGAGTTACTTGAAATTTGGCAGAGAGGTAGTCTACAGGTCAAGGAAGTGCCTTTTGTAGGTTTGGTGTAAATCTGTTCAGTAGATCCTGAGAAAATAGCCTTTAAATCAATATATATATCTGTGGCAGCTTACGGTGCGCTTACCGTGCGCTTACGGTAAGCTTACCGTACGCGTACGGTGCCGTGCGCGAGCGTGATTCAGATTGGCTGTTAGATCTTAGTAAACATTCGAATCGGTCGAAACCAGGAAGCGGCGGCCGCCATTTTCTATCTCGCACTCTGAGGGGGGGGAGGAAAAACAAAGGCAAAAAACAAGTAAAGGGGCTGTTTAGACTGCTCCCAACCACCTAGCCTTGATGAAGGTGTCCCCAAAGAACCCCCAAGGCAAAAAAATCAATTTTAATATTTTTCAAAAAATCACCGATTACGCTTACCGTACGCGTACGGTAAAAAAAATAAAAAAAAATAAAAAATATCCACACTCTCCACACCCCGTATGCAAATGGTGCCCAAAGGGCACTATTTGTGCATGGCATAATAGATACTGATTAAAAATAAAACATTACCTTTCACAACGAAGCGCATAATATGTCCTCCATGTGCGCACGGTGCGTGAAGCGCATCGTGCGTACATGGCCCATCCAGCGTAACGTGGGCACGCTGATGCTAATACTGTATTTAGACACTTATTTGCCCATGTCTTCTTCC
Source organism: Triturus cristatus (assembly GCF_964204655.1). Classification (NCBI taxonomy): domain Eukaryota; kingdom Metazoa; phylum Chordata; class Amphibia; order Caudata; family Salamandridae; genus Triturus; species Triturus cristatus. The sequence continues at coordinate 937,087,546 of NC_140585.1, read as the reverse complement.
ATTAAATTTTAGCTATACATATATTACAAATATTTTTTTTTCATAAAGACACATATGTCATCAGCAGAGGATTGCGGTCACGTGAGTTATAGTTGCCTGCACTAACTATAACGGGGGAATTTCATTGGTTTTTTATCAGTAAAATGTCCAGCTAACTATAACATGTGTGAAACCTATGGTTTTTTCAGTGAATTTGCAAGGTTTTTTAAATGCTAATTCCTAACTATAACGTGTGTGAAACCTATGGTTTTTTCAGTGAATATATATATATATATTATCTACTGGCGGTTGCCAGTAGATAGTTATAGTTACAACCTAGTTTCCATAGGAAATTTCAAAATTCTATTTTGAATAACTTTGGCGCCGGTTGACGAATCCTCGCGAGGTGATTCGTCAAGCGGGCGCCGAGAAAAAGGGGGGGTCCCAAAACGCGTTTTCCCCATGCATTTTTCCATAGGACCTTTAGTCGCAGCTACAGCCCGAACGGCTGAACAGAATTACGTGGAATTTGGCAGAGAGGTAGCCATAAGGTCAAGGAAGTGCCTTTTGCAGGTCTGGTGTAAATCTGTTCAGTATTTCCTAAGAAAATAGCATTTAAAAGCATATCAATATCTATACGCGCGCACCGTGCGCGCACTGTGCGCGCACCCTGCCGTGCGCGAGCGCAATTCTGATTGGTTGTTAGATGTCGGTAAACATTCGAATCGGTCGAAACCAGGAAGTGTCGGCCGCCATTTTGTCTCTCGCAGTCTGAGGGGGTGAAAAACAAAGGCGGAGAATGTGAAAAGGGGGCAGAGTGGACAGTTCCTGACCCCCTAGCCTTGGTCAGGGGGTCACAGAAGGACCCCCAAGGGAGAAAAAAACATTTTATTTTTTTTTTAAATCGCGAGGTGCGCGCACCCTGGGCGCACTGTGAACCGTGGGCGCTAGATGCGCGAAGCGCACCGAGTGCCCACAGAGCGCGCACGGTGCGCGAAGTGCACTGTGCGTGCACGGTGCACGCACGGTGTAAAACCTGAAAAAAAAAAATAATAAAAACATAACTTAGAATTTAAAAAAACGTACAAATTCACTGAAAAAAACATAGGTTTCACACACGTTATAGTTACGAATTAGCATTTAAAAAACCTTGCAAATTCACTTAAAAAAACATAGGTTTCACACATGTTATAGTTAGCTGGACATTTCACTCGTAAAAAAACAATGAAATTCCCCCGTTATAGTTACTGCAGGCAACTATAACTCACGTGACCGCAATCCTCTGCTGATGACGTCAGATATTACATCACTGATGACATATGTGTCTTTCTGAAAAATAAATATTTGTAATATATGTATAGCTAAAGATTAATGGAAGAAGACATGGGTAAATAAGTGTCTAAATACAGTGATGTAATATCTGACGTCATCAGCAGAGGATTGCGGTCGCGTGAGTTATAGTTGCCCACAGTAACTATAACGGGGGAATTTCATTGGTTTTTTACGAGTGAAATGTTCAGCTAACTATAACATGTGTGAATCCTATGGTTTTTTAAGTGAATATAGATATATATAGATATATATAGATATCACGAAAGTGGATCCCCCTCCACTGCCGTATGTTGGAAGGCGGGCTCCACTGTGGGAGGGATTAAGTAGTTGCTGTGTTGCAATGGGTGTGTGCCTATAGACACGTGACCCATGCAATAGATCCCGGCAGGGACCCAATCTCAAAAGGCAATTGTAGTCCTATAAGATAGGACTATCGGGAAATGTAGTCCATGGTTTTCAATATAGTTCGCCCTATCTCTGCTCAAGGAATGTAACATATTGTGGAGAAAAAAAATATGTATTAATGGTTTTGCGGAGCGCAAACATACAAAAAAGATGTTAAGGGGAGGGGGCTTATTCAGAATGCGTTAAATAAGAATCACCTTAAAGTCCAATTAGTCACATTAATTCATATTGGAAAATTAATTAAAATAGAGTTGAACCGTCAACCCTAAGTCAAGTGAGCAGTATTTTCCTGGTGGTCATCAGTAGATTGTTATGACTCATCTTTCTTCCATTGTAAGAAGCTGAACTGCAATGTAATCACCCAACCATCCATGTCCAAAAGGGAGGACAGGTGGTCATGCTGGTTTCATTCATTTATGGACCATGTGCCTGATATCTGATGCACTTGGACTGAGTGTATCCTGGGTCCCTGCAAGTCAGGTTCCCAGGAGCTGTGCTCTTTCCCAAAACTGTAGCTTTGTTTACACAATTGGCGCTTCTTTGGCCCATATATGAGTCCCCTGTGAGAGGTACCACTAGTACAAATGGGCTTGTCACCAGAGAGAGTTTCTGAGGGCTGCAGCATGTTTTGTTCACCCTCAGACACCCCTCACCTTAGCACACGCAGACCACTATTGCAGGCTGCATGTTTTGGGGCAGACAAAACCAAAGTGTCGACATGGCACATCTCCCCGTGCGCCATGCCCACAAACACTGCCTGCGGCATAGGTCAGTCAACCCTCTAGCAGGCCTCACAGAATTAAGACAGGGTGCACTATACCAAAGGTAAAGGCATAGCTGCATGGGCAATATGCCCCTGCAGTGTCTGTGCTAGTCACCAACATTGTAAGTGCAGTGAAGCCATATTGAGTGCAAGGGTTGGAAGTTTGTCATTACGAACCCCACAGCTCCATGATGGGTTTACTGAAAGCTAAGAAGTTTGGTATTAAACTTCTCATCTCAATAAACCTACACTGATGCAAGTGTTGTATTTATTGAACAATGCACTCAGAGGGCATCTTAGAGATTCCCCAAGAAAAACGACCAGCTCCTTTGTGTGCAGCTGATTGGTCTGCACAAGCCTGCCACACACAGACATGTTTCTGACCTCCCTGAGGTGGGAGCCTTTGTGTTCTTGTGGGTCAGGAACAAAGCCTGCCTGGGTGGAGATGCTTGTCACATACCCCCTAGCAGGAACAGCATTCAGGGCGGTGAGCCTCAAAGGCATCCTGCCCTTTGTAATGCTAGCCAGGGCCTCTCTAGCCAGTGGAGTTGCCCGCTCCATTACCAAGCCCCACTTTTGGCAGCAAGGTCGGCGGGAAAATTAAGTAGTCAGAAAAGGTGTCCAGTCTCTGCCAGGACCATTCCTAAGGTGCCCTGGGCTAAGGTGGCCCCCTCCTTAGAAATTCCTCCATCTTGAATGGAAGAATTCTACCCAATCAGGTTAGGGGAATGCCCCCTCCCCAAAAGTAAGGAACATTCAAAGGGTATAGTCACCCTAAAGGCAAGTAGCGCATTGGCTACCATCTGTCAATACCTGTAAAGCCCTTAACTTCATTATTTAGGGGCACCCCTTAACCTTGATCCTCAGATTTTATCAGACCGAAGGAACAAAGTAGAAGACGGACCAGGACCGCTGCTTGACTAAGAACAAAACCACTGCATGCAAAACTCGGCAAGAACCCCTCCCCCTGCAACCGGTTCAACAACTGGCCAGTTTGTCTTTCCAGAACCCTGCAAGGCCTCCAAGAAACTGCCGAGACCCTCCAGCCTTCATCCATTCACCAAGAACCTCCCTTTGGGCTAGAGCCTCTAGTCCCTGGCATCTGCCGGTACAAGAACTGCAGCTGCTAAAGACCACACTTGTGTTGACATGACTCACTGCTGCAAAAGAACCCTAATACTGCAGTCGTAGAGGACGGACACTTGGGTTGACGTAGCTCTACCCTGCCAGAAGAAAGCATCGCAGGTGGACAGCCTCCACTACCTCTCAGCCCAACGACCCAAGCTGTTCACAGCTCCGTTCCTGAGAGCCCATATCCTCCTCCAAATGGCCCAGTCAGTCTTCTCTTGCACCGCCTGCATGACCACTGCCGCTCCATGTCGGTCTGACATCAGCAGAACTTCTCCCTCACCACAACAACGACAGCCGGGTTGGCGGTGCCTCTATCCGATCTACAGTAACTTGCTGATGATGACCACGATGGTAATGGAGTTGGCGGCCTACTGAATCCGATCCATCTTCTTTGCTCCCTGCTGACTACGAGGGTAAATATTGTTGGCGGTATCGACTGTCGTGGCGTAGATACTGAATCCCACACTGCTTTGAGTGTCCCCAGTCTCCATTGACTTACAATGGACTCAGCGACCTCTGCACCCAGCCGCCCCACTGCTGCTGCTGGTGCATTGCCTACCTTAAACTGAACCTTGCCCATTGTTGGTCACAGGGAGGGGTCTCCAACCTTTTCTGTACTGAGAGCTACTTATGTTCAATGAAACACATTGAGAGCTACTAATATTATTAGTGTTGTATAATCTCCGCTTTTCTTATATGTATATAATTCAACCAAGCAAAAGCTTTCTAAACTAATGAGCTGGGCTGCACAAAACCCTCAAAGCCTGGAAGAGTAAGTCATGTACTTACCTGTTAAGGCATACTACTGTTTTCCTCCCATATAAGTGCATTGAATTATAAATCTATTGCATACAAACGTCTATCTATTCCCATTGCAAAGTCCTACTATCCTACTACTCTAAACTAATTCTTCAAAAGTATTTCTATTACTGTGAAGCATTTTCTACTGCATTTGAAAAGTATTACTGCAACTGAGTACTTTTTGATCTAGAAATAAAATAACAAACTTTTTGTACAAAACAATTGACATGGTTTCAATCTTTGAGTGTGTTCCTTCATTTATTGTCTGAGTGTGTACAATAAATTCTCAACACAGACCTCTGATAAGCCGAAGTGCTCGACCACACTACCACAAATAGAGCTTTTAGTATTATCTACTTAAGCCTCTTTATTTCTCTGGGGATCCACTGGACTCTGTACACACTATACCTTAATTTGGTATAGTATATAAAGAGCCAGCTTCCTACATTGATCGATCAGTGTTGGGGTCTAAGACTTTGCATTTATTGGACTACTTAGTCAACACCTGATCGCATGACTACAATCCAAAAATTGCCTTTAGATTCATTGTGTTTTTTTATTGAATTCTTTTTCTAAATTTTTAAAAAGTCTTGTTATTGCCTTGGATAAGTCCCTTGTAGTATTTTTAGACATGCAAAACTTACTGTAGTCAAGGGGAAAGCCTCTAAAAGTTGTTTGGGCCTTTAAAAAGCCCCCAACTATTAGTAAAGTAATGGATGGATGGTTGTGTAGCTTGAACTGACTCCTTACCCCCATCTCAAGATGGGAGAGGTAAAGTCTCTCTGTAAAATTTAAAAAATCAAACCTGGTTCCCATCCTACCAAGTCTAAGCTCCAGGATCTCTTGGCAGAATATAGACCCGTCCGAAGAGGATAAACTCTCTGAAGAAGGGTATAGTAGTGAAGAGGAGAACAACTACCAAACCCCTCACCTACCTAGTGCGGATGTGGTCACTGTGCCCATCTTCCCAAAAGTAGTACTAGGGAATCTAGATCCTTCACGGGTGGAACAGACACCCTAAGTAACATTGAGGACATTCTTTTAGGAAGGTTGACCAAGAGACTAGCCCTGGAGGATAGACTCCTGGCTTTAGAAGAAGAGAGAGCAGAAATGGGTCTAGAACCCATAAATGGTGGCAGCAATATAATACCTAGGGACTTAGAGCATTCATATTACCCTAAAACCTCCAAAGAAATTGTCCCCAAATATAAGGAGGGTGATGACATCACCAAATGGTTCACAGCTTTTGAAAGGGCCTGTGGGATGAGAAAAGTGAAGAAGTCACACTGGGGAGTATTACTTTGGGAACTATTCACTGGTAATTGCAGGGCGGGACTCCTGACCCTTACTTGAGTAGATGCTGAGTCCTGCGACCTCATGAAGGGCACCCTGATTGAGGGCTTTGGACTCACAACTGAGGAGTATAGAATTAGATTCAGGGTGGCTCACAAAATCGCAGGTCAGTCCTGGTTTGACTTAATAGGCTACTCAGTAAAAACATTCGATGGTTAGATAACTGGAAGTGTTGTGATGATTATGTTGGGCTTATTAATATGTTTAAGAAAGAACACATTTTAAGTAATTGAACTAATGAAAATTTGCATCAGTATCTAGTAGACCTACGTCTAATTTCTCCCCAAGAATTGGGTAAGAATGTAGACCACTGGGTCAAGACTAGGGTGACCAAGACAACCACTGTGGGTGAACAAATGAAAGGGCTTACAAAACCTCCCAGGTGAAATGGTGTAACCCCCTAAGGATACAAAGCAAGACTCATCTAAAGGCCCCAAAAACCTGCTCAGGAGGGTGGGCCTAAGAACCTTTCACAATCCAGCAGTGGGTGCAAAGGTAAAACTTCTGACCCCTTAAAGGCCTGGTGTCACAACTGTAAGAAGGTGGGACACTGAACTGGAGACACTGCCTGTCCTAACAAAAGTGCCCCTAGTACTTCTCCAGTTAGTGTTGGTGTAGCAAGTCTCTGGATAGGATCAAAAGTGTACCCAGAGTAAATCAGAGTTCACACCAAAGCTGTTCTAGTCCGTAAGGGTGGAGTAGATTTTGCCACTTTCGCTGTCTAGCCCACTAACTTGCAAAAGTATCAGCAGTTCCCCTTGTTTAACGGGACTAGAGTAGAAGCCCTGAAGGATACAGGTGCCAGTGTCACCATGGTGAGAGACACACTAGTTTTCCCAGGACATTACCTGGCCAGAAAAACCTATCCAGTCACCAATGCTGACAGTGTCACTACAGACCATTCAATGGCAATGGTGACACTAGCTTGGGGAGGGGCTACTGGCCTGAAACAGGTAGTGGTCTCTCTAAAACGTTCCGTTGCCTGCCTGTCTGGGAATAATCTGGAGACCTCAGCATGGGCTGAGGTGGAGTTAAAAACCCATGCAGCAATGTTGGAAATCCCTCAGATATTGTATGCGAAAACCAGAGCACAAATCCTAGCACAGGGTGAAAAAGAAATGTTGGAGCCTGTAATAATTGCCCAACCTTCCAAGAGGAACTGTAAGAAGACTGGGGCACCAGCTTTTGAACAGCAAAAAACACATGACTCCTCTCCTCAGGGAGAGGGCTTGTCGACCCATGAGATTGTGGAACTTGAACATTACCAGGTTGAGTCCCTGGGACCAGGGAACATTTGGGCCTGGACAGCAGTTCTGGCCAACTCTTGAAAGCCTGCAACAGTCAGCTGCTGCACAGGAAAAGGGAGATTTCAGTGGCTCCCACAGGACCTATTTGGAAGAGGGATTCCTTTACACTGAGGCAAGAGAACCCAAACCTGGTGCCGCAAGGAGAGTGTTAGTGCCTCATATGTTTAGAGAATTCCTCCTAACATTAGCCAATGACATCCCCCTAGCTAGGCATCTTGGCCAGACAAAAACTTTGAGCTGGCTTGTCAGCCACTACAACTAGCCACACATGTCCCAGAAAGTAAAGGAGTTTGTCAGTTCCTGTGTCACCTCTCAGGCTAGTGGCAAGATGGGTGGACAGCCAAATGCCCCCTTAAACCTACTCCCAGTGGTTGTGGTTCCCTTTGAAAGGGTAGGTGTGGACATAGTGGGTCCACTTGAACCGACCACAGCAACAAGAAACAAATTCATACTAGTAGTAGTGGATCATGCTACCAGGTATTCTGAGACAATTCCCCTAAGGACGCTACAGCCCCTGCAGTAGCCATAGCCCTCATTGTATTTTTCCAGGATGTTCCCTAAGGAGTTGGTATCAGACCAAGGTTGCAACTTCATGTCTGCATACTAGACACTTGGGGTGTGTAGTGAACTATAAGTTCACAACATCTTATCTCCCACAAATCAATGCCCTTGTTGGGAGATTTGACAAGACATTAAAAGGCATGATCATGGTACTCCCTGAAAAGCTCACGAGGAGGTGGGATGTCCTACTGCCATGCCTGTTTTTTGCTTACAGGTACGTGCCTCAGAAGGGAGTAGAGTTTTACCCCTTTGATCTTCTGTTTGGTCATTCTGTTAGGGAGCCACTTTTTCTTGTGAAGGAAGGTTGGGAGAAGCCTCTCCAAGAACCTAATCACGATATTGTGGACAATGTACTAGGCCTATGTTCTAGAATGGCAGAGTACATGGAAAAAGCTTCCAAAAATCTTGAGGCCATCCAGGAGCTCCAGAAGCTCTGGTATGACCATAAGGCTGCACTGGTCAAGTCCCAACCAGGGCCGAAGGTGTGGGATTTGGAGACTGTGGCACCAAGGGCCCTCCATGACACATGCAGTGGACCTTACCCTAGAAAAGAAAAGTGAGATCACCTACTTGGTAGACCTAGACAATAGCAGGACACCCAAAAGGGTGATCTATATGAGCCGTCTTAAACTTTTCTATGACAGGGCTGATGCGGCCATGCTGATGGTCTCTGATGAGGATCAAGAGACAAACAGTCAACCTCTCCCTGACACCCTCTCTTACAGTCCCAAAGATGGGTCAGTAGATGAAGTTGTCACTCAGGCCCACCTCTCTGCCCAACAGCAGGTTGACTACAGGCAAGTCCTGCAGCAGTATGCTGTGCTCTTTTCCTTAACCCTTGGACAGACACACTGATGTACCCATGATGTGGACACTGGAGACAGCTTGCCAGTCAAAACCAAGATCTATCTTCAGCCTGACCAAGTCAAGGAGAGCATCACATCTGAAGTAAGCAAGATGCTTGAGTGAGGGGTTATTGAACCCTCTGAGAGTCCCTGGGCAGCCCAGTTGACTTAGTACCCAAACCTCACCCACAGGGTGGAAAGAGAGACATTAGGTTCTATGTGGACTACAGTGGTCTCAATGCTGTCACTAAGACAGATGCTCACCCTATACCCAGAACTGATGAGGTGATAGACAAATTGTGGGCAGCCAAATTCTTCAGCACCTTTAACTTTTTAAAAAATATTGTATTTATTGACATTTTGGCCAGCATGTTAGCAATCTATGTCAGGAGGTGGAATCAACACAGTTCTTACATTACAAAGCAGTGTTTGGCCAAGCCGCGATCCATACACCCACACTGAGACAAGAGCACATCTTTGTACAACCATTTTCTTTGAACCATTAAGAAGAAACAGTACAGAAAATCATATGTAGGGTCTAAAACTCGTTCGCCATATCCCACCATGCACGCCGGTCCTAGAAGTAAGCCTGGGCAAAGCACTACGCTACGCTCGCGTAGTTTGCGAAGTTTGCACTACACGCATAGCGTAGTGTTGCGTAGTGCTGCGGTCATTTTTTGCTTGCTCGCGGTCCTCAACGTCAAGTTGGCGACCGCGACCAAGCAAAATGACATCCCGGCGAGACTCTTTCCTTGTTCGCAATCAGCAATCAGCAACATCAAGTTGGCGATCGCGAGCATGGAAAATAAACCTCCCGGCGAGATTCCCAACGCGAGGATGTCAGGTTTCTCATTGCGAGTGGTCGCGTATGCTCGGCTCGCGACCGCTCGCGATGAGAAACTACCAGTTTGCGTTGAGAAAGCTGCCGCTCGAGTAAAAATCTACTTGAGCAGCAGAAAACTACAGCTCGCACTGTGCAAGATGCCATTTTCAATGATTGCACAGTGCCGGTTGCTTGTCCGCACTGTGCAATCATTGAAAATGACATCTGGCACAGTGCGAACAAGGTACTACGCAGTTCGCAAAGTGCTACGCGTAGCTCGCGTAGTGCGAAGTGCACTTTGCGTAGCTTCGCGAAGTGCTACTTTGCGAACTACGCCCAGGGTTACCTAGAAGTAGACAGACACAAAAGAGCAAAAGAGAATAGAACCATCACCAAATCACAACGAATTACCCAACGGAGCTTCACCCATCTGTGCTTCTGCAGTCAGTCGCTGTTGCTCCTGAGTCCAACCTATAAACGGTTCCCAGATATCACGCAGTCTTAAAGTTGGGGCATGAGTTCCCAAAAAAGGCTCAGCTGTGAATGACCATATGTGACATCTCTGATGCACCCTTTAACGGAGGGCGCCCTCTTCTTCCCCCAGTGTACTGCAACCTGTCGTTTTGCAAATAGCAGGAGAAGTGCATGTAATTTGCGCATTTTAGGTGGAGTGTCTTTTACGTAGCCCAGTAAGCCCAACGTGGGGGATGGGGCAAGTGACGCCCCGATAATTTGATTCACTGATGTAAAAATTGTGGACCAAAAATAGGCAAGTTTTGGGCAATCCCACGCCATGTGGAGCAAAGAGGCTGGAGTAAACCCGCATCTCCAACAACTTTCATCGTCCTGAGCCCCATACGATGCAAACCAACAGGTGTCCTATAAAATCTATGTAAATATTTGAAATGAATTAAGCAAAGCCTGTAGTTAGGGGAGAGTTCAGTAAGTTGGCCACAACAGAAGGACCATTGAGCCTCAGTTAACGGAGTAGGAAGCTCGACACTCCACCATTGGCGGGCTCGGGGTTTGACCAGCGGGGAGGTGTTTTGCATGTGTGTGTAAAGACGTGTGATGAGTTTATGGTGAGATGGACAACGCAGCAGGTTCTCCAATGCAGACAAGGATGGTGGGGGCATTGGGAAACCCTCGCAAAGGGCCCGGCAGGCTGCACGCAGCTTATGATATAAGAGCAGCTCGGCAAATGGTACCACCTGTTCCTCATCTGCGACCGGTGGGGATCTGAAAGTGTCTCCCGGATACAAGTCCGCGAAAGTGTGTAGGTTCATCTTTTGTGCCATTGTCTTGCCGAGGGCGTCGTGATGACTGATAAAGTGCCACCTTGAGGGGAACAGGTGCCACTGTGTCGATCTCAACTGCTACGTGGGGTTGGAAGGGTGTTGGGTGAACCCAGTAGTGCAGGAATTGAGCCTGAGCGCAAAGTGCGTAGAGCTGCATATCTGGAGCCCCTACCCCCCCGCTTCAACTGGAGTGTCAATAAATCCCAGGAGACTCTGGCCTGTCTGCCCGCCTACACCAGGGAGACCAGCTGTGACCTCAAGGTCTGGAAAAAATGCTGCGTCTGAGGGAGCGGGATGTTAACAAATAAATACAAAAATTTCGGTAGGACGACCATCTTAGCCAGCGTAATCTTCCCTACCAAAGATAACGGAAGCCTAGACCATATTTTAACCTTCTCTTCCAACCATGTGACGGTGCGCCCGTAATTGAGATTCCATATCTCCTGCGAGTCTCAACTGAGCCATATGCCCAAGTATTTGACCGCCTCAACATCCCACTTCAGAGGGAATTCAGAGGTCATCTGAGGTGTGCCATCTGTAAGTAGAAATATCACAGACTTTTCCCAGTTAATACAGACACCGACCAGGCCCCCGAAACGGATAAATTCCCTTAAAATGGGGTCCAAGTACACCTCGGGATCTATAATGTAAAGGGTGACATCGTCTGCATAAAGCGAAATGAGGAGGCTCCTCGTTCTAAACTCTATACCCGAGCCGTGTGATGTTGCCTGTTACATGCAGCTAGGGGTTCCATCGCGATCGCAAAAAGCAAGGGGGCACCCCTGCTTGGTGCCGCGCGTGATGGGGAAGGTTCAGAGAGCAGGCCATTCACCCTATTCCGGACAGTGGGCTGAGAGTAGAGGAGCCGAATGCGATTGCTGAAGAGCGGGCTAAACCCCATGTGGCCTAATATAGCAAATTGATATGACCACTCGAACGTATCAAATGCCTTGGTGGCGTCTAAAAAAACTACGGCGGCCCACACATCAGGGTGTAGGTAGTGCAGCACCGAGAAGACAGTCCGCAAGTTCTGGGAGGTCAACCGTCCAGGAATAAATCCTGACTGGTCAAGGATTTTAACATCCACGTTTATCATTGATAACGGCCGATAGGAATCCAGCTCCGTTTCTGGGTTTCAATAGGGTAATAATGATCGCTTCCTTCATGGACGGGGGTAGTACACCATTGTTTTGGGCCTCCTCATACAAAGCCAACAGTTGAGGCGCCAGCTCCTCCACGTATGTCTTATAGAAGGAGGTGGTCAAGCCGTCCGGCCCAGGCGCCTTGTGTAGCGGTAAACATTTTATGACCTGGGCGACGTCACGGTAAACGGGAAGTCCATATAATCTCTGTGGCGTTGATGGAACCAAACTAGTTCCAACGAATTGAGAAAAGGTTGCATTCCCTCGGGACACGTTTCCTGGGTGGCAGTGTAAAGCTGAGAATAAAACATGGAGAATGCATTCAAAATATCTGTCTATCCCCTGACAGCAGTCCCCTGTGCGGTGAGCAATTCGTGGATATACGCAGTGGATCTGGAAGGACGGATCAGACCAGCCAATGTCCGTCCTGGACTATCGCCCTCTCCGTACCTTCGTGCCTCCACATACTTCCCTAGGAATTTCACTTCATGTTGTGCCTCCACTTCGTAATCTAATAACTTAGATTTCAGGAGAGCCATAGTGGCAGGCTCATTAGTGGAGAAAAATTGCTCCTCAAGTTCTCTGATTTGGGCCTCCAGTGAGGCAAGTGTGCCCTTAATGGACATTGAGAGTGAAGTAATCTATAATATCCGTCCGGATTTTCTCCTTAAGAGCCAGGAGAATGCTCAGGGACGTGAATCTGGGAGTGCCAAATTCAACAGACAAGGTGTGTGATCCAATAGGGAACGGGGTAGGTGCAAGATATCAGAGGTCCACGAGGCTACATCCCGTGAGACCAACCAGAAGTCCAACCGGGACCAAGCACTATGATGGTCAAAGATACAGGTATCCTCCCGGACCAAGGGGTGTCTCCGACGCCATATGTCAACTAGGTCTCCGTCAGAGATTATAGCATTCAAGGCGGCTCCAGCAGCAGGATGCAAGGATCTGGCCGCTCCCCTCCTATCCACTGCATCCTCTAAGATGACATTAAAATTCCCCCCCCCCATAGAATTGTACTACAACTAATCACTCTAACCCTGGTCCAAAGAGCCTGAAAGAAGTCGGGGAAATCTACGTTGGGGCCACATACCGCTACAATGACTAGGGGAACTCTGCCCAATGTGTCCCGTATGAGGAGGTATCTGCCCTCGGGGTCCCCATGAATTTCACCCTCCCGTCAGTCCAAACACCTCCTAACCAGCACGGCCACTCACTGGGAATAATTAGAGCATATGGGGGAGTACACATAGCCCCACCTGTTATGTCTGAGTCGCGGGGATGGTGTTACATTGAGGTGTGTCTTCTGCAATATACATACATCGATATTGTGTCGGGATAAGTAAGCATGCACGAGTCTAGACTTCCTACTATCATTCAGACCTCTAATGTTCCCTGTGAGAACATTCAGTGTGGTGGCGTGGCGGTATACATTATACACTGAAGAAAAGAGCGTGAGCAATGGCAGCGCGTTATCTTCTCGATCCAAACCATGCAGCCCAGACAACAAAATGCAACCATACTGGCAATAAACAAGAAACCAATCCACCCCTCCACCCACCACCCACTCCAGCCCCCCAATCAGGTTGGAGAATACCACCCCCTAAATGAACAAAGGAACAGCAGGTACATATCCGTACAGGGAAATCTACCATGGGGGCGCAGCGAGACCGGTAAACTATCCTGTTCATACAGGGTGGCTGAGAGTGCTGCGGAGTGTGTTGCGAGACCATGTCAACAGATCAAACTCTAAACAAACTGTGGAGACCAAGGGCTATTGCAGCTCAAAACACAAAATCACTCAAGCCTGCATCATAACACAGCCAAGCATCCAGGCTTTATGACAGTACAGTACCCATTTCAGTCATTGTCACTGAGGTGGTTGGCTGCGGACATCTCATCTTTATTCCTTTTCCCACCAACATGTTTGGCAAATTTCAAAGCAGATTTCGCATCGGTGAAGAAGTGAGCCGTGACGTCATGCGAGACCTTGAGCTTGGCAGGATACAGCAAGGAGTAGGGAATTTGTGCTTGGAGTAGGATATGTTTTGCAGGCAGGAATTCGCTCAATGCCGCCTGCACAGCCAGAGTGAAGTCAGGGCAGAATGATATAGTTTTGCCTTTATGAGAAATGTGACCCTTTTCTCTTGCCAGCCGTAGTATAAGGTCTCTGTGCTGGTAGTTCAGTTTTGCAAAGATAGACCTAGGTGTTGCTCCCACCGTAGGTTTCGGTCCCAGCGACCTATGCGCCCTCTCCACCACAAAGACAGGTGATAAGTGGGGGTCGAAGAGTTCATGAAGCAGGTTCGCTATAAAGGTCTCCATCTTGGATATGGCAGTCGTTTCCAGCATACCAGTAATGCGAAGATTGTTTCTGCGTGACCTCGCCTCTAAATCCTCGTTCTTGGCTCTAATTATTCCCAACATTTTATCCATATTCAGCAGTTGTTCCTTAGTTTCCACTTATAAGTCATGGAAATTGGTGTTTCGGTTTTCCAGGACATCGAGGCGGGTTTCGTGTGTTGCCACTTGAGTCTTGACCGAGTCCAACTGCGCAGTAAGGGTATCCAACTAGGTATCAATATTCCGCAGATCAAATGCATTTCCAGCATGAGGGTCCGTAGGTCTTCTCCACGATCCTCCGCCTGCGTGTCATGCTGACTCTCAGTGAGCGCATCTGGGTCTGATTCTGTATGTCACGTGGCTCTTTTATTCTCAAAGGTAAGTTTCGGTTGTTTAGCATCCTGTTTTCCCATGGTTACAAATGCAATTTGAAAGCGTGGAAGTCCAGAGGGGCCTGCCGAGACCCAGGCCAGCATGTCGCGTTTCAGCTCCCAGGGTCAGCGTTGCATGCACCTGAAATTCCTACCGGGCGCACCAGCTGTCCCGTCCTCAGCCGGACAAAGCTCCCCTCGCTACCGACCAATCTACACCTCCACAGCCACGCAGGTCACCAGCGCTCACAAACCTCCAAGCAGCCACTTCGTCCGGTGTAAACAGTCCCCAATATCTTCCTCCAGACCTTCACCACTGCTCTCTGGTTCACCAGAAGTGTCCGCCTCACAGGGAGCAGGTGACCACCGAGGCCACACGACTGGTTCCACAGCGCAGGACAGTGAGCATGGCCTGTACAGGGTTCTCAAGGGTCACAGCCAAGGGACAGCGCGCCGGCGGGGACCATCCCAGTAGGAACAGCCAGCCCCCCAGCCGCATTCAGTCTCAGGTCAGTTGCTATGCGGCCACAAAATGGCGGCCCCAGGATGTAGATCACTTCTCCACTGTACCCCAGGCCCCACTGCATCCAGTAAGGTGCGTGCAGCAAGTCAAGTAACGGCCGCAGCCGAGGGGCAGCAAGTCAGCAAAGGCGATCCTCGGCAGGAGGGGCCAGCTCCCCCAGCCTCTCACAAATACAGCCGAGATCCGACGCGGTCCCAAAATGGCGATCACCCTGCACCAGGCCTCACTCCTCCTCACACTGCCCTCGGGCTGTGCCGCACCAAGCAGGGCGCGTGTGGCGGCAGATGCAACGGCGCCCCTCGTCTCACCAAGCGATACCTGCACCGTGGTCCACGGGTCCGTTATGTGCAGGGGATCTACTGCACCTCCACAGATCACCGGCCCGTAGCATGCCGACTGCCACGGGCTCGATTTTTGGGGCCGCCCACCCACACCACGTCTGGAGCGTCTGGAGCATTTCAAGCGGCCGGACTGCGTCCACGCAGCCGCGTATCTCAGCCTCGGAGCGTCGGGCGATAACAAAAAGAGCAGCGCTCGGGTCCCCAGGTATTCCACTGCTGTTTAATGATGTGAAAACAGCTCAGCAACTCTCGGTGTAACAGGATAACAAAAGTATTAATTCCCGGCCGGCGGAGCTTACTCACAGAGTGGCCATTCCGCTATGCGGCAAACCACACCCCCCTCAGCACCTTTAACTTACCTGCAGGGTACCCGCAGATTGGCATCGCCACATCAGCCAAAGAAAGACAACATTCTCCACATGTGATGGGCATTGTGAGTTTACTGGTATGCCCTTTAGTTTGAAGAATAACCCTACCACCTTCCAAAGGTTGGTGAATCCAGTCCCTTGATCAAGTCTTCAGCTCCTCCTGGCGGGATCACCTGGACCAACTGGGGAAGGTTTTACAGGCCCTACAATCTGCAGGAATAACTATCAAAGCATCCAAGTGCCAGATAAGGCAGAGAACTGTTGTATACTTGGGCCACCTTGTGGGTGGAGGCCAAGTTCAACCCTTGCCACCCAAGATCCAGGACATTCTGGACTGTGAAGCTCCAACCATCCAACCCAATTTAGGGCATTCCTTGACTTGACAATATACTACAGGAGGTTTGTGAAGGGGTATGGATCCATTGTGACACCCTTCACAGAACTTGGGAAAGGTTAGTCTCATCCTCTTTCCTTTGGGGGAGATTGTGTGAGATATTGCCTTTTATTGCATTGTTGCCACCCACTTTGTGTCTGATATCTGATACACTTGGACTGAGAGTGCCCTGGGTCTCTGCCAGTCAGATTACCAGGGCCTATGTTCTTTCTCAAAACTGTATCTTTATTTACACAATTGGCGCATCTCTGGCCCACGTGTAAGTCCCTTATAAAAGATACCACTGGTACCCAGGGCCTTGTGACCAGAGAGGGCTCTGAAGGATGCAGCATGTGTTGTGCCACCCTCAGAGACCCCTCACTTTAACACACCCACACTGCCGTTGCAGGCTGCGTGTTTTAGCGCAGACAAACCTGAAGAATCTATATAGATTTCACCTGCTTTCAGCACTTTTAGTTTTGCCTGCTGGAGCAGCATAACTTTGGCTCACTGTTGTTGAATTCCTCTAGCAGCTGTTTCATCTTCCAGCACTTTTGTGAAGTTTAATAACTCATATCTTCACACTTATGAGCTGAATTTCTTTTCTGCAATTTTAAATGTAAAAATTCCTGGCATTGTTGCATACTTTTCTTTATTTTCATGTAGTTCTTAAAATTAGCACGGATGATTCTTGAGTAAGGTCCTTTCAAAAGATTATTAAATGTACTCTGTGTGCTAATATATTCGTGAAACACTCTATTATACAATGAGAAAGCGCACTTTGTGTATCAACTGACAAAAAATGAATCATGTCACCTTTCGCCCTTACTTCTGAGGAACACCTACAAAATCAAGTTGTGCTGTAGAGAATGGTGATCTAAATATTTTTTATTACTTTACCATCTTTACTGCTCCACCTCCTCCACTCTTTCACACATACTTCGATTTTTAAGTCTTTGTGCTCCGTCTTTTTCATATAACAGTTGAGATGGCCACCTGTTCTCTTGTTATTACCTGTCTTGCACTTGAACATTTTCCTATCTCTGTACGTTTGGGGAACTTCTTTGATTTTTTTTCAAGTGGTCTTGGATAACCCTTTTCTTTGATCCCCTCTGAGTCAGATAAAGTAATCATGATGTCTGTCCCTCAGTGGTTTTACCTTACAATGTCACATTAGATATGTTTACTAATTATTACTGCAACTTCCAATCATGATCCAACTTCCTGTATTTTTTCCCTTTGAGCTCCTGTGATAGGTCCTCGCAAGGGACCATTAGTTTTGTAAGAAACTTGGCCTCCTTCCTGAGCACTCAGTGATGCTTGAGGGATCAAAAAATGGAGTGCAGCTCTTTTTCTATAATTTTCACTGTCCTCACTTTTATCAATATAACTTTTAAGCTAAGATTGTTTGCTTTCATTTGAAAATGTGGGTATTGTGCCCTTCTTCCGCTTGATCTTGCTGCAGGTTTGGAGGCATACTATTCTGTCACTATGAGCTTTCCCCAAATTATGTCATCAAGAACACTTATAACTTACCTGAAATTATATTGAAACATATATCAATACTCAATTCCACTATCACAGTGAGGTCACCCTTAACTGATAGTGTTCAATTTGAGTTTGTTTTTCAAGACTCACCCTGTATCTTATCTAATCATTTCCTCATGCCTTGCATCTCAGTTATGTCATGGCTGCCTTGTTCACACCCCTGTAAACATGGCGGACTAAGTTGTTTGTATGAAAATAAATGTGATGAGTAATGAACTGGAGTCTGCACCTGGTCTCTTTGGGCTTAATCAACTGGACTCAGTGAAAAAAAAGTATATGTAGAAAAAGCCTTAGAAGTAAGACTCACCTACTGCGACGAAGATCCTGAGTGGTTGAAACGCGTTGGTGTAGCACTTGTAAAGCTCCAACAAACCTTTGAAATCAAGTTCACTGAGTGCGGTGTCTTCCTGCTGAAGTCTAATATTGAAGGGCGAATGGTCTAGCACTGACACCTGCACCAGGTCTTGAGTGCGCTGAACAATTTGAGACTGATTTTGTTGGATGTTTATATATAGCTCCAAAACCAACTTCACGTGTATCTAATGGAGAGCACGCACACGAAGACTGGAAATTTCACTTTCCTTTAATGTGTTGGGCCTTCCAACCTGGCAGTTTGAAAGCACTTCAGAGATGATTTGCAACTGTGTGGTAGCCTTATCTGAAAAGCGGCATGTTGGTGATGCCTTTGCGCTCACAGCGATCAGTAGACTTCAACAGTTCTTTCTGTGAACAGTAATCAATTTGGCAGGTGCATTATGTTTATACTGCAACGTGCATAAGCATTGTAATTAATTGGACATTCACTGATTATATATATATATATATATATATATTCACTGCAAAAAAACAAAGGTTACAGGGACATTATAGTTAGGGTCAGATTTCACTCATACAAATCCAGTGAACTTCCGCAGTGATAGTTACCTGAGCGAACTATAATTTATGCCCCACAATGCACTGCTTATGACCACACATATTACATTACTCATGACATGGTCAGTGGCATCATTGATGACACCATCCAATGTAAGTATTATCTAAGAGTTCATGATTGTTAAACATATATAATAACTTACTCCAAAAGTTAAATTACTGTACTATGTGCATTACTACTGAGTGATATGCCTCCAACATATATTATGTGAGTGTCTGTGTGACTATGTATCCCATGACATGGAGCCAGCCGGTCACCCAGTGGCGTAGCTAGCCGGACCTTTTGCCGCCAGTGCCGCGTTTGCTGCCTCACCACGGCCGCAGGAAGTGCTGCTAGTGACCATCGCTCCTCCCCCAACCTTCAGGCCGATCACGCAGTAAGAAGGACGCCGCGGCAGCAGAAGCAGTGGTGACGGCAGGGCTCCTCGCGGTCTTCCACGGACAGCACCTCTGAGGCGCGCTGCTGCTAGGGTGCCGGATCTTGCTCTCTTTTCTTCACCCTCATTGATCTGTGGAGTCGACAGGGATGACTGCGGCTGAGAATTAAAGCCGGACTAAAGCGGGACTATCGGCGGCAGCAGGCTTGCACGCAGGGGCAAAGAATTTCTGCTTTTCTCTGCTGGAAGAGACTGTTAAAGTGAAACTATGGGATAACATTTAGACCAGCCTAATTTAATGGCAAAAATTGATTCAGCAGGGGGGGTCTGTCCTGAGCTGCCAGTAACGACCAGACACTCGACCCTGTATCTACCTGCACCTACCTGCTTCCCTCATCGCTCCTGGGGCCCCGACGCTGTGTGTCTCCTCCGTGGCCGCTCCATTCCACTGCGCGGCCCAAAGGGGGAGACTACAGCTCCCAGGCTGCTCAGCGGCTGTCACGCACCACTCTCGCGGCCGGAGGCGGAGCAAAGCGAGAGGCTCCCTCCGCGTCGTGGGACGTGCCGGGCTAAGCCCGGGCAAAGGGCGGGCCGTCTGTGGCCGTCAGGGGACGGAGGAGGCCGGGCTGGGCCACCCCCCTTGGTCGTCGTCGACAAGCTGTGAGGAGTGGAACTTCTTCATAGGGTGACTATATATCTTGAGTGGTGATTCTGCCCCGTTGTCCCCCTTAAGTTGTTGCTCCTGCTCCTGAATGGGCAAGAGAAAGCTAGTTGAGAGTTCTGGGGGATCAGGGGAAAATGGTTCTTTGCCTAAAGTACGGAAACTTAAGAAGTCTCGTCGTGCTGCCAAACAGCTCGATCCGGAAGGGACTTTGTCACGTATTGGCGACTTGGTGGGGGAGTGCGAGGCAATTTTGGGATGCGACCAGCCATCGCCGGTCGATAGCCAGGTTATCGCCTCTTCTTTTGCTGACTCTGGGCATGCTAATCGTACACCAGCACTTATTGTGCCGGAAATGTTACGTTGTAAGTCCACATTAAGTGTTTCGAAGGGTGCCAGCAAAGTGATTGATCCCGAGGGCTTGGTTGCTAGGGATAGCCCTCTTTCGTCTCCTGTAGTCGATTCTGGGTGCAGTGTTCCTACTGTGCCTTGTTCTAATAGGTTTTCCCCTTTGATGAACGAGCAGGAAGTTATTAATGTGGCTTCACCTGAACATCTGTTGTGTTCCCCCAAACCCCTCTCAGGCAATCTTGGTGAGTTATCTGATAATACCTTATACGATCTTATAAATATGGTTAAGTTGTTGAGGGATGAAATTGGCTTATTGAAATCAGTGATAGAGTCTCTGACTAGCAAAGTAGGGTTGAGTCCTGTTGCCCCATCCCCTGCCCCTGGTTTTATTCCAACTACCCCCTCACCTGCTCCAGTACATCCATTGGGTAAACAGGTTGTCTGTCCAGGGCTCTCCAACCCCTGTCCCAAAGGTTATGTTACCTATAGTAATGCTGTTAAGGCTGGAATGAATCAATCTTTGATTCGTCCAACAGCTAATCCTATTAGTATTCTGCAGGCCAGATCAAATTGTACAAAGAGGTTGGGAGCGGGAAGCGACTCTGTTAAACTCGTTCAGCGGCCCCTGGCTGGCATGGGCGCTTATAATGTTCAACCTAATGTTCAATCTAAGGGTAATGCCGTCGATTGTCCCAATACATTTTTTATGACTAATGTCCCTAAATTGGCTACATTTGGCGGCACTGAGTCTTCTGAGTCGCTGACTAACAAAGTGATCCATTGGTTGAGACACGTTAGGGGATGTCGTTCAGTCATCAGGGAAGATATCTCCAGAGCCATTAGACTTTCTTCATCTAGGGTCCCTGTTGATTGCATTGAATGAACTCTTAAAAGTAACTATCTCGCAGAAAACCATCTATCCTTGGAGTTTAGATCTAGTCCCCCGGAAGGCTCTTCCATCCAACTGCGAAGTTACCCCCCGCACGACCTAGCAGGGTCTAAGTGTGGTCAATGTAGAGATAGGGTGGTGGCTGGTTCTTCCCTGGATAATATCGACTGACTACATGACGAGGAAGGTGCTGGCCATCGGGACAGAGGTCCAAGGGCTGTGGACAATGAGTACCAAGAGCCTATTATGACCGGCCCCTGTACTGACCCCTATTCTATCCCTGTGTATCAAGTCCCCATTGCTCCTAACATCTGCCACTCTATTTCTGCCCCGGAACTACGCCTGGGGCCTGAGCAACCCATTAGCGGTCTTTTAGTTGACCCGCAACCCACCGTTTCTGAACCTGTTGGCCATTCCATGACTGGTGGCTCCTTATGTTCTTGGAATATTGCTAGCCTAATTTCTAAGCTAGCTATTGCTGATTGGGTCACATTTATTAATACAATGGATATTTGTATATTCCAGGAGACCTGGCTCTTAGAGCCTCGTTTTTGTGTGGGCTATCTAAATTTTCATATCCCGGCAACTAAGGGGTCACACCGGCGTCCATCAGGGGGCTTAACCATCTGGTTAAGAAGCGATTTGTGTTTGACTACTAAACTCCTCCACACGGGTAATCGTGACATTCAACTGTTGAGGCTTGAGCTTGGAATATTGGGTAAAATTGACATTTACAATGTGTATGTAAGGAGCTGTAGGGGTGCTAAATCCCCGGTCATTGATGATCTTTTACGCCTGTTTGATCTTTACTCAGCTGATACCTTCATTATCATAGCAGGTGACTTCAATATAACGTTTGAACCTCTTCTTGAAAATAAGTGGGATACGCAGGACAACGAAGAGTTAGGTTGGGGTATCCTTCCCCTGGAGTTGTCCCCTTTATCAAGGTGGCCGGAAGTTGCCATTCAGATTAATTCCCTTTGCATGGATAGGGGCTTGAGGGCTGAATGGTAGGATGCCTAGTGACCGTGAGGGCGCCAGCACATTTAATAATGGGTTGAGCAGGAGTCGAATCGATTATATCATGGCTGACAAGAAATTATGGCACTCCCTCGTTGACATGAAGATTGTGTCCCTTCCTGAGAGTGATCACAACCCTCTCTGTTTATCACATAGATGGTGGAAGGTAGATAGTGGTCCCGTAGAGGATGGGGAGTCGTGTCCTCCTGAGGTGGTGTCATCTAATGACATGCGCCGTCTGAGATGGTCTGGTCTTATGGGGAACCCTGTCACCTTATCACAAATTTTAGATGAGGTGGACGGTTCCATTATCGCTATAGAGTCAGTTCTTGCCTCCAATGGGAATCTGTGGGATGTAACATCTGCGCATGATAGCTTATTCTCCAGCCTGAAGTCTCATTTCCTTATTAAAGCGAAAACAGGTCCAAGAGGTGCCATCCATCAAGCCTCCTGGTATAACAAGGAATGTAGGGAGGCTAGGCTACTACTTGGGAATGCCTTGAAGGGTGGGGATGTCTTCCTGGTTCGCCATAGAAGAGCCATCTATAAGAGTTGTGTGGCTAGGGCTAAACGCCATTGGGACGGGAAAAAATGGGAGGGCCTTCTTGAAGCAAGCCTTCAGAATAACAGTAAATTATTCTGGAGTATTGTAAAGTGGGGATCTGATGGTCAGCCGGAGTGTCCCCAAAATAATGTCTCCCAAGAGAAGTGGGTTGAGTATTTTAAACCACAGTATGCCGCACCCACTGATCCCTCTGAAAGTCAGGGGTCCCACCAGTTGTTTAAACCTGATGATGATTTTTCTAGCTCCGAGGTGAACTTAGCACTGGTTGGAGTGGCATCTGGCAAAGCCCCCGGCCCGGACGGTGTACCTGCGGATGTCTTCCTGCATGACAAGCTCAGATGGGGGAGATACATTCAGCTGATTGCTAACGCGTTGGCTCATGGTGCCCCAATCCCTAGCTCACGGAAAGCTGCGGAAATAATCCCGGTGTATAAAAAGGGGGACCGCTCGCTTCCTGAGAATTATCGGCCCATTAGCTTGATTGACGCTATCCAGAAGATCACTGGTAGATTGATCTTAAACCGTGTTCATCTCTGGATAGCGTCAAACAATATTTTATCTTCATTCCAGGCAGGATTTTGCCAGTTCACTAGTACGATTGATCAAGTATTTCGCTTCATCCTCCTTTATTGGAAGACGGTTGTCCTGGGTAAGGGGAATCTGTATGCGGTGTTTGTGGACTTAAGGGCCGCCTTTGATTTAGTCCCTCGTCCCAAACTTTGGTTGACATTGAAAGATCTAGGGCTTCATGGCGGCTTGTTGTCCTTAATTCAGAGGCTGCATGCGGATAATTCTGCCAGAATTAGATGGGGAGGTCAGGGTACAACGACCGAGGACTTCCCTGTCCAAAGAGGTGTTAGGCAAGGTTGTGCAATGGCCCCAACGTTATTCTCCCTATATATCAATGATATAGCGGATCGACTTTTGAAAGCTCATGTTGATGCACCCATTCTTGGCAACACTAAGGTCCCTATTTTAATGTTCGCCGATGATACACTTTTAATTGCCAAAACACCCAGCGGACTCCAGCGTTCATTGGATATTTTTGAGACCTTCTGTGTTGAACGTGGCCTTGAGGTAAATATTCAAAAAAACAAGCTTGTGGTATTCAGGCCACATAAATCTTTTTAAAACAATTTTGTTTTGTTCAAAAATCCATTAGAACAAGTACAGGCTTTTAACTATCTGGGTGTTAACATCCAAAATAATTTTTCGTGGAAACTACAGGGAGACTTGTCTACCCTAAAACATAGGCAAATTGCTGGAGTTCTAGCTGGCGAATTTAAAAAGTCCCCTTCGAAGCCTATTAGACCTGTGCTTCAGGTCTACAGTGCCAAAGCTGTGAGTTCTGCTCTTTATGGTGCTGAACTGTGGGGCTACGAGAACCTGTCTCCTTTAACTATCTCGGAAAACAGGTTCTTGCGTAGTATTACCTCTCTCCCCCTGAGCACAGCTATAGTTCCCTTAAGACATGACCTTGGTAAGAACTCAATAGCCGATGTAGCCAGGCTTCGTCCTATTCTTTACTGGCGTCGCCTATGGACCACCCCAGATTTAGCTCAGTATGCAGAGGGTTTTCTTGATATAATGTCTTTGGTGGGCTCCCGGAAGATTGTTTGGCTTAATGAGACCAGAAAATCCCTTGAGGCGCTAGGGATGAACGATCTCTGGGAGAACCCTTTGGCTGCTACCTTCCCATCTAAAACACTCATGAAAGAGAAATACTGGGAGTTGGTAAATGCCAAGGTATTTCGCGAAGCTAAATCCCTTTCGCTAACTGATGAATTCTTGAGCATTAAAACTGCACCAAGGTTAGAACACTTCTGGGATCTCGTTACCAAAGTGCTAGATAGGAAATTATTTTTCCAGATGCGGGTGGGAATGTTGCCCCTAAACTCTTTTGCAGCCAGGTGGAAGCCTATGAGTAGCAACTCATGTTTTTTCTGCAATCCCCAGGTGGAAACTCTAGCTCACATGTTTTTTGTTTGCCCTGCCTACACGGCCCCGAGGTGTGTATGGTTGAGGCCTGTTTGTAAACTACTGGGTACTAGATGGAGTGTTGAAGCAACAAGGCTCCTTCGTACCTGCACTGACCCGGTAATTGTTGTGGCCGTTGCTAAATTTTTAGGGTGGGCATGGGTAATAAGAATCAAGAGTGTTAGCTAGCAAAGGGTTAGCGGTCTTGGATGTTACCCATAACGATCTTTTCTGTATTATATGCATTTTTAAAAATCTGTAAATATTTTAAATAGTAACAATTTTATATTGTATCCTTGTTAATTTATTTGTGTATTATGTACCTGTACTTGTTTTGTATCGCTTTTATGACTTCTGTCGAATAAAGCTGTTTTGGATTGGACTATGTATCCTTGTGTGTATGGGTGTGTGAGTGTCTGCATGGGTGTATGGGTGGGTGTGTGAGTAGCTGTGTGGGTGAGTGAGATGCTGTATGAGTGGCTGTATTTGTGTGAGTGGCTGTATTAGTCAGTGATTGGGTAGGTCAGTGGTTTTATTGGTGAATACGTGGCGGTATGAGTGGATTTATTGGTGGGTAAGTGGGTGTGTAGTGACTGTACAGGTGAGTGACTGGTTGTATGAGTACCTGTATGGGTGAGTGAATGTTTGTGTGAGTAGCTGTACAAGTGAGTGAGTGGGTGTGTGAGTGGCTCTATGGTGGAGTGAGTAAGTGTGTGAGAACTTGTATGGGTCTGTGAATGGGTATGTGAGTGGTTGTGTCGGTTTGTGGGTAGGAGTACAAGAGGTTGTATGATGGTATCAGTGGTTTTCTTGATGATTTTTTCAGTGATATCATTTCAGATGTCATCAGTGATGTCACTGACCATGTCATGAGTGATGCAAAATGTGAGGTCAAAAGCAGTCCATTGTGGGGGAGTAAGTTATAATAAGCTCAGGTAACAATAACAGCTGAATTTCACTGGTTTTGTATGAGGGAAAGCTGAGACAACTATAACGAATTTCCAAGGTTTTTCAAAAGCTATTTCCTAACTGTAATGTACTTGAAACCTTTCTATTTTTAATGGAATCTCTGTTTTTTTGTTACTGGTAGTTGCCTTTGTAGAGTGGTGGATAAAGGGGGCAGGGCCCCTGAATAGCTCGCCGGAATCCCGCAACAAGGGTCTTACTGGAGGTAACAGGAGGGCTTCTTGACCCCTAAGGTCCCTCAGCATCCAAGAGGACTTAATCCCTCAACCAGTATTGCACCAGGTGGCATGTTTGCAGAGTGGTGGAGAAAAGGGCGTAACCTCCAAAGTCCTCTCACCAATTGCACTCTCTGGAAATTACAGGAGGTAAGAGGGGGATAGTAGGGCCCCAAGGACCCTCTGGAACCTTGTAAACATCACAGAAACTAACAATTATTTAGTGCAAAGACTCCTTTTTCATCACAAATCCTTTATTTATATCTTCTTGCTTTTTTAGCAGAAGTACAGAAAGGTCACTGCGAGAATCTCCCTCGTGTGCCTGCTTCTTGTTGATGATACCTCCGAAGAAGGAATGATGGAATTTTGAAATATAATCTAAGCTATTATAGTGTAATTGAGACAACACACAGACCATACACCTGCAGTTTGCCATTTTGGTAAGGCGAAAGAGGGAACTCCTTGCTGTGACCTTTCTACATTCTGGCTAATGTGTAAGCCAACCACACTTTAAGTCCTGAAGAAGTCTCAGTTAAGGACGAAACGGGTTGGCTACAGGGATTTTTTTTTTAAAACGAGAAGATATAAATAAAGGAAATTCTGATGAAAAATCGAGAAGGAGTCTGTGCACTACATCATTTTTTGTTTCTGTGATGTTTACACAATGAATTGAATGAATGGAGGGTGTTGATCACATTTTGCAATATAATTATATATAATTGTTTTTTTTCCACACCAATAGCACCCTACAGGAATACACCGGAGCACTCAGCGGGTTGACTTTTCCAATTGTATTTATCCAGCATGACGCATTTCGGCTTCAGTGGCCTTTTCAGATGGTATTATGGAGAAAGACATTTGCATGTGAGTCAAAAAAACTATTATACACTTATAGGACTTCCATTTGCACCACCGTGTGCTGTCACTTACAAAGCAGGAGCGATTCCACTTTCTAAAATAATTGCACTGTCTCTACCCTATGTCCTACAGCATACTGCCGGTTTAATTCAAATTAGCACAAAAGGGCGATATGAGGTAGGACGTAGGGTGGAGACACTGCAAATATTTTGTAGAGTGGTTTTTGAAAAGCCTGTATCCACTGTGGAATGAAGTTTTACTGAAAAGACACTGTGCTTGTTTTCATCTTGATTGAGGCCAATAATCAACACGGGCCAACTAACTTTGATGATACACGTTATGATGTTGGCACACCAAACAGAGCTAACTATGGACTAAGTGTAGTCCTTCTTTGCTAGCCACAATTCATCTATAGGAAGAGGAGTTCAACAAAGACTATCTAAAGACTCACATGAAAATGTATTTCTCATGACCAGTGTAAGAGAGTAGGATCTGCTTCACATGTTTACCTCCACTTTTTTTCGGTGTTTCACTGTTTTTCGACTTTAGTCTGGCTGGGACCCCACTATTCAGGGCCCCAGCCTAGCTGCTTCCTCTCTAAATTGATTGCATGTACTTTAGGTACACTCCAGATTGGATTCTGGGGTACCTTCTTGAGTCCCTAGTATATGGTATACTATGTACCCAGGGCATAGGTACCCCAGAGGCCTACCAGGGGCTGAACCATGTATTATGACACCCATGCAAAATGACACCACAGGTCTGCTACAGCGGCCTGGGTAAGGTGGTGCATGCACCCCTTACTGAGGTATAGGTTCACTATACCTCACCTATCACTGCACATAGTAACCTATCAGTCACCCCTAAGGCAGGCCTTAACAATCATGAAGGCAGGGTGCTTGGTTATATGTGAGAGGGTGCCCAGGCATGAGCTGAGCCCCTCTGCAGCCTTCGGAATCTCTTCTCCGGGGTCGTCAGTGGTGCAGCCTGACCAAATACTCTTAAGTGCATTATATCTTAAACGATTAATGCTAACTTTGGACTGGCTGCACGGAAACATGTTGTGTTTGGTGTCAAACACCTTGGAATCATACCCCCACGTCAGTTCTTGATGTGAGGATATGATCCCACCCTTCTAGAGGGAGAGACATGGCAGTACTGGTATACCCAGTAGAAATGTAATAGAGCCCTGGCATCACAAAATGGATGTTGCAGCCTCAGACACGGGTATGGCCTCCTGCTGCTGATCAAAAATCTGGCAGTCAAGGCCTGGACAATAGGTTTCCTGTCACAGGTAGGTGTAACCACCTCCCAGACAGGCTTATGTGTATTGGAGCTGGGTGGGAGCACTCTCTGAGTGCTTTGAAGTTCTGCACTGGGGGCACATTTGGTGTCCCTGTGCATAGTCCAGCTCAAACCGGTTCAGGGGCTTCCAGCCCCTGCTCTGGAATGAAACTGGACAAAGGAAATGGGTGTAGCTACCCCTCTTTCCAAACCCTCCCGTAGGTGGGTCCCCAGAGCTAGTCCAACCCCTTCTTTAGCTATAAGTAAGGAACCTCTGTAACCAGAACTTTAGATATCCCTGGACGAAACTCTGAAGCTGAATCCTGGAACTTCGATGCTCTACTCAAGACTAGAGGACTGAAGAAATCTCCCTTGGGGTCAAGGAGTGACTCCCCTGCTTGGCAGGCACCAATGAAGCAATTTGCTGGTCTGCATTTCTGAAGCTCCCACCGGACTCCAAAGTATTTGCAGCCCAGGAAGAGTATTTCCAGACATCTCAGATGTTGACCCGAGTCCCCAGCAAAGCTGAGACACGCAGCCCTCATGAGTAGTGTGGAACCGGAACTCTGGGTCACCGTGCACTTTTGCAAGTGCATTGACTTCTCAACATCTCCTGAAGTTGTGCTTAGGCTGACTTGTAGCCCCCACCTCGAGCACAGAATCAACAGAAGATTGTCAGCCTTGTCACCCCGAGTGACCCGTGGGCTGCCATTTTGTTTTTCATCTCGAGGTCCCTTCGTGATCCCTGGTCTGTCAACTGGTGGGTCCATGAGGGGGTAACTTTGAATTTCCTTGCGCTTGCCTGGTTATTCTAGATGTGCCCTGACTCCCTACCAAGTGGTGAGTCCTAGAGACCTTGCTGGTCTGCACCGAAGCATCTTTCTCATTTCTGCGTGGGCTGCTGTTGCCAAGGCTTGTTGGGTCCAATCTGGGCACCGACCCTACAGCACTCGACATCCTTTGTGGGATAGCTCGAATCCAGCTCCTGGTTGTCCTCGACGCCTCCTGGTTCTTGTGGCTGAAGAGTCAAGCTTCACCTTCTTCACCTGAAATCACCCAACATCGTTGGGCATCTGCCTATCGCCTTCCTGGTCACTGGCTAGTGACCCAGACTCTGTCCCCTCTGCTTTCAGGTTCTTCTCGACTTCAATCCAGGCTTGGATCTCTTCGGACACTTCGCACCTTCCCAGCAGCAGCACTTCTTTGTCAGCTGCCATTGAAAACAACGACGCGACCCAACACCATTTGACACCTATGCACCCGGCTTCCCTGCGTGAGGTAACTTGAGTACCCCGGTGCTCCCATGAGTGTTGACCCTAGAACTTCCTAAGTCCCAAAGGGTTTTGTCCTGACTCAATTCTAAGTGTCCCTAATCTTTAAAAATCTAACTGTGACTTTCCCCATAGAAGCTAATGGGAGCTCGCGGCTATCTTCACACACTGCACACGGCCCCCTTGGGTCAAGTGTCACTACCTTGGGAGGTTCCTTGGAGTCCCAGTGATTCTACAGGCTCTAGGCCTTGTGTCTAGTTAAGTCGTGGTTCTTATACTACTATTTTAGTATATGGTTTGGCTCGATCCTAGGGCCTGACGTGTATTTGTGCTTATTACTGTCATATTTGACGTGTAACTTATGTGTTTTGACCTCTAGTCTCATAAAGAGCCAAGGAGGGTGTGTTTAGAAATAAATACATATATTTTATGTATATACCTGGTGTGATTGTCTTTCATTTAGGCACTCAAGAGATTATAGACTGGTAAAACAAGTTGCTTTACAATCTTTCAAAACTTAGCCTGAAGGCTGCTATCCATAGTTACCACTCGGATAGCTTTCAATAAAGGTTGTCTTTAACCTATAACCAATAAGGGGTTGTTTGGACTGGTACAGGGTGCCCACTATAACTGGTGGAAGGCATATACCAGGCCAACTTCTCACATCAAGCATTTGTTAAATTCACATAGGCCAAAACATGTCATGCTGGATAAAATTAATTGGATTTCTTAACCCAGGAGTGCTCCGGTGTCTGTGTATAAGAAGTTATTGGTGAGAAAGATTAAGGCATGCAGGTGACTTGTAACTATAATTGTGCCCTCATCATGCCCTCTAATCAATAATTTCACTGCAAATGTTGCAGTGATATTATTAATGAAGAGTGTAATATGTAGGATAAGGAGCAGTGCATGGTATAGGTTGCACGGTATAGATACCTTAGGGCATGAGTGTATATTTATACATATATATGTATTCACTGAAAAAAACATAGGTTTGAGGAACGTTATAGTTAGAAATTAGCATTTTAAAAACCTTTGAAATTCACTGAAAAAAACAGTGGTTTCAGGGACGTTATATTTAGAAATTAGCATTTAAAAAACCTTAGAAATTCACTGAAAACACCACAGGTTTCAGCGGCGTTATAGTTAGTTGGACAATTCAGCCGTTATAGTTAGTTGAGCTAACTATAACTCGCATCCACGCAATGCACTGCTGATGACGTCACATATTACATCACTTATGACATGGTCAGTGACATCACTGATGACATCACTGATGACATCTCAAATGACATCACTGATGACATCAATGATGACACCATCCATGCCATCATCTGATGCACCTCCTCACACCCTAATAAAACATTGATACACCCACTCTATAATACAGACTACCAATATCAAAACCATGTAAAGACTGTAGGACTTGGCTTTTTGGCTAAAGTTCCCTACACTTTTTGCTTTTCCCTAGACCGTTTTCCTGACATAGACTTGTTTTTAGATGCTTTGGGTACTTTGCCTCTGCTGATCAGTGTCAAAGTACAAGTGTTTCCTATATGAAGTGTAATGGTAAATGGTAGGCCATGATTGGCATGTTTGCGTTACTAGTAAAAGTCCCTAGTGATGTGCACTGTGTGTGCAAGGGCTATTAATGCAAAGGCGCACAGAGAAGGGAACTCAGGCCTTCAGTGTAGGGCCTGCGTGCAGAGTGCTAAGTTAGCATGTTGTCCTGACAAGTGTAACCACTTGTCAGGCCTTTCTTTCCCTTTTTCATACACACTGGGCACCCCTGTGGTAGGTCCCAGGTAACCCCTGGGCAGGTTGAGGTGTAGGTAAAAGGCAGGACATATACTGAGGTGTGTGTTATGTCCTGACAGTGAAAAACACTCCATTTCGTTCTCACTGGTGTAGGCCATTCTGCCCATAGGACAGAATGGGGTAGACTGGGTATTGTATTTTGTTAGCCTAGTTTCCTGTAAGTTTATAATGGAGAGGTGAAGTTTAGTATGTAGGAACTCACTCTGTCATAACACATCTTTCTATGAAAGTGGTTTTGTCACTGTGTGTTCAGAAGCCACTCTTTTAGAAAGTGGCTGAGTTTTGTGGTTTAAGCAATTCTGTGTGTCTCTGCTGAATGTGGATTGACTGTCTGGATCTGAGAGGTGTGAGGAGCTGGGAGAGGTATTGACCCAGGGAGGGGTTGAGATGGCAGAGTAGAGGGAGAAGCCCAGGAGGTGTAAAGGACTGGGCTGGTTCCATAAACCAATTGACCCATCTCCTGCTGAGTGATTAGGGATCCAGACCCCTAGTATCAAAGGGAAAAAGTTGACACTGGAACGGAGACACACAAAACTGATTTAGCTAGGGGCCAGGGACCCCTGAGCACAACAAACTTCAAATAAATTAAGGGGTATAACTATGAGAGCTGAAAAACCTGAACGTCGGAATGAAACAGAAATGGATTGAGACTGAAAAGGCTTGGACCCGTTTTTGTGGTCAAGAGGAACCTCTGCTAAAGAAGGAGTAACTGAAGAGACTGCTGGGGAAAGACCAATCATTGCTTCATGATCTGGGGCTGGTCTGCAGTTTGCTGCTCTAACCAAGGAAGAGACTGTTGGGACAGTGATGATTGTAGCGGACCGCATTGCATTGTTTCTTCATTACAAGTACTTGATTGGGGTGTGGCGCATTGCATTATTTCTCCCATTGCAGGTACCAAGGTGTATCGTTATACATTGTAGTATATCTCCTTTGCCCAGCACAGGATTATATCGTTATGCAGTGCACTATCGTTTGTCTATTGCAACGTGTGTGATTCTAGTGTTGCGACCAACGTAGCATGTTGAAAGCAGTGGTTGGGATTTTAAACTACCAGCCAGCCGAAATTAATAGTACCCTTTATTCTATGTTGGCCTATGTATCGTGTGGTCTGATCATATATCTTTTTGTATAAAGTTTATACTTGTTTTATCAAACTTGTGTGGAGTCCATTTGTGGTGTCAACAGGGGGTTGCTGTGGGCGTGGTTGCACATACTGAACACTCGTGCCTTGGAGATAGGCCTGGCTGCTTGTGCCAAGCTACTGAGGGGGTAAGCAGGGCTTTCTCAAACGGTGTCCTTACTTGGCCTAACATGGAATGGGGAGCCCCTGGTCGCGCACTTGGTGACAGTAGAGCGGGACTGGGTCTCCGGCTTCCAACACAGACCAATAGCAGTTAGTACATACCCGCACAGTGATTCATACGACTACACACACATCCACTCATTAAACCACACAGTCACTCATACATGCAGTCATTCATTAATACAGCCAGTGATATATCCATTCATACACCCATATAGACACTCACACACTGCCACTCACCCAAAGAGTTACTTAAACACCTAGTCATTCACCCAAACAACTAATTATACTGCCATTTACTCACCTATATAGTTATACACACACATCACCTCCATTATTCATACCGATAGTACCATATACTTACTCTCTTAAAAATTACTGAAATAAGCACACACTTATCCATGCAGCCACTGTCACAATCACTCAATGTTACGTATACTCACTTATATACTCCAACACTCACATATACTGCCTTTCACATATGTAGTTACTTACACATATACCACTGAGATATCCATTCACTTAATTACACATCTATATGTACGCTCACTCACACATAAAGTCCCTAACACATGCACTCATAAACCCATACACCCAGTAAATCACCCACTCCCACATCCATGCATGGAGTCACACACACCCCCACCCACCCACCCACCCACACGGACACTAAGGCACCCATACAGGTACAGACAACCAATCAATGACCCATATAGACACTCATATAGCTGTTCACCAACCCATGCAGCCGCTTACACACCAACTGACAGACTGATACAGACATTCACCCAGTTTAGTCACTAACCCATGCATTTAGTAAGACATGTTTAATCACTCACTTATACAGTCAGTCACGCACCTACTAAATCATCCATTCAGACACCTATACACCCACTCATTCTTCAATACACCTTTGCATATATATATAGCAAACATATTCAAACTTTACAAAGACGCACAGTCACTAGATGATGTCATCAGTGATGTCTTCAGTGATGTCATTTGAGATGTCATCAGTGATGTCATCAGTGATGTCACTGACCATGTCATGAGTGATGAAATATGTGTTTTTTTCAGTGAATTTCTAAGGTTTGTTAAATGCTAATTTCTAACTGTAACGTCCCTGAAACCTGCGATTATTTCAGTGCATTTCAAAGGTTTTTTAAATGCTAATTTCTAGCCATAACGTCCCTCAAACCTTTGTTTTTTTAGTATAGATATATATATATATATATATATATATATATATAGATATATATATTCACTTAAAAAACCATAGGTTTCACACACGTTATAGTTAGGAATTAGCATTTAAAAAACCTTGCAAATTCACTTAAAAAACCATAGGTTTCACACATGTTATAGTTAGGTGGACATTCACTCGTAAAAGACCAATGAAATTCCCCCGTTATAGTTAGGTCAGATAACTATAACTCGCGCTCCCGCAATCCAGTGCTCATGACATCACATATTACATCACTCATGACATGGTCAGTGGCATCACTCATGACATCACTGATAACATCATCCTTGTGATAGAGTGGCGGTCACGCGAGTTATAGTTATCTGACCTAACTATAACGGGGGAATTTCATTGGTTTTTTACGAGTGAAATGTCCACCTAACTATAACATGTGTGAAACCTATGGTTTTTTAAGTGAATTTGCAAGGTTTTTTAAATGCCAATTCCTAACTATAACGTGTGTGAAACCTATGGTTTTTTAAGTGAATTTGTACAGTTTTTTAAATGCTAAGTTATGCATGTTTTTTTTTTTTTAAGGTTTTTCACCGTGCGCGCACCGTGCGCGCACCCCACGATTTAAAAAAAAATATATATTGTTTTTTTCACCCTTTGGAGTCCTTTAGGGACCCCCTGACAAAGGCTAGGGGGTTAGGAACTCTCTACCCTGCCCCCTTTTCACGTTCGCCACCTCTATTTTTCACTCTCGCATCCACAACAAACAAAATGGCGGCTGACACTTCCTGATTTCGACCGATTCGAACGTTGACTGACATGTAACCACCAATCAGAATTACGCTCGCGCACGTTAGGGTGTGCGCACCGGGCTATAGATATTTATGTGCTTTAACTGCAATTTTCTCAGGAAATACTGAACAGATTTACTCCATACATGCAAAAGGCACTTCTCTCACCAGAGGACTACCTCTCTGCCAAATTTCAAGTAATTCTGTTCAGCTGTTCGGGCTGTACCTTCGACTAAAGGTCCTATGGAAAAATGCATGAGGAAAACGCGTTTTGGGACCCCCTTTTTTCTCGGCCCCCGCTTGACGAATCACCCCGAGACTTTCAGGGTATGAGCTAAGTGGAGCGCCCCATTAGTTTTGAAAATTTTGCGAGGATTCGTCAACCGGCGCCAAAGTTATTCAAAATAGAATTTTCAGATTTCCTATGGAAACACGGTCCTAACTATAACTATCTACTGGCGACCGCCAGTAGATAATATATATATATATATATATATATAAATATATGCCTGCCTCTCCTATTATAACCTTCAGGAAGGCATGCAGTACCAGTGACCATTTAGTGAGCAGTAGCCCTGAAGCTCCAACCAATTCCAACTGGTTGACCAAACGCAAAGGCTTTGTGAGATGTACAACATGCAAAGCATGTAAGTATGGGGAAAATA
Organism: Triturus cristatus; assembly: GCF_964204655.1. Lineage (NCBI taxonomy): Eukaryota > Metazoa > Chordata > Amphibia > Caudata > Salamandridae > Triturus > Triturus cristatus. The sequence goes on along the minus strand of NC_140585.1, from coordinate 937,052,797 downwards.
AAACCATGTACCATTCACCCGTCAATGACAAGCCTATCCCCATCAGTAAATTTCTAACGTGCAAGTCAGAGTTTGCAATCTATATATTGGAGTGCTCTTGTGGTCTAAGATATATTGGAAGCACACGCCTCCAGGTACACAAGAGAATACTTCAACACTTACGGGCTATCATCAACAATGATAGTTCCTATCCGGTAGCCCGGCATTTCAACGAGGCACACAATAGAGATTTGAACCAGTTGAAATATTATGTAATCGATAATGTCCCCCCATTAAGAAGGGGAGGCAATAGAGATGCAATTCTGAGACGTTTAGAAACAAAATACATATTAGAACTTGACAGTAAAAATCCGCACGGTCTGAACACCACTGAAGACTTGTACACCTGGCTGTAGATCTAAGACTCCGATGAATAAGAATATAACATTAAAAAATAAAGCTGCCAATATAAAATAATATTTTACTCTGTCCCACCTCCCGGCCAGAATACCCGTTGTTTTTACTAATAGTACCATGGGCGCATGGCACACAACAAAGATTTACACAAATAGTGGGGGTCACGGAAAATTAGCACCTTAGCACTGTTTTTAGCGTACTTTGCACATATCACGTACTGTATCAAAACCTTGAATGTGTACCCCAATTCCAACATACATGCAGCATAAAGAACAAAATGGGTTATAAAAAGGGATATAATCAGGTAGCAATATCAAATAGTGAAAAGATAACCCAGTGTGAACCTGTTCAAAATGTTTTATGCATATCACATGTATATATTTTTGCGTGGATAAAATATGTATTGTACAAATATAATGATTCCAAAATAGATCAAGGAAATGAACATAATTGAAATATTGGCGCATTTATGCAGATATATTGGAACTAGGGGTCACGTAAAAATATCAGATGTTTTTAAAGAATGTGGTTTTTAAGAACAATTACCAATATTTATTAACATAGTTTTATGGAGTTTGTAAAGATATTTATTTAATTATTTATCTATTTATTCATACAATCCAAATTGTCAAAATATTGCAAAGTATGATACAAACTTCTGGTTCAGATATGTGATAAACGCAATAGTACTACAAACAATGAAAAAAAGACGAGCAGTCTGTTGTTTATGGTTATGAACGCTAACTAGCACTATGTCACTTTAAAAACGGGGGAAAAAAAACGAAGCATGTCATGTGATCAAGGGCTCTGGGTGGCCCGAAACGCGTAATGGCGGCAGAAGCAAAAAATAAATATTTATATGCACGAATCAAGTGGAGTCCGTTCCGTTCTTGTTTGCAAAACAACAGAAGGAGTATCGCAATAAATATATATATATATATATATGTATATATATATATATATATATATATATATATATATATATATATATATTACCTACTGGCGGTCGCCAGTAGGTAGTTATAGTTAGGACCCTGTTTCCATAGGAAATCCGCAACATTCTATTTTGAATAACTTTGGCGCCGGTCGACGAATCCTCGCGAATTTCTCAAAATAGGTGGGGCGCTACGCTCCGCTCCTACCCTGAAAGTCTCGGGGGGATTCGTCAAGCGGGGGCTGAGATAAAAGGGGGGGTCCCAAAACGCGTTTTTCCCATGCATTTTTCCATAGGACCTTTAGACAGGGCTACAGCCCGAACGGCTGAACAGAATTACTAGAAATTTGGCAGAGAGGTAGTCCTCAGGTCAAGGAAGTGCCTTTTGTAGGTTTGGTGTAAATCTGTTCAGTAGATTCTGAGAAAATAGCCTTTAAATCAATATATATATCTGAGCCAGCTTACGGTGCGCTTACGGTACGCTTACCGTACGCGTACGGTGGCGTGCGCGAGCGCGATTCTGATTGGCCCTTAGATCTTAGTAAACATTCGAATCGGTTGAAACCAGGAAGCGGCGGCCGCCATTTTCTCTCTCGCACTCTGAGGGGGGAGCTGATAAACAAATGCCAAAAACATATAAAGGGGCTGTTTAGACAGCGCCCATGCACATAACCATGTTAGCTGAGTCTTCAAAGATCCCCCAAGGCAAAAAATGTTAATTTTTAATTTTTCGAAAATTTCGCCGAATACGCTTACCGTTCGCTTACCGTACGCGTACGCTAAAAAAATATAAAAAAAAAAATCCACACTCTCTCCACCCCGTGTGCAAATGGTGGCCGACGACCACCATTTGTGCATGGCTTATTAGAGCACAGCATTTCCCCAAAAAATTTCAACAGATTACCTATCACAAGGTAGCGCATAATATGTCCTCCATGTGCGCACGGTGTGCGAAGCGCATCGTGCGTACATGGCCCATCTAGCGTAACGTGGGCACACCGTGCGTGCACGGCACTAACTGCGTAAAGTGGGCGCGCGGTGCGCGAAGCGCACCGCGTGCTCACTGTGCGCACGGAACGAACTGCGTTAAGTGGGCGCGCACGCCACGAATGGCGTAAAGTAACTTAGCATTTAAAAAACTGTACAAATTCACTGAAAAAACCATAGGTTTCACACACGTTATAGTTAGGAATTAGCATTTAAAAAACCTTGCAAATTCACTGAAAAAACCATAGGTTTCACACATGTTATAGTTAGCGGAAATTTTACTGATAAAAAACCAGTGAAATTCCCCCGTTATAGTTAGTGCAGGCAACTATAACTCACGCGACCGCAATCTTCTGCTGATGACATATGTGTCTTTATGAAAATAAAATATTTGTAATATATGTATAGCTAAAAATGTATGGAAGAAGACATGGGCAAATAAGTGTCTAAATACAGTATTAGCATCAGCAGAGGATTGCGGTCGCGTGAGTTATAGTTGCCTGCACTAACTATAACGGGGGAATTTCACTGGTTTTTTATCAGTAAAATTTCCGCTAACTATAACATGTGTGAAACCTATGGTTTTTTCAGTGAATATATATATATATATATTACCTACTGGCGGTCGCCAATAGGTAGTTATAGTTAGGACCTATTATCCATAGGAAATGCGCAACATTGTATTTGGAATAACTTTGGCACCGGTTGATGAATCTTCGTGAAATTTTTAAAACTGGTGGGGCGCTCCGGTCCACTACTATCCTAAAAGTCTCGGGATGATTGGTCAAGCAGGGTCCGAGAAAAAAGTGGGGTCCAAAACGCATTTGCCCCATGCAATTTTTCTCAGGAACATTTAATCGCAGCTGCAGCCCGAACTGCTGAACGGAATTACACCAAATTTGGTAAAATCATAGATATATATATATGGCCTCGGAGGATCCGCGCACCCTATGCGCACCCAGCGCGCACCCTCCCAATCACAAGCTGCATGCTAATTGACTGTCAACTGGCTGTAAACAGTCCAAACCAGGAAGTGTTAGCAGCCATTTTGTGCCTCGTTAGAAGCGAGGCTCAAGAAATCAGTGGATCAAGTGTGCAAAACGTATAAAGGGGGCAGGGTCGAAATACCCTGACTCTCTAGTCCCACGAGGACCCCCAGGGCCCAAACAATTTTTTATTTTTTTTAAACGCAAATTGCGCGCTGGGTGCGCGGATCCTGCCGTAAAAAAAAAAAAAAAATGAAGCCCGGGCTCCCATCCTTCTTTAATAATTAGCCCCCGGGGGGCCAAATCCCGGGGGCAAAAATATTACATTTAATGGGTGGCCCAGAGGTGCCCCCAGCCCCAGGGACCGCCACCCACAGGGCTACAAAATACATGGGTGGGGGCCTCAAAGGCCCCCCAGCCCCAGGGACCGCTACCCCCAGGGCTTTAAAAACAAATTGATGGGGGGGCTCAAAGGCCCCCCCAAGCCGCGGGGACCACCACCCCCTGGGGCTTTTTGTATTGTGGGAGGGGGGCCGCGTGGACAATCTTTGGACAAAAATGATTGGACCAGTTCCATTTCTGTCTTTGGCATATGTTAGAATAGACAAAGGCAGTTTGGGGGAAAAGTGACATAAATTCTCCAAAGGTGTCCTTCATAAGCATTTCCAGACCTACCCCAGTCAAAGTGCCTAGGTCATTGCCACCACAGTGCACAATTATGAGGTCAGGGTGTTGGAGATGCAAAAAGGATTTAACCAATGGCATCAATTGGTGCCACTTTAATCCTCTCTGACCACTCCATTCAATGTGTACATTTGGCAAAGCTAGGTCTTTGTCAATACCTCTGTTTTCTGCATACCTTTGGCTCCAGAAAATATAGCTGTGTCCCACAATCCACACTCTAAGCATCTTGGAAGGAGGTCTGGGTGCACTTAGAAGGTGTCTGTATGTGAAATGGCAGTTTGAAAAGTAAGATTTTTCTAAAATGGTGGATAAGATGCAGTTTTGAAAAAGAAAATAAATGATTGGCTGTTTGAGAACATTCTAGACTGAAAAGTAGGGTGTATGTTTGTATTTGTTAAAAGCATGTTTCTTATTGGTTAACAAAAACTATTTGAAAGGAAAATTCCATAGGATAAGCTGATATTTAGAAAAACTAAATAAAACAATTAATATATTTAAAAATTATGATGTAAAAAACCTTTGAAACTCAGTGAAAAAATCATAGGTTACAGATATGTTATAGTTAAGAATTAGCATTTATAAAATCTTTGAAATTCCTTGAAAAAAACATAGGTTTCAGGTATGTTATAGTTAGGAATTAGCATTTAATAAACCTTTGAATTCACTGAAAAAACCATAGGTTTCAGGTATGTTATAGTTAGGAATTAGCATTTAATAAACCTTAGAAATTCACTGAAAAAAACATAGGTTTTAGGGGTGTTGCAGTTAGCTGGACATTTCACTCCTACAAAACCATTGAAATTCCTCCGTTATATAGTTAGTTCTGCTAACTATAACTCACGCGCCCACAATCCACTGCTGATGATGTCACATATTACATAATTTATGACATGGTCAGTGACATCACTGATGACATCACTGATGATATCTCAAATGACATCACTGATGACATCACTGATGACATCATCCACGTGACAAACAGATACACCTCATAATACACTAGTAAAACCTTTCATCACTCACAGTAAAATACAGAGTACCATATTTGAATCGATTGACACACCAATACAAATTTCTAAAAACCCACTCAGTGATTCCTAGATCTACACACACATCTAATCACTTACCTATAGATTCACTCATACATGCTGTCAATGATCAATAGAATACTAACAAATATACTTATACACCTATATCGACATTACATACCAGCACACATCCTATTCACTTATGCAGTCATCCTACTCACTTATGCAAATAATTAATCATACTTACATTTACTCAGCTACACACTTATATAAACACCACTTCATTTATTGATATAGATAGTAACTATACTTAGTGTGTTATAAAATCACTATTACAAGTATACAGTTATCCATACAGTCACTCATACAACCACTGAGTCTTATGTATACTTATTTTTATACAACAACTGTCACATGCACTGCCTTTTATTTTTCTACTTTGTTGGACATGTACCATTGAGAGATATATTTGCTCATCACCACACCCATAAAGATATTCACTCACCCAAACAACGGTTATAACATGTAGTCTTAACCTCATATACCTACTGAATCAACTATTCACACATCTTTGGGCAGTCACACCCCCCCCCACCGAACCACGCACACATTCACTCTCCCATACAAATACTCAGTTAACTAATCAATAACTAATATAGACTTTCAAGTAGCTAGTAACCAACTGGTGCAGCAGTTTACACAACAACTGATAAAGTGATACAGATATTCACTAGGCCTGGGCAAAAATTTCGTTCCGTTCGCGGAAATTGCGATAATTTGACATTTTTGCGTTCCGCGGAGAGCGCGAAAATGTCAAAAATTCCGGTTTCCGCAGCTTGGCGATAATTTGTTTCTTGCTCGCGCTGTAAAATGATACATTCTTGCGCGCGCGCGATCGCCTTACCTGAATCCCTGCGTTCGCCGACAAGTTTTCTTGATCCGGTCGCGTTCTCCATGAGATGTTGTATTGTTTTTAGCCATTTGCGCTGTCTCGCGACAGTTCGCGCCCGCAGTGACGTCATGCGTCGCGCGATCACGTCTTTCTTCTCGCGATCATGCACCGCGAGAACAACTCAAAACAAGATGGCCGCGCCCGCAAGCAACCACATGGGTAAGTTGGCGACCCGCAACCATGCAGAAAATCTCGCGAACATGCCGGAAAAAAACTTCCGCATCTTCGCGATATTTCTGCTTGTTTGCGATAATTTTAAACATTCTCGCGATAATTTGCGAAGGTTAATTCCGCAAATTCCGCCCACCCCTAATATTCACACAGTTTAGTCACTATCAAATATATTTAGTGAGACACTATAAATTAGTCAAGTAAACAGTCAATCACACTGCTACTAAATCCTCCATTCAGATATTTATATTTATATATCCACTCATTCTTCAATGCAGATTGCTATATATATAATACATATTTAAATAACGAACCAAACCACATTCACTGGATGAAGTCAACAGTGATGTCATCAGTGATGTCATTTGAGATGTCATCAGTGATGTCATCAGTGATGTCACTGACCATGTCATGAATGATGTAATATGTGACATCATCAGCAGTGGATTGTGGGCGCGCGAGATGTAGTTAGCAGAACTAACTATAACGGAGGAATGTCCAGCTAACTATAACACCCCTAAAACCTATGTTTTTTTCAGTGAATATATATATATATATATATATATTACCTACTGGCGGTCGCCAGTAGGTAGTTATAGTTAGGACCCCTTTTCCATAGGAAAACCTCAACATTCTATTTTGAATAACTTTGGCGCCGGTCGATGAATCCTCGCGAATTTCTCAAAATAGGTGGGGCGCTACGCTCCGCTCCTACCCTGAAAGTCTCGGGGGGATTCATCAAGCGGGGGGTCCCAAAACGCGTTTTTCCCATGCATTTTTCCATAGGACCTTTAGAACGAGCTACAGCCCGAACGGCTGAACAGAATTACTAGAAATTTGGCAGAGAGGTAGTCCCTAGGTCAAGGAAGTGCCTTTTGTAGGTTTGGTGTAAATCTGTTCAGTAGATTCTGAGAAAATAGCCTTTAAATCAATATATATATCTGAGCCCGCTTACGGTACGCTTACCGTACGCTTACCGTAAGCGTACGGTGGCGTGCGCGAGCGCGATTCTGATTGGCTCTTAGATCTTAGTAAACATTCGAATCGGCCGAAACCAGGAAGCGGCGGCCGCCATTTTGTCTCTCGCACTGAGTGTTGTTTATCAAACAAGATGGCCAAAAACATGTTACGGGGCTGTTTTGACAACTCCCTCCCACATAGTCATGTTGAGGGAGTCCCCAAACATCCCCCAAGAGCAAAAACGGTTTTATTTTTTTTTCGGCAATTTCGCCGAGTACGCTTACCGTACGCTTACCGTAAGCGTACGGTAAAAAAAAAAAAAAAAAAAAACACTATCCACACTTACCCCACCCCCTGTGCTTTTGGTGGCCGTAGCCCACCAAATGTACAGGGCTTATTAATAGGTAAAAAAAACTAAATTTTGGCAACATGAAATTATAAAATCGAAATAAAAAAAACACTATCCACATTGACCCCACCCCCTGTGCTTTTGGTGGCCGAAGGCCACCAAATGTACAGGGCTTATTAAAGTTGATAAAAACCGTGCACGGAACGAACTGCGTTAAGTGGGCGCGCACGCCTCGAATGGCGTAAAGTAACTTAGCATTTAAAAAACCGTACAAATTCACTGAAAAAACCATAGGTTTCACACACGTTATAGTTAGGAATTAGCATTTAAAAAACCTTGCAAATTCACTGAAAAAACCATAGGTTTCACACATGTTATAGTTAGCGGAAATTTTACTGATAAAAAACCAGTGAAATTGCCCCGTTATAGTTAGTGCTGGCAACTATAACTCACGCGACCGCAATCTTCTGCTGATGACATATGTGTCTTTATGAAAAAAAAATATTTGTAATATATGTATAGCTAAAAATGTATGGAAGAAGACATGGGCAAATAAGTGTCTAAATACAGTATTAGAATCAGCAGAGGATTGCGGTCGCGTGAGTTATAGTTGCCAGCACTAACTATAACGGGGCAATTTCACTGGTTTTTTATCAGTAAAATTTCCGCTAACTATAACATGTGTGAAACCTATGGTTTTTTCAGTGAATTTGCAAGGTTTTTTAAATGCTAATTCCTAACTATAACGTGTGTGAAACCTATGGTTTTTTCAGTGAATATATATATATATATATATATATATATATTCAAAAATTAGATTTTCCTCCTTTGCAGGAAATAATTGTCCAGCACTCCCAGGTGGGTTTGGTCACTCGGTTCTTTATTGTAAATGACAAAACATCTATGCTTTTCATCAGTCTCAGCTGCCTTTTTCACGATGTTAGAGCGCCATCATTTTTTCATTAAAATACTCACTTTCACAGAGTAAGAACATTGAGGAAGGACTAGAAGGATTTGAACACATTAGCCTGCAAGCTCATTTTCTGTTAACGCGGCAGCCATATTTGAATACATAAGGTGCATATGCAAATGGCAATTTACAAGGATAGTTCCATTTTATACATTTTATCTGCAAAATAAAAACGCAGAATATATATATATATATATGTTTCATTTAAAGTTGCATGTTTCAATTACTTTTTTGTTATTTACTGTATGTTATATATATATATATATATATATTTTTTTTTTTTTTTTTGTTTTTTTTTTTTGACACAAGAGACGCCGCACTCTGGAACCATAGATTTGCAAAACTTTATTCAACCATAAAGCCTAGTCTGTCAACTGACGCGTTTCGGCCATGATGGCCGTGAACAAGGCCGTCATGGCCGAAACGCGTCGGTTGACAGACTAGGCTTTATGGTTGAATAAAGTTTTGCAAATCTATGGTTCCAGAGTGCGGCGTCTCTTGTGTCAAAATTGAACCTGGCCTGGGTTTGGCCCAGCGCTCGCACCCGCTGCTGTGCGATCCGGCTTCTAACCCCATTGCTAAAAATAAAAAAAAAAAATAAAAAAAAAATATATATATATATATATATATATAAACAGTCACAATCGGGTCCTTCTGGGATCAATCCCTCGTCAGGTGGTGCATTGGCCGGCGAACCCAAAGCCGGTTAATCCACTGTCGAATTGTCAAGAAAAACGCACTCTCGGAGGTCAATTGTTATTTAATAAACACTCGCTACGCGTTTCGACACGAAAAAGTGTCTTGCTCACACGATGTATGCATTATATCCAAACGTGCATATATACAAATATATAAACATAAAAGAAGTACTTTCGTATTTCCTGGTCCACACTGTCAATACAGCAGCCATTTTGGAACGGGTTACAGACTCGTACTAATGAATCAATAGATACATGATACCTTGATAATCAATGTAAAACAAAGTATATATGCACGTTTGGATATAATGCATACATCGTGTGAGCAAGACACTTTTTCGTGTCGAAACGCGTAGCGAGTGTTTATTAAATAACAATTGACCTCCGAGAGTGCGTTTTTCTTGACAATTCGATATATATATATAAATATATATAAGAACATTGCCAAACCACCAGGCAGGCCAATTATTTCGGCTATTAATAGTGCCTTGGAAAACACTTCCAAATATGTGGACTTTTTTCTTCAAGAGTGGGTGAGGGGGCTCAACTCGTATGTACAAGACACATCTGATTTTTTGCGCAAAGTTGAACATATACCATGGGAGGCGGACATGTTATTTATGACTCTTGATGTAACCTCCCTGTATACGTCGATAAGACATTGTGATGGCCTGAAGGCGGTGGAACATTTTTTAAACTTGAGACCAATAAGTTGTGTGTCCCATAACAAAATGCTGCTACATATGATAACTGCATGCCTTGAGCAGAATTTTTTCCTTTTCAATAAACAGGTTTATCAACCAATCCGGGGCGTGGCCATGGGGGCCTGCTTCTCCCCCAGTTACTCATGCTTACACATGGGACTGTGGGAGGAGCAGGTTCTGATGGGCGAGGCCAAGGATATTGTGGTTAATCATGTTGTATTATACCTGAGGTTTATTGATGATTTGTTTTTTATTTGGAAAGGATCTAAACAGAGTGCAGAGGCGTTTGTGGACAAATTGAATATGAATTGCCTGAATTTACAATTCACATCAGCCATAAGTGAGAATTCTGCATTTTTTCTGGATGTGGAGCTTTATGTGCAGGACAGTAAATTGGTTACCAAGCATTTTAGAAAGCCCACTGCGGGCAACACAATTCTTCATGCCTCTAGCCATCATCCCCAGCATTTAATACGTAGCATCCCGTATGGCGAGATGCTGCGTATACGACGGATTTGCAGCTCGGACACGGACTGCATCCGTGCCCAAGATGCCAGTAAACTTCGCTTCTTGGAAAGGGGTTATTCAGGCAAAATCATTGATAGCGCAATCAAGAAAACAAGAGGCATATCTAGATGTGATACTTTGGTCCCCAAACAGAAACAAGTTAATGCTAGTGAGGATACCTTAAATGTGCAATCCAGAATTATATTAACTTTTAGTCGACAACATCAGGAATTAAGGAAAATCTATTCCCGCAATTGGAACTTGGTACAGGGGGATCCCGTCATTGGCGAATTAGTAGCCAAAAAACCAGTTCTAACCTTTAGGAGATCAGTTTCAATGAGTAATAAGTTGGTTAGCAACTGTCCTGAACTGAGCACTCCGACAACCTGGATGGCACAAATCAAGGGTTTTAAAAAGTGTTCCACTTACAAAGCTTGCAAATTTGGACAGAATAAAACCCATTACACCAGTCCTTTTAAGTCTGAACCCACCCAGATAAAGAAGAGAACCACATGCAAGACAGAATATGCTGTGTATGTGCTGGAGTGTCCTTGTGGACTGAAATATGTGGGTAGCACTAGGTTACCAGTCCACAAAAGGATACTCCAGCATATCAGGGCAATTACAGGAAAGGATCAGGCATATCCTGTCGCTAGACATTTTGAGCTATTACACGAGTGTAACCCCAAGTTTCTTCATTACTATGTTATTGACATGGTTCCACCAATGAAGCGTGGGGGTAACCGAGAGGGCAAACTACGCCTCTTGGAGACACGATACATCTTAGAGCTCAACACAAAAAATCCGCTGGAGTAAATGCTAGTGAGGACTTTTTTACCTGCTTGTAGGACCAGTCAATTACTCAATTAATGGGTATTTTCATGACATGTTTGTGGGGAGTGACAACTTCAAATAATTAACAGTTCATAGATAGGGATATCTGAAATTTGAGGAAATGAAAATGAAACACCTATTACCGGGAGTTGGTAATACCATATATGAATTTAGATCCCATACATCTTCTTTTAACTGTTTTTTAATAATAAGGAAATCAACTGGTTTTTGAACTTATATCTTTTTTAGAAGAAGGATCTTATCCTTTGGCACTATTTTTGCACTATTTTGCACAAACTTTTTGAGTGGGTTATTTAAATTGTGGTTGTAACAATGGAGTTATTGGCTATACCACTTGGGCGGTATTAAACTAATTTATTCATTCATTTTACTGAATGGAACAAGGATAGCCAGTCACTGAGGGGAATGTCAGCTATATATTGACCAAGAATTTTAGGATAGCAATACGAACAACTCAGGGAGGTGTATTTGACACCCTAAATAAATGTCGCAAATAAGGATTTTTGTGAATATTGTAAATAATCCCAATAACAAGTACACAGTAACATAGGAAAATCTGTTTTTAGATATATTCAGGTTTTAAAGATTTATATATTTTTGTATGTATTTATTCTATGTATTTATATAATGTTTGATTTTACTGTGTATATAAGTCGACATGTTGTAGTATTTCTTCTATGTCAAACAGGCTGCAATGACACCTGAAACTCATTTCCTGTTTACCACTTTAAATACCACTCGCACCGTCAGCAATGTGTCATGTGATCAAGACCCGAGTGGGGGTCGAAACGCGTTATGGCGGACAGGCTGGGCAACCAATAAAGCACTTTTGATTGGCACTAATCGTTTGGGTCCGCTTCTCGTCTCTGTGTTCGAATGAAGCACTGGCAGTGGCGTTTTTTCATTCATATATATATATATATATATATATTTTTTTTTTTTTTTATTTACTGAAAAAAATATAGGTTTCAGGGATGTTGTAGTTAGTTGGACATTTCCCTCGTACAAAACCAGAGAAATTCTCGCCTTTATAGTTAGTTCAGCTAACTATAACTCGGGCCCCCGCAATGCACTGCTGATGACGTCACATATTACATCATTCATGACATGGTCAGTGACATCACTGATGACATCTCGAATTACATCACTGGAATTCAGTACTCCATGCTTCCAGTCACCATCCAGGCCACCTGATTCGCAGCATCCCCTACGGGGAGATGTTGCCTATTAGGCGTATCTGTAGTCAGCATGAGGAATGTTTGATGGCGCAAAGTGCAAGCAGAAAAAGATTTCTAACTAGGGGTTATTCAATAGATGACATTGATCGAGCAACCATAAGAGCTAATCAGATTTCTAGGATGGACGTCCTACAAAGTACTCGGGTTGCCTCTACGACCATATGTAGTCAACTTGCAGAACCTACCAGGTTGATATTAACTTATAACCGACAACACTGCACGATACGTAAAACCATCAAACATAATTGGAATCTTATTCGTAATGATGCTGTTATTGGGGAGCAAATTACACTGGCCCCCAAAATAACATTTAGAAAAGCACGATCCATGTCTAGTGACTTAGTTAAAAGTAGCCCAGAGATAGTAGTAACTAAAACATGGTTGAATTCCAGAAAGGGGTTTGTTTGCTGTACAAACTGCAAAGCATGTAAATATGGTGTATGCACACCATCATATAGAACTCCTTTTCACATGAATGTGAGATGGATCACAAAGTTGTTAACCTGTAAACAGAGTTCGCTGTCTACGTGCTGGAGTGTCCCTGTGGACTGCAATATGTTGTAACCCTGGGCGTAGTTCGCGAAGTAGCACTTCGCGAAGCTACGCAAAGTGCAGTTCGCACTACGCGAGCTACGCGTAGCACTTCGGGAACTGCGTAGTACCTTGTTCGCACTGTGCCAGATGTCGTTTTCAATGATTGCACAGTGCGGACAAGCAACCGGCAATGTGCAATCATTGAAAATTGCATCTTGCACAGTGCGAGCTGTAGTTTTCTGCTGCTCGAGTAGATTTTTACTCAAGCGGCAGCTTTCTCAACGCGAACTGGTAGTTTCTCATCGCGAGCGGTCGCGAGCATACGCGACCACTCGCAATGAGAAACCTGACCTCCTCGCGTTGGGAATCTCGCCGGGAGGTTTATTTTCCATGCTCGCAATCGCCAACTTGATGTTGCTGATCCCGAACAAGGAAAAAGTCTCGCCGGGATGTCATTTTGCTTGCTCGCGGTCGCCAACTTGACGTTGAGGACCGCGAGCAAGCAAAAAATGACCGCAGCACTACGCAACACTACGCTACGCGTGTTCACACTGTGCTACATGCAGTTCACGTAGTGCGAAGTAGCACAAACTTAGCAAACTGCGCGAGCGTGGCGTAGTGCTTTGCCCAGGCTTAATATGTTGGTAGCACCAAGTTGCAGGTACACAAGAGGATACTCCAGCACATTAGAGCTATCATTAACAGCGATCCAGCGTATCCAGTTGCCAGACATTTTAAAGAATGTCATGGCAATGCAATTGAATATTTGAAATACTTTGTAATAGACTGTGTAAGTCCCCTCAGAAGAGGTGGTAATCGTGAAGCTATGCAACGCAAACTTGAAACCCGCTATATTCTTGAATTAGATACTAAGTCACAGAATGGTCTTAATGCCAAAAAAATTAACAATCACATTTAATATATAAATCTAAGGACCCCCAAGGGAGAAAAAAACAATTGATATTTTGTAAAAAATGGCGAGGCGTGCACGGTACGAAATGCGCAACGTGGGCGCTCGGTGCGCGAAGCGCACCAGGTGCCCACAGCGCGTGCACTACTGATGACGTCACATATTACATCACTCATGACATGGTCACTGACATCACTCATGACATCACTGATGACATCTCAAATGACATCACTGATGACATCACTGATGACATCATCCAGTGATTGTGTGTTTTTCTGAAAATTAAATATGTTTTATATTTATGTATATCTCAAGGTCAATGGAAGAATAAATGGGTATATAAGTGTCTAAATGGATGCTTTTTTTTTTATTTTTTTTTTGTGTAACTGACTGATTAAGTGTATCATAGTGAATACATGGCTTACTGAGTAATGTTTAAATATGAAAATATCTGTATCAGTTTCTCACTTTGTGTATAAGTGGCTGAATGGGTTGGTGAGTAGCTTCATGGGTATCTATATAGGTAAATAGTTCTTTTTTTAAGTATCAGTCTGAGTGTCTGTATGGTTCGGTGGGGGGCATTATGTAGTGCATAGGTGCATGAATGAGTGATTCACTCTTTGTATGTGTTGAAGACAACATGTGTGCAGGACTGTATGGGTGGATGAGTGTGTGTATGAGTGTGTTAGTGAGTGAATGACTGTCTCAATAGTGTCTTTATGAGTAACTACATATCTATTAAACTAGTATATGTGACTATTGGTGTATATAAGTGAGTATATGTGAGAGTGAGAGATTGAAAGAGTTCCTGTATGAATAAGTATGTGTTTCTATAAGTGATTGTTTTTTAGACTAACTATGTGTAAGTTTCCGTAGAAGTAAGTGTGGTGGTGTGTGTATAACTGTATAAGCTAATAAATGGATGTTTGTTTCTTTATTAGCATGAGTGACTATGTGTGAGTAACTCTATGGATGAGTGGCATTGTGTAACAGGATGTATAGATGTATGAGTACATATGATGAGTGAGTGCATGTATGAGTGACTGTATAGGACTGTTGGTGAATGACTGTATGTGTATGTGGTTCTTAGAATTACTGAATAGGTTGTTGTAACTGATATTGGTATGTTCATTATTTTGAACATTTTAGTTTCTATTTTTGTATGTGTGTATCAAAGGTTATATTAGGGGAAGAGGAGGTCTGCCACTCTATCACAAGGATGATGTCATCAGTGATGTCATCAGTGATGTCATTTGAGATGTCATCAGTGATGTCATGAGTGATGTCAGTGACCATGTCATGAGTGATGTAATATGTGACGTCATCAGTAGTGCATTGCGGGCGCGCGAGTTATAGTTAGCTGAACTAACTATAACGGGGAAATTTCATTGGTTTTTTACGAGTGAAATGTCCAGCTAACTATAACATGTGTGAAACCTTTGGTTTTTTCAGTGAATTTGCAAGGTTTTTTAAATGCTAATTCCTAACTATAACGTGTGTGAAACTCATGGTTTTTTCAGTGAATTTGCAAGGTTTTTTAAATGCTAATTTTTTTTTTCTTTTTTTTTTACATATTTTTATTTTAATTTTCTATCCTTTTTTAAAGACTATGGTTCAATTTTAAAAATTCTACAATATGTTTTTTTTAACCATTTTTATAAAATAAAAAGGTAAGATTTATTAGTATAACATATTTTTGTTTTTTTTCCTTATTTTTTTTTTTATTATTTTTTTTAACGTGCGCGTACGGTAAGCGCACGTCTTGCTTTCATTACGTTAGATTTCTACGCTGTTTGGGTTCATTTATGCAATTTGCGTAGACGCACGTCACGCGCGCACAGCGCTTAACGCGTACGCTGCACGCGCATGTTACGCGGAAGTGAAGGGGCGTGCCTGTTTTGCGCATGCGCGCGTGCGCGTGTCTTTTTTACGCGCATGCGTACTTTTGCCGTAAGCGCACCGTAAGCGTAACGTACGCGCACGGTAGGTCATGTGATCAAGAAACAAGACTTTTGATTGGTTTTTACTACTTTCAGTTCTAGAACTCTCCTACACCACACCCATTCCCCTCATTTCTGCTTGTGATCCCTTAGGAGAAGGAGCTGGGTTGTCTTTGTGATACGATGGCAGAACAGCAGAGCTCTTCTGAGAGTGAGGCTAGCAGCACTACCTTGAGGCAGAGAAGGAGGAAACAAAAGACCTCTTTCATATGGGAGTATTTTACTTTTCCAGAGAACAAGAAAAATGTAAATTCACCCTTAGTGACTTGTAAGCTGTGCAAGCGTGTACTTTCAAGAGGGAATCCCAACAAGAAGTATTCCTTCGGGAATCACACCATGTTGAGACACCTTAAAGATGTACACGGAAGGACACATGCTCGACATACTGAAGGTAACCCTTCAATAAGTCAACCAAGCACATCCACAGCAGCTCAGCCTGGTCCATCATCTGCAGGGCCGAGTCCATCTTCGGCAGGTCAGGTGAGCCCTTCATCTGTGGGGGGAGCATCTCCTTTTTCTCGTCCTCTGGAAATCAACCCTCGGTTTCTGAGGGTTGAAATACGGTGCGCCACTTGTCATGATCTAATTTGTCATAGGGAGACCAGTATTTCCCTAGTGAACAATAAAATAGATCAGCACATTTGTCGTTCCGACTAATATTCCCATTCTTTCTTTCCTCTGTCCCTGCATGAACACAACGGCTCTTTTAAGAGCCAACCTTACCTTTTAACTTTTTTTATATATTTTTAAAAACTTTTTTTAATTTTTTTTTACCGTACGCGTACGGTACGCGTAATTTTTTTTTTTTTTTAAAAAACACTAAAAATCAATTATCACATTACAAGGTCCTTGAGAGACTACAATGAAAAACTGAAAATGTGATTGTGGAGAAGTGGAAAAAAGGGACCATGACATTTTTGACTTACCATACCCACTCAAAAAAATATTTATTAATTTAAATTAAATTTTATTTGCTTTAAAAATGGTTCTAGTTTTTGAGAATTTTCTATCTCAATCTGAAAAAAAAGAAAAAAGTATTAATATTTAATAAAACATTTTATAATACAGTACACACATTTACATATTTTTCAAAAAAATGTTTTGCCTTTTTTTTGCTGTTTTCAGAATATATTGCATTTCACTATAAATTGTGAAAGCAATTGCATTCATCATTTAACAGCGGGCAAAAAAAAAATTAACAATCTCAAAGATTGTTTTAAAAAGCCCACAATCTCTTTTTGCATAAACATAACTTTATAGAAATGCATAATATTCTTTAAAAATATCATCTAATATCAATACTTATTTCTTTAAAATACCGTCTGATATTTTTGTTTCAGAAGTATAATCAGAAAAATATATCTCAAATAACTCCACAATACATCTGGTTCCATTTCCTTTAGGCCAAATAGTAATTTTAAAATTATATTTTGATTAAATTTCCAATGGTAATCCAATAAAAATCTAAAGTTTAAATTGTACAGATCTCACCAATTGTCTGTAACATTTTGGTTTCCAAAAGATTAATTAATAATTAAATAAGTCCACAATAGAATTCTTTACCTTTCCGCATGGCCAAATAGTAATTTTAAAAATCTTTTTGGAATAAATTTCCAATGGCAATCCAATAACATTCCAAAATTTAAATTGTGCAGATGTTACCGATTTTGTCTAAATTTTTGGTTTTCCAAAGTTTCATTAAAAATTGAAAAAGTCCACATTACAATTGGTTACCTTTCCATTAGGCCAAATGATAATTTGTAAAATCATTTTTTTTGAAAATTCCAATGGTAATCCAATAAAATGGTAAAATTGTTTTGTACAGATGTTGCCAAATCTCTCTAAAATTTAGGTTTCAGGAAGATTAGATAGGAATTTGCTAAATCAAAAGGCAAAAGTTGCTTAAAAATCAATTGGGAATCATTACACAGTGTCCAGCCTTTTTCATATTTAAGATAAACTGTGTAATGTCCAGAAGTTACAGTAGGTCCTTCATGGAAAATTATTGCAACTGTTACAAAAGTTTTTCCTGAAATTGATAATTGCTGTCCTGTAAACTTCTTTATTAAAGTATCTAATTTTGAACCATCAGCTTTACAGCGTTGCATCATTAAAATTACATATTGTCCGTATTCCTTTAAAATTAACGTTGAAAACATGTCAGATTGACACTCACTGCATTCCATGCTATGATTAGCATCTTTAACTAATTTAGCAAAAGTGACTGTTTTACTTTCTGGCAATGTTAAATAAATAAACCTTTCAGAATCAACATTAGAGCCACATATATTATAACAGTTTTCACAACTATGTTCCCATTTATAAGAGAGACCAAATAAATTTTCAATGGGAACCCCTTCTTCTTCCAGTACCTGAAGAAAAAACATCAAGAATTCCTGTGCGTCTTGCTGTACATTTTGAGAAAACTGTGTTCGTCCTGAACATACATCTAAAAGTTTTCTAATTTCAGTAGCACTTTCTATTTGAGTTTTATCATTACTCAGCTTTTGAAAAAGGAGACTCAACTCAGAACAGAATCTTTTTCCCTGATTTACTATTATCTGCTCTTGCACACTTTCCAGATAAAATGCAACATTCAGCACTACATTAGCGTAGCAGTTGACACCAGAGCTATTTTCAAAATGACATCCTACAACCTGTTCTTCATTTTCCTTTTTCTTTTTGCTTGCAATTACATCACTCCTCTTTTTTTTCCTCCTCTCTACATCTTCATTACAGATATTCTCATTTCTCCTTTTACGAGAAACTACACGTTTCTCCAACACAGGATACTGACCTAAATGAGGAGCATAGCTTCTTCTTAATCTATTATACTCCTTTACACAATTTGTATCAGCACTAACTTTTGAGTCATCAAAGTCTATCATGAATAAACCTGATAATGTTTTCACTCGTGACAAAGCAACATATGCCATACCTTCTTTGAACACAGTTGAACCAATGTTCACAAATGCACAATCTACAGTCAATCCTTGAGACTTGTGAATAGTTACAGCATATGCTAGAGAAAACGGAAACTGCTTCCTACGTACATATAAGTCTTTCACAAGCATGAAACGAACTGAACAACGACAAATGTCTTTAACTTCTTCTATCTGATCAAATTTTATTTTTAAACATTCAATTCCATCTTTTTTCTGATAATTAATAAAACCCACAACTCTTCCCATAGCTCCATTAACTAAACCTTTTTCAACATCCAAATTTCTCCTTAAAAATACTCTACAGTTCATGCAAACATATAGATTTTTTTCTAATCCAGCTGTTTTGGAAATGTTCTTCTCTAGTGAATCCAATTTATTTTTCAGTGTGCCTGTTAATGTGATAGTAATTCTTCCATCCTCAATTTTGTCCACTGCTTCCAATTTCCTGATATCTTCCTTTTCCAATTTCAAAAGCTCCTCATTGAATATTGAGCATTCACGTAGAGTTGGCATTAAGCAGATGACACTTTTCTTTTCTGCAATGTTCTTGTATATCTTCTCTGCAACTATTTCTTCCTTTGGAAATAAATTATGTAGCAACCGACTCTGTAATGCTTTTGTGCCAGCTTCAGTGAGTAGTCCAATTCTGATATCTTTCAGAATACTTCCATATTCTTCATCGTTTGCTTGCCTCATATTAGTAGTAAGTTCCTTGTACTCAAAGAAGGACAAAATATTTGCATTACCAATGCTTCCCAATGACTTCTTTGTGTCTTCATGTGTCACAGTATTAAACACTGGTTGTCCTTTAACTGGAGTAAGCTGTAGAAGATCCCCAAAAACTATGACATGTTTTCCACCAAATAACACGTCATAGTCTGTCCTTAGAATTTGCTGCATTCTTAAATGCACAAAGGCAAGCATTAAGTTTGATACCATGCTCACCTCATCAATAATGAGAACTTGCATCTTCTTCAATACTCTTGAAACTTCCAAGCATGCTTCTCCAGTTAGCTTGTTGTATTGTATTTTGTTATCATGCTCCACTGGTAACATTAGCAAACGATGTAAGGTGATTCCTTTTATGTTATAGGCTGCTAACCCAGTTGGAGCAGTAACCACACAAGACAAAGTAGAATCCGTTTTTTGCTGTAGGTAGCTTCTGATGACTTTTATTAAGAAACTTTTTCCAGTTCCAGCTTGTCCACTTACATACATCCTGATTGGTTGAAATGATGTGCATGAGCACTCTTTTTTTTCATGTAGAAATCCGTGATCAATTTTGTTTCTGATCTCTTCATAAATTTGTTGCTGCTCTTCGTTCAGTTGTCTTTCCAAATTTTGTAAGTCTATAAATTCTTCTTGAGCTTGATTCATAGCCGTTTCCACTTCATTCATGGCTATTGATGCTTCATTTTCAACGATTGGTTGTCCTAGGGGATCTTGACTGAGTGTTCCTGAACTTTGGCTGTCCTGAGAACTGTCTCTAGCTACTTCTGCTGCAATTGTAGTTTCCTGTTCAATTTCTTCATTTAACATTTGCAGATAAGTTGAGAATGTACTGCATTGTATGCTGTCTTTGCAAGCATTAAAAGAATCTTCATAGCTTTGAAATTCTCCCAGTAGTTCATCCTCTGTACGCCATGGTTTAAACAGCTGTAAAAGAGCCAAGTAGTAAACTTCCTTTTTGTCAGTACTGTCGCAACTCAGCTTCCTGTGATTTATCAAACTTCCTTTTGTTTGCTTCACCAAACATCCTTCCTCACCAATGACTTTATATTTTCCATTGTTGATGTCTTCTGCGGCTTTCCGTGAATAAATGTAGTTCTGCAGCACTTCATAGAGACACATGTTCTCCAGATGATGACTTCTCTTGGGATAATATGTGTCCAACATGTTTGATTTCAAAATATCTGTATTTTCTGGGTCATTCTCGGCCAAATATTCAATTTCTCCAACAGATTTCAGTACCCGATTTCTCATTGCTGCAAGGCCTAAACTTGCCCAAATTATTCTTCTTGATTTCGAGTAGAGACTTGCAGAAGATAACCTATCTGAACATTCGTAGGATCCAATTTCTCGATGCGATAACATCTTTAAACTGAAACTGTACAGCTTCTTACTGACAGTCTTCTCGTGAGAAATTTCTTCCCACATTTCCTTCAATTCAGTTTTTTCTGATTTCGTAATGTAAGACGTTACATATCGAGCAACAGCAATGGAATTGTCAGCTACATACTGTATATCCATGTTAGCATTCCACATGGATAAAATGACTGGGTTGTAGTCATTTATATTTTTTGATTCTTCTTTTCTTTTAAGGTTGTAGGTATTCTTAGGTGATTTTCTTGTGATAGTATGTCTCACAGATGACATAAAACTGTTTACTCTTCCATTTGAAAGAACAGGTCTAGGAAATCCAAATCGACATTTAGTGTAGTATTTATCTTTGCTCTTGTATTTCCGTCGACAGTATTTTCCACACCGATGACTTTGGAAACGTAAAACTTGCTCCTTTAACTTTTTCTCTTCTGTGCTTTTTGGTATAGCACATGTTGCATATTCTTCAATGTAAGATAACACTGCTTCATCAGCATCTGTTCCAAACTTTGGGGCATCCTTGATCCACAACAGCATATGAATATGAGGAGCACCTCTTGCCTGGTACTCTTTTCTCCAAAAGAAATCCACTACTTCTCCTAGAGGTGGATTTTGTTTATTGCAGATGAAGGACATCATAGCCTCAAATCTATGATTGAAATATCTGCAAACATTAACCGGATCCAATGAGCACAGTTCTCCTGCTGTCTTGTATTCGATGTTTTTAATGTTTGAATTTGCCTCTCGTAGAAAATCCAGTAAATCATCCCAAGCGTACTCAGCACAGCTTAGGGTAAGGAACCATGTTGGTGTTCCTAAATTCCGTAACATGCATTTTAATTCACCATGGCGTCGGTACCAATATTCATTTGTCCCATGCTGACAAGCCATCAGATTGATCAGTTGTGTTTCCAAATGATCATCTCGGTGCTGCACTTTCTCCATAAAATCCTTAGCAGACACATTTTGTAAATGTACTCCACTTTTTAAAATGTGATTTACTGCATAAGACAGTGCAGACAAGTCGCTTTCAAATAAAAGATGGAACAAATAAGGAATACTTTGTCGAAATCTGGGATCTTCAGCATATAGTCTTGTAGTCCGATACTCAGAAGCTGGAATCTGTTCTGGACGTTCATCGTATCGTCCTCCTTTTCCTTTAGGAAACAGCTGGGGAAAACATCGAGCTTCCAAGCTCTCCTCCCATACACTCACGGGAGTTCCTTTTGCTTTCTTCATCTGAAACAGATCAATATTGTCTCCCATAACTTCTTTTGAATGAAGAGGATGTATGCTAAAATGTTCATAAATTTCTTCTTCCTTTGACTTGTCCACTTTTTCAATTTGTCCAGTTGGTGTTTCTGTGTGTTCTTGTAAATCTTCTTCTTCTTCTATATAAATTGATTCATACCATTTGTTATTCCTTTTCAAATACAAATTTGCTCTTTGTACTTTCCGTACATCTACCAGCTCCTGCCAAATCTTCTTATTCTTTGTAGGTACACCATTAACCAGAATAATTAATGGTTCAGTTTCCAAAGTATCCGCATCAATAGTTTCCATATTTTTTTTCAAATCCAAGGGCAAATACACCACTCTACCTTTTAAACCTCTCAGTAAATCTGAAGGAGGTAATTTACCAGTTTTGGGCTCCATACGTACTATGGTCTGGAACGGATGAACACATTGAATGAGTATAGACTCATATGTATTTAATTCAGAAAGTTCAGCAGGAATAGCATCCAATTCTAAATTATTATGTACAGCTCTGGTCGGCATTCTATTTTCCTCTAACTTGTTGTAACAGTATTTACAAATACGCTGATCTTCACCCAATTCAAAACAATTTTCAAGAAATATATATGTGGCAAAATCCTTCCACTTATAATTATCTTCATTTTCACTCTTTCTGTAGAGATCAACATTCCTAGTTTGTTTTCTATAATGAGTTCTGCGGCAACAAATACAAGTAATATTTGGTCGTTCATTAGAGATTATTGCAAATTTTGTTATGTGATCATTAAATGTCTTACTTACAGAGGGTTCTACATTCTCTTCCACTTCTTCCTCATTTACTGTGTCCTTTTCTGCACTGTTTTGTTCAGGACCAAAGTAACAAAACTGAATTTCATCAACAACCTTCTCTACATCTGATACCGATCCACGGAACAGAGCCCTATTCAATTCATCTAACTTTATTGCTGGACTTTTAGCAAAATACAACCGTATCACAAACTTTCTCATTTCAGTATGATGAACAGCCAGCATCCTAAAATGATGGAAAACACTATTACACACTTTTCTAGATAGACAAGCCAGAGAATGACCCTGCAAACCAGTATTCTCTCTCACTCTGCATGGATCTAGACTTTGAAGCACCTTAATCTTCTGTTTTACACTTTTTTTTACTATATTCTCTTAGAAACTCACGAAATTTATCAATAGATTCCTGACGCACAGTGCAAATACTACTACAATTCCAAGTGTACACTGGGGCTTTAGGACGTCTCCCCATAGCCTCATCCGCCATCACTTGTACCTCATCTCTTGGAACCATTATCTCCTTCTCCATTATGCAACCATTTTTCACTTCGTAAGCACGACCTCTGGTGTCAACTGCATGCAGCAAACTATTACTTTGAAAATAGCTCTCTTCATTAAAAAAAGGTTCACTACTTGAACTATGAATCCATTTTCCTAAAAACACTTTACAAAAGTTTGTTCTGTTCACTACTCTTTTCCTTTTCCTTTGTGATTTCAGTACATTACCCATTTTATCTAATGTACGCATCCTATTCAAAATTAAAGTGAATAGTTTCCTTTTTAATTCTAATGCCTTTGCTGCAATGGCTTCAATTTCTTTTTTTCTCTTGTAAAATTTTGCCTTTTGCTTATATTTCTTCACATCCTTTATCAAATTGGACATAACTCTTCTCTGAAACATTTTTCTATGTATCTCTTTAAACGCTGTTTTTCTGTTTAAGTTAATCTTTATAGTTACAGAAGGTATATTTGCATTAACTAAATTCTCAATTTTTTCCTGTCCTTTTCTATTGAAAACATTCTTTCCAGTACAGACATTTTGTACATTTTTCCTTTTTTTGAATATGTTCTTTAAAAAATCTTTTGTTTGCTTACCAGAAGATTTTTTCTTTTTCCCAACATGAGCATCTCCAACTAACTTAGGTCCTCCAGTTGTCTTCAAATATAGGTTTTTTTTATGGTCTTTCTTTAGTCTGGATTTTGTAGGCATCTTAAATTTTGTTCACTGCTCTTCAGCAATACCTGAAAAAAACTAAAAAAAAATTCCTTTATTTTATTTAAATATATTACTACATTTTTTATGTTCTTTAGAAATCTTAAAATACTATAAACCCCTTTCCTATAAATGAAAATCACAATAACACCTTCACAAATTAAATATCTAAAAATAATTCCTGTGTGCACACAAAGTCATGCTTTGAAATTAGACAGAAAACGAAATTTCTTTGCCAATTGCAAAGCATACTTTCTACTACTTTTTAGGCAAGTGAAAAGTACTTTTACAGACTGACACATTTTTAATCCACTTTTCAGATTCTTAAAAAAGCACATGTCCAAACTGCTTTTTCAGACCAGCACCATCTTTAACCTGGGTGACTGACTACACTCCAGCAAGGGCAACCAGCCTTAGTGATGCTGAATGTATTTGCATTACTGACTGAAACCTCAAACCCCACTCGGTTGTGAATACTATGCATGATTCCAGAGGATAAGCAGCTGGGTGTGTGCTAAGAGTCTGCTTCTACACAAAAAAAATGGCTCCCCCTTTCCATCTAATGCAACTGTGAAATCACCAGAGCAATACGCAATAAATCTCTGCCTGTAATTCCTCTTTGCACACAGAGTCATGTTTTCATATTAGTCACAAAACGAAATTTCTTTGCCAATTTGAAAGCACACTTACTACTCTTTTTTTTGGCAAGTGATAAACACTTTTACAGACTCACACATTTTGAATCCACTTTTCAGATTCTTAAAAAAGCACATGTCCAAACTGCTTTTTCAGACCAGCACCATGTGTAACCTGGGTGACTGACTACACTCCAGCAAGGGCAACCAGCCTTAGTGATGCTGAATGTATTTGCATTACTGACTGAAACCTCAAACCCCACTCGGTTGTGAATACTGTGCATGATTCCACAGGATAAGCAGCTGGGTGTGTGCTAAGAGTCTGTTTCTGCACAAAAAAATGTCTCCCCCTTTCCATCTAATGCAACTGTGAAATCACCAGAGCAATACGCAATAAATCTCTGCCTGTAATTCCTCTTTGCACACAGAGTCATGTTTTCATATTAGTCACAAAACGAAATTTCTTTGCCAATTTGAAAGCACACTTACTACTCTTTTTTTTGGCAAGTGATAAACACTTTTACAGACTGACACATTTTGAATCCACTTTTCAGATTCTTAAAAAAGCACATGTCCAAACTGCTTTTTCAGACCAGCACCATGTGTAACCTGGGTGACTGACTACACTCCCGCAAGGGCAACCAGCCTTTAGTGATGCTGAATGTATTTGCATTACTGACTGAAACCTCAAACCCCACTCGGTTGTGAATATTGTGCATGATTCCACAGGATAAGCAGCTGGGTGTGTGCTAAGAGTCTGTTTCTGCACAAAAAAATGGCTCCCCCTTTCCATCTAATGCAACTGTGAAATCACCAGAGCAATACGCAATAAATCTCTGCCTGTAATTCCTCTTTGCACACAGAGTCATGTTTTCATATTAGTCACAAAACGAAATTTCTTTGCCAATTTGAAAGCACACTTACTACTCTTTTTTTTGGCAAGTGATAAACACTTTTACAGACTGACACATTTTGAATCCACTTTTTAGATTCTTAAAAAAGCACATGTCCAAACTGCTTTTTCAGACCAGCACCATGTGTAACCTGGGTGACTGACTACACTCCAGCAAGGGCAACCAGCCTTAGTGATGCTGAATGTATTTGCATTACTGACTGAAACCTCAAACCCCACTCGGTTGTGAATACTGTGCATGATTCCACAGGATAAGCAGCTGGGTGTGTGCTAAGAGTCTGCTTCTGCACAAAAAAATGGCTCCCCCTTTCCATCTAATGCAACTGTGAAATCACCAGAGCAATACGCAATAAATCTCTGCCTGTAATTCCTCTTTGCACACAGAGTCATGTTTTCATGTTAGTCACAAAACGAAATTTCTTTGCCAATTTGAAAGCACACTTACTACTCTTTTTTTTGGCAAGTGATAAACACTTTTACAGACTGACACATTTTGAATCCACTTTTTAGATTCTTAAAAAAGCACATGTCCAAACTGCTTTTTCAGACCAGCACCATGTGTAACCTGGGTGACTGACTACACTCCAGCAAGGGCAACCAGCCTTAGTGATGCTGAATGTATTTGCATTACTGACTGAAACCTCAAACCCCACTCGGTTGTGAATACTGTGCATGATTCCACAGGATAAGCAGCTGGCTGTGTGCTAAGAGTCTGCTTCTGCACAAAAAAATGGCTCCCCCTTTCCATCTAATGCAACTGTGAAATCACCAGAGCAATACGCAATAAATCTCTGCCTGTAATTCCTCTTTGCACACAGAGTCATGTTTTCATATTAGTCACAAAACGAAATTTCTTTGCCAATTTGAAAGCACACTTACTACTCTTTTTTTTGGCAAGTGATAAACACTTTTACAGACTGACACATTTTGAATCCACTTTTTAGATTCTTAAAAAAGCACATGTCCAAACTGCTTTTTCAGACCAGCACCATGTGTAACCTGGGTGACTGACTACACTCCA
The DNA here is from genome assembly GCF_964204655.1 of Triturus cristatus. Lineage (NCBI taxonomy): Eukaryota > Metazoa > Chordata > Amphibia > Caudata > Salamandridae > Triturus > Triturus cristatus. The sequence continues at coordinate 937,026,064 of NC_140585.1, read as the reverse complement.
GCAAGGGCAACCAGCCTTAGTGATGCTGAATGTATTTGTATTACTGACTGAAACCTCAAACCCCACTCGGTTGTGAATACTGTGCATGATTCCACAGGATAAGCAGCTGGGTGTGTGCTAAGAGTCTGTTTCTGCACAAAAAAATGGCTCCCCCTTTCCATCTAATGCAACTGTGAAATCACCAGAGCAATACGCAATAAATCTCTGCCTGTAATTCCTCTTTGCACACAGAGTCATGTTTTCACATTAGTCACAAAACGAAATTTCTTTGCCAATTTGAAAGCACACTTACTTTTCTTTTTTTTGGCAAGTGATAAACACTTTTACAGACTGACACATCTTGAATCCACTTTTCAGATTCTGAAAACAGCACATGTCCAAACTGCTTTTTCAAACCAGCACCATTTGTAACCTGGGTGACTGCCTACACTCCAGCAAGGGCAACCAGCCTTACTGATGCTGTATGTATTTGCATTACTGAGTGCAACCTCAAACCCTTAAAGTATTCCTTATTTTTACCAGTACACCTTAATTTATCGTGAAAACATAGTCCATATTATTTTACATGTTCCTCACATTTAAATTTCTCCCAAAACAGAAAATGATAAACACAACTTCAACAAAAGGAATTCCATTTCTATTATTCATTTCTTAATTTACCATATACATCCCCTCTGAAACTCTAAACTCACCTTTAAAATTAGTTAGCTGTGAAAGAAATGTGGCACTCAAACAGCAGATTATCAGAGCCAGGATCTCTGTTCTTTACACCTCTCTCCTCTCAGCAGAACCAGATAATGGCAAACTTTCCCTCTCTTTTTCCACACATATACATGTTAATTTCAAATCTCAGTGCTTCCCCCTTTTTTTCAAATGTAATCACACATTTCTATTGGTTGAAAACCAACCCATTTCCAAAAGTACCCTTCCCCCAACTTGACTTCTGCCTAGTACCCTTCCCCCAACTTGACTTCTGCCTGCTACCATAGCAACAGCTCATGGAACACTTCTGTGTGGAGTTAGGTCAGAAGTTCACCAAACAATGTTTCAATTCCACAGAGCAAGAGTGCTTGACTTTTCAAACCTAACAGCAAATCCATAGTACTGTTCTTTGGTAACACATTTTTCTGTACCAATACAAAACATGCTTCTATTAATTTACACATACAGCCTAGTTTTTATTCTAGAATGGTATGAAACAGCCAATCAGTTCTTTTTTTTATAAAAAAAATATGTATGCCTCCATTTCCAAACTGTCTTTCATTTCTTTTTACCATTCTACTGAATTACACCTCCTGAGTGCATCCAGTTCTCCTTTGAAGATGTTCACAGTGTGGATTGTAGGGCACAGCTATGTCTTCTGGAGTGAAAAGTATGCAGAGAAAACAGATATGGTGAGAGACCTTGCTTTGCCAAATGTAGACATTAAATGGATTGGTCAGAGAGGGTTAAAGTGGCACCAATTGATGCCATTGTTGAAATCCTTCATGCAAATCCAACACCCTGACCTCATAATAGTGCACTGTGGTGGCAATGACCTAGGCACTTTGACTGGGGTAGGTCTGGAAATGCTTATGAAGGACACCTTTGCACAACTGTTTTCACTTTTCCATAAAACTGCCTTTGTGTTTTCTAACATATGCCAAAGGCAAAAATGGAACTGGTCCAATCATTTCTGTCCGCAGATTGACAAAGCAAGAAAGCACGTCAACAAATCTGTTTCTGCTTTCCTCCGTGACTATGGTATGGGTTCCATTTACCACAACAACTTGCGTTACGACATGCAAGACATTTATAGAGGAGATGGTGTGCACTTCAATGATGAAGGGAACAGAGTCTTCCTCTTGAACCTTAGACTCTGCATCGGTACTTACTTGTAGGTACCACTAAAAAATCACTTCATAAACACAACGGCTCTTTTTAGAGCCCCCTAATATCTAAACTCTTAAATCTGCATTTCATTTCTTTTATTTTATTTTTTTTCTACCGTACGCGTACGTTGAGCTTACCGTACGCGTACCCCGCGATTTTTTTTAAAATCAATAAATGTTTTCTTTGTACTTTTCTGTCCTTCTTTGACCCCCTTACAAATGTTAGGGGGTCTGTAACTCTCTCCCTTGCCCCCTTTTCAAGATATCACTCTTTTTTTCTGAGTGAAACACACGAAATGGCGGCCGCCGCTTCCTGGTTTCGACCGATTCGAATGTTTACTAAGATCTAACAGCCAATCAGAATCGCGCTCGTGCACGCCACCGTACGCGTACGGTAAGCGCACGGTAAGCGCACCGTAAGCTGGCTCAGATATATATATTGATTTAAAGGCTATTTTCTCAGAATCTACTGAACAGATTTACACCAAACCTACAAAAGGCACTTCCTTGACCTGAGGACTACCTCTCTGCCAAATTTCAAGTAATTCTGTTCAGCCGTTCGGGCTGTAGCTGTGTCTAAAGGTCCTATGGAAAAATGCATGGGAAAAACGCGTTTTGGGACCCCCCTTTTATCTCAGCCCCCGCTTGACGAATCCCCCCGAGACTTTCAGGGTAGGAGCGGAGTGTAGCGCCCCACCTATTTTGAAAAATTCGCAAGGATTCGTCAACCGGCGCCAAAGTTATTCAAAATAGAATGTTGCGGATTTCCTATGGAAACGTGGTCCTAACTATAACTACCTACTGGCGACCGCCAGTAGGTAATATATATATATATATATATATATTCAGTGAAAAAACCATAGGTTTCACACATGTTATAGTTAGCTGGACATTTTACTCGTAAAAAACCAATGAAATTGCCCCGTTATAGTTAGTTCAGCTAACTATAACTCGCGCGCCCGCAATGCACTGCTGATGACGTCACATATTACATCACTCATGACATGGTCAGTGACATCACTCATGACATCACTGATGACATCTCAAATGACATCACTGATGACATCATCCAGTGAATGTGTGTTATTCTGAAAATTAAATATGTTTTATATATGTATATCTCAAGGTCGATGGAAGAATAAATGGGTATATAAGTGTCTAAATGGATGATTTGTTTTTGAAAAATTGATTGTGTAACTGACTGATTAAGTGTATCTCTCACTTTGTGTATAAGTGGCTGCATGGGTTGGTGAGTAGCTACATGGGTGTCTATATAGGTTATTAGTTGTTTTTTTGAGTATCAGTCTGAGTGTCTGTATGGTACGGTGGGGGGTATTACGTAGTGCATAGATGCATGAATGAGTGACTCACTGTTTGTATGTGTTGAAGACAGCATGTGTGCAGGACTGTATGGGTGGATGAGTGTGTGTATGGGTGTGTTAGTGAGTGAATGACTGTCTCAATAGTGTCTTCAGGAGTAACTACATATGTTTTAAACTAGTATATGTGAGTATTGGTGTATATATGTGAGTATATATGAGAGGGAGAGATTGAAAGAGTTCCTGTATGAATAAGTATGTGTTTCTATAAGTGATTGTTTAAAAGACTAAGTATGTGTAAGTTTCCGTAGAAGTAAGTATGGTGGTGTGTGTATTACTGTATATGCAAGTAAATGTATGTTTTATTCTTTATTAGCATGAGTGACTATGTGTGTGAGTAACTCTATGGATGAGTGGCATTGTGTAACAGGATGTATAGATGTATGAGTACATATGATGAGTGAGTACATGTATGAGTGACTGTATAGGACTGTTGGTGAATGAGTGGATGTGTATGTGGATCTTAGAATTACTGAAGAGGTTGTTGTAACTGGTATTGGTATGTCCATTGTTTTGAAATTTTTAGTCTCTATTTTTGAATGTGTGTATCAAAGCTTATATTAAGGTGAGAGGAGGTCTGCCACTCTATCACAAGGATGATGTCATCAGTGATGTCATCAGTGATGTCATTTGAGATGTCATCAGTGATGTCATGAGTGATGTCACTGACCATGTCATGAGTGATGTAATATGTGACGTCATCAGCAGTGCATTGCGGGCGCGCGAGTTATAGTTAGCTGAACTAACTATAACGGGGCAATTTCATTGGTTTTTTACGAGTAAAATGTCCAGCTAACTATAACATGTGTGAAACCTATGGTTTTTTCACTGAATTTCTAAGGTTTTTTAAATGCTAATTCCTAACTATAACGTGTGTGAAACCTATGGTTTTTTCACTGAATTTCTAAGGTTTTTTAAATGCTAATTCCTAACTATAACGTGTGTGAAACCTATGGTTTTTTCAGTGAATTTCTAAGGTTTTTTAAATGCTAATTCCTAACTATAACGTGTGTGAAACCCATGTTTTTTTCAGTGAATTTGCAAGGTTTTTTAAATGCTATTTTTTTTTTTTTTTCTTCATTTTTTTCAAACATATTTTTAATTTAATTTTTTATCTTTTATAAAGACTATTCTTAATTTTTTTAAATCATTAAATATTTATTTTATATAAATTTTTTAAAATAAACAAGTAAAATTTATTTCCAGATTTTTTTTATTTTTTTTTTTTTTTTTTATAGTACGCGTACCGTAAGCTCACGGTAAGCGTACGGTTTACGCAACGCCCGTAATCTATCTACGCAGCTTGCGTATAGTTACGTACTTTGCGTGGCGCGCGTACTGCGCGTGGGACGCGTGCGCGCTTACGCAACACGCGCACGTTACGCGGAAGTGCCGGGAAATGACTGTTATGCGCATGCGCGCAAGCGCGTGTCTTTTTAACGCGCACGCGTACTTTTTGCCGTAAGCGTACCGTAAGCGTACCGTAAGCGTACGGTAGGTCATGTGATCTTGAAACACAACTTTTGATTGGTTGAAACTACTTTCAGTTCTAGAACTCTCCTACACCACACCCATTCCCCTCATTTCTGCTTGTGATCCCTTGGGAGAAGGAGCTGGTTTGTCTTTGGGATACGATGGCAGAACAGCAGAGCTCTTCTGAGAGTGAGGCTAGCACCAGCAGCACTGTCTTGAGGCAGAGAGCGAGGAAAGTAAAACCTTCTTATGTTTGGGATTATTTTACTTTTCCAGAAGGCCAGCAAAAGGTGAATGCACCTTTAGTTACTTGCAAGCTGTGTAAGCGTGTACTTTCTAGAGGTAATCCTGACAGGAAGTATTCCTTTGGGAATCACACCATGATGAGGCACCTCAAGGATGTACACAAAAGGACACATGCTCAACTTTTTGGAGGTAACTCTTCAGAAAGACGAGCCAGTACATCCACAGCAGCTCAGCCTGGACCATCACCTGCAGAGCTTACTCCTTCTTCTGCAGCTCAGGTGAGCCCTTCATCTGTGGGGGGAGAATCTCCTTTTGCTGGCCCTCTGGAAATGAACCCTCGATTTCGGAAGGTTGATATTCATTGCACATTTTGTAAAGCTCTAATTTGTTATAGGGAGACCAGTGTTTCCCTAGTGAATAACAAAATAGATCAGCACATTTGTAGCTTTGAATGATTTTCCCATGGTTCCTTTCCTCTGTCCCTGCATGAACACAACGGTTCTTTTAAGAGCCAACCTTATCTTTCATCTTTTTTTTACATTTTTTTTAAAAAACTTTTTTTTTTTTTTTTACCGTACGCGTACGGTAAGCGTACCTTTTTTTTTATTTTTTAAAAAAAAACACAAAAAATCATTTTTCACATTACAAGGTCCTTGAGAGACTACAATTATTACTATTGACTTATCATACTCACTGAAAAAAATATTTATTCATTTGTTTTTTTAAAAAATAGTTTTTAAAATGGTTGTAGTTTACGAAAATTTTCTATATCGATCTGAAAAAAAAGAAAAAAGTATTAATATCTTTAAACCATTTTATAATACAGTACACATATTTACATTTTTTACCCAAAAATATTTTTGCCTTATTTTTGCTGTTTTCAGAATATATTGCATTTCACTATAAATTGTGAAAGCAATTGCATTCATCATTTTACAGCGGGCAAAAAAAAAAAACAATCTCAAAGATTGTATTAAAAAAGCCCAGAATCTCTTCTCACTTAAACTTATCATTACAGAAATGCATATTATTCTAAAAAAATATCATCTAAAAACAATACTTTTTTCTTTAAAATACCGTCTGATATTTTTGTTTCAGGATTATAATCACAATATTATATCTCAAATAACTCCAAAATACATCTGATTTTATTTCCTTTAGGCCAAATTGTATTTTTTTTTTTTCCCTGGAATAAATTTCCAAGGGAAAACCATTAAAATTCTAAAGTTTAATCTGTCCAGATCTCACCGATTCTCTGTAACATTTTGGTTCACAAAAATTTTTTGAATAATTTATTTAGTCCACAATAGAATTGCTTACTTTTCCACATGGCCAAATAGTAATTTTTTAAATCATTTTTGTAAAAATTTCCAATGGCAGTCCAATAGCATTCCAAAATTTAAAATGTGCAGAAGTTACCGATTATCTCTAAATTATTGGTTTTTCAAAATTGCATTAAAAATTTAAAAAGTCCACATTACAATTGGTTATCTTTCCTTTAGGCCAAATGATAATTTTAAAAAATATTTTTTCTACAAAATTGCAATGGTAATCCAGTAAAATGGTAAAATTATTTTGTCCACATCTTGCCAAGTCTCTCTAAAATTTAGGTTTCAGAAAGATTAGATAGGAATTTGCTAAATCAAAAGGCAAACGTTGTTTGAAAATCAATTGGGAATCATTACACAGTGTCCAGCCTTTTTCACATTTAAGAAAAACTGTGTAATGTCCAGAAGTAACAGTAGGTCCATCATGGAAAATTATTGCAACAGTTACAAAAGTTTTTCCTGAAATTGATAATTGCTGTCCTGTAAACTTCTTTATTAAAGTATCCAATTTTGAACCATCAGCTCTACATCGTTGCATCATTAAAATTACATACTGTCCGTATTCCCTTAAAATTAATGTTGAAAACATGTCAGAATTACACTCACCACATTTCATGCTATGATTAGCATCTTTAACTAATTTTGCAAAAGTGACTGTTTTACTCTCTGGCAATGTCAAATAAATAAACCTTTCATTATCAACAATAGAGCCACATATATTATAACAATTTTCACAACTATGTTCCCATTTATAAGAGAGACCAAAAAAAATGTCAATGGGAACTCCTTCTTCTTCCACTACCTGAAGAAAAAACAACAAGAATTCCTGTGCGTCTTGCTGTACATTTTGAGAAAACTGTGTTCGTCCTGAACATACATCTAATAGTTTTCTAATGTCAGTAGCACTTTCTATTTGAGTTTTATCTTTACTCAGCTTTTGAAAAAGGAGACTGAGCTCTGAACAGAATCTTTTTCCCTGATTTACTATTATCTGCTCTTGCAAACTTTCCAGATAAAATACAACATTCAGCACTACATTAGCGTAGCAGTTGACACCAGAGCTATTTTCAAAATGACATCCTACAACCTGTTCTTCATTTTCCTTATTCTTTTTGCTTGCAATTACATCACTCCTCTTTTTTTTCCTCTTCTCTACATCTTCATTACAGATATTCTCATTTCTCCTTTTACGAGAAACTACACGTTTCTCCAACACAGGATACTGACCTAAATGAGGAGCATAGGTTCTTCTTAATCTATTATACTCCTTTACACAGTTTGTATCAGCACTAACTTTTGAATCATCAAAGTCAATCATGAATAAACCTGATAATGTTTTGACTCGTGACAAAGCTACATATGCCATACCTTCTTTGAACACAGTTGAACCAATGTTCACAAATGCACAATCTACAGTCAATCCTTGAGACTTGTGGATAGTTACAGCATATGCTAGTGAAAACGGAAACTGCTTCCTACGTACATATAAGTCTTTCACAAGCATGAAACGAACTGAACAACGACAAATGTCTTTAACTTCCTCTATCTGATCAAATTTTATTTTTAAACATTCAATTCCATCTTTTTTCTGATAATTAATAAAACCCACAACTCTTCCCATCGCTCCATTCACTAAGCCTTTTTCAACATCCAAATTTCTCCTTAAAAACACTCTACAGTTCATGCAAACATATAGATTTTTTTCTAATCCTGCTGTTTTGGAGATATTCTTCTCTAGTGAGTCCAATTTATTTTTCAGTTTGCCTGTTACTGTGACAGTAATTCTTCCATCCTCAATTTTGTCCACTGCTTCCAATTTCATGATGTCTTCATTTTCCAATTTCAAAAGCTCCTCATTAAATATTGAGCATTCACGTAGAGTTGGCATTAAGCAGATGACACTTTTGTTTTCTGCAATATTCTTGTATATTTTCTCTGCAACTATTTCTTCCTTTGGAAATAAGTTATGTAGCAGCCGACTCTGTAATGCTTTTTTGCCAACTTCTGTGAGTAGTCCAATTCTGATATCTTTCAGAATACTTCCATATTCTTCATCGTTTGCTTGCCTCATATTAGTTGTAAGTTCCTTGTACTCAAAGAAGGACCAAATATTTGTATTTCCAATGCTTCCCAATGACTTCTTCGTGTCTTCATGTGTCACAGTATTAAACACTGGTTGTCCTTTAACTGGAGTAAGTTGCAAAAGATCCCCAAAAACTATGACGTGTTTTCCACCAAATAACACGTCATAGTCTGTCTTCAAAATTTGCTGCATTCTTAAATGCACAAAGGCAAGCATTAAGTTTGATACCATGCTCACCTCATCAATAATGAGAACTTGCATCTTCTTCAATACTCTTGACACTTCTAAGGATGCTTCTCCAGTTAGCTTGTTGAATTGTATTTTGTTCTCATGCTCCACTGGTAACATTAGCAAACGATGTAAGGTGATTCCTTTTATGTTATATGCTGCTAACCCAGTTGGAGCAGTAACCACACAAGACAAAGTAGAATCCGTTTTTTGCTTTAGGTAGCTTCTGATGACTTTAATTAGGAAACTTTTTCCAGTGCCAGCTTGTCCGCTTACATACATCCTGATTGGATGAAATGATGTGCATGAGCACTCTTTTTTGATATGTAGAAATCCGTGATCAATTTTGTTTTTGATCTCTTCATAAATTTGTTGCTGCTCTTGATTCAGTTGTCTTTCCAAATTTTCTAAGTCTATAAATTCTTCTTGAGCTTGATTCATAGCCGTTTCCACTTCATTCATGGCTATTGATGCTTCATTTTCAACGATTGGTTGTCCTAGGGGATCTTGACTGTATGTTCCTGAACTTTGGCTGTCCTGAGAACTGTCTCTAGCTATTTCTGCTGCAATTGTAGTTTCCTGTTCAATTTCTTCATTTAACATTTGCAGATAAGTTGAGAATGTACTGCATTGTATGCTGTCTTTGCAAGCATTAAAAGAATCTTCATAGCTCTGGAATTCTCCCAGTAGTTCATCCTCTGTACGCCATGGTTTAAACAACTGTAAAAGAGCCAAGTAGTAAAATTCTTTCTTGTCAGTAGTGTCGCAACTCAGCTTCCGGTGATTTATCAAACTTCCTTTGGTTTGCTTCACCAAACATCCTTCTTCACCAACAACTTTATATTTTCCACTGTTGATGTCTTCTGCAGCTTTCCGTGAATAAATGTAGTTCTGCAGCACTTCATAGAGACACATATTCTCCAGATGATGACTTCTCTTGGGATAATATGTGTCCAACATGTTTGTTTTCAATATGTCTGTACTTTCTGGGTCATTCTCAGCCAAATATTCAATTTCTCCAACAGATTTCAGTACCCGATTTCTCATTGCTGCAAGGCCTAAACTTGCCCAAATTATTCTTCTTGACTTCGAGTAGAGACTTGCAGAAGATAACCTATCTGAACATTCGTAGGATCCAATTTCTCGATGCGATAACATCTTCAAACTAAAACTGTACAGCTTCTTACTGACAGTCTTCTCGTGAGAAATCTCTTCCCACATTTCCTTCAATTCTGTTTTTTCTGATTTCGTAATGTAAGACGTTACATATCGAGCAACAGCAATGGAATTGTCAGCAACATACTGTATATCCATGTTAGCGTTCCACATGGATAAAATGACTGGGTTGTAGTCATTTATATTTTTTGATTCTTCTTTTCTTTTAAGGTTGTAGGTATTCTTAGGTGATTTTCTTGTGATAGTATGTCTCACAGCTGACATAAAACTGTTGACTCTTCCATTTGTAAGAACAGGTCTAGGAAATCCAAATCGACATTTAGTGTAGTATTTTTCTTTGCTCTTGTATTTCCGTCGACAGTATTTTCCACACCGATGACTTTGGAAACGTAGAACTTGCTCCTTTAACTTGTTCTCTTCTGTGTTTTTAGGTATAGCACATGTTGCATATTCTTCAATGTAAGATAACACTGCTTCATCAGTATCTGTTCCAAACTTTGGGGCATCCTTGATCCACAGCAGCATATGAATATGAGGAGCACCTCTTGCCTGGTACTCTTTTCTCCAAAAGAAATCCACTACTTCTCCAAGGGGTGGATTTTTTTTATTGCAGATGAAGGACATCATAGCCTCAAATCTATGATTGAAATATCTGCAAACATTAACCGGATCCAATGAGCACAGTTCTCCTGCTGTCTTGTATTCGATGTTTTCGATGTTTGAATTGGCCTCTCGTAGAAAATCCAGTAAATCATCCCAAGCGTACTCAGCACAGCTTAGGGTAAGGAACCATGTTGGTGTTCCTAAATTCCGTAACATGCATTTTAATTCACCATGGCGTCGGTACCAATATTCATTTGTCCCATGCTGACAAGCCATCAGATTGATCAGTTGTGTTTCCAAATGATCATCTCGGTGCTGCACTTTCCTTAGCAGACACATTTTGTAAATGTACTCCACTTTTTAAAATGTGATTTACTGCATAAGACAGTGCAGACAAGTCGCTTTCAAATAAAAGATGGAACAAATAAGGGATACTTTGTCGAAATCTGGGATCTTCAGCATATAGTCTTGTAGTCCGATACTCAGAAGCTGGAATCTGTTCCGGACGTTCATCGTATCGTCCTCCTTTTCCTTTAGGAAACAGCTGGGGAAAACATCGAGCTTCCAAGCTCTCCTCCCATACACTCACGGGATTTCCTTTTGCTTTCTTCATCTGAAAGAGATCAATATTGTCTCCCATAACTTCTTTCGAATGGAGAGGATGTATGCTAAAATGTTCATAAATTTCTTCTTCCTTTGACTTGTCCACTTTTTCAATTTGTCCAGTTGGTGTTTCTGTGTCTCCTTGTAAATCTTCTTCTTCTTCTTCTTCTTCTATATAAATTGATTCATACCATTTGTTATTTTTTTTCAAATACAAATTTGCTCTTTGTACTTTCCGCACATCTACCAGCTCCTGCCAAATCTTCTTATTCTTTGTAGGGACACCATTAACCAGAATAATTAATGGTTCAGTTTCCAAAGTATCTGCAAGTATCTGCATCAATAGTTTCCATATTTTTTTTCAAATCCAAGGGCAAATACACCACTCTACCTTTTAAACCTCTCAGTAAATCTGAAGGAGGTAATTTACCAGTTTTGGGCTCCATACGTACTATGGTCTGGAACGGATGAACACATTGAATGAGTATAGACTCATATGTATTTAATTCAGAAAGTTCAGCAGGAATAGCATCCAATTCTAAATTATTCTAAATTATTCTAAATTATTATGTACAGCTCTGGTCGGCATTCTATTTTCCTCTAACTTGTTGTAGCAGTATTTACAAATACGCTGATCTTCACCCAATTCAAAACAATTTTCAAGAAATATATATGTGGCAAAATCCATCCACTTATAATTATCTTCATTTTCACTCTTTCTGTAGAGATCAACATTCCTAGTTTGTTTTCTATAATGAGTTCTGCGGCAACAAATACAAGTAACATTTGGTCTTTCATTAGAGACTATTGCAAATTTTGTTATGTGATCATTAAATGTGTTACTTACAGAGGGTTCTACATTCTCTTCCACTTCTGCCTCATTTACTGTGTCCTTCTCTGCACTGTTTTGTTCAGGACCAAAGTAACAAAACTGAATTTCATCAACAACCTTCTCTACATCTGATACCGTTCCTCGGAACAGAGCCCTATTCAATTCATTTAACTTTATTGCTGGACTTTTGGCAAAATACAACCGTCTCACAAACTTTCTCATTTCAGTATGATGAACAGCCAGCATCCTAAAATGATGGAAAACACTATTGCACACTTTTCTAGATAGACAAGCAAGAGAATGACCCTGCAAACCAGTATTCTCTCTCACTCTGCATGGATCCAGACTTTGAAGCACCTTAATCTTTTGTTTTACACTTTTTTTACTATATTCTCTTAGAAACTCTCGAAATCTGTCAATAGATTCCTGACGCACAGTGCAAATACTACTACAATTCCAAGTGTACACTGGGGCTTTAGGACGTCTCCCCATTGCCTCATCTGCCATCACTTGTACCTCATCTCTTGGAACCATTATCTCCTTCTCCATTATGCAACCATTTTTTACTTCGTATGAACGACCTCTGGTGTCAACTGCATGCAGCAAACTATTACTTTGAAAATAGCTTTCTTCATTAAAAAAAGGTTCACTACTTGAACTATGCATCCATTTTCCTAAAAACACTTTACAAAAGTTTGTTCTGTTCACTACTCTTTTGCTTTTGCTTTGTGATTTCAGTACATTAACCATTTTATCTAATGTACGCATCCTATTCAAAATTAATATGAATAGTTTCCTTTTTAATTCTAATGCTTTTGCTGCAATGGCTTCAATTTCTTTTTTTCTCTTATAATATTTAGCCTTTTGCTTATATTTCTTTATATCCTTTATCAAATTGGACATAACTCTTCTCTGAAACATTTTTCTACGTATCTCTTTAAATGCTGTTTTTCTGTTTATGTTAAACTTTTCAATTGCAGAAGGTATATTTGCATTAACTAAATCCTCAATTTTTTGCTGTTCTGTAGGTTTTGTTACATTTTTCCGAGAACAGACATTTTGTACATTTTTGTTTGTTTTCAATATTTTGTTTAGGAATTGTTTTTTTTGCTTACCAGAAGATTTTTTCTTTTTCCCAACATCAGCATCTTCTACTAACTTTGGTCCTCCAGTTGTCCTCAAATATAGTTTTTTTTTTAGCGTTTTTTGAACTCGAGATTTTGTAGGCATCTTAAATTTTGTTCACTGTTCTTCAGCAATACCTGAAAAAAACTAAAAAAAAAATCCTTTATTGTATTTAAATATATTACTACATTTCTTTTCACAATAGTCACAAAACGAAATTTCTTTGCCATTTTGAATGCACACAAACTGCTCTTTTTTTAAAATTTATTTAAATGCACATGTCCAAGCTGTTTTTTTTTCAGACCACCACCGTGTGTATTCTCTGTGACTGCCTACACTCCAGCAGGGGCAACCAGCCTTAGTGATGCTGAATGTATTTGCATTACAGACTTAAACCTGAAAACCCCACTCGCTTCTAATTACTGTGCATGACTATACATGGCAAGCACATGGGTGTGTGCTAAGCCTCTGCTTCTTCCCCCAAAAATTCGCTCCTCTTTTCCATCTACTGCAACTGTGAAATCACCAGAGCAAGACGCAATAAATTTCTGCCTATAATTCTTCTATGCACACAGAGTCATGTTTTCACATTAGTGCCAAAACGAAATTTCTTTGCCAATTTGAAAGCACACTTACTGCTCTTTTTTTTTTGGGCCAAGTAAAAATCTCTTTTTACACTTTGAAATCACTTTTACAGACTGACACATTCTGAAACCTTTTTTTTTAAATTTATTTAAATGCACATGTCCAAGCTGTTTTTTTTTCAGACCACCACCGTGTGTATTCTCTGTGACTGCCTACACTCCAGCAGGGGCAACCAGCCTTAGTGATGCTGAATGTATTTGCATTACAGACTTAAACCTGAAAACCCCACTCGCTTCTAATTACTGTGCATGACTATACATGGCAAGCACATGGGTGTGTGCTAAGCCTCTGCTTCTTCCCCCAAAAATTCGCTCCTCTTTTCCATCTACTGCAACTGTGAAATCACCAGAGCAAGACGCAATAAATTTCTGCCTATAATTCTTCTATGCACACAGAGTCATGTTTTCACATTAGTGCCAAAACAAAATTTCTTTGCCAATTTGAAAGCACACTTACTGCTCTTTTTTTTTTGGGCCAAGTAAAAATCTCTTTTTACACTTTGAAATCACTTTTACAGACTGACACATTCTGAAACCTTTTTTTTAAAATTTATTTAAATGCACATGTCCAAGCTGTTTTTTTTTCAGACCACCACCGTGTGTATTCTCTGTGACTGCCTACACTCCAGCAGGGGCAACCAGCCTTAGTGATGCTGAATGTATTTGCATTACAGACTTAAACCTGAAAACCCCACTCGCTTCTAATTACTGTGCATGACTATACATGGCAAGCACATGGGTGTGTGCTAAGCCTCTGCTTCTTCCCCCAAAAATTCGCTCCTCTTTTCCATCTACTGCAACTGTGAAATCACCAGAGCAAGACGCAATAAATTTCTGCCTATAATTCTTCTATGCACACAGAGTCATGTTTTCACATTAGTGCCAAAACGAAATTTCTTTGCCAATTTGAAAGCACACTTACTGCTCTTTTTTTTTTGGGCCAAGTAAAAATCTCTTTTTACACTTTGAAATCACTTTTACAGACTGACACATTCTGAAACCTTTTTTTTTAAATTTATTTAAATGCACATGTCCAAGCTGTTTTTTTTTCAGACCACCACCGTGTGTATTCTCTGTGACTGCCTACACTCCAGCAGGGGCAACCAGCCTTAGTGATGCTGAATGTATTTGCATTACAGACTTAAACCTGAAAACCCCACTCGCTTCTAATTACTGTGCATGACTATACATGGCAAGCACATGGGTGTGTGCTAAGCCTCTGCTTCTTCCCCCAAAAATTCGCTCCTCTTTTCCATCTACTGCAACTGTGAAATCACCAGAGCAAGACGCAATAAATTTCTGCCTATAATTCTTCTATGCACACAGAGTCATGTTTTCACATTAGTGCCAAAACGAAATTTCTTTGCCAATTTGAAAGCACACTTACTGCTCTTTTTTTTTTGGGCCAAGTAAAAATCTCTTTTTACACTTTGAAATCACTTTTACAGACTGACACATTCTGAAACCTTTTTTTTTAAATTTATTTAAATGCACATGTCCAAGCTGTTTTTTTTTCAGACCACCACCGTGTGTATTCTCTGTGACTGCCTACACTCCAGCAGGGGCAACCAGCCTTAGTGATGCTGAATGTATTTGCATTACAGACTTAAACCTGAAAACCCCACTCGCTTCTAATTACTGTGCATGACTATACATGGCAAGCACATGGGTGTGTGCTAAGCCTCTGCTTCTTCCCCCAAAAATTCGCTCCTCTTTTCCATCTACTGCAACTGTGAAATCACCAGAGCAAGACGCAATAAATTTCTGCCTATAATTCTTCTATGCACACAGAGTCATGTTTTCACATTAGTGCCAAAACGAAATTTCTTTGCCAATTTGAAAGCACACTTACTGCTCTTTTTTTTTTGGGCCAAGTAAAAATCTCTTTTTACACTTTGAAATCACTTTTACAGACTGACACATTCTGAAACCTTTTTTTTTTAAATTTATTTAAATGCACATGTCCAAGCTGTTTTTTTTTCAGACCACCACCTTGTGTATTCTCTGTGACTGCCTACACTCCAGCAGGGGCAACCAGCCTTAGTGATGCTGAATGTATTTGCATTACAGACTTAAACCTGAAAACCCCACTCGCTTCTAATTACTGTGCATGACTATACATGGCAAGCACATGGGTGTGTGCTAAGCCTCTGCTTCTTCCCCCAAAAATTCGCTCCTCTTTTCCATCTACTGCAACTGTGAAATCACCAGAGCAAGACGCAATAAATTTCTGCCTATAATTCTTCTATGCACACAGAGTCATGTTTTCACATTAGTGCCAAAACGAAATTTCTTTGCCAATTTGAAAGCACACTTACTGCTCTTTTTTTTTTGGGCCAAGTGAAAATCTCTTTTTACACTTTGAAATCACTTTTACAGACTGACACATTCTGAAACCTTTTTTTTAAATTTATTTAAATGCACATGTCCAAGCTGTTTTTTTTTCAGACCACCACCGTGTGTATTCTCTGTGACTGCCTACACTCCAGCAGGGGCAACCAGCCTTAGTGATGCTGAATGTATTTGCATTACAGACTTAAACCTGAAAACCCCACTCGCTTCTAATTACTGTGCATGACTATACATGGCAAGCACATGGGTGTGTGCTAAGCCTCTGCTTCTTCCCCCAAAAATTCGCTCCTCTTTTCCATCTACTGCAACTGTGAAATCACCAGAGCAAGACGCAATAAATTTCTGCCTATAATTCTTCTATGCACACAGAGTCATGTTTTCACATTAGTGCCAAAACGAAATTTCTTTGCCAATTTGAAAGCACACTTACTGCTCTTTTTTTTTTGGGCCAAGTAAAAATCTCTTTTTACACTTTGAAATCACTTTTACAGACTGACACATTCTGAAACCTTTTTTTTTAAATTTATTTAAATGCACATGTCCAAGCTGTTTTTTTTTCAGACCACCACCGTGTGTATTCTCTGTGACTGCCTACACTCCAGCAGGGGCAACCAGCCTTAGTGATGCTGAATGTATTTGCATTACAGACTTAAACCTGAAAACCCCACTCGCTTCTAATTACTGTGCATGACTATACATGGCAAGCACATGGGTGTGTGCTAAGCCTCTGCTTCTTCCCCCAAAAATTCGCTCCTCTTTTCCATCTACTGCAACTGTGAAATCACCAGAGCAAGACGCAATAAATTTCTGCCTATAATTCTTCTATGCACACAGAGTCATGTTTTCACATTAGTGCCAAAACGAAATTTCTTTGCCAATTTGAAAGCACACTTACTGCTCTTTTTTTTTTGGGCCAAGTAAAAATCTCTTTTTACACTTTGAAATCACTTTTACAGACTGACACATTCTGAAACCTTTTTTTTAAAATTTATTTAAATGCACATGTCCAAGCTGTTTTTTTTTCAGACCACCACCGTGTGTATTCTCTGTGACTGCCTACACTCCAGCAGGGGCAACCAGCCTTAGTGATGCTGAATGTATTTGCATTACAGACTTAAACCTGAAAACCCCACTCGCTTCTAATTACTGTGCATGACTATACACGGCAAGCACATGGGTGTGTGCTAAGCCTCTGCTTCTTCCCCCAAAAATTCGCTCCTCTTTTCCATCTACTGCAACTGTGAAATCACCAGAGCAAGACGCAATAAATTTCTGCCTATAATTCTTCTATGCACACAGAGTCATGTTTTCACATTAGTGCCAAAACGAAATTTCTTTGCCAATTTGAAAGCACACTTACTGCTCTTTTTTTTTTGGGCCAAGTAAAAATCTCTTTTTACACTTTGAAATCACTTTTACAGACTGACACATTCTGAAACCTTTTTTTTTAAATTTATTTAAATGCACATGTCCAAGCTGTTTTTTTTTCAGACCACCACCGTGTGTATTCTCTGTGACTGCCTACACTCCAGCAGGGGCAACCAGCCTTAGTGATGCTGAATGTATTTGCATTACAGACTTAAACCTGAAAACCCCACTCGCTTCTAATTACTGTGCATGACTATACATGGCAAGCACATGGGTGTGTGCTAAGCCTCTGCTTCTTCCCCCAAAAATTCGCTCCTCTTTTCCATCTACTGCAACTGTGAAATCACCAGAGCAAGACGCAATAAATTTCTGCCTATAATTCTTCTATGGACACAGAGTCATGTTTTCACATTAGTGCCAAAACGAAATTTCTTTGCCAATTTGAAAGCACACTTACTGCTCTTTTTTTTTTAGGCCAAGTGAAAATCTCTTTTTACACTTTGAAATCACTTTTACAGACTGACACATTCTGAAACCTTTTTTTTTAAATTTATTTAAATGCACATGTCCAAGCTGTTTTTTTTTCAGACCACCACCGTGTGTATTCTCTGTGACTGCCTACACTCCAGCAGGGGCAACCAGCCTTAGTGATGCTGAATGTATTTGCATTACAGACTTAAACCTGAAAACCCCACTCGCTTCTAATTACTGTGCATGACTATACATGGCAAGCACATGGGTGTGTGCTAAGCCTCTGCTTCTTCCCCCAAAAATTCGCTCCTCTTTTCCATCTACTGCAACTGTGAAATCACCAGAGCAAGACGCAATAAATTTCTGCCTATAATTCTTCTATGCACACAGAGTCATGTTTTCACATTAGTGCCAAAACGAAATTTCTTTGCCAATTTGAAAGCACACTTACTGCTCTTTTTTTTTTGGGCCAAGTAAAAATCTCTTTTTACACTTTGAAATCACTTTTACAGACTGACACATTCTGAAACCTTTTTTTTTAAATTTATTTAAATGCACATGTCCAAGCTGTTTCTTTTTCAGACCACCACCGTGTGTATTCTCTGTGACTGCCTACACTCCAGCAGGGGCAACCAGCCTTAGTGATGCTGAATGTATTTGCATTACAGACTTAAACCTGAAAACCCCACTCGCTTCTAATTACTGTGCATGACTATACATGGCAAGCACATGGGTGTGTGCTAAGCCTCTGCTTCTTCCCCCAAAAATTCGCTCCTCTTTTCCATCTACTGCAACTGTGAAATCACCAGAGCAAGACGCAATAAATTTCTGCCTATAATTCTTCTATGCACACAGAGTCATGTTTTCACATTAGTGCCAAAACGAAATTTCTTTGCCAATTTGAAAGCACACTTACTGCTCTTTTTTTTTTGGGCCAAGTAAAAATCTCTTTTTACACTTTGAAATCACTTTTACAGACTGACACATTCTGAAACCTTTTTTTTTAAATTTATTTAAATGCACATGTCCAAGCTGTTTTTTTTTCAGACCACCACCGTGTGTATTCTCTGTGACTGCCTACACTCCAGCAGGGGCAACCAGCCTTAGTGATGCTGAATGTATTTGCATTACAGACTTAAACCTGAAAACCCCACTCGCTTCTAATTACTGTGCATGACTATACATGGCAAGCACATGGGTGTGTGCTAAGCCTCTGCTTCTTCCCCCAAAAATTCGCTCCTCTTTTCCATCTACTGCAACTGTGAAATCACCAGAGCAAGACGCAATAAATTTCTGCCTATAATTCTTCTATGGACACAGAGTCATGTTTTCACATTAGTGCCAAAACGAAATTTCTTTGCCAATTTGAAAGCACACTTACTGCTCTTTTTTTTTTGGGCCAAGTGAAAATCTCTTTTTACACTTTGAAATCACTTTTACAGACTGACACATTCTGAAACCTTTTTTTTAAATTTATTTAAATGCACATGTCCAAGCTGTTTTTTTTTCAGACCACCACCGTGTGTATTCTCTGTGACTGCCTACACTCCAGCAGGGGCAACCAGCCTTAGTGATGCTGAATGTATTTGCATTACAGACTTAAACCTGAAAACCCCACTCGCTTCTAATTACTGTGCATGACTATACATGGCAAGCACATGGGTGTGTGCTAAGCCTCTGCTTCTTCCCCCAAAAATTCGCTCCTCTTTTCCATCTACTGCAACTGTGAAATCACCAGAGCAAGACGCAATAAATTTCTGCCTATAATTCTTCTATGCACACAGAGTCATGTTTTCACATTAGTGCCAAAACGAAATTTCTTTGCCAATTTGAAAGCACACTTACTACTCTTTTTTTTTTGGGCCAAGTAAAAATCTCTTTTTACACTTTGAAATCACTTTTACAGACTGACACATTCTGAAACCTTTTTTTTTAAATTTATTTAAATGCACATGTCCAAGCTGTTTTTTTTTCAGACCACCACCGTGTGTATTCTCTGTGACTGCCTACACTCCAGCAGGGGCAACCAGCCTTAGTGATGCTGAATGTATTTGCATTACAGACTTAAACCTGAAAACCCCACTCGCTTCTAATTACTGTGCATGACTATACATGGCAAGCACATGGGTGTGTGCTAAGCCTCTGCTTCTTCCCCCAAAAATTCGCTCCTCTTTTCCATCTACTGCAACTGTGAAATCACCAGAGCAAGACGCAATAAATTTCTGCCTATAATTCTTCTATGCACACAGAGTCATGTTTTCACATTAGTGCCAAAACGAAATTTCTTTGCCAATTTGAAAGCACACTTACTGCTCTTTTTTTTTTGGGCCAAGTAAAAATCTCTTTTTACACTTTGAAATCACTTTTACAGACTGACACATTCTGAAACCTTTTTTTTTAAATTTATTTAAATGCACATGTCCAAGCTGTTTTTTTTTCAGACCACCACCGTGTGTATTCTCTGTGACTGCCTACACTCCAGCAGGGGCAACCAGCCTTAGTGATGCTGAATGTATTTGCATTACAGACTTAAACCTGAAAACCCCACTCGCTTCTAATTACTGTGCATGACTATACATGGCAAGCACATGGGTGTGTGCTAAGCCTCTGCTTCTTCCCCCAAAAATTCGCTCCTCTTTTCCATCTACTGCAACTGTGAAATCACCAGAGCAAGACGCAATAAATTTCTGCCTATAATTCTTCTATGCACACAGAGTCATGTTTTCACATTAGTGCCAAAACGAAATTTCTTTGCCAATTTGAAAGCACACTTACTGCTCTTTTTTTTTTGGGCCAAGTAAAAATCTCTTTTTACACTTTGAAATCACTTTTACAGACTGACACATTCTGAAACCTTTTTTTTTAAATTTATTTAAATGCACATGTCCAAGCTGTTTTTTTTTCAGACCACCACCGTGTGTATTCTCTGTGACTGCCTACACTCCAGCAGGGGCAACCAGCCTTAGTGATGCTGAATGTATTTGCATTACAGACTTAAACCTGAAAACCCCACTCGCTTCTAATTACTGTGCATGACTATACATGGCAAGCACATGGGTGTGTGCTAAGCCTCTGCTTCTTCCCCCAAAAATTCGCTCCTCTTTTCCATCTACTGCAACTGTGAAATCACCAGAGCAAGACGCAATAAATTTCTGCCTATAATTCTTCTATGCACACAGAGTCATGTTTTCACATTAGTGCCAAAACGAAATTTCTTTGCCAATTTGAAAGCACACTTACTGCTCTTTTTTTTTTGGGCCAAGTGAAAATCTCTTTTTACACTTTGAAATCACTTTTACAGACTGACACATTCTGAAACCTTTTTTTTAAATTTATTTAAATGCACATGTCCAAGCTGTTTTTTTTTCAGACCACCACCGTGTGTATTCTCTGTGACTGCCTACACTCCAGCAGGGGCAACCAGCCTTAGTGATGCTGAATGTATTTGCATTACAGACTTAAACCTGAAAACCCCACTCGCTTCTAATTACTGTGCATGACTATACATGGCAAGCACATGGGTGTGTGCTAAGCCTCTGCTTCTTCCCCCAAAAATTCGCTCCTCTTTTCCATCTACTGCAACTGTGAAATCACCAGAGCAAGACGCAATAAATTTCTGCCTATAATTCTTCTATGGACACAGAGTCATGTTTTCACATTAGTGCCAAAACGAAATTTCTTTGCCAATTTGAAAGCACACTTACTGCTCTTTTTTTTTTGGGCCAAGTGAAAATCTCTTTTTACACTTTGAAATCACTTTTACAGACTGACACATTCTGAAACCTTTTTTTTAAAATTTATTTAAATGCACATGTCCAAGCTGTTTTTTTTTCAGACCACCACCGTGTGTATTCTCTGTGACTGCCTACACTCCAGCAGGGGCAACCAGCCTTAGTGATGCTGAATGTATTTGCATTACAGACTTAAACCTGAAAACCCCACTCGCTTCTAATTACTGTGCATGACTATACATGGCAAGCACATGGGTGTGTGCTAAGCCTCTGCTTCTTCCCCCAAAAATTCGCTCCTCTTTTCCATCTACTGCAACTGTGAAATCACCAGAGCAAGACGCAATAAATTTCTGCCTATAATTCTTCTATGCACACAGAGTCATGTTTTCACATTAGTGCCAAAACGAAATTTCTTTGCCAATTTGAAAGCACACTTACTGCTCTTTTTTTTTTGGGCCAAGTGAAAATCTCTTTTTACACTTTGAAATCACTTTTACAGACTGACACATTCTGAAACCTTTTTTTTTAAATTTATTTAAATGCACATGTCCAAGCTGTTTTTTTTTCAGACCACCACCGTGTGTATTCTCTGTGACTGCCTACACTCCAGCAGGGGCAACCAGCCTTAGTGATGCTGAATGTATTTGCATTACAGACTTAAACCTGAAAACCCCACTCGCTTCTAATTACTGTGCATGACTATACATGGCAAGCACATGGGTGTGTGCTAAGCCTCTGCTTCTTCCCCCAAAAATTCGCTCCTCTTTTCCATCTACTGCAACTGTGAAATCACCAGAGCAAGACGCAATAAATTTCTGCCTATAATTCTTCTATGGACACAGAGTCATGTTTTCACATTAGTCCCAAAACGAAATTTCTTTGCCAATTTGAAAGCACACTTACTGCTCTTTTTTTTTCGGGCCAAGTGAAAATCTCTTTTACAGACTGACACATTATGAATCCACCATGTGTAACTACAACAAAAACAATTCCCATTTCTATTATTCATTTCTTAAGTTACCACATACATCCCCTCTCAAACTGTAAACTCACCTTTAAATTTAGTTAGTTGTGAAAGAAATGTGTCACTCAAACAGCAGATTATCAGAGCCAGGATCTCTGTTCTCTACACCTCTCTCCTCTCAGCAGAACCAGATAATGGCAAACTTTCCCTCTATTTTTCCACACATATACATGTAAGTTTCAAATCTCAGTGCTTCCCCCTTTTTTTCAAATGTAATGACACATTTCTATTGGTTGAAAACCAACCCTTTTCCAAAAGTACCCTGCCCCCAACTTGACTTCTGCCTAGTACCCTTCCCCCAACTTGACTTCTGCCTGCTACCATAGCAACAGCTCATGGAACACTGCTGTGTGCAGTTAGGTCAGAAGTTCGACACACAATGTTTCAATTCCACAGAGCAAGAGTGCTTGACTTTTCAATCCTAACTGCAAATCCATAGTACTGTTCTTTGGTTACACATTTTTTTGTACCAATACAAAACATGCTTCTATTAATTTTCACATACAGCCTAGTTTTTTTTCTAGAATGGTATGAAACAGCCAATCAGTTCTTTTTGTTTTGTAAAAAATATGTATGCCTCCATTTCCAAACTGTCTTTCTTTTCATATTGCCATTCTACTGAAAGACACCTCCTGAGTGCATCCAGTTCTCCTTTGAAGATGTTCACAGTGTGGATTGTAGGGCACAGCTATGTCTTCTGGAGTGAAAAGTTTGCAGAGAAAACAGATATGGTGAGAGACCTTGCTTTGCCAAATGTAGACATTAAATGGATTGGTCAGAGAGGGTTAAAGTGGCACCAATTGATGCCATTGGTGAAATCCTTCATGCAAATCCAACACCCTGACCTCATAATAGTGCACTGTGGTGGCAATGACCTAGGCACTTTGACTGGGGTAGGTCTGGAAATGCTTATGAAGGACACCTTTGCACAACTGTTTACACTTTTCCCTAAAACTGCCTTTGTGTTTTCCAACATATGCCAAAGGCAAAAATGGAACTGGTCCAATCATTTCTGTCCACAGATTGACAAAGCAAGAAAGCACGTCAACAAATCTGTTTCTGCTTTCCTCCGTGACTATGGTATGGGTGCCATTTACCACAACAACTTGCGTTACGACATGCAAGACATTTATAGAGGAGATGGTGTGCACTTCAATGATGAAGGGAACAGAGTCTTCCTCTTGAACCTTAGACTCTGCATCGGTACTTACTTGTAGGTACCACTAAAAAAATGACTCCATAAACACAACAGCTCTTTTTAGAGCTCCCTAATTTCTAAACTCTTAAATCTGATTTTCATTTATTTATTTTTTTTTTTTACCGTACGCTTACCGTGAGCTTACCGTACGCGTACCCCGTGATTTTTTTTAAAATCAATAAATGTTTTTTTTGTACTTTTCTGTCCTTCTTTGACCCCCTTACAATTGTTAGGGGGTCTGTAACTCTCCTCATTGCCCCCTTTCTTTGTTTTCACTCTTTTTTTTCAGAGTGAAATACACAAAATGGCGGCCGCCGCTTCCTGGTTTCGGCCGATTCGAATGTTTACTAAGATCTAAGAGCCAATCAGAATCGCGCTCGCGCACGCCACCGTACGCTTACCGTAAGCGTACGGTAAGCGTACCGTAAGCTGGCTCAGATATATATATTGATTTAAAGGCTATTTTCTCAGAATCTACTGAACTGATTTACACCAAACCTACAAAAGGCACTTCCTTGACCTAGGGACTACCTCTCTGCCAAATTTCTAGTAATTCTGTTCAGCCGTTCGGGCTGTAGGTCGTTCTAAAGGTCCTATGGAAAAATGCATGGGAAAAACGCGTTTTGGGACCCCCCTTTTATCTCAGCCCCCGCTTGACGGATCCCCCCGAGACTTTCAGGGTAGGAGCGGAGCGTAGCGCCCCACCTATTTTGAGAAATTCGCGAGGATTCGTCGACCGGCGCCAAAGTTATTCAAAATAGAATGTTGAGGTTTTCCTATGGAAACGTGGTCCTAACTATAACTACCTACTGGCGACCGCCAGTAGGTAATATATATATATATATATATATATATATTCACTGAAAAAAACATAGTTTTCAGGGATCTTGTAGTTAGTTGGTCATTTCCCACGTACAAAACCAGAGAAATTCTCTCTGTTATAGTTAGTTCAGCTAAGCTAACTATAACTCAGGCCCACGCAATGCACTGCTGATGACGTCACATATTACATCATTTATGACATGGTCAGTGACATCACTGATGACATCTCAAATTACATCACTGATGACATCATTCAGTGACTGTGTGTTTCGGTAAAGTTTAGAAATGTTTTATATATATGCTAACATGCAGCTCCCCTTGCTCAGAAGCAATTCTGATTTGCTTCATTGAAGCGAGAACAGGTTTACCTGCTCTCTCTTCAATGAAGCAAAGCAAGAGTTTGCTATGGCAGGACGGGAGCCATGCTCCCACCCTGCCATAGCAAACAGCAATGGCCTAGGGGTGGGCACCCCGGGACATTGCAGGAGCTGGCCCTGGGGGGTGGCGGTCCCCAGGGCAATCAAGGGCTCCAGGAAGGGGCATGTTTGGAAAGGCCAGTTGAGGTGGTGGTCCACAGGGTCTGGGGTCCGTTACGGACCCCCAAATTTGAATATTTTGTGCCCACGGAAGGTGGTGGTCCCCGGGGCTGTGGGGGGCTGTGTGCCCCCCTCAAATCATCAACAAAGCCCCGGGAAGGTGGCAGTCCCCGGGGCTGCGGGGCCTCCCACGGGCCCCTGCAATATAATTTGGGCATGCCCCTGGGACCTAGCCCACATGGGGGCTTAACAATAACAAAGCACGGGAACCCCCGCTTCGTTTTACTTTTTTTTTTTTAAATCAGCTGAGTTAGCGCAGGGGTCACGAATCCGGCCGATTTAAAACAAAATGCTTTTTAAGGGCCTGGGGTCCTTGTGGGACCCCCTGAGCAAGCCTAGGGGGTCAGGGTGCTTCTACCCTGCCCCCTTTTCTTCATTTTTCACTTTGTTCCACCCTTTTTCTTGTGACTCTACCATGTCACAAAATGGCTACCAACACTTCCTGGTTTGGAGTGTTGGCAGCCAATCAGAGTGAAGCTTGTGCCCGGGAGGGCTCGCGAACCCTCCTTGGTGCTGAGATATCGATATTTTTATTTTTTCTAATATCTCAAGAACTACTGAACGGATTTACACCATTTAATAAAAAGGGCTCTTTCTGAACCAAGACCTACCTTTTTGCCAAATTTGGTGTAATTCCGTTCTGCAGTTCGGGATGTAGCTTTGTCTAAATTTTCCTATTGGAATTTAAATGGGGAAAATGCGTTTTGGTACCCCCCTTTTTTCTCGGCCCCCGCTTGACGAATCTCCCCGAAACTTTCAAGACAGGAGTTGACCGGAGCACCCTACTAGTTTTCAAAATTTCACAAAGATTCATCATTCGTCAAACGACGCCACAGTTATTGGGAAAACAAAAAACGCTTTTTGAATAGAAACAAGGTCCTAACTATAACTATCTACTGGCGACCGCCAGTAGGTGATATATATATATATATAGATATATGCATATATAGATATTTATTTTTTTAAAACAGCAAATAAAAACCAATTTAAATACTAAAACAACTATATAATAAAGAATATACAAGTTTAAATACTAACTACTGAAGTTTTAAAACTGGCAAATTTTGTGTAAAATATAAAATATATTTAATATAAATTTATTATTAAAAAACTGAAAAAAATATATATAATACAATTGATAAACACTTAAAATTACATTTTCAAACAACGTTATTAATATTATTAACATTAATTTTAATATCACTGAAAATAGTTACTAAATAAAATAAAAATGTTAATAAAAAATAAACTGTAAATAAAATTGAAACAAATGTTAAAAATAAAGCAATTACAAAATCAAAAATTAAAACATATTAATAAAAAGAAATTACAACAATTAAGAAAAAAGAAATTTCTCCAACAAAAAGGCAAATTATTTTAAATGTTATAGCCAAAGCAAAGACATATTATAATAAATGGTTGACAATTAAAATCCATTAAAATGAAAATAAACAAAAAAATTAATAAAACAAAATGAACATTTCAATAAGGCGAAAAAAGTGAAAACAATAAATATTGAAGACTAAAATGTATTGCTCCCTCTTCAAATAAAAAATCAGTAGGGAAAGTATTGCGCTTTAGAAGGATATTATTCCCACTCTAATCTGAGCAACAGTAGGAAATGCATTGGGCTTTGGAGAGGTTAGATTTCCTGCTCCCACATCAAACAGTACGGAAAGCGTTGCACTTCAGAAAGATACTATTCTCACTCCAACTTACGCCACAGCAGGGAAAGTGTTGGACTTCAGAGATTTGAGATTTACTATTTCCACTTCAATCCAAGCAACAGTAGGGACAGCGTTGGACTTTAGGGTGAGGGAGTTTCACCAATCTAATCAACATCAGTGAAATGTATTGAACTTTGGAGGGCTGAGGTTTATGTTTCCACTCCAACCTAATCAACATTAGGGAAAGCACTGGACATTGTGGGAGTCGGATTTATTATTCTCACTCCAACCTATGCAACAGTAGGAAAAGCACTGGACTTTTGAGGTAACAGATTTCCTATTCCCACTCCAACCAAAGCAACATCAAGGAAAGGGTGGAATAATATATAACAAATATTATATAATATATTTTAAATGATAACAACAAAACACTGCTAAATTTCTTGAAATATAATCTACAAAAGTGTGTCGTAAAAAATACAAATTTAAACATTAGTATAAAAATACTAAAGGAAATTACAGTGAAGTATTTCCAAACCTACTCCCCTACAATTCAAATGCCCTGCAAAAAATCTTAAATAATGTGAACTACAAAAATAAAATAGATCACAACAAAATGTTTTACATTTAGATCTTTAAAAGAACAAAAACATATAACACAAAAAACAATTGAATTAATGTATTCAAATTAATAAGCAAATATAAAAAATACCATAATTTTCCAATTACAATGGAAAGATAATTAACAATTTGAATAAATAATGATCGAAAAATATACCTACCTAATAATATAACTAACAAGTAAAAACAATTAAATAACATTGATTTACCATTAATTAAATAATGTAACAATACCATAATTTACATAATTATTGTTTTCAAATTGTAAAAAAAAGGTTTAACATTTTAAAATCTATATTTCACTATCTTTCCACTCTACTCCCTTGAAAATCCAACAGCCCACCAATAATAAAATAAAATAAAACAAACTCAAAAACAACACTTTCAAAATATTACCAAAACAATAAAACACTATTAAAAACAAGTAAAATCAGTTTGTTAATAACTTAAAACACTCAACATAAAGTATTATATAATAATGAAAAATCAATATTATATAAACTTTAGTTGAAAAATGATATCAAACACTTAAAAAATGATATTTTGCAATATTGTGTACCAAGATATTTTTGTCACCACAATATGTTTGTATAAGAGGATATTTTTGAGATGATATTAATTTTGAGCATCATTCGGACACCTTGTTTTCACCAAAGTGATATTCATATATGTCAGAATATCCTACTCACAATGAAAAGTTATTTATCATCTGGCTACTGTCCAAAATCAGATTGTCAAGAAAACATCTAAACATAATATTTGAGCAACATTTATGTTGCAGTGTTGGGGAAAACTCACATTTTCATGGCTGTCTCAAATTGCAAACAATAATGATATTTTATTTTTATATGACCTGCACTTTTGTCTAATGGGAAAACATGAATTTATGGTATCCGAAAGGTGTCTGGCTGCTAACCATAATTTAGTACATAGACAAGAACAACTTTTCATTGCAAGACCTGTAATTTAGAATAAAACAGAATAGTATCAAGTCTTAAATTTCTTGCTATAGCTAAAAACATCATTAGGGACAAAATGCCTGTGTACAAAAAGAGATGGGTAGAAACACTGGCTGTGTGAAAAAGAACCGTTTTTGTGGGGTGGTCCATTTTTGGGCTGCTTTTTATTAGACTCCGCTCACTGAAGCACTTCTGTTCAGTTTATGTGCTCTGGCTCCAAAAACATGTAGACATTGGCTATCTCCAGACTGACTAATTTGATTTCTTATAAGTCCATAGTATATCATACAGAAAATACACCTGTGGCAGAGAAAGGTAAAATGCCTCTTGTGGACTGCAGCATATATTGAACGATCTACTAGAGTGACTAAGGATGACATGTCAGGTCTACAATTGTTGCCTGGTTGCTGTAGTGTCAACTCTGCAGTGCACCCGATTAAAGTAACCCTTTTTAATAGGTAAAAACCTCCTATTTAAATATTAATAGGTCACCCCCTATGTACACTCTTTATATAAAAGTGGGGCATGTACCACATTACTGTGAAAAGTACTTAATAGCTATTTTCACTGTGCAGGCCTATCTATTTTATTAAGGAAAGATAACTTTTAGAAAGTTACTTTAAGTGCCTGAACTGTTAGAAGGAAGACTAATTACCATTAGCCTCTGCAAACTCACAGCCTTTTCTCAGTCTGGAAAGAGGTCTTAAAATGTGTGAAATTCCTCCCAGGATTGCACAATAGGGTAACTTCAATGGACAGAGATGACTCATCCCAGAATGTGCAGGATGGGGGCTATAGACCTTCTGTTGATGCAGTAAGGCAACCAGGAACTACTGCAAAAGTAGGTAGATCAAGGCGTGGGAACCTTTACTCCATTGGAGAGAAAGAAGCTAGAAGTGGCTTAGGGTGTCCCTGACCCATAGGCTGATGAACGCTACAAAGCTGGATCTTCACCCAGCCTTCTTCAAAACACTGCTGGTCTAGCAAAAGGATACCAGATGGACTGAACATGCTGCACTTGGCATATGTGACCACTGGAAATGACCAGAAGAGGTTGGACCCACATCCTCTTGAAGTCCAAGGAGTGAAAGATTTCCAAGGATCATAAGCATGATCCTGTGGGTGGTTCCAGGAAAATAAAAAAGCTGAAGAGGACATTCCTGTAAAGAATTCCGATGGACCAGTGGCAACTCTACCTGGACTGGGCTTTGCTGTTGCCCTCTGCCAAAGACCCTGAGGGTTTCTAAATGTTGTTGTGGCACCAGAAGAAGTTTGAGAACTTTTTAAAAATTGTTTGCTTCAGAGCTTCAAGGGGGTCAACCACAACAATGACCAGACAGGCATTTTTATAACATCAGGTTGCATTTCTTATTTGTCCTGTGTAGAGAAGAGTTTTTCCTCAGAAAAAAAACAGCAGCTCTTTTCAAATGGGGATTTTAAAATGATTTCAAACATCACTACCTAGCAGGCCCAACCTACTTGTGGTACCCGACCATGTCCCCAATGCTGTGAGCCTTAAATTACACCTAGGTCCCTGTCTACCTCGACTACTGACCACAATTGGCGCTTTTTTCTTCTTGGTGTTATTTTCTATTTGTAAATATTTAAATAATTATTATCTCTGTATACCGTTTTTGGATTTTTGTCACTTTGGTGTGATTTTGCATTTTAAATGTTTCCCTATTTTTAGAAATTGGAGTGAGGTGCTTAATGTGCTGTGTTTTTGACTTCTTAGCTGTTTGGTAATTTTAACTGCTTTGCACAATTTCATAAAGGTAAGCTTGGCTGATCTGTGCCAAAGCTACCAGGGGTTGAGCACAAGTTCAAATTATTGAAACCTTTTATTGGATCTGCCAGGATAGTGACTTTATTTCTTGTGGTGGATCTTGTGTTTAGCAGTACCACTCAAATTAAATATCCCCTACATTTAATAAGCAGCAAAAATAGTTTTTTTTTATTTTTAGTTGTCATTTTGTCTTTTATTGGGTCATTTATTATTCCCCTAAATAATTTTTTTGTAACATTCTTTAACCTTAAGTCAATTCTGAGAACATGGATTGTATCTAGCTTCTCTGGCTAGTCTTACAGAAGTGGAAAGAAAGCTAAAAATGGGCATGAATGCCAAGAAGGCAGACAGCGAAAGTACATGAGGGCATGGGAAGAGGTCCGGTAAGCACAGACCACCTCAAAGGAGAATGATGAAGAAATAGAGGAAACTCAAAGAGAGGAGGAGGCAGATTATGTTCTGCCTCAAAGAAGCTTCTCATGTGCCTCTTCTAGGGCAGAAAGTGAAAGCACCCACAGCCTTAGATCATCACAGCTCGAAGTCTGCTAGATGACTTTCAATTGGAAAGAGTCAGAGAAGGATCATTATGACAAGCTGGCTATCCTAGATCTGGAAGTTAAGAAGCTTGCAGCAGAAGAAAGGTGAATTGCCTTAGAAGAGAAGATGGCCAAACTAGGACTGATGTCAAGTGAAAATGGTGGTAGCAATGGTGAGGTATCTACATCGGGGTCACACGCCTCTCACTTGCCTTAAAAGTTGTTGCCAGCTTTGTGGTGGGGGCTGACAATGACAAATGGTTCACATCCTTTGAAAGGGCTTTGGAAATGTGCAGGGTGGACAGGCAGCCCTTGGGATCCTTATTGTGGGAGTTGGTACCAACACTGACGAGGGATACCCTCCTGACTATAGCAAAAGGGGTAGCTGACTCATTCACACACATACATGAAAGAGACCCTAATACAGAAGTTTGGTCTTACACCTGAGGAGTACAGGAAGAAGTTCCGGTACACCCACAAAGTTACAGCAAACTTAGGCAGATTTTGTAGACATTTCATTGAAAGCACTAGAGGGTGGACTGGGCAAGCAAGTGTATACTTATGATGGGCTGTAACATTTTATTATGATAGAACCCCACTATAATAAGAGTTACACCCACAATTAGTGGGGTCCAAGTTGACTGATCTCGGGAAGCATGGAAGAGAAGTTGATGTGTGGGTATATGCTGGTGTACCAAAAATATCCCAGGGGTGGTGATCCCGAGAAGGGGGAGCCCGGCTCGCACCAGGAAAAGGAGGGACGCAACAGGCCTCAACTGGAAAACTCCATATAACCCTAAGCGTCTAAAAAGGGGAAAGAGTCCCAAACCCCTCTAAAAAGCAGGGAAGAGAGAACCAAAGGGGAAGGAGGCCATTTAAGAGGGGTAGGTGCTTTTTCTACCTTCAGCCAGGGCATAGAAAGGGAGATTCCTCATGCTCCAAGAGCAAGGTTAGCACTACTGGCAATTTTAAAGAGGAGGCATAAGTCCCCCTTAGCTTGGAGGGGGACCCAGAGGGTAAACTGATGATCCCTGCGAGTTCTAAAAAGTACTTCCATAGGGTCACCTTGAATGGAACAGACCCATCTCAGCCAGGACAGGTTTGTGGGGTTGAGAATGTCCATGAGCTGAACTCTGTCAATCCAATTGCCATGGTATAGTGAGAAAGGGGGGGTACTTGCCTAGAGGAGGATAATTGTTTATTGACACTTGCCCATAGATTGCATCCTTGGCAGTGAGCTTCAACAGGTGAGTAAAAAGCTGGGAGTTACTGCCACACAGGGTGTCCCAAAAATACAGATTTCTGGGGGTGCTGTCCCTAGACATAAGGTACAGAGGCCCTGGACAAGAGTAAGGGGTAGGAGCCTATGCCACCCACAGTGGGAAGACCAGGGTGCCATAGTTTACGTGTTCTGATAAGAAAGGACTCCAAAACTGGCACTGGTGAAGCCACTTCTGGCCTGGCGGCGCTTACTGTACTGACACAGCAACAGGAGGCAGGGGGTCCAGGCCAGGGAGACTCCAAGAGAAACCGACAGAGTTTTTCACCTTCTATTGAGGAGGGCCGTGTGTCTAACCTTTACATTTTGGAGTGCCAGACACATATCAATCTCATGATACACAATGATGGCAGAAGTGAGAATGAAGGAGGGTGTCTACAACATGAGGCTGTAGCCTGCCTGGCCTACTCTGGAAAACCTAGGAGGCCAAAGAGACCTCAGGACCAATTTTTAGCTATCTTGCTATCCAAAAGGCTGACAGTGAGGCCTACTTCAGGCACCAGATAGGAGCATCTACCGGTCAGTGGCTGACTAGACAACTGCTTCCTGCCACAACCGTTCTCAGTGGCCTCTGTTGGTTGCTTGCCTTCTGGGCAGTGCTGGCACTCACTTTGGAACAGAAGCCTGACTGAAGAGGCAGAATGACCAACATCACTTTCTTGGCCATGATGGTCCTTTTCCCTTTCTGGGAGGCTTCTGTTGTCATTCTAGGCTTAGCTTTATCATATGTGGGGTTGTAGATGAGAAGGGATGCCTCTGGACATGCTTAGTGACAGAGGCTGATTTGACAAATTGGCTGTACTGTTGAAGGTGGAACTTAAGAGTATGACCAAATCTGTTGAGATGGTCAAATCCCCATCAGGAATGTGATTTGCGGTAGGATGTGAGGCTGGGACTGATGCAAAGGGCTTTCCCATACCCATTCTGATTAAAACAATGGGAACTGGCCAGGATATGCCTGTTTGCTCTTGTTGTTCTATCCAAGGAACGTCTGTGTGAGAAAATGTCCCTTTTTGCATGGTCACCCATTTATTTGCTCAATTTTATAGCTGTTTTGTTATAGACTGATTGAGCCAAAAAATATGTAGATATTGGCTAATCTCTGATTCTGGGGACAGAAAGATCTTCAAGGATCATGAGACTGATCCACTAGGTGGCTGCAGGAGCATAGAAATGCTGAAGAGGACATTCCTGTGAAGAATCCCAGATGACAAATGGAAAATGGACCTACACTGGCCTATGTTGTTGCCCTTTGCCTCTCTAACAGCCCCCCATGAGGTTCCAATCCTGTGGTTGTTCGAGCACCAAAAGAATTTTGGTGCTTTTTAAATGTTTTGCTCCAGAACTTCTGAGCTTCAAAGAGACCAACACTGAAAATAATTAAACTGGCAGTTCCACAGCATTGGATCGAATTACAGTGACTTTATTACATGTAGTGGATGGCAATTCACCCCAAATAATGAACTACTTTCTCACAGTGGCAAACTAAACTAGTCTAATTGGTATACTGTTAGCAGCATCCTTGCCAGCATCCTTAAATGAATAAAACTTGTTGTACCACAGTTTTGAAACCATACTGGATGCAAACATTTAGGTGCCGATTCCGATCCTGTAAAACCCGGGTACGAACCGTCGGACGGAGCGTTTTCTCCGTCCGACTCGTACCCGGGAAAACCACCTTACAAACCCGCAAGTACGATTCGTACAGAAACACCATTTCCGTACAAATCATAAAAAACACCGACCGGCTAAAATATACCCACAATTCCGATCCGGGACACCGTGTACGCGACATTCGCAAGGAGTCAGGCAGCGTTTTACGGATCAGCAAGTACGATTCATACCTACAGCACTTCGCACGGCAATATTTTTACGGGACCCAAAAAGTGCCGGAAAAGCTAAGTACGCCGCGATGCACGACGAAAAGGAGGCCCGGTACGCACCGTACACCCATCCCTACATGTCCACACCGTACCCACAGCCCCCCCATGTATGTACTGTACCCCAGCACCCATACGTGTATGAGCCGTACCACAGCCCCGTACCTGTACGCACCATACCCCACCCCACCCCCGCATGTATGGTGCATACCCCCACCCCCGTACGTACGGTGCGTACCCTCCACATGTACGGTGCGTACCCCCACCACATATGTACGGTGCGTACCCCCCGCATGTACGGTGTGTACCCCCACCCCATATGTACGGTGCGTACACCCAGCGCTACGTGCTGGGGGTATGCACCGTACATACGGGGGTGGGGGTACGCACTGTACATGCGGGGGGTACGCACCGTACATATGGGGGTGGGGGTACCCACCGTACATACGGGGGTGGGGGTATGCACCGTACATGCGGGGGGTACGCAACGTACATATGGGGGTGGGGGTATGCACCGTACATACGGGGGTGGGGGTACGCACCGTGCATGCAGGGGTGGGGGGTACGCACCATACATACTGGGGTGGGGGTACACACCATACATGCGGGGGGAACGCACCATACATATGGGGGTGGGGGTACGCACTGTACATATGGGGGTGGGGGTACGCACCGTACATGCGGGGGTGGGGGTACGCACCGTACATACGGGGGTGGGGGTACGCACCGTACATGCAGGGGTGGGGGTATGCACCGTACATGCAGGGGATATGCACCGTACATACGGGGGTGGGGGTACTCACCGTACATACGGCGGTGGGGGTACGCACCATACATGTGGGGGTATGCACCGTACATGCAGGGGTGGGGGTACGCAACGTACATACGGGGGTGGGGGTACGCACCGTACATGCAGGGGTGGGGGTACGCACCATACATGCGGGGGTACGCACCGTACATATGGGGGTGGGGGTATGCACCGTACATGCGGGGTGGGGGTATGCACCATACATGCGGGGGTGGGGGTACGCACCGTACATACGGGGGTGGGGGTACACACCGTACATGCGGGGGTGGGGGTACGCACCGTACATGCGGGGGTGGGGGTATGCACCGTACATACGGGGGTGGGGGTACACACCGTACATATGGGGTGGGGGTACGCACCGTACATGCGGGGGTGGGGGTATGCACCATACATACGGGGGTGGGGGTACGCACCATACATACGGGGGTGGGGGTATGCACCGTACATACGGGGTGGGGGTACGCACCGTACATGCGGGGATGGGGGTACGCACTGGACATACGGGGTGTACGCACCGTACATACGGGGGTGGGGGTACGCACCGTACATACGGGGGTGGGGGTACGCACCGTACATACGGGGGTGGGGGTACGCACCGTACATGCAGGGGGTACGCACCGTACATGCGGGGATGGGGGTACGCACCATACATATGGGGGTGGGGATATGCACCGTACATACAGGGTGGGGGTACGCACCATACATGCGGGGGTGGGGGTACGCACCGTACATACGGGGGTGGGGGTATGCACTGTACATATGGGGTGGGGGTATGCACTGTACATACGGGGTGGGGGTACGCACCGTACATGCGGGGATGGGGGTATGCACCAGACATACGGGGGGTACGCACCGTACATACGGGGGTGGGGGTACCCACCAAACATACGGGGGTGGGGGTATGCACCGGACATGCGGGGGGTACGCACCATACATGCAGGGGTGGGGGTACGCACCGTACATACGGGGGTGGGGGTACGCACCGTACATGCGGGGGGTACGCACCGTACATGCGGGGGTGGGGGTACGCACCGTACATGCAGGGGGTACGCACCGTACATACGGGGGTGGGGGTATGCACCGTACATACGGGGGTGGGGGTATGCACCGTACATACGGGGGTGGGGGTACGCACCGTACATATGGGAGTGGGGGTACGCACCGTACATACGGGGGTGGGGGTACGCACCGTACATGCGGGGGGTACGCACCGTACATATGGGGTGGGGGTGCGCACAGTACATACGGGGTGGGGGTACGCACCGTACATGCGGGGGTGGGGGTATGCACCGTACATGCGGGGGGTACACACCGTACATACGGGGGTGGGGGTACGCACTGTACATATGGGGGTGGGGGTACGCACCGTACATGCGGGGGTGGGGGTAAACACCGTACATACGGGGGTGGGGGTACGCACCGTACATACGGGGGTAGGGGTACGCACTGTACATACGGGTGGGGGTACGCACCGTACATGCGGGGGTGGGGGTACGCACCGTACATACGGGGTGGGGGTACACACCGTACATACGGGGGGTATGCACCATACATACGGGGTGGGGGTACGCACCGTACATGCGGGGATGGGGGTACGCACCAGACATACGGGGGGTACGCACCATACATACGGGGGTGGGGGTATGCACCATATATATGGGGGTGGGGGTACGCACCGTACATGCGGGGGTGGAGGTACGAACCGTACATACGGGGGTGGGGGTACGCACCGTATATGCGGGGGGTATGCACCATACATGCGGGGGTGGGGGTATGCACCGTACATGCAGGGGGTATGCACCGTACATGTGGGGGTGGGGGTATGCACTGTACATACGGGGGTGGGGGTACGCACCGTACATGCGGGGGTGGAGGGTACGCACCATACATACGGGGGTGGGGGTACACACCATACATGCGGGGGTACGCACCATACATACAGGGGTGGGGGTACGCACTGTACATATGGGGGTGGGGGTACGCACCGTACATGCGGGGGTGGGGGTACGGATCATACATATGGGGGTAGGGGTACGCACCGTACATGCTGGGGTGGGGGTACGCACTGTACATGCAGGGGGTATGCACCATACATACGGGGCAAGGGGTACTCACCGTACATACGGGGGTGGGGGTACACACCATACATGTGGGGGTGGGGGTACGCACGTACATGCAGGGGTGGGGGTACGCAACGTACATACGAGGTGGGGGTACGCACCATACATGCAGGGGTGGGGGTACGCACCGTACATGCGGGGGTAAGCACCGTACATACGGGGGTGGGGGTACGTACCATATATGCAGGGGTGGGGGTATGCACCGTACATGCGGGGGTGGGGGTACGCACCGTACATACGGGGGTGGGGGTACGCACCGTACATGCGGGGGTGGGGGTACGCACCGTACATACGGGGGTGGGGGTACGCACCGTACATACGGGGTGGGGGTACGCACCGTACATGCGGGGGTGGGGGTACGTACCGTACATACAGGGGTGGGGGTACGCACCGTACATACGGGGGTGGGGGTATGCACCGTACATATGGGGTGGGGGTACGCACAGTACATGCGGGGATGGGGGTACGCACCGGACATACGGGGGGTACGCACCGTACATACGGAGGTGGGGGTACGCACCGTACATGCAGGGGGCACGCACCGTACATGCAGGGGTGGGGGTATGCACCATACATACGGGGGTGGGGGTACGCACCGTACATACGGGGTGGGGGTACGCACCGTACATGCGGGGGTGGGGGTACGCACCGTACATACGGGGGTGGGGGTATGCACTGTACATACGGGGTGGGGGTATGCACCGTACATACGGGGTGGGGGTACGCACCGTACATGCGGGGATGGGGGTATGCACCAGATATACGGGAGGTACGCACGGTACATACGGGGGTGGGGGTACCCACCGAACATACGGGGGTGGGGGTATGCACTGTACATGCGGGGGGTACGCACCGTACATGCAGGGGTGGGGGTTCGCACCGTACATACGGGGGTGGGGGTATGCACCGTACATGCGGGGGGTACGCACCGTACATGCGGGGGTGGGGGTACGCACCGTACATGCGGGGGGTACGCACCGTACATGCGGGGGTGGCGGTACGCACCGTACATGCAGGGGGTACGCACCATACATGCGGGGGTGGGGGTATGCACCGTACATACGGGGGTGGGGGTATGCACCGTACATACGGGGGTGGGGGTACGCACCGTACATATGGGGGTGGGGGTACGCACCATACATACGGGGGTGGGGGTACGCACCGTACATGCGGGGGGTACGCACCGTACATATGGGGTGGGGGTGCGCACAGTACGTACGGGGTGGGGGTACGCACCGTACATATGGGGGAGGGGGTACGCACCGTACATGCGGGGGGTACGCACCGTACATACAGGGGTGGGGGTACACACTGTAAATATGGGGGTGGGGGTACGCACCATACATGCGGGGGTGGGGGTACGCACCCTACATACGGGGTGGGGGTACGCACCGTACATACGGGGGTGGGGGTATGCACCGTACATAAGGGGTGGGGGTACGCACCGTACATGCGGGGTTGGGGGTACGCACTGTACATACGGGGTGGGGGTACGCACCGTACATACGGGGGGGGTATGCACCGTACATACGGGGTGGGGGTATGCACGGTACATGCAGGTATGGGGGTACGCACCGGACATATGGGGGGTACGCACCGTACATACGGGGATGGGGGTACGCACCATATATACGGGGGTGGGGGTACGCACCGTACATGCGGGGGTAGAGGTACGCACCGTACATATGGGGGTGGGGGTACGCACCGTACATGCGGGGGGTATGCACCACACATGCGGGGGTGGGGGTACGCACCGTACATGCAGGGGGTATGCACGGTACATGTGGGGGTGGGGGTATGCACCGTACATACGGGGGTGGGGGTACGTACCGTACATACAGGGGTGGGGGTATGCACCGTACATGCGGGGGGTACGTACCATACATATGGGGGTGGGGGTACGCACTGTACATACGGGGGTGGGGGTATGCACCATACATGCGGGGGTGGAGGGTATGCACCATACATACGGGAGTGGGGGTACACACCATACATGCGGGGGTACGCATCATACATACGGGGGTGGGGGTACGTATTGTACATATGAGGGTGGGGGTACGCACTGTACATATGGGGGTACGCACCATACATGCGGGGGTGGGGGTACGCACCGTACATATGGGGGTGGGGGTACGCACCGTACATGCGGGGGTGGGGGTATGCACTGTACATGCAGTGGGTATGCACCATACATACGGGGGTGGGGTACTCACCGTACATATGGGGTGGGGGTACGCACCATACATGTGGGGGTGGGGGTACGCACGCACATGCAGGGGTGGGGGTACGCAACGTACATATGGGATGGGGGTACGCACCATACATGCAGGGGTGGGGGTACGCACCGTACATGCGGGGGTACGCACCGTACATACGGGGGTGGGGGTACGCACCATACATGCAGGGGTGGGGGTATGCACCGTACATGCGGGGGTGGGGATAGGCACCATACATACGGGGGTGGGGGTACGCACCGTACATGCGGGGGTGGGGGTACGCACCGTACATACGGGGGTTGGGGTACGCACCGTACATACGGGGTGGGGGTACGCACCGTACATGCGGGGGATACACACCGTACATACGGGGGTGGGGGTACGCACTGTACGTATGGGGGTGGGGGTATGCACCGTACATGCGGGGGTGGGGGTACACACCGTACATACGGGGGTGGGGGTATGCACCGTACATACGGGGGTGGGGGTACGCACTGTACGTACGGGGTAGGGGTACGCACCGTACATGCGGGGGTGGGGGTACGCACCGTACATACGGGGTGGGGGTACGCACCGTACATACGGGGGGTATGCACCGTACATACGGGGTGGGGGTACGCACCGTACATGCGGGGATGGGGGTACGCACCGGACATACGGGGGGTACGCACCGTACATACGGGGGTGGGGGTACGCACTATATATATGGGGGTGGGTATACGCACCGTACATGCGGGGGTGGAGGTACGCACCGTACATACGGGGGTGGGGGTACGCACCGTACATGCGGGGGGTATGCACCATACATGCGGGGGTGGGGGTATGCACCGTACATGCAGGGGGTATGCACCGTACATGTGGGGGTGGGGGTATGCACCATACATACGGGGGTGGGGGTACGCACCGTACATACGGGGGTGGGGGTATGCACCGTACATGCGTGGGGTACGCACCGTGCATATGGGGGTGGGGGTACACACTGTACATACGGGGGTGGGGGTACGCACCGTACATGCGGGGGTGGAGGGTACGCACCATACATACGGGGGTGGGGGTACACACCATACATGCGGGGGTACGCACCATACATACAGGGGTGGGGGTACGCACTGTACATATGGGGGTGGGTGTACGCACCGTACATGCGGGGGTTACACACCGTATATACGGGGGTGGGGGTACGCACTGTACATATGGGGGTGGGGGTATGCACCGTACATGCGGGGGTGGGGGTACACACCGTACATACGGGGGTGGGGGTATGCACCGTACATACGGGGGTGGGGGTACGCACTGTACATACGGGGTAGGGGTACGCACCGTACATGCGGGGGTGGGGGTACGCACCGTACATACGGGGTGGGGGTACGCACCGTACATACGGGGGGTATGCACCGTACATACGGGGTGGGGGTACGCACCGTACATGCGGGGATGGGGGTACGCACCGGACATACGGGGGGTACGCACCGTACATACGGGGGTGGGGGTACGCACCATATATATGGGGGTGGGTATACGCACCGTACATGCGGGGGTGGAGGTATGCACCGTACATACGGGGGTGGGGGTACGCACCGTACATGCGGGGGGTATGCACCATACATGCGGGGGTGGGGGTATGCACCGTACATGCAGGGGGTATGCACCGTACATGTGGGGGTGGGGGTATGCACCGTACATACCGGGGTGGGGGTACGCACCGTACATACGGGGTGGGGGTATGCACCGTACATGCGGGGGGTACGCACCGTGCATATGGGGGTGGGGGTACGCACTGTACATACGGGGGTGGGGGTACGCACCGTACATGCGGGGGTGGAGGGTACGCACCATACATACGGGGGTGGGGGTACACACCATACATGCGGGGGTACGCACCATACATACAGGGGTGGGGGTACGCACTGTACATATGGGGGTGGGGGTACGCACTGTACATATGGGGGTGGGGGTACGCACCGTACATGCGGGGTGGGGGTACGCACCATACATATGGGGGTGGGGGTACGCACCATACATGCGGGGGTGGGGGTACGCACCGTACATGCAGGGGGTATGCACCATACATACGGGGGAAGGGGTACTCAGCGTACATATGGGGGTGGGGGTACGCACCATACATGTGGGGGTGGGGGTACGCACGTACATGCAGGGGTGGGGGTACGCAACGTACATACGGGGTGGGGTACGCACCATACATGCAGGGGTGGGGGTACGCACCGTACATGCGGGGGTACGCACCGTACATACGGGGGTGGGGGTACGCACCATACATGCAGGGGTGGGGGTATGCACCATACATGCGGGGATGGGGGTACGCACCGTACATACGGGGGTGGGGGTACGCACCGTACATGCGGGGGTGGGGGTACGCACCGTACATACGGGGGTGGGGGTACGCACCGTACATACAGGGTGGGGGTACGCACCGTACATGCGGGGGTGGGGGTACGTACCGTACATACGGGGGTGGGGGTACGCACCGTACATACGGGGGTGGGGGTATGCACCGTACATGCAGGGGGTATGCACCATACATACGGGGGAAGGGGTACGCACCGTACATACGGGGGTGGGGATATGCACCGTACATACGGGGTGGGGCTACGCACCGTACATGCGGGGATGGGGGTACGCACCGGACATACGGGGGGTACGCACCGTACATACAGGGGTGGGGGTACGCACCGTACATGCAGGGGGCACGCACCGTACATGTGGGGGTGGGGGTACGCACCATACATACGGGGGTGGGGGTACGCACCGTACATACGGGGTGGGGGTACGCACCGTGCATGCGGGGGTGGGGGTACGCACCGTACATACGGGGGTGGGGGTACGCACCGTACATACGGGGGTGGGGGTATGCACTGTACATACGGGGTGGGGGTATGCACCGTACATACGGGGTGGGGGTACGCACCGTACATGTGGGGATGGGGGTATGCACCAGACATACGGGGGTACGCACCGTACATACGGGGGTGGGGGTACCCACCGAACATACGGGGGTGGGGGTATGCACCATACATGCGGGGGGTACGCACCGTACATGCAGGGGTGGGGGTACGCACCGTACATAGGGGGGTGGGGGTATGCACCGTACATGCGAGGGGTATGCACCGTACATGCGGGGGTGGGGGTACGCACCGTACATGCAGGGGGTACGCACCGTACATGCGGGGGTGGGGGTATGGACCGTAAATACGGGGGTGGGGGTACGCACCGTACATATGGGGGTGGGGATACGCACCATACATACGGGGGTGGGGGTACGCACCGTACATGCGGGGGGTACGCACCGTACATATGGGGTGGGGGTGCGCACAGTACATACGGGGTGGGGGTACGCACTGTACATGCGGGGGTGGGGGTACACACCGTACATGGGGGGGTACGCACCGTACATACGGGGGTGGGGGTACACACTGTACATATGGGGGTGGGGGTACGCACCGTACATGCGGGGGTGGGGGTACGCACCGTACATACGGGGTGGGGGTACGCACTGTACATACGGGGATGGGGGTACGCACCGTACATACGGGGTGGGGGTACGCACTGTACATGCGGGGTTGGGGGTACGCACCGTACATACGGGATGGGGGTACGCACCGTACATACGGGGGGGGGATATGCACCGTACATACGGGGTGGGGGTACGCACCGTACATGCGGGTATGGGGGTATGCACCAGACATACGGGGGTACGCACCGTACATACGGGGGTGGGGGTACGCACCATATATACGGGGGTGGGGGTACGCACCGTACATGCGGGGGTGGAGGTACGCACCATACATACGGGGGTGGGGGTACGCACCGTACATGCGGGGGGTATGCACCATACATGCGGGGGTAGGGGTACGCACCGTACATGCAGGGGGTATGCACCGTACATGTGGGGGTGGGGGTATGCACCGTACATACGGGGGTGGGGGTACGAACCGTACATACGGGTGTGGGGGTATGCACCATACATGTGGGGGGTACGTACCGTACATATGGGGGTGGGGGTACGCACTGTACATACGGGGGTGGGGGTACACACCATACATGCGGGGGTGGAGGGTACGCACCATACATACGGGGGTTGGGGTACACACCATACATGCGGGGTACGCACCATACATACGGGGGTGGGGGTACTCACTGTACATATGAGGGTGGGGGTACGCACTGTACATATGGGGGTGGGGGTACGCACCATACATGCGGGGGTGGGGGTACGCACCGTACATATGGGGGTGGGGGTACGCACCGTACATGCAGGGGTGGGGGTACGCACGGTACATGCAGTGGATATGCACCATACATACGGGGGTGGGGTACTCACCGTACATACGGGGGTGGGGGTACGCACCATACATGTGGGGGTGGGGGTACGCACGTACATGCAGGGGTGGGGATATACAACGTACATACGGGGTGGGGGTACGCACCATACATGCAGGGGTGGGGGTACGCACCGTACATGCGGGGGTAAGCACCGTACATACGGGGGTGGGGGTACGTACCATATATGCAGGGGTGGGGGTATGCACCGTACATGCGGGGGTGGGGGTACGCACCGTACATACGGGGGTGGGGGTACGCACCGTACATACGGGGGTGGGGGTATGCACTGTACATACGGGGTGGAGGTATGCACCGTACATACGGGGTGGGGGTACGCACCGTACATGCGGGGATGGGGGTATGCACCAGATATACGGGAGGTACGCACGGTACATACGGGGGTGGGGGTACCCACCGAACATACGGGGGTGGGGGTATGCACCGTACATGCGGGGGGTACGCACCGTACATGCAGGGGTGGGGGTTCGCACCGTACATACGGGGGTGGGGGTATGCACCGTACATGCGGGGGGTACGCACCGTACATGCGGGGGTGGGGGTACGCACCGTACATGCGGGGGGTACGCACCGTACATGCGGGGGTGGCGGTACGCACCGTACATGCAGGGGGTACGCACCATACATGCGGGGGTGGGGGTATGCACCGTACATACGGGGGTGGGGGTATGCACCGTACATACGGGGGTGGGGGTACGCACCGTACATATGGGGGTGGGGGTACGCACCATACATACGGGGGTGGAGGTACGCACCGTACATGCGGGGGGTACGCACCGTACATATGGGGTGGGGGTGCGCACAGTACGTACGGGGTGGGGGTACGCACCGTACATATGGGGGAGGGGGTACGCACCGTACATGCGGGGGGTACGCACCGTACATACAGGGGTGGGGGTACACACTGTAAATATGGGGGTGGGGGTACGCACCATACATGCGGGGGTGGGGGTACGCACCCTACATACGGGGTGGGGGTACGCACCGTACATACGGGGGTGGGGGTATGCACCGTACATAAGGGGTGGGGGTACGCACCGTACATGCGGGGTTGGGGGTACGCACTGTACATACGGGGTGGGGGTACGCACCGTACATACGGGGGGGGTATGCACCGTACATACGGGGTGGGGGTATGCACGGTACATGCAGGTATGGGGGTACGCACCGGACATATGGGGGGTACGCACCGTACATACGGGGATGGGGGTACGCACCATATATACGGGGGTGGGGGTACGCACCGTACATGCGGGGGTAGAGGTACGCACCGTACATATGGGGGTGGGGGTACGCACCGTACATGCGGGGGGTATGCACCACACATGCGGGGGTGGGGGTACGCACCGTACATGCAGGGGGTATGCACGGTACATGTGGGGGTGGGGGTATGCACCGTACATACGGGGGTGGGGGTACGTACCGTACATACAGGGGTGGGGGTATGCACCGTACATGCGGGGGGTACGTACCATACATATGGGGGTGGGGGTACGCACTGTACATACGGGGGTGGGGGTATGCACCATACATGCGGGGGTGGAGGGTATGCACCATACATACGGGAGTGGGGGTACACACCATACATGCGGGG
Organism: Triturus cristatus; assembly: GCF_964204655.1. NCBI lineage: Eukaryota > Metazoa > Chordata > Amphibia > Caudata > Salamandridae > Triturus > Triturus cristatus. The sequence continues at coordinate 936,981,086 of NC_140585.1, read as the reverse complement.
GTACGCATCATACATACGGGGGTGGGGGTACGTATTGTACATATGAGGGTGGGGGTACGCACTGTACATATGGGGGTACGCACCATACATGCGGGGGTGGGGGTACGCACCGTACATATGGGGGTGGGGGTACGCACCGTACATGCGGGGGTGGGGGTATGCACTGTACATGCAGTGGGTATGCACCATACATACGGGGGTGGGGTACTCACCGTACATATGGGGTGGGGGTACGCACCATACATGTGGGGGTGGGGGTACGCACGCACATGCAGGGGTGGGGGTACGCAACGTACATATGGGATGGGGGTACGCACCATACATGCAGGGGTGGGGGTACGCACCGTACATGCGGGGGTACGCACCGTACATACGGGGGTGGGGGTACGCACCATACATGCAGGGGTGGGGGTATGCACCGTACATGCGGGGGTGGGGATAGGCACCATACATACGGGGGTGGGGGTACGCACCGTACATGCGGGGGTGGGGGTACGCACCGTACATACGGGGGTTGGGGTACGCACCGTACATACGGGGTGGGGGTACGCACCGTACATGCGGGGGATACACACCGTACATACGGGGGTGGGGGTACGCACTGTACGTATGGGGGTGGGGGTATGCACCGTACATGCGGGGGTGGGGGTACACACCGTACATACGGGGGTGGGGGTATGCACCGTACATACGGGGGTGGGGGTACGCACTGTACGTACGGGGTAGGGGTACGCACCGTACATGCGGGGGTGGGGGTACGCACCGTACATACGGGGTGGGGGTACGCACCGTACATACGGGGGGTATGCACCGTACATACGGGGTGGGGGTACGCACCGTACATGCGGGGATGGGGGTACGCACCGGACATACGGGGGGTACGCACCGTACATACGGGGGTGGGGGTACGCACTATATATATGGGGGTGGGTATACGCACCGTACATGCGGGGGTGGAGGTACGCACCGTACATACGGGGGTGGGGGTACGCACCGTACATGCGGGGGGTATGCACCATACATGCGGGGGTGGGGGTATGCACCGTACATGCAGGGGGTATGCACCGTACATGTGGGGGTGGGGGTATGCACCATACATACGGGGGTGGGGGTACGCACCGTACATACGGGGGTGGGGGTATGCACCGTACATGCGTGGGGTACGCACCGTGCATATGGGGGTGGGGGTACACACTGTACATACGGGGGTGGGGGTACGCACCGTACATGCGGGGGTGGAGGGTACGCACCATACATACGGGGGTGGGGGTACACACCATACATGCGGGGGTACGCACCATACATACAGGGGTGGGGGTACGCACTGTACATATGGGGGTGGGTGTACGCACCGTACATGCGGGGGTTACACACCGTATATACGGGGGTGGGGGTACGCACTGTACATATGGGGGTGGGGGTATGCACCGTACATGCGGGGGTGGGGGTACACACCGTACATACGGGGGTGGGGGTATGCACCGTACATACGGGGGTGGGGGTACGCACTGTACATACGGGGTAGGGGTACGCACCGTACATGCGGGGGTGGGGGTACGCACCGTACATACGGGGTGGGGGTACGCACCGTACATACGGGGGGTATGCACCGTACATACGGGGTGGGGGTACGCACCGTACATGCGGGGATGGGGGTACGCACCGGACATACGGGGGGTACGCACCGTACATACGGGGGTGGGGGTACGCACCATATATATGGGGGTGGGTATACGCACCGTACATGCGGGGGTGGAGGTATGCACCGTACATACGGGAGTGGGGGTACGCACCGTACATGCGGGGGGTATGCACCATACATGCGGGGGTGGGGGTATGCACCGTACATGCAGGGGGTATGCACCGTACATGTGGGGGTGGGGGTATGCACCGTACATACCGGGGTGGGGGTACGCACCGTACATACGGGGTGGGGGTATGCACCGTACATGCGGGGGGTACGCACCGTGCATATGGGGGTGGGGGTACGCACTGTACATACGGGGGTGGGGGTACGCACCGTACATGCGGGGGTGGAGGGTACGCACCATACATACGGGGGTGGGGGTACACACCATACATGCGGGGGTACGCACCATACATACAGGGGTGGGGGTACGCACTGTACATATGGGGGTGGGGGTACGCACTGTACATATGGGGGTGGGGGTACGCACCGTACATGCGGGGGTGGGGGTACGCACCATACATATGGGGGTGGGGGTACGCACCATACATGCGGGGGTGGGGGTACGCACCGTACATGCAGGGGGTATGCACCATACATACGGGGGAAGGGGTACTCAGCGTACATATGGGGGTGGGGGTACGCACCATACATGTGGGGGTGGGGGTACGCACGTACATGCAGGGGTGGGGGTACGCAACGTACATACGGGGTTGGGTACGCACCATACATGCAGGGGTGGGGGTACGCACCGTACATGCGGGGGTACGCACCGTACATACGGGGGTGGGGGTACGCACCATACATGCAGGGGTGGGGGTATGCACCATACATGCGGGGATGGGGGTACGCACCGTACATACGGGGGTGGGGGTACGCACCGTACATGCGGGGGTGGGGGTACGCACCGTACATACGGGGGTGGGGGTACGCACCGTACATACAGGGTGGGGGTACGCACCGTACATGCGGGGGTGGGGGTACGTACCGTACATACGGGGGTGGGGGTACGCACCGTACATACGGGGGTGGGGGTATGCACCGTACATGCAGGGGGTATGCACCATACATACGGGGGAAGGGGTACGCACCGTACATACGGGGGTGGGGATATGCACCGTACATACGGGGTGGGGCTACGCACCGTACATGCGGGGATGGGGGTACGCACCGGACATACGGGGGGTACGCACCGTACATACAGGGGTGGGGGTACGCACCGTACATGCAGGGGGCACGCACCGTACATGTGGGGGTGGGGGTACGCACCATACATACGGGGGTGGGGGTACGCACCGTACATACGGGGTGGGGGTACGCACCGTGCATGCGGGGGTGGGGGTACGCACCGTACATACGGGGGTGGGGGTACGCACCGTACATACGGGGGTGGGGGTATGCACTGTACATACGGGGTGGGGGTATGCACCGTACATACGGGGTGGGGGTACGCACCGTACATGTGGGGATGGGGGTATGCACCAGACATACGGGGGTACGCACCGTACATACGGGGGTGGGGGTACCCACCGAACATACGGGGGTGGGGGTATGCACCATACATGCGGGGGGTACGCACCGTACATGCAGGGGTGGGGGTACGCACCGTACATAGGGGGGTGGGGGTATGCACCGTACATGCGAGGGGTATGCACCGTACATGCGGGGGTGGGGGTACGCACCGTACATGCAGGGGGTACGCACCGTACATGCGGGGGTGGGGGTATGGACCGTAAATACGGGGGTGGGGGTACGCACCGTACATATGGGGGTGGGGATACGCACCATACATACGGGGGTGGGGGTACGCACCGTACATGCGGGGGGTACGCACCGTACATATGGGGTGGGGGTGCGCACAGTACATACGGGGTGGGGGTACGCACTGTACATGCGGGGGTGGGGGTACGCACCGTACATGGGGGGGTACGCACCGTACATACGGGGGTGGGGGTACACACTGTACATATGGGGGTGGGGGTACGCACCGTACATGCGGGGGTGGGGGTACGCACCGTACATACGGGGTGGGGGTACGCACTGTACATACGGGGATGGGGGTACGCACCGTACATACGGGGTGGGGGTACGCACTGTACATGCGGGGTTGGGGGTACGCACCGTACATACGGGATGGGGGTACGCACCGTACATACGGGGGGGGATATGCACCGTACATACGGGGTGGGGGTACGCACCGTACATGCGGGTATGGGGGTATGCACCAGACATACGGGGGTACGCACCGTACATACGGGGGTGGGGGTACGCACCATATATACGGGGGTGGGGGTACGCACCGTACATGCGGGGGTGGAGGTACGCACCATACATACGGGGGTGGGGGTACGCACCGTACATGCGGGGGGTATGCACCATACATGCGGGGGTAGGGGTACGCACCGTACATGCAGGGGGTATGCACCGTACATGTGGGGGTGGGGGTATGCACCGTACATACGGGGGTGGGGGTACGAACCGTACATACGGGTGTGGGGGTATGCACCATACATGTGGGGGGTACGTACCGTACATATGGGGGTGGGGGTACGCACTGTACATACGGGGGTGGGGGTACACACCATACATGCGGGGGTGGAGGGTACGCACCATACATACGGGGGTTGGGGTACACACCATACATGCGGGGTACGCACCATACATACGGGGGTGGGGGTACTCACTGTACATATGAGGGTGGGGGTACGCACTGTACATATGGGGGTGGGGGTACGCACCATACATGCGGGGGTGGGGGTACGCACCGTACATATGGGGGTGGGGGTACGCACCGTACATGCAGGGGTGGGGGTACGCACGGTACATGCAGTGGATATGCACCATACATACGGGGGTGGGGTACTCACCGTACATACGGGGGTGGGGGTACGCACCATACATGTGGGGGTGGGGGTACGCACGTACATGCAGGGGTGGGGATATACAACGTACATACGGGGTGGGGGTACGCACCATACATGCAGGGGTGGGGGTACGCACTGTACATGCGGGGGTATGCACTGTATATACGGGGGTGGGGGTACACACCGTACATGCAGGGGGCACGCACCGTACATGCGGGGGTGGGGGTACGCACCGTACATACGGGGTGGGAATACGCACCATATATACGGGGGTGGGGGTACGCACTGTAGATACGGGGGTGGGGGTACGCACCGTACATGCGGGGGTGGGGGTATGCACCGTACATACGGGGGTGGGGGTACACACCGTACATACGGGGTGGGGGCACGCACGGTACATGCGGGGGTGGGGGTACGCACCATACATATGGGGGTGGGGGTATGCACCGTACATACGGGGGTGGGGGTACGCACCATACATGCAGGGTGGGGGTATGCACCGTACATGCGGGGGTGGGGGTACACACTGTACATACGGGGGTGGGGGTACGCACCGTACATACGGGGGTGGGGGTACGCACCGTACATGCGGGGTGGGGGTACGCACCGTACATGCGGGGGTGGGGGTATGCACCGTGTTAGAAAAGGTAGACGGACCGGGGGGGTCGGCCGGGGTCAGGAGGAGAGGTCTCCGGGGAGAACCGTCTCCAGCGATCGTACAGACAAGTAACTTCCCCCCCCACAGACAGATACCACACACGGAGAAGGTTCAGTGTTCTTTATAAGCACTTCCTAAAGGTACGGTTGAATGGTACAAGGAGGTCTGGACTCAGGGGTCCCCTCGATTCGAGTCTCGCAAGGTAGGAAAGGGGGTAGCGGGACAGTCTGTTTACCAGTCAGGTAGTTCGGATGAGATGATGGGCTCACAATCCTCGAGCTTGGGGGTTAGGTGGTACGGGCCGCGGCAGCGCCAGCAGGTCCCGGTGATGATGGTCGTTACAACGGGCCGCGGCAGCGCCAGCAGGTCCCAGGAAGATGGTCGATGTACGGTCCGCGGCAGCGCCAGCAGGTCCCGGTGAAGGTGGTTGTTCCAACGGGCCGCGGCAGCGCCAGCAGGTCCCAGGAAGATGGTCGATGTACGGTCCGCGGCAGCGCCAGCAGGTCCCGGTGCAGATGGTTGTTACAACGGGCCGCGGCAGCGCCAGCAGGTCCCAGGAAGATGGTCGATGTACGGTCCGCGGCAGCGCCAGCAGGTCCCGGTGAGGATGGAGGTTGCAGAAGGCCGCGGCAGCGCCAGCAGGCAGAACGGTGGGTCACAAGAGCGGGCTACGGCAGCGCCAGTAGGCCGTCAAGGCTGAGTTCACTCGGTGTCTCTCGACTCCAGGATACAACTGCCTTCCTGCTCCGGAGCTGTCCCAGTTATAGGGCTGGTGCCCTTTGATGTCCGGACCCTCGCACTTGGAGGTCGGGGGGTCCGGGATGAAGGTGTCCAGACACCCAGCAGGGGGTGGAGCCAGTGCCTGGGGGAGCGGGGGGGCGATCGGCACCTGGCGAGGGAGAGCCTTTGACACCTCGTTCTCCCATTGACCTGCCAAGTGATCCGCTCACCTCCTGGGTGGATGGTGGTGCCGGGATGTCGGGGCCGGCCAGGCCCGGGGTTGGGGTCGGGGTGAGGCCACGCGGCCGCGTGGTGCAGGGCCCAAGATGGAGGCTTGACCCGGCCGGGGAAGCTGGTGGGGCTGGACCCTGTGATGAGTAGTGGTCCGAGGGTAGAAGATCCGTCGGGAGACGGGGTACAGGTGCTTGTCGCGGGGGTATGCCTGGTGGGCCGGAGCTCGGGCCCTGTCGTGCGGGGAGGGAGCAAGCCCTCTGGGTGGCCTGTCCAACACACCGTATATACGGGGGTGGGGGTACACACCGTACATACGGGGTGGGGGTACGCACCGTACATGCGGGGGTGGGGTATGCACCGTACATACGGGGGTGGGGGTACGCACCGTACATACGGGGGTGGGGGTATGCACCGTACATACGGGGTGGGGGTACGCACCGTACATGCAGGGATGGGGGTACGTACTGGACATACGGGGGGTACGCGCCGTACATACGGGGGTGGGGGTGCGCACCGTACATGCGGGGGGTACGCACCATACATGCGGGGGTACGCACCATACATACGGGGGTGGGGGTACGCACCATACATACGGGGTGGGGGTAAGCACCGTACATGCGGGGGTGGGGGTACGCACCGTACATGCGGGGGGTACGCACCGTACATGCGGGGGTTGGGGTACGCACCGTACATGCAGGGGGTACGCACCGTACATGCGGGGGTGGGGGTATGGACCGTAAATACGGGGGTGGGGGTACGCACCGTACATATGGGGGTGGGGATACGCACCATACATGCGGGGGTGGGGGTACGCACCGCACATGGGGGGGTACGCACCGTACATACGGGGGTGGGGGTACACACTGTACATATGGGGGTGGGGGTACGCACCGTACATGCGGGGGTGGGGGTACGCACCGTACATACGGGGTGGGGGTACGCACTGTACATACGGGGATGGGGGTACGCACCGTACATACGGGGTGGGGGTACGCACTGTACATGCGGGGTTGGGGGTACGCACCGTACATACGGGATGGGGGTACGCACTGTACATACGGGGGGGATATGCACCGTACATACGGGGTGGGGGTACGCACCGTACATGCGGGTATGGGGGTATGCACCAGACATACGGGGGGTACGCACCGTACATACGGGGGTGGGGGTACGCACCATATATACGGGGGTGGGGGTACGCACCGTACATGCGGGGGTGGAGGTACGCACCGTACATACGGGGGTGGGGGTACGCACCGTACATGCGGGGGGTATGCACCATACATGCGGGGTGGGGGTACGCACCGTACATGCAGGGGGTATGCACCGTACATGTGGGGGTGGGGGTATGCACCGTACATACGGGGGTGGGGGTACGAACCGTACATACGGGGGTGGGGGTATGCACCATACATGCGGGGGGTACGTACCGTACATATGGGGGTGGGGGTACGCACTGTACATACGGGGGTGGGGGTACGCACCATACATGCGGGGGTGGAGGGTACGCACCATACATACGGGGGTGGGGGTACACACCATACATGCGGGGTACGCACCATACATACGGGGGTGGGGGTACCCACTGTACATATGAGGGTGGGGGTACGCACTGTACATATGGGGGTGGGGGTACGCACCATACATGCGGGGGTGGGGGTACGCACCGTACATATGGGGGTGGGGGTACGCACCGTACATGCAGGGGTGGGGGTACGCACGGTACATGCAGTGGGTATGCACCATACATACGGGGGTGGGGTACTCACCGTACATATGGGGGTGGGGGTACGCACCATACATGTGGGGGTGGGGGTACGCACGTACATGCAGGGGTGGGGATATACAACGTACATACGGGGTGGGGGTACGCACCATACATGCAGGGGTGGGGGTACGCACTGTACATGCGGGGGTACGCACTGTATATACGGGGGTGGGGGTACACACCGTACATGCAGGGGGCACGCACCGTACATGCGGGGGTGGGGGTACGCACCGTACATACGGGGTGGGGGTACGCACCATATATACGGGGGTGGGGGTACGCACTGTAGATACGGGGGTGGGGGTACGCACCGTACATGCGGGGGTGGGGGTATGCACCGTACATACGGGGGTGGGGGTACACACCGTACATACGGGGTGGGGGCACGCACGGTACATGCGGGGGTGGGGGTACGCACCATACATATGGGGGTGGGGGTACGCACCGTACATACGGGGGTGGGGGTACACACCATACATGCAGGGTGGGGGTATGCACCGTACATGCGGGGGTGGGGGTACACACTGTACATACGGGGGTGGGGGTACGCACTGTACATACGGGGGTGGGGGTACGCACCGTACATGCGGGGTGGGGGTACGCACCGTACATGCGGGGGTGGGGGTATGCACCGTATATACGGGGGTGGGGGTACACACCGTACATACGGGGTGGGGGTACGCACCGTACATGCGGGGGTGGGGTATGCACCGTACATACGGGGGTGGGGGTACGCACCGTACATACGGGGGTGGGGGTATGCACCGTACATACAGGGTGGGGGTACGCACCGTACATGCAGGGATGGGGGTACGCACTGGACATACGGGGGGTACGCACCGTACATACGGGGGTGGGGGTGCGCACCGTACATGCGGGGGGTACGCACCATACATGCGGGGGTACGCACCATACATACGGGGGTGGGGGTACGCACCATACATACGGGGTGGGGGTAAGCACCGTACATGCGGGGGTGGGGGTACGCACCGTACATATGGGGGTGGGGGTACGCACCGTACATACGGGATGGGGGTATGCACCGTACATACGGGGTGGGGGTACGCACCTTACATGCGGGGATGGGGATACGCATCAGACATACGGGGGTACGCACCGTACATACGGGGGTGGGGGTACCCACCATACATACAGGGGTGGGGGTATGCACCGTACATGCGGGGGGTACGCACCGTACATGCGGGGGTGGGGGGTACGTACCGTACATACGGGGGTGGGGGTACGCACCGTACATGCGGGGGGTACGCACCGTACATGCGGGGGTTGGGGTACGCACCGTACATGCAGGGGGTACGCACCGTACATACGGGGGTGGGGGTATGCACCATACATACAGGGGTGGGGGTACGCACCGTACATATGGGGGTGGGGGTACGCACCGCACATACGGGGGTGGGGGTATGCACCGTACATGCAGGGGGTACGCACCGTACATGCGGGGGTGGGGGTACGCACCATACATATGGGGGTGGGGGTAAGCACCGTACATGCGGGGTATGCACCGTACATATGGGGTGGGGGTACGCACAGTACATACGGGGTGGGGGTACGCACCGTACATGCGGGGGTGGGGGTACGCACCGTACATGCTGGGGATACGCACCGTACATACGGGGGTGGGGGTACGCACTGTACATACGGGGGTGGGGGTACGCACCGTACATGCGGGGGTACGCACCGTACATACGGGGGTGGGGGTATGCACCATACATACGGGGTGGGGGTACGCACCGTACATGCGGGGGTACGCACCGTACATACGGGGGTGGGGGTACGCACCGTACATATGGGGGTGGGGGTATGCACCGTACATACGGGGTGGGGGTACGCACCGTACATGCGGTGATGGGGGTACGCACCGGACATACGGGGGGTACACACCGTACATACGGGTGTGGGGGTACGCACCGTACATACGGGGGTGGGGGTACGCACAGTACATGTGGGGGGTACGCACCGTACATGCGGGGGTGGGGGTATGCACCGTACATACGGGGGTGGAGGTACGCACCGTACATGCGGGGGGTATGCACCGTACATGCGGGGGTGGGGGTACGCACCGTACATGCAGGGGGTATGCACCGTACATGTGGGGGTGGGGGTATGCACTGTACATACGGGGGTGGGGGTACGCACCGTACATACGGGGGTGGGGGTATGCACCGTACATGCGGGTGTAACGCACCGTACATGTGGGGGTGGGGGTACGCACCGTACATACGGGGGTGGGGGAACACACTGTACATGCAGGGGGTACGCACCGTACATATGGGGGTGGGGGTACGCACCGTACATACGGGGGTGGGGGTACGCACCGTATATGCGGGGGTGGGGGGTATGCACCATACATACAGGGGTGGGGGTACACACCATACATGCGGGGGAACGCACCATACATACGGGGGTGCGGGTACGCACTGTACATATGGGGGTGGGGGTACGCACCATACATGCGGGGTGGGGGTACGCACCATACATGCGGGGTGGGGGTACGCACCGTACATGCAGGGGGCACGCACCGTTCATGCGGGGGTGGGGGTACACACCATACATACGGGGGTGGGGGTACGCATCGTACATATGGGGTGGGGGTATGCACCATACATACGGGGGTGGGGGTACGCACTGTAGATACAGGGGTGGGGGTATGTACCGTACATGCGGGGGTGGGGGTATGCACCGTACATACGGGGGTGGGGGTACACACCATACATACGGGGTGGGGGCACGCACGGTATATGCGGGGGTGGGGGTATGCACCATACATATAGGGGTGGGGGTACGCACCGTACATATGGGGGTGGGGGTACGCACCATACATGCGGGGTGGGGGTATGCACCGTACATGCGGGGGTGGGGGTACACACTGTACATACGGGGGTGGGGGTACGCACTGTACATACAAGGTGGGGGTACGCACCGTACATGCGGGGTGGGGGTATGCACCGTACATGCGGGGGTGGGGTACGCACCGTACATACGGGGGTGGGGGTACGCACCGTACATACGGGGGTAGGGGTATGCACTGTACATACGGGGTGGGGGTACGCACCGTACATGCGGGGATGGGGGTACACACTGGACATACGGGGGGTACGCACCGTACATACGGGGGTGGGGGTACGCACCGTACATGCGGGGGGTACGCACCATACATGCGGGGGTGGGGGTACGCACCATACATACGGGGGTGGGGGTACGCACCGTACATACGGGGTGGGGGTACGCACCGTACATGCGGGGGTGGGGGTACGCACCATACATATGGGGTGGGGGTACGCACCGTACATACGGGGTGGGGGTATGCACCGTACATACGGGGTGGGGGTACGCACCTTACATGCGGGGATGGGGGTACGCACCAGACATACGGGGGGTACGCACCGTACATACAGGGGTGGGGGTACCCACCATACATACGGGGGTGGGGGTATGCACCGTACATGCGGGGGGTACGCACCGTACATGCGGGGGTGGAGGTACGCACCGTACATACGGGGGTGGGGGTACGCACCGTACATGCGGGGGGTACGCACCGTACATGCGGGGGTTGGGGTACGCACCGTACATGCAGGGGGTACGCACCGTACATGCGGGGGTGGGGGTATGCACCATACATACAGGGGTGGGGGTACGCACCGTACATATGGGGGTGGGGGTACGCACCGCACATATGGGGGTGGGGGTATGCACCGTACATGCAGGGGGTACACACCGTACATGCGGGGGTGGGGGTACGCACCATACATATGGGGGTAAGCACCGTACATGCGGGGGGTACGCACCGTACATATGGGGTGGGGGTACGCACAGTACATACGGGGTGGGGGTACGCACCGTACATGTGGGGGTGGGGGTATGCACCGTACATGCGGGGGTACGCACCGTACATACGGCGGTGGGGGTATGCACTGTACATACGGGGGTGGGGGTACGCACCGTACATGCGGGGGTGGGGGTACGCACCGTACATACAGGGGTGGGGGTACGCACCGTACATATGGGGTGGGGGTACGCACCGTACATGCGGGGGTGGGGGTACGCACCGTACATGCGGGGGTGGGGGTACGCACCGTACATGCGGGGGGTACGCACCGTACGTGCGGGGCTGGAGGTACGCACCGTACATACGGGGGTGGGGGTACGCACCGTACATGCGGGGGGTACGCACCGTACATGCGGGGGTTGGGGTACGCACCGTACATGCAGGGGGTACGCACCGTACATGCGGGGGTGGGGGTATGCACCATACATACGGGGGTGGGGGTACGCACCGTACATATGGGGGTGGGGGTACGCACCGCACATACGGGGGTGGGGGTATGCACCGTACATGCAGGGGGTACGCACCATACATGCGGGGGTGGGGGTACGCACCATACATATGGGGGTAAGCACCGTACATGCGGGGGGTACGCACCGTACATATGGGGTGGGGGTATGCACAGTACATACGGGGTGGGGGTACGCACCGTACATGTGGGGGTGGGGGTACGCACCGTACATGCGGGGGTACGCACCGTACATACGGCGGTGGGGGTACGCACTTTACATACGGGGGTGGGGGTACGCACCGTACATGCGGGGGTGGGGGTACGCACCGTACATACAGGGGTGGGGGTACGCACCGTACATATGGGGTGGGGGTACGCACCGTACATGCGGGGGTGGGGGTACGCACCGTACATATGGGGGTGGGGGTCCGCACCGTACATATGGGGGTGGGGGTATGCACCGTACATACGGGGTGGGGGTACGCACCGTACATGCGGAGATGGGGGTACGCACCGGACATACGGGGGGTACGCACCGTACATACGGGTGTGGGGGTACGCACCATACATACGGGGTGTGGGGGTACGCACCGTACATACGGGGGGTACGCACCGTACATGCGGGGGTGGGGGTATGCACCGTACATACGGGGGTGGGGGTACGCACCGTACATGCGGGGGGTATGCACCGTACATGCAGGGGTGGGGGTATGCACCGTACATGCAGGGGGTATGCACCGTACATGTGGGGGTGGGGGTATGCACTGTACATACGGGGGTGGGGGTACGCACCGTACATACGGGGGAAGGGGTATGCACCGTACATGTGGGGGGTACGCACCGTACATGTGGGGGTGGGGGTACGCACTGTACATACGGGGGTGGGGGAACACACCGTACATGCAGGGGGTACGCACCGTACATATGGGGGTGGGGGTACGCACCGTACATATGGGGGTGGGGGTACGCACCGTATATGTGGGGGTGGGGGGTACGCACCATACATACAGGGATGGGGGTACACACCATACATTCGGGGGGAACGCATCATACATACGGGGTGGGGGTAAGCACTGTACATATGGGGTGGGGGTATGCACCATACATGCGGGGTGGGGGTACGCACCGTACATACGGGGGTGGGGGGACGCACCGTACATTCGGGGGTGGGGGTACGCACCGTACATGCAGGGGGTATGCACCGTACATACGGGGGTGGGGGTACTCACCATAGATACGGGGGTGGGTTACGCACCATACATGTGGGGGTGGGGGTACGCACCGTACATGCAGGGGTGGGGGTACACAATGTACATACAGGGGTGGGGGTATGCACCATACATGCAGGGGTGGGGGTACGCACCGTACATGCGGGGGTACGCACGGTACATGCGGGGGTGGGGGTACGCACCGTACATGCAGGGGTGGGGGTACGCACCGTACATACGGGGGTGGGGGTATGCACCGTACATACGGAGTAGGGGTACGCACCCTACATGCGGGGGTCGGGGTACGCACCATACATACGGGGGTGGGGGTACGCAGCATACATACGGGGGTGGGGGTATGCACCGTACATACGGTGTGGGGGAACGCACCGTACATGCGGGGATGGGGGTACACACCGGACATACGGGGGTACGAACCATACATACGGGGGTGGGGGTACACACCGGACATACGGGGGTACGCACCGTACATACGGGGGTGGGGGTACGCACCGTACATAAGGGGGTGGGGTTACACACCGTACATGCAGGGGGCACGCACCGTACATGCGGGGGTGGGGGTATGCACCATACATACGGGGGTGGGGGTATGCACCGTACATACGGGGTGGGGGTACGCACCGTACATGCGGGGGTGGGGGTACGCACCGCACATACGGGGGTGGGGGTACGCACCGTACATACGGGGTTGGGGGTATGCACCGTACATACGGGGTGGGGGTATGCACCGTACATGCGGGGATGGGGGTATGCACCAGACATACGGGGGGTACGCACCGTACATACGGGGGTGGGGGTACCCACCGTACATACGGGGGTGGGGGTATGCACCGTACATGCGGTGGGTACGCACTGTACATGCGGGGGTGGGGGTACGCACCGTGCACACTGGGGTGGGGGTACGCACCGTACATGCGGGGGTGGGGGTACGCACCGTACATGCAGGGGGTACGCACCGTACATGCGGGGGTGGGGGTATGCACCGTACATACGGGGGTGGGGGTACGCACCGTACATATGGGGTGGGGGTACGCACCGTACATACGGGGGTGGGGGTATGCACCGTACATGCAGGGGGTATGCACCGTACATGCGGGGGGTACGCACCATACATACGGGGTGGGGGTACACACAGTACATACGGGGTGGGGGTACGCACCGTACAAGCGGGGGTGGGGGTACGCACCGTACATGCGGGGGGTACGCACCTTACATATGGGGGTGGGGGTACGCACTGTACATACGGGGGTGGGGGTACGCACCACACATGCGGGGATGGGGGTACGCACCGTACATACGGGGGTGGGGGTACGCACCTTACATACGGGGTGGGGGTACGCACCATACATGCGGGGGTGGGGGTACGCACCGTACATACAGGGGTGGGGGTACGCACCATACATACGGGGGTGGGGGTATGCACCGTACATACGGGGTGGGGGTATGCACCGTACATGCGGGGATGGGGGTACGCACCGGACATACGGGGGTATGCACCGTAAATACGGGGGTGGGGGTACGCACCATACATACGGGGGTGGGGGTATGCACCGTACATGCGGGGGGTACGCACCGTACATGCAGGGGTGGGGGTATGCACCGTACATACGGGGGTGGGGGTATGCACGGTACATGCGGGGGTACGCACTGTACATGCAGGGGTGGGGGTACGCACCGTACATGCAGGGGGTATGCACCGTACATGTGGGGGTGGGGGTGTTGGACAGGCCACACGAAGGGCTTGCTCCCTCCCCGCATGACAGGGCCCAAGCCCCGGCCCGCCAGGCGTGACCCATGAGAATCACCCGCACCCCGTCTCCCGACGGAACTCCTGCCCTCGGACCTCCATGTATCACGGGCCCAAGCCACCACCGGCTCCCTCGGCCGGGTCAAGCCGCCATCTTGGGCCCTGCGCCACGAGGCCGCGTGGCCTCCACCCGACCCTAACCCCGGGCCTGGCCGGCCCCGACATCCCGGCACCACCATCCACCCGGGAGGTGAGCGGACCACTTGGCAGGTCAATGGGAGAACGAAGCGCCAAGGACTCTCCCCCGCCAGGTGCCGATCGCCTCCAGTTTCCCCAGGCACCGGCTCCACCCCCCGCTGGGTGTCTGGACACTGTTGGACAGGCCACACAGAGGGCTTGCTCCCTCCCCGCACGACAGGGCCCGAGCTCCGGCCCACCAGGCATACCCCCGTGACAAGCCCCTGTACTCCGTCTTCCGACGGACCCTCTGCCCTCGGACCCCTACTCATCACGGGGTCCAGCCCCACCGGCTTCCCCGGCCGGGTCGAGCCGCCATCTTGGGCCCTGCACCACGCGGCCGCGTGGCCCCACCTCGACCCTAACCCCGGGCCTGGCCGGCCCCGACATCCCGGCACCACCATCCACCCAGGAGGTGAGCGGACCACTTGGCAGGTCAATGGGAGAACGAAGTGTCAAGAGCTCTTCCCCCGCCAGGTACCGATCGCCTCCAGCTCCCCCAGGCGCTGGCTCCACCCCCTGCTGGGTGTCTGGACACCTTCATCCCGGACCCTCCGACCTCCAAGTGCGAGGGTCCGGACATCAAAGGGCACCAGCCCTATAACTGAGGCAGCTCCGGAACAGGAAGGCAGTTGTATCCTGGAGTCGAGAGACACCGAGTGAACTCAACCCTGACGGTCTACTGGCGCTGCCGTAGCCCGCTCTTGTGAACCATCGTCCTGCCTGCTGGCGCTGCCGCGGCCTTCTGCAACCTTCATCTTCCTGGGACCTGCTGGCGCTGCCGCGGCCCGTTGTAACGACCATCCTCACCGGGACCTGCTGGCGCTGCCGCGGACCGTACATCTTCCTGGGACCTGCTGGCGCTGCCGCGGCCCGTTGTATCGACCATCCTTACCGGGACCTGCTGGCGCTGCCGCGGACCGTACCTCTTCCTGGGACCTGCTGGCGCTGCCGCGGCCCGTTGTATCGACCATCCTTACCGGGACCTGCTGGCGCTGCCGCGGACCGAACCACCTTACCACCAAGCTCGAGGATTGTGAGCTCATCATCATCTCATCCGAACTACCTGATTGGTAAATAGACTGACCCGCTACCCCCTTCCCTACCTTACGAGACTCTAATCGAGGGGACCCCTGCGTCCAGACCTCCTTGTACCATTCTACCGTATCATAACTAAGTACCTATAAAGAACACTGAACCTTATCCGTGTGTGATATCTGTCTGTGGGGGGGAAGTTACTTGTCTGTACGGTCGCTGGAGACGGCTCTCCCCGGAGACCTCTCCCCCTGACCCCGGCCGGCCCTCCCGGTCCGTCTACCTTTTCTAACATTGGTGGCCAGCGGCGCGATCCGAATCAACGCGTAATCGTACAGAAAGTAGCTCACCCCACGACATAAGCACGATGTCGACCAAAGATAGCAGCTCCACCGAGAAATTCCAAATGGAGAAATTAGAAGAATACAACCACCGCGAACTGAGACAATTTTGTATAGAACTTGGCATTGCTACCACCGGCCTGAGTACCAAGGATGATCTAAAGCGCGCTCTGGAGTCATGGACAGAAACGGGGGTCACAGGACCCTCCGACCAAAGCAGCGTCACACCAGACCAAACCAGCATCACACCAGAGGGGAACGCCACGGCTCCCGAGGAGCGGGGAACGGGCCTCCTGCAAGAGGAGATCCGAGAAAGAGACAGAATCAGATTACACGAGTTGGAGATGGCACGACTCAAGATGGATGGGGAACTCAAGTTAGCGGAACAGAAACTCAACCTCGAGCATATGCGGCTTCGAGAGGAACGAGAAGAAAAGCAGAGACAGAGAGAGCTGGAAGAGAAAAAAATAACGCTCGAGCACGAGCGCCGACTAGCGGAAATAGAACTGCGCAAACAGAATAAGGAACTGGGGGTGCCTGAGCGACCACACACCCCGGGGCCAAGTGAGAAAAAAGTTCACATCCCCAAGGATGTTGTCCGCGAATATGTCCGAGAAGACGACATACAGCAGTGGTTTAAAGCCTATGAGATCGCAATGACCTCCCACCGGATCGACCGGAGTGATTGGGGAGCCGGACTTTGGGGGAGATTTATCAACGAGGGTCGCGATGCCCTGCTGCAGCTCCCCGATCACCAAATGTCGTCCTACGACCACATGAAGGCTGCCATCCTCACCCGCTACGGCCTCACGCCCGAGATGTACCGCCAGAGGTTCAGAGATTGCACCAGGATCCCAGGTACAACTTGGGTAGAATACGTGAACTATTTCAGCCAGGCATTCGAAGGTTGGATCAAGGGAAGTCAGGTCACCACGTACGAACAACTCTTCAACCTTATGGTATGGGAGCACCTGTCAAACAACTGTTTCGTCGAGCTCAGGCAGCACCTACTCGACTGTAAGCTGACCGACCCCCGGCAGCTCGCCGCCGAAGCTGACCGGTGGGAAAGCACCCGAGTGGGCCGGAGAGGGCCCCACGACCAGAACAGAGGCAACCAAGGCCAGCACCGTCCTCGGGGAGGAGGAGGGGGCCAGGGGCGAGGGAGAGACGCCTTACCAGCAACACCCGTGGCCAGCACCCCACCTCCGGCCGGCCGGGGCAACCCCCCGTTGCGGCCTGGGTACCGAGCCAACGTCACGTGCCACCGGTGCCAGCGACTAGGCCACTACGCCAATGACCCGAACTGCCCGCTAAATCAAACACCCAAGCCCCGCCAGGTAGCGGCCGCTGCCCTAGGGGAAGAGCAATCATCGGAGGGACCCGAAGAGTACGAGCCGGCCCAGCAAGGGTGGGAACCGGCCGCCATGGTCCTGGCATGCCTAGGGGGAAGAGACATGGTTCCGCGGGCTCCCCTACCCGCCAACACCAGAAAATACGGTCAGTGGGTGACCATTAATGGACAGAGAGCCGAGGCCTTGCGTGACACCGGCGCCAGCGTGACGGCCGTCCGCTGTCATCTGGTGAAGCCCGAGCAGATCCTGCCGAACATTCTCTGCCCCGTCCGCTCGGCAGATAACTCGGAGAGTATGTGTAAGATGGCCTGCGTCCCGTTTGAATGGGGAGGGGTCTCCGGCCTACTGAAGGTGACAGTCCGGGACGATGCCCCCGTGGACTGCCTCCTGGGGAATGACCTCGAGAGTTCCCCGTGGGCCACCGTCGAGAAAAGAGAGCACCTGGGGATGCTGGGCCTCCCGGACTGGGCCTGCATAACCACCCGATCCATGGCCGCCCGTGCCACTCCCCGATCAGAAGAAACCGAATGGCCAGCACCTCCGCCCCCGGTTGCCCCCGTCGAGGACAACGGCGAGTCCGACCTCCCGGACCCGACTATCGAAGCAGACGCGCAACACCAGGACCTTCCGGATCTGGCTCAGTGGCGTCAAGAGGGGGGGCCCACCCAAGAACAGTTCCGCCAGGAACAAAAGACCTGTCCCTCCCTCGAGGGACTCCGCCAACAAGCCGATACCCAAAACGCAGGGGACACCACCGGAACCCACTGGGTCTACTGGGACAACGACCTGCTCTACAGCGAGCAAAGAATCGCCGAGCTGGGGGCCGGTCGAGTTCTGGTGGTACCGCTCCGCTTCCGAGACTTTCTGCTCAACCTGGCCCACGATGTCCCCCTGGCTGGACACCTGGGCCAGGACAAAACATACAGTCGCCTGGTGACCCACTTTTTCTGGCCAAAAATGAGGAATGACGTCCTGAACCACTGCCGATCTTGCCCCACGTGCCAAGCCAGCGGGAAGAGTGGTCGGAAGCTGAGGGCCCCTCTGCAACCCTTCCCTGTGGTCACCACCCCGTTCGAGAGGGTGGGGATAGACATTGTGGGGCCTCTGGACCCCCGCACGGCACAAGGACACAGGTTCATCTTGGTACTAGTGGACCATGCCACCCGCTACCCCGAGGCGGTGCCCCTACGGACAGTGACAGCTCCGGTGGTTGGCCGGGCCCTGATGGGGATCTTCTCCAGGGTAGGCTTCCCCCGAGAAGTCGTCAGCGACCGAGGTACGAATTTCATATCTAAATACATGAAGTCCCTCTGGCAACAATGCGGGGTCACCTACAGATTCACGACCCCCTATCACCCCCAAGGGAACGGACTAGTGGAACGTTTTAACCGCACTCTCAAGGGGATGATTGGGGGATTGGAAGAGCCTCTCCGTCGCCAGTGGGATGTGCTGCTCCCGTGCCTCCTCTTCGCCTACCGAGAAGTCCCCCAGAAGTCCCTCGGCTTTAGCCCTTTCGAACTCTTGTACGGGCACCCTGTGCGGGGGCCCCTCAGCCTAGTCAAGGAAGGTTGGGAGATGGCCCCCTTAACGACCCCTCCCGACGTCTTCAAATACATCCTGGCCCTACGAAACCAGACCCGGCGCTTCAGGGAGATGGCCAAGGCGAACCTCGAGGCCAGTCAGGAGGACATGAAGAGGTGGTATGATCACAATGCCTCCTCCGTTGAATTCGAGCCTGGGCAGCAAGTATGGGTGATGTCCCCCACCGAACCATGTGCCCTGCAAGACAAGTGGACGGGGCCCTTCAAAGTGGTCGAGCGTAAAAGCCCCGTCACTTACCTCATCGACATGGGGTCCACCCGGAACCCCCTGCGGGTCCTCCACACCAACTGGCTCAAACCACACTTTGTGCGCTCCGAACTAAGCCTCCTGATGGCGACAGACAGTGGTACAGAAGAAGACTCCGAGCCCCTCCCGGATCTCTTAAAGACTCAGGAGAAGGACGGCTCCGTGGATGGGGTCCGGCTCTCCGACGCCCTCACTTCGGAGCAACGCCAGGACTGCCGGGACCTCCTGCTGCAGTTCGCTGCCCTGTTCTCCCTCACCCCCGGGGTCACCCCTTGGTGTTTGCACGACGTAGACACCGGGGACAGTCCCCCTGTCCGGCACCGGGCCTACCGCGTACCAGATCGGGTACGGGCCTGCATACAGGAGGAAGTGGCCAAGATGCTCACGATCGGGGTCATCGAGCCCTCGGACAGTCCCTGGGCCAGTCCGGTTGTATTAGTTCCCAAGGCCGCTGCCCCCGGCACCGCCCCTGAACTGAGATTCTGCGTCGACTACCGGGGCTTGAACGCTGTCACCCGGACCGACGCTCATCCCATCCCCCGAGCAGACGAGCTGATCGACCGGCTGGGGGCCGCCCGCTACCTTAGTATCTTCGACCTAACGGCGGGCTACTGGCAGATCGGCCTCACACCCAGGGCTCAGGAACGGTCAGCCTTCTCCACCCCCGATGGCCACTATCAATTTAAGGTCATGCCCTTTGGCATGAAGAATGCCCCCGCCACATTCCAACGTCTTGTGAACCAGGTCTTGGCAGGGCTCGAAGAATTCAGCGCTGCCTACCTGGACGATATCGCTGTATACAGCCGCCACTGGTCCGACCACCTCCGTCACCTCCAAGAGGTCCTCCAAGCCCTCCAGCGGGCCGGCCTCACCATTAAGGCCGGCAAGTGCCAAATTGGCCAAGGGTCTGTGACCTACCTTGGGCACCAAGTGGGAAGCGGGCTGGTGGCCCCACTACAACTTAAGATTGCTACCATCCAGTCCTGGCAGCCCCCCGTCACCCAGACCGAGGTCCGAGCCTTCTTGGGGCTCACCGGCTACTACCGGCGGTTCGTGAAGGACTACGGCAGCATCGTGGGGCCCCTCACGGGACTCACATCCAAGAATCAACCGAAGCGGGTCCACTGGACTCCTGATTGTCAAGCGGCCTTCGAGGAGCTGAAGGCCGCCCTGTGCACCGCCCCGGTGCTCCAGGCCCCCGATTACAGTCGGGAATTTGTGGTGCAGACCGACGCCTCCGACCACGGCATCGGGGCCGTCCTCTCTCAGCTGAACCCCGAAGGTCATGACCAGCCGGTGGCCTTCATCAGTCGACGTCTCCTGGCCCGAGAACAGCGTTGGAGCACCATCGAGAGGGAGGCATTTGCAGTAGTGTGGGCCCTCAAAAAGCTCCGACCCTATCTCTTCGGTACCCACTTCCGGGTACAAACCGACCACTGACCCCTGCAATGGCTGATGCAGATGCGGGGGGAGAACCCAAAACTCTTGCGCTGGTCCATTTCTCTGCAGGGAATGGACTTCACTGTGGAGCACCGGCCAGGCCAAGACCACGCCAACGCGGATGGCCTGTCCCGCTTTTTCCGCCTCGACGAAGAGAGTCCCCAAGGAGATGGGTGACTCTCCCCACCTTCAGCTGGGGGGGACGCATGTTGGACAGGCCACACAGAGGGCTTGCTCCCTCCCCGCACGACAGGGCCCGAGCTCCGGCCCACCAGGCATACCCCCGTGACAAGCCCCTGTACTCCGTCTTCCGACGGACCCTCTGCCCTCGGACCCCTACTCATCACGGGGTCCAGCCCCACCGGCTTCCCCGGCCGGGTCGAGCCGCCATCTTGGGCCCTGCACCACGCGGCCGCGTGGCCCCACCTCGACCCTAACCCCGGGCCTGGCCGGCCCCGACATCCCGGCACCACCATCCACCCAGGAGGTGAGCGGACCACTTGGCAGGTCAATGGGAGAACGAAGTGTCAAGAGCTCTTCCCCCGCCAGGTACCGATCGCCTCCAGCTCCCCCAGGCGCTGGCTCCACCCCCTGCTGGGTGTCTGGACACCTTCATCCCGGACCCTCCGACCTCCAAGTGCGAGGGTCCGGACATCAAAGGGCACCAGCCCTATAACTGAGGCAGCTCCGGAACAGGAAGGCAGTTGTATCCTGGAGTCGAGAGACACCGAGTGAACTCAACCCTGACGGTCTACTGGCGCTGCCGTAGCCCGCTCTTGTGAACCATCGTCCTGCCTGCTGGCGCTGCCGCGGCCTTCTGCAACCTTCCTCTTCCTGGGACCTGCTGGCGCTGCCGCGGCCCGTTGTAACGACCATCCTCACCGGGACCTGCTGGCGCTGCCGCGGACCGTACATCTTCCTGGGACCTGCTGGCGCTGCCGCGGCCCGTTGTATCGACCATCCTTACCGGGACCTGCTGGCGCTGCCGCGGACCGTACCTCTTCCTGGGACCTGCTGGCGCTGCCGCGGCCCGTTGTATCGACCATCCTTACCGGGACCTGCTGGCGCTGCCGCGGACCGAACCACCTTACCACCAAGCTCGAGGATTGTGAGCTCATCATCATCTCATCCGAACTACCTGATTGGTAAATAGACTGACCCGCTACCCCCTTCCCTACCTTACGAGACTCTAATCGAGGGGACCCCTGCGTCCAGACCTCCTTGTACCATTCTACCGTATCATAACTAAGTACCTATAAAGAACACTGAACCTTATCCGTGTGTGATATCTGTCTGTGGGGGGGAAGTTACTTGTCTGTACGGTCGCTGGAGACGGCTCTCCCCGGAGACCTCTCCCCCTGACCCCGGCCGGCCCTCCCGGTCCGTCTACCTTTTCTAACAGACACCTTCATCCCGGACCCTCCGACCTCCAAGTGCGAGGGTCCGGACATCAAAGGGCGCCTGCCCTATAACTGGAGCAGCTCCGGAGCAGGAAGGCAGTTGTATCCTGGAGTCGAGAGACACCGAGAGAACTCAGCCTTGACGGACTACTGGCGCTGCCGTAGCCCTATCTTGTGAACTATAGTCCTGCCTGCTGGCGCTGCCGCGGCCTTCTGCAACATCCATCCTCGTCGGGACCTGCTGGCGCTGCCGCGGCCCGTTGTAACGACCATCTTCACCGGGACCTGCTGGCGCTGCCGCGGACCGTACATCGACCATCTTCACTGGGACCTGCTGGCGCTGCCGCGGACCGTGTATCGACCATCTTCACTGGGACCTGCTGGCGCTGCCGCGGCCCGTACCAGCTAGACCACCAAGCTCGAGGATTGTGAGCTACCCACCATACCATCTCAACTACCATACTGGTAACCAGACTGTCCCGCTACCCCCTTTTCCCATCTTGAGAGACTTGAATCGAGGGGACTCCTGAGTCCAGACCTCCTTGTACCTTTTCATCGTACCTTAAGAAGTGCTTATAAAGAACGCTAACTCATCTCCTTGTGTGGTATCTGTCTGTGGGGGGGAAGTTATTTGTCTGTACGATCACTGGAGACGGCTCTCCCCGGAGACCTCTCCCCTTGTCCTCGGCCGACCCTCCCGGTCCGTCTAACATTGGTGGCCAGCAGCGCAATCCGAATCAACGCGTAATCGTACAGAGAGTAGCTCACCCCACGACAAAACCACGATGTCAGCCAAAGATAGCGGTTCCACTGAAAAGTTCCAAATGGATAAGTTGGAAGAATATAGCCACCGCGAACTTAACAATTCTGCATGGAACTAGGCATTGCTACCACCGGCCTGAGTACCAAAGATGATTTGAAGCGCGCCCTTGAGTCGTGGGCAGAAACTGGGATCGCCGGATCCTCCGACCAAAACAGTGTCGCACCAGAGGGGAACGCCACGACTCCCGAGGAGCGGGGAACGGGCCTCTCGCAGGAGGAGATCCAGGAAAGAGAAAGGACCAGATTACACGAGTTGGAAATGGCACGACTCAAAATGGACGGTGAACTAAAGTTAGCCGAGCAGAAACTAAATCTAGAGCATCTGCGGCTCCGAGAGGAACGAGAAGAAAAACAGAGACAGAGAGAGCTTGAGGAAAAAAGAATAACACTCGAACACGAGCGCAAACTGGCGGAAATAGAACTTCGGAAACAGAATAGAGAACCGGGGGTGCCTGAGCGACCGCACACCCCAGGGGCAACCGAGAAAAAAGTCCACATCCCCAAGGATGTTGTCCGAGAGTATGTCCGAGAAGACGACATACAGCAGTGGTTCAAAGCCTACGAGATCGCCATGACCTCCCACCGGATCGACCGGAGTGATTGGGGAGCCGGACTATGGGGGAGGTTCGTCAACGAAGGTCGCGATGCCCTGTTGCAGCTCCCAGATCACCAAATGTTGTCCTACGACCACATGAAGGCTGCCCTCCTCACCCGCTACGGCCTCACACCCGAGATGTACCGCCAGAGGTTCAGAGATTGCACCCGGATCCCGGGTACAACTTGGGTGGAGTACGTAAACTATTTCAGCCGAGTCTTCGAGGGTTGGATCAAGGGGAGCCATGTAACGACCTACGAACAACTCTTTAACCTTATGGTATGGGAACACCTGTCGAACAACTGTTTCGTCGAGCTCAGGCAGCACCTCCTCGACAGTAAATTGACTGACCCCCGGCAGCTCGCCGCTGAAGCTGACCGATGGGAAAGCACCCGAGTGGGCCGGAGAGGACCACACGAGCAGAACCGAAGCAACCAAGGCCAGCACCGTCCTCGGGGAGGAGGAGGAGGCCAGGGGCGAGGGAGAGACACCCTCCCGGCAACACCCGTGGCCAGCACCCCGCCCCCGGCCGGCCGGCCGGGGAAACCCCCCGATGCGTCCAGGGTTCCGAGCCAATGTCACGTGCCACCGATGCCAGCGAGTCGGCCATTACGCCAATGACCCGAGCTGCCCGCAGAACCAAACGCCCAAACCCCGCCAGGTAGCTGCTGCCGCCCTGGGGGAAGAACGACTATCAGAGGAACAGGAAGAGTATGAGCCGGCCCAGCAAGAGTGGGAACCGGCCGCCATGGTTCTAGCGTGCCTAGGGGGAAAAGACATAGTCCCGCGGGCTCCCCTACCCGCCAACACCAGGAAATACGGTCAGTGGGTGACCATTAATGGGCATCGGGCCGAGGCCTTACGTGACACAGGCGCCAGTGTGACGGCCGTCCGCTGTCACCTGGTGAAACCCGAGCAGATCCTGCCGAACATTCTCTGCCCCGTCCGCTCAGCCGACAATTCCGAAAGTCTGTGTCAAATGGCCTGCGTCCCCTTCGAATGGGGAGGGGTCTCCGGCCTGTTGAAAGTGACGGTCCGGGATGATGCCCCCGTGGACTGCCTCCTGGGGAATGACCTTGAGAGTTCCCCGTGGGCCACCGTCGAGAGAAGAGAGCACCTGTGGATGCTGGGCCTCCCGGATTGGGCCTGCGTAACCACCCGGTCCATGGCCGCCCGTGCCGTCCCCCGACCAGAAGAACCGGAATGGCCAGCACCTCCGCCCCCGGTCGCCCCAGTAGAAGACAACGACGAGGCCAACCCCCCGGAACCAACGACCGAAGGGGACGCGCAACCCCAGGACCTCCCCGGCCTGGCTCAGTGGCGTCAAGAAGGGGGGCCCACCCAAGAACAGTTCCGCCAGGAGCAAAAGACCTGCCCCTCCCTCGAGGGACTCCGCCAACAAGCCAGCGCCCAGAGCGCAGGGGACTCCACCGGAACTCACTGGGTCTACTGGGAGAACGACCTGCTATACAGCGAACAGAGAATCGCAGAGCTAGGGGCCGGTCGAGTACTGGTGGTACCTCTCCGCTTCAGAGACTTCCTGCTCAACCTGGCCCACGATGTCCCCCTGGCTGGACACCTGGGCCAAGACAAAACTTACAGTCGCCTAGTGACCCACTTTTTCTGGCCGAAGATGCGGAACGACGTCCTGAACCACTGCCGGTCCTGCCCCACGTGCCAGGCCACCGGGAAGAGTGGCCGTAAGCTGAAAGCCCCTCTACAACCCTTCCCAGTGGTCACCACCCCGTTCGAGAGGGTAGGAATAGACATTGTGGGGCCCCTGGACCCCCGCACGGCACAAGGACATAGGTTCATCCTGGTACTGGTGGACCACGCCACCCGCTACCCCGAGGCGGTGCCTCTTCAAACTGTAACAGCTCCGGTGGTTGGCCGGGCCCTAATGGGGATCTTCTCCCGGGTGGGCTTCCCCCGAGAAGTCGTCAGCGACCGAGGCACGAACTTCATCTCCAAATACATGAAGTCCCTCTGGCAACAGTGCGGGGTCACCTACCGATTCACGACCCCCTATCACCCCCAAGGGAACGGACTAGTGGAGCGATTCAACCGCACTCTCAAGGGGATGATTGGGGGATTGGAAGAGCCCCTCCGTCGCCAGTGGGATGTACTACTCCCGTGCCTCCTCTTCGCCTACCGAGAAGTTCCCCAGAAGTCCCTCGGTTTTAGCCCTTTCGAACTCCTGTACGGGCACCCTGTGCGAGGGCCCCTCAGCCTAGTCAAAGAAGGTTGGGAGATGGCCCCCCTAAAGACCCCTCCAGACGTCTTCAAGTACCTCCTGGCCCTACGCAATCAGACCCGGCGCTTCAGGGAGATGGCCAAGACAAACCTCGAGGCCAGCCAGGAAGACATGAAGAGATGGTATGATCACAATGCCTCCTCCGTCGAGTTCGAACCTGGTCAACGAGTGTGGGTGATGTCCCCCACCGAACCATGTGCCTTGCAAGATAAGTGGACGGGGCCCTTCAAGGTGGTCGAGCGCAAAAGCCCCGTCACTTACCTCATCGACATGGGGACCCCCCGGAACCCCCTTCGGGTCCTCCACACCAACAGACTCAAACCACACTTTGTGCGCTCAGAACTCAGCCTCCTGATGGCTACGGACAGTGGGGCAGAGGAGGACTCCGAACCCCTCCCGGATCTCCTGAAGACTCAGGAGAACGACGGTTCCGTGGACGGGGTCCGGCTCTCCGATGCCCTCACCCCAGAGCAACGCCAGGGCTGCCGGGACCTCCTGCTGCGGTTCGCTTCACTGTTCTCCCTCACTCCCGGGGTCACCCCTTGGTGCCTGCACGACGTGGACACCGGGGACAGTCCCCCTATCCGACACCGGGCCTACCGCGTACCAGATCGGGTACGGGCCTGCATACAAGAGGAAGTGGCCAAAATGCTCACGATCGGGGTCATCGAGCCCTCGGACAGTCCCTGGGCCAGCCCGGTTGTATTGGTCCCCAAAGCCGCTGCCCCCGGCACCACACCTGAACTGAGATTCTGCGTCGACTACCGGGGCTTGAACGCTGTCACCCGAACCGACGCTCATCCTATCCCCCGAGCGGATGAATTGATCGACCGGCTGGGGGCCGCCCGCTACCTCAGTATCTTCGACCTAACAGCGGGCTACTGGCAGATCGGTCTCACACCCCGGGCTCAAGAACGGTCCGCCTTCTCTACCCCCGATGGCCACTACCACTTCAAGGTCATGCCCTTCGGCATGAAGAACGCCCCCGCTACATTTCAACGTCTTGTGAACCAGGTCTTGGCGGGGCTCGAAGAGTTCAGCGCTGCCTACCTGGACGATATCGCTGTATACAGCCGCCACTGGTCCGACCACCTCCTCCACCTCCAGGAGGTCCTACAGGCCCTCCAGCGGGCCGGCCTCACGATTAAGGCCGGCAAATGCCAAATTGGTCAAGGGTCCGTGACCTACCTGGGGCACCAGGTGGGAAGCGGACTGGTGGCCCCACTGCAACTTAAAATTGCTGCCATCTAGTCCTGGCAGCCCCCCGTCACCCAGACCGAAGTCCGAGCCTTCTTGGGGCTCACCGGCTACTACCGGCGGTTCGTGAGGGACTACGGCAGCATTGTGGGGCCCCTCACGGGTCTCACGTCCAAGAACCAACCGAAGCGGATTAACTGGACCCCCGATTGTCAAGCGGCCTTCGAAAAGCTGAAGGCCGCCCTGTGCACCGCCCCTGTGCTCCAGGCCCCCGATTACAGTCGGGAATTCGTGGTACAGACAGACGCCTCCGACCACGGCATCGGAGCGGTTCTTTCCCAAGTGAACCCCGAGGGTCATGACCAGCCGGTGGCCTTCATCAGCCGACGTCTCCTGGCCCGAGAACAGCGCTGGAGCACAATCGAGAGGGAGGCCTTCGCAGTGGTGTGGGCCCTCAAAAAGCTCCGGCCCTATCTCTTCGGTACCCACTTCCGGGTACAAACAGACCATAGACCCCTGCAGTGGCTGATGCAGATGCGGGGGGAGAACCCAAAACTATTGCGCTGGTCCATCTCCCTGCAGGGAATGGACTTCACCGTGGAGCACCGACCGGGTCAAGACCACGCCAACGCAGATGGCCTGTCACGCTTCTTCCGCCTTGACGAGGAGAGTCCCCAAGAAGATGGGTGACTCTCCCCGCCTTCAGCTGGGGGGGACGCATGTTGGACAGGCCACACGAAGGGCTTGCTCCCTCCCCGCATGACAGGGCCCAAGCCCCGGCCCGCCAGGCGTGACCCACGAGAATCACCCGCACCCCGTCTCCCGACGGAACTCCTGCCCTCGGACCTCCATGTATCACGGGCCCAAGCCACCACCGGCTCCCTCGGCCGGATCAAGCCGCCATCTTGGGCCCTGCGCCGCGAGGCCGCGTGGCCTCCACCCAACCCTAACCCCGGGCCTGGCCGGCCCCGTCATCCCGGCACCACCATCCACCCGGGAGGTGAGCGGACCACTTGGCAGGTCAATGGGAGAACGAAGCGCCAAGGACTCTCCCCCGCCAGGTGCCGATCGCCTCCAGTTTCCCCAGGCACCGGCTCCACCCCCCGCTGGGTGTCTGGACACCTTCATCCCGGACCCTCCGACCTCCAAGTGCGAGGGTCCGGACATCAAAGGGCGCCTGCCCTATAACTGGAGCAGCTCCGGAGCAGGAAGGCAGTTGTATCCTGGAGTCGAGAGACACCGAGAGAACTCAGCCTTGACGGACTACTGGCGCTGCCGTAGCCCTATCTTGTGAACTATAGTCCTGCCTGCTGGCGCTGCCGCGGCCTTCTGCAACATCCATCCTCGTCGGGACCTGCTGGCGCTGCCGCGGCCCGTTGTAACGACCATCTTCACCGGGACCTGCTGGCGCTGCCGCGGACCGTACATCGACCATCTTCACTGGGACCTGCTGGCGCTGCCGCGGACCGTGTATCGACCATCTTCACCGGGACCTGCTGGTGCTGCCGCGGCCCGTACCAGCTAGACCACCAAGCTCGAGGATTGTGAGCTACCCACCATACCATCTCAACTACCAGACTGGTAACCAGACTGTCCCGCTACCCCCTTTTCCCATCTTGAGAGACTTGAATCGAGGGGACTCCTGAGTCCAGACCTCCTTGTACCTTTTCATCGTACCTTAAGAAGTGCTTATAAAGAACGCTAACTCATCTCCTTGTGTGGTATCTGTCTGTGGGGGGGAAGTTATTTGTCTGTACGATCGCTGGAGACGGCTCTCCCCGGAGACCTCTCCCCTTGTCCTCGGCCGACCCTCCCGGTCCGTCTAACAGGGGGTATGCACCGTACATACGGGGGTGGGGGTACGCACCGTACATACAGGGGTGGGGGTATGCACCGTACATGCGGGGGGTACGCAACGTACATGTGGTGGTGGGGGTACGCACCGTACATACGGGGTATGCACCGTACATACGGGGGTGGGGGTACGCACCATACATACGGGGGTGGGGGTATGCACCGTACATGCGGGGGGTACGCACCGTACATGCGGGGGTGGGGGTATGCACCGTACATACGGGAGTGGGGGTACGCACCGTACATGCGGGGGTACGCACTGTACATGCAGGGGTGGGGGTACGCACCGTACATGCAGGGGGTATGCACCGTACATGTGGGGGTGGGGGTATGCACCGTACATACGGGGGTGGGGGTACGCACCGTACATACAGGGGTGGGGGTATGCACCGTACATGCGGGGGGTACACAACGTACATGTGGTGGTGGGGGTACGCACCGTACATACGGGGGTGGGGGAACACACCGTACATGCGGGGGGTACACACCGTACATGCGGGGGTGGGGTGGGGGTACAGTGCGTACAGGTACAGGGCTGTGGTACGGAGGTGGGGTATGGCGCGTACATGTATGGGTGCTGGGGTATGGTGCGGATATGGGGGGAGCTGGGGGTACGGTGCAGATGTACGCGGGAGGGGTGGGGAGTGGGGGGCCGTGCGACTCGTACCCCTCGCCCAGGTGTGCCCGGGGTAGGGGTGGTACACAGTTCGCTCCGTACGGGACGTTTTACATGCGTTTGTATAATCGGACGGACGGTACGGATCGTACTTGTGCGCTCGGACTTCAGTTTTACGAATCATACGTAAAACTGTCCGGGGATGTGTCGTACACTTTTCCCGACGATATTCGGACGTAAAAACTTTCCGACGCACTCTCGTAGACTTTTCCCAACGCTATTCGTAGATATTTTTCACATACGAACCGTACTTGGCAGTTTGTACGGGTCGTACGCAAATTATTTTTAACGGATCGGAATCGGCACCTTAGTGTAGAACCTCCCATTTGCTTTTTAATTGCCGGTAAAACTGGCCTGAAGAACACTACTACATCTTAGATTAAAAATCTTTGATTATATATGTTCAGAAAAACCAAATAGACAAAGCAGTTTCAAAGAAAACTTGCAAAGAAATGGCAGAGATTAGAGGAAATAGCGTCTGGCAGAAGAAAACAACATTTCATGTCCTGGCACTTACTCATATTGTCAGCAGTTTCTGCCTGATAGGTGCTGTAGTAACGGTGTTTGGTGATTGGTTGGGTGGAGGTGGATTTGGACTCGCAACTTGATCAGGATGTCTTAAACACAGGAGTTGAGATCATGAACTGAGGTTTTTCTTGAAGAGATTAATCGGGATTCTGAGATCCAAACAACAGTAACTTAAGAGATTCTTAAATGAAGAGTTTCTTCACATAAATTAATGTATTATATAGTGAAAAGTATTAACCAAACTGGCAGTAAACTGCAGGCTCCCATACCCTACCTATGCCAGTTCAGAGGTATTTAGTCTTTTGCACAGTATTAGTCTTGTGCAAAAATATGAATGTGAACTCTCAAACTTAGCTCTCTTACTCATTGTTTTACAGAAGAGTTGGTTCCTTTGAATCATCATTTAGAATGTGGAGCCCATGCTTGTGAATACATTCCCTTTTGTGATCATCATTGAAACAGGACTTTTCATAAAATATGGCTAGTAGTGTGCACTAGGAAGGGTGTAGAATGAGGAGGGCTAGCTACTTACCCAATAGTTGTAGGAAATACTTAGGGTGGTTTTGTTGTTTTTTACCTGGAAAATCCCAAAAGCATGTTTAGGATTAACAAAGGCAATTGTGATGTATTTATCACACTTAAAAAACTAGAAACATATTCATGCAAGCATACCAGAAATTCATCAAAATGCACACCTAACTATATTTTGTGTTTTTTACAGGAAATACAAGAAACTCCTCAAGATTGCATTGCCCTAGGTTCCATAAGGGGTGTCTTAATTAGACACAGCAACTAAGGCTCCTCTTGAGTAGTTAATTTAAATATAAACTTACTAAATGGCTTACACAGCACAGAGCTGATGATAAAAATGTCCACTACCAATATCCAATCACATCAGGTTTAGAAGTATCTAATGTGTGAACTCCAATTATCACAAATGATTATCAAATTTGATGACAACAAGAAAGATTATAGTACAGTCATTGAACTCATTTAAATCATAAGAAGGGACATCTCATCCGTTTGTTTTATAAAAGGCATCTCATTAGAAAGTAATTTCATTGAAAGGAACACCATATGGAATGGACAAGCCTTTATTATTACGTGTAAAAATAATACAATAACTTTAAAATCTCACAAATAAAATACGATTCCTTGCTCACTGCAATTATATTTACTGCCATTCAGTGTATCTATCAGACCCTTTCCACCATTACCTCCCTCCCTACTTGCCTAACCATCTATTAATCTTGACTCCTGCACTGTTCCACTGCACTTTTCCATGATGTTTGGACTCCCCTTTCTGCCAACCTGCCCCTTCCTTCCTTATTTCTCCAATCACCTTTCCTGTCAGGGTGTTCCAGACCAACCAGGAGCAAGACATGCCTTTCTTCTCCTTCATGAAAGCTCGTCAATGCTCCTTTCCATCAGACTACTAGTAGTGTTACAAAAAGCCACATTATGGCATGGCTCAGATAGCTAGCCAGAAAAAAAGGAATCTGCCTTTTACTTCTACTATGATAATATCTGCAGGATGGGACCACAATAATGAGAAGATGCTTACCCTGAGGATCTTTGGAAAGAAGTAGCATATCTTCACTTCCTGGAAAATATAAAAGAATGTAATGGGTTTCACACAATAGTATACCGTGATTATGCAGAGGTTAGCTAGATTAAATCTCCTTTACATTTTGTATAACATCTTTTTCAGCACACAAGAAGTCATCTACAGCAATATCAGAATTCCCATTTATCTAGTGTTAGGACAGTGCCCCCACAGTACTGGTGATTTGATTACAAAGCAGCAATTCATCAAATACAAAGTCTCAACACCTCATCCTGCCCCTAAAGGCACCACAGAATATGCTAAAAAGTGTTTGCATTGTTCACAATATTTCTGTAATTTAAATTAGATATTAGGGATTATTCACAAACTGATTTTCGTAGTACATTTAGTAGTACTACAATAAAATTACTAAAGTGCAACAAAATGTCGAGCATCACACATGGCCAACCCCTAATACTCCAACACTCTCTTCAAGAAAATAATGGAGGTGAGATGTAAAATAAAACCTCATAGGAAATAATGTTAAACTACATTCAAAAAATATTTTTATGTCAAAGTCTTATGTATATTGATGCTATATATGCATTTTAAATGTAGAATAACATGAAAAAAACATTGAACACCAACAACATAATTATGAACTATATTTTTAATTAATTGCAATATACTAAATTAAATATAAAAATGTTTTCTGATATTTAAATTGAAAAATAAATTTCCACCTAAAGTTGAAAATATTTTTGTAATTAGGCAGTTAAATGACAGAAAAGTGGTGCAGAGAATTAATTAAAAGTAGTTTAACTATGTTTTAATAAAAAATAATGTTACATTGATTTCATAATTAAAAAAGGTGTCAAACTTTTTTCTACTAACAAAAATATGTATTATTTGTAGATAGTTTTCTTAACATTACATTATATGTTTTTATATTTTATTGTTTTTATTAAAATACAATATGCACATCAAGAGCTGCAATACAGCCTACCATGGTAAAATCCCCTGTATTCCAGTACTATACAGCAAGAATAATCTTAACTGGCACATAGCATAAATTGACTAGTAAACTGACCAATCATACAGTGGTAGAGTGTCCTGGGACATGACTGTTCACATAAGACATACCACAGAAACAGTTCTTAAAAAGGGGTGTGAGGCATTGAATATATGAGCATAGCTAAATATTGGCAACCAGAATCTGGCATAACAGATCTGTTCAAGGCAATAATGTAGGCGCGTCTACACAGAGGTATCAAACAGGTATGATTTTAGCGGTATTCATATGTCTCCTGGTCTGGCTGTGGGCATCATGATTTGCGCATATAGCTCTAGATATGCATTACAGTATAGGAAGAATTCCAACTAGAATATTTTTTATGAGTGGTAGAGATCCCTCCACACAGACAAGCAGCACCATCTTAGGGTCCAATTGGAATGCACCCCCAATCATATTACACAAAGCAGAGATAGCCTTACCCCAGAAAGTTTGTGCAGGGCTACATACCCAGGCCCTGCACAATATAGAAAATCTGCATCTGGGTGCCATACCTGATGCAGTTATGCAGTTTGAATCCAGTTGAGGACATTAATTCCATAAGCTCTTAGGGGTGCAATAAACTAAAATCAAATATTTACAATGAATAATGTGAAGTCTACTGCTCGGAGAGAGATGACAGTTTGTTTACAAGAGATTCCCCATACTGCACATGGTATCACCGCCCACAACTCAGTCTATGAGCCAACACTGGCCAGGTGGTCACCACACAGTGCTTCATCTTGCATTGAATAGTATCGGATGGCTATAACACGTTTTGTGAAGGTTACAGATAAGAGTTTTTCTAAAGTAATGAAAGTATCAGGCTCGGAGGGTAAAGAGGGTCACACAGGCCCATAGGCCCTGTGGAGAGAATAATATAGAAAAATATCTAGGGATAAGCACAGGAAGCTGTCTGGCAATGTCTTGAATTTGCCATTGTCGAATAGGCTGTTGCAGGCCAAGAGATCAATGAAACACAATTGGTTTGCCCCATGTGTTAAAGGAAGCTTTGTGTGATGAGATAGGGTGAGCTGAGGTGAATAAAGTATCTCATGACCAGCCTCTCTCACTATGTATCCCATACCCAAAGTGCACATGCAGTGGTATCTGGGTGCCATATTCTACACGGCTAAAGACCCAATCAATGACTAGAATGGTGGGGGGGTGGGTACATTATCTGATTCAGCAGCAGTGTTTGGTAAATAATGGAATGGGTTAAACCAATAATAGGCAAAGGGCACCTGTACCCACAAACAGTACTGCTCAAAGTCTGGTGCCTCGAATCCCTCATGGTAAGCGGGTAGTGTCAGCATGTTCCACCTAACTCTGGAATCCTTTCCAGCTCATGCCAACCCGATAATCTGAGATCAGAGTATTGAGAAAAATGACTCTTTGAGAACAATAGAGATATTCACAAAATTTACCAAAGTAATTGTAATAGGACAACCATTTTCACCAGGCCAATATGCCCTGCTAGAAGACAGCAGGAGAGATAACCAGCAAGTTATCTTTTTTGTTTAAACAAATGTTATTGGCATTTATAATTGCAGTTCCAGTATAATTGAGAGACCGGGACATAAATCTCACCAGTATGATGTAGCCATAGAAGATACCACTAGTCCCCACTGTTGCGTTAGCTTTTTGGACATAGAAGCATGATATAAAATACAATATTAGAGGAATCACAGCAATTCCAAACTATGTGTTGTGCCATGGTGCATTAATATCTTGGTGCAAGTTATATGTTTTGATAATTTGACCAGAGTATCACCCTAGTTTTCTCTGATTATCAAAGATGGGTACTTTGTTCCCGGGACCGCAGAGACCGCGTCACTTATATCACGGACTGAATCTATAGGACTATATCTCTGAAACCTCGCCTTGAAAAAGCCCTCGGCCAACTGGCCACCGGGCAGAACACAATAAAAAAATGGCAACCACTGCCTAGTGAGAACTACAATATATAACTCTTGGAAATTATTATTCCGGAAATTACATCAGGATTAAGAGGCGCAGACCTCCAACCACAACTCGAATTTCTCTGATTACCAGATTACCAGATTGATGTCCCTGTTGATCGAAATCCCCAAACATTTATGTGCACTCTGTGACCATATCAGTGGGGATTCTGGTATGAATCAAACTATGTTGACAGTTAGGGTGAAGATTTTAGGTATGCTCTAATCAATAATCATTCCTAACAGCGCCACAAATCATATTAATTCTCTCATTATTGTGCTGAGGAAGCCGCCCAGGCTTCTCGGTTATTTGTCATGCCATCTGCATAGAGAGAGGATTAGATTACAGCTGGTATCTCTAAGGACATTTCTGGAGTAGGGCTGCTGGAGCTTTGCTAAAAAGGGTCTGAAGGCTTTTGCAAAAAGGATAGGTGACAAAAGGCACCCCTGTCAGGGTCCATGTGAGATGGCTATAGCCTGTGAGGTGCAATTATTATATTGAATGCAGGCTATGGGGGAATTATACAATAACCTGAGGCACTCCAAAAATCAGCACAAATCAGACAGCCATACTAAGGGCATAATTTACAAAAGAATGACGCAGTGGGGTGCCGCAGGCCATTTTGATGCACCAACCTGCATCATTTTAAAAGCACAGGGATGCGTCATATTAACAATACGATTCATACCTGTGCTTTCCCCTGTGCTGGAGCACTATTGGCTGCCACACACCAGTGCAGGCACCCTTGCATCATGTTGCAAGGGTGCCTGCATTGCTGGAATTCATGTTTTTGTACAGGAAGGGACACCTATCGGAACAAAGACAATCATTGATGACATTTTCCTCTTTCTATGCATGCTGAAGAAAGAAAAGTATTTCTCCTCGTTGCACCACTCGGTGTATGATTCTGACTCATTCCCAGCTTTACCAAATTTTGTAAATCTGAGAATGTCTCAGGTTCCATGGATGTTGTGTGGGAACACACACAACAACACCCATGGAAGGTCCCTTCTAACCAGAGTAATGCATGAAAGGGGCTCATATATACAAGGCCATGAAAAATCACACAGGGTGACTTCACGTGGCCTTGTAAAAATGGGCAGGCACTTTGCACCATCGCTGCATCATAAAAAGTGACACACTGGAGGCACAATGGCCTTGTAAAGGAGGACCTGAGTATACTCAGTATGGTAAACATTCCCATTCCAAGGAATCAAATGCCTTTAAGTCATCCAGAAAAACAGCTATGGCATCCAAGCTGAGCTGTAGGGTTTGAGTCTCACAAAAAGAGACATGCATTGTATACAGTTGACCTTCCTGGGATCAACCCCAATTTGTCCAGGATCACAGAATCAGGGAGGAGGAGGGCTAAACGGTTTGTGACAAGCTTTGCCGGAATCTTCACATCACAACTTGGTATTGTAAGTTACTGAAGCAATCCTTACACTAAAGAAGGATGTTAGACCTGTCAGACTTAGGGTCGTTTTCCTCAAACATTTTGCCTGCTTACCTCCTCTTTTTGCTGATTCTTTTCATTGGCCTTAGGACTCTGAGCCCTTTACAATTGCTAACCAGTGCTAAAGTGTATTTGCATCTCTCCTGTGCATGATAACATCAGGGAATAAACAATTGGCATATTTAATTTATTTGTAAGTCCCTTGTATAGTGGACAGAGCCTGAATGTGCAGTTTTACTGTCACATCTACTTGGCATTTGAAACCCTTTGCCAAGTCTCAAACTCCCCTTATAATACACATAAGTTACCCCTAAGGTAGGCCCTATGTAGCCCATAGGGCAGGGTGCTATGTAAGTGAAAGATAGGACATGCACTTTCAAGTTTTGCATTTCTTGGTAGTGAAAAACACCTAAATATGTTTTTCACTACTGTGAGGCCTACCCCTCTTATAGGTTACCATTTGTAACTCCTTAATACACTTTTAAGCTGTGTTCCTTGATCAGAAAGGGTTAGCTGTGTTGTGTTTCATATCTTTGGAACAGTGATGGCAAATTTGCTTTACTAATAAAGTTGGATTTGACCGTAATAATTTAGAAATGCTACTTTTAGAAAGTGGAGATTTCTCTGCTCTTACAGCTCTGTGTACCTGCAGCCCAGTGCTTAATTTGAGCCAGTGGTTTCAGGTGCTCCACACCAGCACTTAATTTGTGTCCGGTGCTCGGTACTGGCACTTCATTGTCAAAACCGCACTTAAGACAGTCAGCCATATGGTGGTGCTGCTCATCTGATTTAGAGGTGAGCCGAACAATGGTTGTTTATGAATGCAATATACATTAGGAATTGCTAATACCAGAGTTCCCAGCCATTCCTTTAGCTTTGGGGACCTGGAATAAACTGAACTGTCACGCTTGCGGGCGGGAAAGATGGTTAGTAGTTGTTTTGACAGCAATGACAGGGGCGATGGGTGTTGCAAGCTGCAGTTGCCTCCTGGTCAGCGCCCTGGCACTTATTATTTTACAAATTAAGCACTGTTGCAGCCTATCTCCAATACATGTCTGGGGTCGGTTATGTTAATGTTCAAAATACTTATACAGCGTGAGAACTCCCATGGTTTCTCATTGACATTCCCTCTGGACAGCCACAAAAACAGAACAGTTAGGTGTGTCTGAGTACTCATCTGCATTCTGATGGCTCTTCCTGAGCGGGAAGGGCTGACACACCTGAAAAGACAAGGTCCTGATCTCACACAAAGGGCTTATTACCCCATACAGATAGTCTGGAGCCAGGGTTGATAAGAAAGAGCTTTTGTGCACTTCAAAGACCCTTCAGTCAGCCCCACTTCAATAGCACAAATTGGAATAAGTAGAGGGTTTCCGACCCCACCAAATCAGACACTGCTGGACCTACAACTGTACTCAGTCATAAGAACTGCTGTGCTGCAGCAAGGACTGACATTCTGCAGGGCTGCTGACCTGGAAGGCTTGCTTTTCTTCTGTTCTGCCTTGCTGCCTGCTGCTCTCTGACCCTGCGAGGATAGTTGGACTCTGCCTTGCCACTGAAGTGATATCCAAGGGCATGTTGGCTTGCCTCCTGTTGCTTCAGACTCAGGGAAATCAAAGTCTCTACACCTGCTCATGTGCCTGGTTCACTGGAAGTGGTCCCAGATACTTGCACCAGCGAAATCGATGCATCTCCAGTCTGCGTATAGCAGAACCAGTACATCAACACTGTTGCATGAATAAAATTGGAGCATCGCACTCTGAACCACTGCATTGCATCTGGAAATGCCACTTTGGAATCTACGCATGGCTGCCCCTACTTGGAGAAGATCAACGCATTGCCCCTCCAGTGTGGGTTAACTTAACGTATCGCATTCGGAACCATTACACATGGAATGATGCTTCTCTCAATGGACGACGCATCACCACTACTGCATGGAGAAATCCAGCGCACACACCCCAACTGTGTGGAATCATCGATGCATCTCATACAGCAACCAGGATTAAGATACTTTGCTCAGCGGGCCCTGCATGGGTTCTACAGCCGGCCTGCACTCCAGTGCAGGCAGCCTGAACTCTTGACTTTGTCCTGGTCCAGAGCAACCAACTAACTCTTTGAAAGCTTTTTGCTTCTAAGGGCTATTTTTGCAATTAATTTTTAAAAATTGATTCTTGAATTCTACTTATTGGATTTTTGTTGTTTTGTCCTTGTTATATATATGAAATCATAATCTATCTTTGTAGTGTGGTCTTTTTTGTGGTGCTCTCATTGTGTTACTGTGTGTGTTACACAAATACTTTACACATTGCCTCTTTAGTGTAGCCTGACTGCGGTGTGCCAAGCTACCAGAGGGTGAGCATAGGTATGCTTTTAGTTTGTGTCTTACTTACCCTGACTAGAGTGGTGGTCCCCACTTGAACAGGATACATAACTCTGCCAACTAGAGACCCAATTTCTAACAAAGTACTGTAATGATTGAAGTGCATATGGCAGAAGCATTATCTGTTAAATGTTATCCAAAGATTCGAAGAGGACAGCAGAATTCATCATAGGGCCTGTAGATCTGCCTGGGTGGCCTATTACGCAAACAGAATTGAGACAACTAGTAACTCCCCTAAATAAGCCTTTCAGATAGTTAAATCTCTCCTGGGCCCCTCACATGGGCCACCTTGTCTATCCCTGCCTCATAAGGATTGTAATAAACAAATAGAATGTGTCTGCAATAAGGTATCTAGCATCCACTCTACCTTTGATGACTTGGCTACATCACAATATGTCACCACCACTTGCAAAAGCCCAACAGAGACACTGACCTCTTTTCAACCCCTTGAACCTGAGACGTTTTAGCTCTATCTACAGCCATTAAATCCAGCTTGCCCTCCAAACTTTTACAACCTGAGAAGTTAAGCAAGGTAAGCAGCACCCTCTCCCTGATCCTTATTGATCTGCTGAACTCTTCTTTGGCGTATGGCATGGTTCCTAATGTATGGAAGCATGCTATGGTACTTTGCCTGATAAGAAAAGCCAACTTCACTCCAAATCCAGTTTTCCCGCGGAACACAGAACTGAATCTGCACTGTTAGGCATTACGGAAATTCTGAGACAAGAATTGGATAAAGTAGGATCTGTGGCTTGAATCCTGTTGGATTTAAGTGCCGCCTTCGACACCGTCTCTCATCAGTTGCTTCTTCAGAGATTTGCCACGGCTGGGGTTCAAGATCTTGCTTTATCCTGGTTTGAGTATTTTTTGGAAGGTCGCGCATTTCTGTTTGCTGCCCAACCTTATAAACAGCAGTTTTCAACCTACCCCATGGAGTTCCTTAAGGCTCCTCCTTGAGCCCTACTTTATTCAATATATACATGTGACAATTGGCAATATATTGGAAATGTTTCACCTAACTCCTATTCGTACGCTGATGACACGTACATTTTAATCTCACTCTCCGCAATGGGTGATAGTAACGCTTCCAGTATAGTTCCCTGTCTTAAAGAAGTGGCAGATTTGATGCATCTTAACTGCCTAAACCTAAATAGCAGTAAAACAGAGGTGCCCCCACTGTGGGCCAGATGAGCTGGGCAATTGCCTATCACCCAGTCAGTGGATCAAAGACTTTGGCTTCTGACTGGATATCAAGTTGACCATGGACCAGCAAATTACTAACATAGCTGCGAGCTGTTTTGGAATGCTTAGATGTTTGGGAAAGATCCTGTGGCATTTACTCTGCATACGCAAAAGATTGTGGTACAGGGTTGAATAATTTCAAGATTGGATTATGCCAATGTGCTTTACTTGGTTGTCACATGGTCTTGGATAAAGAGGCTGCAGACCAGAATGTGTCCGCCTGCTTATTTTGCCTTACCCCGTGCAATGACTCTGTCTCCCAACACCTACGCCACTTGCACTGGCTCCATATATTGGAACGCATCCAGTATAAGGCACTCTCTTACATTCATAGAGCCAAGCATTAGGCTGGTGAGCTTTACACACACTCTCTTATACACCCTTATATTCCCAAGCTGGAACTTCGATCTGGTAAATCCAACCTGCCTATCATTCTAATTAAACTGCTCAGGATTCCTAGCTTCTCTAAGGCGAGGATAGGCAGCCGAGCTTTCTCTGTGAGAACTGCATCACTCTGGAATTCCATGCCTGTCCATCTTCCTATGATAGAGTCAGAATCAGAATTTAGGAGAGTGCAGAAAACCAGGCTCTTTAGCCTCCCGTAGTTCTCCCCTTTTTCCTCACTGAAACTGCATTTAGCCCCGGGACACCTCCGTTGGAGATAGCCGTGCACTTTATAAATGACATTTACTTACTTATTTACTAAAGCAAGGAGGTGGATTTTTTCTTTATCTGGGCCCTAAAAAATAAAAGGACTTTCTAGCCGAGCTTTGGCTATGCAACTGATAAGCACTGTTTGAGAAATCTCTTAAGCTCTAGCTATCCTGAATCCATGCATTTTATAACTTTGACTTGATTTAAAAAGTGAAAGTGGTTGACAAATATTCACAGGTTCTTTTCCTGGTTTTAGTAGGGCAATCAGGATGGCTTCACAGAGAATCAGGGGAAACATGTTGCTCTCTAGCCTCTTCAAAACCAGCCAGAGGATGG
This sequence comes from Triturus cristatus, assembly GCF_964204655.1. Lineage (NCBI taxonomy): Eukaryota > Metazoa > Chordata > Amphibia > Caudata > Salamandridae > Triturus > Triturus cristatus. Next base: position 936,939,678 of record NC_140585.1, on the reverse strand, counting down.
AAAGCCAGAGTGCCTAAAAACTTTTATAGAATTCAGGCGGCAGCACGGTAGAACCTGGAGCCTTCCTAATGGGAGACCACATATGACAGTTTTTAATTCATCAAGCTTGAACAGCTAGACAAGGAACTGCCAATAAGCATCACTTAGCCAGTTTAAAGCTGTGTCTTATATGTAAGCACAGATGTCTTCTAAAGAGTGTTACCCCATTAGGAGTATTGCTTGGTAAAATATGTAGAGAAGATCGTTAGGATCCTAGTCATGACGTGATATGATTTACCCAAGTATTGAATCATTTCTGTAATTTTGTTGGCAGCCTAGGGGTGTTTTATCATGTCGGCTAACATTTTAACATGCCGCTCTCCCTCTCTGTATGCATGGGCCCATGCATACTTACTGCGGCATAGCTGTCATTCATATCCAGGTATTTGGCTATTTTATATCTTATTCAACCTAGGGTAGAGACTTGCATGCCAGTTGTAGGTTACAGTTCAAGTTATCTGATTGCACTCTCCAGAAGTCTTATGTTTGTTTTTAAAGATTTTAATTCACCACTCTGCTTGGTGATGCACCTACCTCTGATCACCCCCTTAAAAGCCTCCCAGATGGTACCCACATGCTCCACTATGTCCAGATTAAGCTGAAAGTGCTCTGCTATTTCTATTTTCAGTTTTTCGTAGACAACTTCTTGGAGGAGTCTATGGACCCAGGCACCACTGCCCAAAGATGGGGGTCAGTTCATGGTTCCCTGTTGTAAGTAAGGCATGGGACTGGTCCAAGAGTGTTTAAGCTAAATGATTCACCATCCTAAACCTAAACAAACATCTAGCCCGAATCACATATTATATACTGCAAGTATGTAGGTGCCCTCTGTATTTTAATAGCAATATTTTATTGTTTTAGTGCAATACAACATAGGTCGGGACACATCATAATAGGACAAGTCATATCCTTATGTACTGTATATGCGTCTGATAAAAGTTCAGATGGTAAGATTATAAAACATAATTTCAATGTGCATAGCATGACATTGCATAGACCCATCCAAGCCACTAATGAACAGTCCACTCATCTCAACGCCCCACCCCATCTCCCATTCCCCGCCACGTTGTCTCTTAAGGAAAGGAAACCAATAATGAGAGTTCAGTGTCTGGTCTGCCCATAGTATCCTACCATGTTCTGGTGTTGAGGGATCCTAGGAGCTTTCATCACCTGAATCCCAAACAAGTAAGGGGGATCCATCTGGTGTGTCTGCGTCTGGAACCGTGAGACAATGCATCAGGTAATTCAATGCTCTGGCTCTATCAATTGTACCACGCCCCTCATCGGCTCTCGAAACAGCACAGCACTCTCATGTCTGGCCCATTTAATCAGTTCATCATGCCTTTTACCCAATCTTGGCTGCCCAGAGACCTTCCAATCCAATGTTATCTCACGTTTTGTGAGTATCAGAGCTAGGTGAGTAAACTTAGTAGTAGTTTTACATTTGTTTGGGTGTGGAAATCCTCCATGGAAGCAGGAAGGTATTGTACAAAGAATCACCATTTGGGTAATATTATTAATACAATCCATCACCGATCTCCAAAACTCAGCTAGGGACTTAGCCCATACCATATACAACACTTCAGCTCCAAGTTAGCCACATCTTGGACAAATCGCTGCAGATATCGGATAAAACCTATCGATTTTACCAGGTGAGAGGTAAGCTCTGTGCAAGAAATAAAAGTTAAATAATTAGAATCTTGCATTATGAGAAATTGTTGGGGTGTTTGCTAGAATCTTTACTCAGTCTGCATCAGTAATCTGGAGTGCTAAATCCATATCCAATTTCACCTTCTGTCAGAGTGTTAATAACGTCAGCTCATAGGGCTCGTGAATAGGTGTCCTCTTTTGACACTGGATGTCTATGTTGCAATATATCGAGCATTTTGAGCTCAGCTAGTATAGCCGTTAGGGATGTGGCGATCACTGATCTGCCTCCTATCACATTGGAAAACCTTTCCAGCTGATCATGCAGGATGCTGATGAAATTTCATCTGGTTTGGTGGCCAGCACTTTACCCCATAAAGTGTTAGAAATCAAGGTAATTAAAGTTAGGACAATAGCAATTATCAGTAGTAATTTGGACACCGCTAGCACACCTTAAAGTAGTGCGAATCTACCATGAACTTCTACTTGAGTACCAAGCAGCTTAATTGCACATTTTCTTTACCAGGATTACTGTTGGACCCGGCCTCGTAGCATGGCTCTACTTGTCCCCGCACCACCTAACCTGGTACCTGCAGCCCGAGCCCACGGCCTAGCCGATCCTTCCCACCAGAACACACGCACCCAACCCGGACATCCTCGTCCATGGCCTCTCTCCTTTCGGCCACCCCGGGCCCGCGTGCCCACTTCATGCACCAAGATGGCCGCCGGCCCCAGCGCGACCCGGACCTAGAGGCGCCACTCCGGCTGGAGGACATCACGCTTCCAGGGGATGAGAGAGGGAGGAGCAGTTTCTATCGCACCTCTGAACTCCCCTGGGACGATGGGTTTCGATCGGCCCTCCGGCCTCCCTGAGGGCTGGCTCCACACCTGCTGGGTGTCTGGAACTCCTCCCGACCCGGCCCTGAAAGGATCAAAAGACAATGGCAGGAAACCCCGACAAGCGACCCCCAGGTGACGAGACCCATGCCTGCACAGACGGACATCAAAGAGGGGTCGACCTATAACAAGGGGTGCTCTGAGACTGTCCGGCAGATTCGACGCTGGAACAACGAGAGCCTGCTGACGTGGTCGCGGCTCCTGGAACTTGTACCTGAGCCCTGCTGAGTGACTCGCGGCTCCCTGAAGATCGTAAGACCTCCGAACTTGTACCTGAGCCCTGCTGAGTGACTCGCGGCTCCCTGAAGATCGTAAGACCTCCGAACTTGTACCTGAGCTCTGCTGAGTGACTCGCGGCTCCCTGAAGATCGTAAGACCTCCGAACTTGTACCTGAGCCCTGCTGAGTGACTTGCGGCTCCCTGACGATCGTAAGACCTCCGAACTTGTACCTGAGCCCTGCTGAGTGACTCACGGCTCCCTGAAGATCGTAAGACCTCCGAACTTGTATCTGAGCCCTGCTGAGTGACTCGCGGCTCCCACGAACGCTCGCGGTCCCATCGGACCCCAACTACAACAAGCGTATCCCCCGGCTCGAGGATTGTGAGCTGTGCGCCGGATACGCCCCTGCCTTGAACCTTTGCCAGAGACTGTCCCGCTACCCCCTATCCCTGCCGAGACTCATTGAGCCCATGCTCTCCTTGTACATATTTGCAGTGCTAACCTGAGTGATAAAGATTGATTCCTAAGAACGCACGGTGTGGTGTCTCTGTGTCGTGTGGTACCAGGGGTACGATCCTAGATACGAGATTCCTCCCCCTGAGGAGTCTCCCGCCAGTGCCCGGCTACGATACCTCGAGGGTGGGTCTCAGGGTAGTCAGGACCCCTTTCCGGGCTCCTCTGAGGTCGCTGTCTAACAATTACCACACTGCACACAGAGCATATTGAGGCAAGACAGAAGGAAGCACACCTACAGCCAAATGTGCTCTCAGACAGTTTAGTGAGGTGTAACTCCTGTAGGCGAGCTATACTAATATGATGCCTATCTCAATATGACAGTACCTGATGAATTTTATACAGATTGTTAAGTCCCCTAATGTCCATGTCAGGAGTGAAAGGGAGCAGCTGTTCATATGTGAGTCCCACAATGACAAAGCATAACGTGCACGTCTTATGGGAACAAAGATTGATTTTCATCTGACTTATGAATCCCAAGTTGTGAGTGAATGCAACTATCTGGCTTTGCAAAACAGTGACCAAACAGCTCCCAAGAAGGTCCCTCCCATGCCACAGCCACACCAATGGCTCAATCCCACCAGGACCTCAACCTACATCTCAACCTTTACCAATGTAGAGAACAACTCAGCCATCATGCTTGGTTCTGGGAGCAGGTTTTCAATGACAAAAAATTCTATCAAAGATGTAACCTGAGGTGTCACATGAGAGCCAGATCCTTCCGCTACTGGTTAGTATTTCGAGATTGGTGAAGAACTATTGGACACTCACCACTGTACAGTGTTAAACACCTATGCAGTCAAGGCACCCCCTGAACAATTTTAAGGGCATGGTTGAAATGTATAATATTGAATAATATAATATACTATATAATGCAGATTAGGCTCACGTAGGTTATAAGCACCCACAAGTGGGAGCACAGTACAGTATGCAACATTTGAAGTGCTTATACAGTCCGCCTTCTTTTATATGGAAAAATAACTTCAATGCGAGGTCCAAATAGTTAGCCATTGTCGTTATGTCTTGAAGATGAATGTAGAGAATTAGCTTGATCAAGGCAGTGAGGAATGGAACCTTGGAAGAAATATGATGCCAGTTGTGAGGTTTGAAATACATGTGTCATTGCCTGGTGGATGATAATTAAACAGTACAGATAAAACATAGCGTACTGGTACCCTCTCAGAGATTTGTTTTTAAAAATTGGGACACATTTCCTCCTCACCTTCTGCACTGCTAGAGTAAAGTCCGGCAATAGAGAGTCCGGTAGCCATCATCACACGATTGAGTGCATTTTGCATGTGCAAGGATTACGGCAGTGATCTGTCTCTGAAATTGAGAAGTCTTATAAGGATGGAGTGAGCCGAGATCCCTGGGAAAGGTGTTGAAGCAAATGATTGGTTGGCTCTCTCCACCACTAATAGATGCAAGAAGGTCTCTGGTCTAGATTGGTCCAACAGAATGCGTTCCACATAGTCTTTGAGTCTGTCAGGGTTAGCACTTTCTGAAATGCTTCAGATATCCATATCATTCCATCAGGATCCCACCTCCAGACTTTCATTCTTAGCAGCAATAGCATTGATGACTTTATCTCTGTTTAGTAAAGTTTTTCCATTAGTGTTACTATTATCTTCAGCATTAGATACTCCTTGCTCCACAGCTCCCACTCTACTGTCATACCTTTCCAGTTTGTTTGATACTGACCATTCTGCTTATGAATGTATTAATTGTTGTGTCGATTGAAACAAGACCTACTTGCATGGCTCTCAGCAAGACTTCATGCTATTATCATGTGTCTCATTCTCATAACCCATAGGAGGGGCTGCATCAGCTTCTCCAGCATAACCAAGTGATCTGCTCTCTCCCCCTGCAGCTCTGCTAGTAAGTGCCGCGGCATCTTGGATGTGTTCTTGCTGGTGCCGGTCCTGTCCACTGCGGAGGAGAGTGCTGGATAGCGAGGCGGACTCGGTCGAGCCTCCAAGATCTACTGCGATGGGTCCTAAGGCGGCGGCGACGTTCGCTAAGATACGAACAGCTAGGCAGGCACTGCAGGAAGTGTCGGAGGTGCTGGAACCTGGCGAGGCGGCATTTGATGCGGCGGCGCTACAGATGTCGGCCGGGATGCTCGCACAGACACCGAGACGTGCTCGATGTGGAGCTGTAGCCGATCCTGAGCTGGAAAAGAGAGGAAGAGGCGGGGAAACTCAAAAGCGACGACCGGCCGGCCCCACTGTGATTGAGCTACTGAGAGGGCCGGCCGGGAGAACAGCTCCGGGTCACGAGGGGCGTATTCAGAACACGCTCTGCCCGGAGACAATCGTGAGTGCCGCGCGCGCTGCTGTGGAGCAGGATCTGTCACCAGAAAGGAGAGAGGCAGAGAAACTTAACGTGGAGACTGGGGGCCTGAATGAAGGTCTTACAAATATTCCCCATACCGCCAACATGGAAGGTATGTTACGGGGAGCCCCTCCTAACATCGGGCTATGACTGTTGCTGTTGCTCGGGGGTTGGAGTGCTCTTCGTCTGCTGCTGCTGCCCAGATTGACAAATCAGCTTTATTAAAAGCCAACAGACCCCATACCCAGGCTGATTCTGTGGAATTGGAAGTGGAGGAGGGAGGGGGCACTACTACTGCAACCATAACTGCTCAAGGGCTGAGTATAAATCCCGTCGTAAACCCTGCCATTGCAACCCCAAGCCATCCACAATTCACCCCAATATAAGCAATATTAGTATGGGGCAAGTCGATTACTATGCAAGTCAGCAGCAGCAGCAAGCCATCCCTAAACCCTGTAATATGGGGCAAAATGATCTGGACAAGGAACAAGAACCTAGTGACTTTTTCTCTTCATTATCCGATGGTGGTGAGTGGTCAGAGGAGTCACCATATACCACAGACATTAGCGATAGCGACCAGGAACCGCCTGAGGGGGCCAAATCAAAAACTATTATGAGGAAAAAGAAAAAGAAACAGAGGGGGAAGGATTTGGTCTGGGATTACACTCCCACAAATCTACTTACAAACCCTATGCCTATGCCTTTGCCCGAGTCTAATGATCAACCGAACCCTGATCCACCTGGGCCGACCCCTCCAACCCCTTCAACTCCTCCAACATTAGAAGCTATCTTTCAAGCTATCTCACTACATTGGGAGGAGACACGCCAAGACGGGTGCAAGGCTCAGGTCGCCATGCGTAAGATGCAGGGGGTCGTACGAAAACTAACCAAGACATGCAGTGCCTTTGGAGAGCGGTTGACTGACCTTGAGTCAAGGGTCGTTTCCACTGAAGCTGACCTGGCTTCGAATCAAAACTTAGTTGACTCTCATGAGGCACAACTGATGGACGTCAAGTGGAAGCTGGAGGAGTTTGAGAACCGCCAGCGGAGGAATAATCTTCGGATCCTGGGGTTTCCGGAAGGTGCAGAGGGGACAGATACTCGATCATATATGGTAGACCTGCTGGGGGGCCTCCTTGCCTGAACTTAGAGACTGGAACTGGGCACTAGAGGTGCAACGTGCCCATTGTGTTCCTTTCGTTCAGAAGCAACCAGCAAGAGCAGGCGCGTTCCCCCATGCCATCTTGGTGTATTTTGGCAACTTTCTGCTACGCCAAGCTGTTTACGAGAAAGCACGTCCTGAAGCTAAAAGATCTAGGCACGAGATCTCTTATTTTGTCCGCCCGGACTTCTGCCACTCCACCGTCGAAAGACGGTGGAGGCTGCGTCAGCTTATCAAGCCTTTTCAAGACAAAAAAGCGCAAGCTTTCTTAAATAATCCAGCTCGGCTCAAAGTGATCTGGGGGGGGTAAACGAAATTCTTTTTATAGGAAATAAAGGCTAACGAGTATTTGGATGGGGTTTCTGGCGAGGCTCAGACTATCATGTTTAAGGCAGAAACACTCACTAGGATGACTTAATCCCTAGGGGGTTGAGGGAGTAAAAGAAACTATGCTTAAATAGTGATAATATTATGATTGTATTGTGATTTGTGAGGGGGTTTTTGTTTTTAGGTCACATAAGGACTGGCATGATAACTCGAATCAAAAATATGGTTATGAAATAATGCTTATGGAGATCGGAGCTTTAGGAGCAGCATGTATTTAAAAAGGTTAAAGTATCCGTGAGAGGTTTGAGTGTCAGGGCTCGCGCTCTGAGTAGCACACTCATCACGTACAGACTCAGGATTGAGTCTGAATGCCTTGAGCGGGGAGGTGGGGATGCTGGGCGGGTGGGGGGCATAGAAGGGAGGGGGAGGGTTGGGTGGTGGGTAAAAGGCAAGATAAAAAAAAAAATTCCAGAAATAAAATCGAAACTAAGAAGCAGTTAAAAAAGAGAACAACGATTAATGAATGGCAGAATGGGAGGTGCGAATTGTATGAGCAAGAACATGAGAAGACTAAAGTGGCCATCTTTTGAAATCAAACTGAACTTAAGATGGGGAAGATAACCATATGCTCGTGGAACGTAGCTGGTTTAAATGATAGGGCAAAGAGGCTTAGATATGCAGAACTCATGTGGCTAAACTCCGCAGATGTAGTTTGTCTACAGGAGACACATATTCCTTGGGGAAAAAGAGAACTGCTGAAGGTTGCAGGGTACAATATTTTGACTTGCAAAACACATACTTCTAATATCCGTGGGGTGGCCATTTTGGCTAAAGCTTCTGTAGGTTTAGCTAAGCGAAAAGCAGCGGATGCCCTGGGAAGATGGGTCATAGTCGAACTTGCAATAGGAGTCACAATATGTTCGATCTACGGATCGAATCAGGATGACCCTCAGATATTCGAAGTCTTAGAAACAGAACAGGCTACGTGGTCAAACCCCTTAATTTTTTGTGGTGATCTAAATATCTCGTTAGATGTAGAAAATGAAAATCAGAAACAAAGGGGCTACTCTGGGCGTAAACCTAAAGTAAATAGGGCTCTAACTTCCCTTAAGAATAGTCACGGTCTGGTTGATATTTGGAACCTTAAAAATTCGACTAACCCAGGCTACACATATTTCTCCTGCCCTCATAAGAAGTTTGTCAGGATTGACTATTTCTACGGCACAAAGGATCGAATTAGGAAACTACCCAAAATAATCTCGGATCATAACCCTTTGATCCAAGAAATAGATATACCCAGTTTTAGGAGACTACGAAGTAAGTGGACGTTCGACAGGAGATTATTAGTTAACAATGAATATATCGATTTTATTTAAAACTGGGCACAGGAATATTTTGATATTAACCGTTACAGTGCCAGCAGGGGGGTGGTCTGGGATTCTTTTAAGGCTAGTCTCAGAGGGGAAACTATAAGCTGTGTTGCTAGGACTAAGAAGCAGCTGGAGACCACGAATCAACAACTATCACAGGAGTTAGCTAGGGCTGAAGAGGAGTATGTCACAACTATAACACAGGGACAGGTGGGAAGCCAAATTCAACATCGGATAATTGCCCTAAAAGCAGAACTAAACAGTTGGCTGACGCAGAGATCAGTGGAGGCATATCAATCCCATAGGAACAGTATCTATGAAAATGGGGAGCAAGTAGGCAAAAGGCTGGCTCTCTATACTAGGCAAAGGATATGCCTTAATGTAATATCTTCCCTACAAATAGATGGACAAACGCATACTGATCCTGAAGAGATAGTGAAAGGGTTTCAACATTATTATCAAAACTTATATCAGGATGACATCAATAAAGATTGACTAGAAGTTGCCCAGGGCCTAGCGGGTTTATTCGATGATGTCGAATTTAAAGGGGGCCTGGATACGGTATCAAGTGACGAGTTAGAAGAAGAAATAACTTTGGAAGAAGTTCATTTAGCACTGTCAGAAATGACACCCAGGAAGGCCGCAGGCCCTGATAAAATACCGCTTGAAATTTATAAGATTTTAGGCACTGTTATAACACCCTTTCTGCTGGACCTATTTAAGGGAGTGCAGTATAATGGAACCCCCCCTGAGTCTTGGAAAGAGACAGATATTGTAATATTCCCCAAAAAAGGCAAGCCTGTAGAGAATCCATCTTCGTACCGGCCGATCTCACTGATCAACTCAGATAGTAAACTATATTCTAAAATTCTAGCTACTCGGCTGGGAAGGGTCATAGAACGTTTGGTCAGCCCTTGGCAGCATGGTTTCATTCCAGGTAAAGGAACAACTGATCATACCCGTAGGGTCATCTAATTATTTGACACTATAAATGAGACAGGCGGCCGGATGTCTATGATCCTTCTAGATGATTTTTATGGGGGATATTAGAGCTTAATGGCTTCGATTGCAAGATTGCAACTCATGGGGAAGGAATCTAATAAAATTAATATATCAAGAGGGACCAGGCAAGGATGTCCCTGCTCCCCGATTTTATTCGCTCTCTATATTAATCCATTAGTGGTCAAACTGAGGGATAAAAAAGTAGATTTCCCGTATATAAGGAGTATCGGACCTATATTATGTAAGCATGATGCATCTATACGTATACTCCCTGTTTGATATATATGCTTTTGCTTGGAGGAAATTCGTTTATTTCCTCCCTGTATATCTATTGCTAAAAGAGTAGGCCGAGAACCATACAGACGCCATCTTTGAACATATGCTCGAGCACGGGCCGTGATCACGTGTTGATCACGTGCAGTTGTCAGGCCCCAGTTCATCTGAGTTACTGGTAGCAGCTGAAGGTAGGCTGTTTTACTCGACTGTTCTAAGACTCAAGGTCGCATCTGACTTTGGGGGCGATAAGCGCATTCCTAGAGGCGCCGTGTCTACACTCCCAGGCACAAATACGAAAGGGAGTCACCCCTCCTGACCTCCCCAATAATAGATAGTCAAGCCTTTGTACTGATTTGATGTGTGCCATATATGGTCCTTCCCTGGAGCTAGAGGGCCAACTGGTATTTTTCCATTTACAGTGATTGTATTTATTGAACCGAAAAGTATATAACCTCATGTTTGAATACGAGCCAACAGTCTTCTCGGCGCACCTGATGCGTGAGGTTCGGAGAGGCTCCTCTATAGAGTATTTTGTTTAATAAACGATTGAACCTTCTTCACTGCCAACTGACTGATTATTTGGTAATGGTACTGGGACTATTGGTAGGTATAGTCCTATAATATAATTTTATGGTACATCAGTTGGCGACTGCGCCGGAGCTCCGTGACTGGGTCGTCCTCCCCGTAAATGGGTGGTAAGGACAAGGGGTAATTCTGGTTGAGCGGGTGGACGGAAAAAGGATCCTTTGAAATTTAGCCATCTTTGGTATGAACTTACTCCGCTCTCACGATCAGAGTATCCCCTGCTGCTAGTGACCCTTCACCGGAGTCCTACAGGCGTAACCCAGGAGCTGACCGTGTTGGTCTTCAGGAGTTGGCAGTGGAGAACACGCGATTGTACCTGTGTGCACCAGGTGAGTGGAATTGTTTTGATGTTCTTGGCATGCACTGTTGAGCAGTGCTTTTGAAGCAGTTAACTGTGTAAGTATTTGGTGGTCAGTGTCCACGGAGAATCTTGGGGGTCTGACGGGGCAGCATTGTGGTGGCTGCACGTACTGATGCTTCACGGACCTTTTGTGAATAATAGAGACGCCGATCGGACGCCTGGTGTGGCAAGTGTGGTGCGCGCCCAGTCGGACTGCTCTCGGAAAAGTCTGTGGCTGTACCTGAGTAGCCTTGGGAACACATCTGAAGCGGTGCTAATGAAGAGGGCCAAGAGTGAACCGGGAAGGCTGCAGGATGGTCTGTAGGTCGGTCTGTGGTTATACCTGTCTGACGGTCTCTTGGTAGTCTTTGGATTGCTTGATTTTGGTATCTGTCGATCTCGGAATCTGAATTTGATTGATTCTCCACGAACAATCAATTAATCACTTAATAAAATTAAATCACCAATTAATTACTAATTAACAATTAATTAATTAACAATAACAATAAATAAATATTATTAATAAACTAATTATAATGTATATAATTAACCAATTAATCAAATAATTTTACAATTAATAATTAATTACCAATTAATTAATCAATTAATTACCAATTATTAATTAATTACCAATTAATTAACCATAAATACCAATTAAACAATACATATTAATTCATTAATTATAATTAAATTACTTCCCACCCTATTCCCCTATAAACCCACTACCCGCTCTGATACTAAAACGCTAAATTAAATTTAAAATAATTATTAATCTCTAAACATTTATTTTTAATTGTATTAAAATACATTACAATAATCTTTAACATACAAATAAAATACATATTAAATTACATTACACTAAATAAATATCGATATTATTGACATCGAAATTTTTGCTTACGATATTACTTACATCGATATTAATTACTTCGATATTATTAACTTCGAAATTACTTACCTTGGAATCCATATCCTGTCCGTCGATATTCTTGACTTCGATATTCTGTACCTACGATATTAAAAACACGATATTATTGTAGGTCGAAATTTAAAACTCGATATTTTGGCTAAACACCACTACGGATACTAGAGGTTAGAGTTGCATATATACAAGTTGAAGATTAATAAGTAAATACGTCTACTACAGATTCTAGTGGTTAGAATTACATATATGCAAGTTGCAAAACACTCAAGAGTACATTTAAAAAGCGATTAGGGATGGACAATTATATGTTACAAATTTACAGGGCAGGGCATTTACAAGAGTAGCAGCAAGAAACAACTAAGAAAAGCAGATAGGGAAAGGAAAGAGAGAGAGAAAGAAAACGGAGAGCGGACCATGAGTATAAACAATAGTCACAACCAGGGTACAGATCCCTGGAGAAGGAGGACGATCGATAGGTCGCCCAGCTGGAGACCAGCGGGGACGGAGGGACAGACCAGTTCACAAGATGGCAGACCAAGAACAAGAACGACAACAGGAGACGGTCCCAAAATGGCAGGGGGCACACGAGATCCAGTCCAAAAGTTAGGAGGGCCAAGTCCGAAGAAAATCAGGGAGCCAACCCAACGGAGAAGGAATTAGAAGGGGAAAGGAGCCAGAGTGTCAAAAAAGGAGGGGGAGGGGCAGCCAGTCTCCGAAGCACAACTGTGCCATCCATGTCCATGTACATCTCGATGCCGGCGTCAGCCAGGGCCAATGCGGCGCAGGACATGGCTGCGGGCAGGGCACAGCCTCGATCCTCCAGCACTAGGACCAACACCTCGATCTGCGCTCGCGGGTAGCTTCCAAGGCGTACAGCCGCCTCCCGGTTCTCCTGCAGGGTCAGGGCCAGCTCTCACTCCGGGCTGCCCGTGCTCGTTGCGTGTGTGAAGGGTCGCAGCGAGCATCCACGGCGTGCAAAGGGAGCCCATCAGAAGTTGCATATCAAGCGACAACCGTGCTGCGCAGAGGCTGCATCTCGCCAATCCAGCATCTTTTTAAAATTCTTGGAGCAGTAGCTAACAGTGCTAAGGCCAGACCTGGGCACGCTAACAGGAGACTGCATACTGATGATACGTTAAAGACAACCTTTTTTTAAAGCTATCCAAGTGATAGCTATGGAGAGCAGCCTTCAGGCTAAGTCTTGAAGGAACGTAAAGCAGCTTGTTTTACCAGTCTATAATCTCTTGAGTGGCTAAAAGAAAGGAGACCCCACCAGGTATATATATAAAATATGTGTATTTATTACTAAACACACCCCTCTAGTCTCTTTATGAGGCTAGAGGCAAAAGCACATAAGTTACACTTCAAAATATTACAGTAAATTAGCACAATACACGTTAAGACCTAGGGGCGGACCAAACCATATACTAAGAAAGTGGTATAAGAACCCCGACTGGACTAGACACAAGGCCTAGAGCCTGTAGAATTGGTGGGACCCCAAGGAACCACCCAAGGTACTGACACAGGGGACCTACGGGGGACGTGTGCAGTGTGAGAACACAACCGCCAGCTCTCGTTAGCTTCTATAGGGAAAGTCACGGTTAGATTTTTATAGTTAAAGGACACTTAGAAATGGACTAGGACCAAACCCTCTTGGACTTAGAAAGTTCTAGGGTCAACACCCACGGGAGCACTGGAGTACTCAATTCATCTCACCCAGGGAAGCCGGTTGCATAGGTGTCAAATGGTGTCAGGTGGCGGTGTCGTTTTCAACAGCAGCTTGCGAAGAAGTGCTGCTGCCGGGAAGATGCGAAGTGTCTGAAGGGATCCAAGCCTAGATCAGAGATGTGAAGAACCTGAAAGCAGAGGGGACTGAGTCTGGGTCACTTGTCAGTGACCAGGGGCATGATAGACGAATGCCCACTGATGTTGGGTGTTTCAGGTGCGAAGAGGTAAAGCTTGACTCTTCAGCCACGAGGACCAGGAGGTGTCGAGGACAACCAGGGTCTGGATTCGAGCTGTCCCACGAAGGATGTCGAGTGCTGCAACGTCGGTGCCTGGATTGGACACAACAAGCTTTGGCAACAGCAACCCATGCAGAAAGAAGAAAGATGCTTCGGTGTGGACCAGCAAGATCCTGTGGACTCCCCAAGCAATGGAGAGTCAGGGCACGTCTGGAACAACCAGGGAAGCCCAATTAAAGTAAGAGTTGCCTTCACAGAGACCCACCAGTCAACGGACCAGGGATCGCGAAGGTACCTCAAGCGGGAATGCAAAAAGCGGGCTCACGGAACACTCGTGGAGTTTAGGCCCACAATCTTTGGTGCAAAAAGTGCTCGGGTCTGGGCTACAAGTAACCCAATGCACAGCCTCAAGAGATGTTGAGAAGCTGATGCACTTGCAAATGTGCATGGTGTTCAGAGGTTCCAGGGGTTCCAGTTCCACGGTACCCACAGGGGCTATGGGTCTCGGCCTCTGGGAAGTCTGGAAACCCACCTCCTGGGCTGCAAAGTCTTCGGCGTCTGGCGGGAGATTCAGAGATGCAGACCGGACAGATGCGTCTTTGGTGCCTGCCAAGCAGGAGAGTAACTCCTTTACTCCAAGGGAGATTCTTCAGTCATCTGGCGCTGAACAGATCGTCAAAGGTCCAGGATTCAGTTTCCGAGTTTTGTCCAGGGATATCTAAAGTTCTGGTTACAGAGGTTCCTTCTTTATACCCAAGGAAGGAGTTGGACTAACTTAGGGGACCCACCTATGGGAGGGTTTGGAAAGATGGGTGTCTATACCCATTTCCTTTGTCCAGTTTTGCACCAGAGCAGGGGCTGGTAGCCCATGCCACCGGTTTGAGCTGGACTATGCACAGCGACACCAAATGTGCCCCCAGTGCAGGACTTCAGAGCATTCCGGGAGCGCTCCCACCCAGCCCTAATCCACTAAGGCCTGTCTGGGAGGTGGTAACACATCCCTGTGACAGGAAACCTATTGTCCAGGACTCCCCTGCCAGAGTTTCGGTCAGCAACAGGAGGCCAGACCCGTGTCTGTGCTGCAGCATCCATTTTGAGATGCCAGGGCTCTTTTAAGCTGGTACCGGGCATACCGGTGCTGTCATGTCTCTCCCTCTAGAAGGGTGGGATCATACTCCCACACCAGTTACTGGTGTGGGGGTATAATTCCAAGGTGTTTGACACGACATGTTTCCGTCTAGCCAGTCCAAAGTTAGCATTTACTGTTTGGTTATAATGCACTTAAGAGTATATGGTCAGACTGCATCACAGACAAGCCCGGAGAAGAGATCCAAAGGCTGCAGATGGGCTCTGCTCATGCATGGGCACCCTCTCACACCAAACCAAGCACCCTGCCTTCAGGATTGATAAGGCCTGCCATAGGGGTGACTGATAGGTTTATATGTGCAGTGATAGGTGAGATATAGTGAACCTATATCTCAGTAAGACTTACCTAGGTTGCAGTAGCTGACCTGTGGTGTCATTTTGGAGGGCATCCCAGGGGTGGCATAATACATGCTGCAACCCCTGGTAGGCCTCTGGGGTACCTATGCCCTGGGTACATAGTATACCGTATACTAGGGACTTATAAGGGTACCTCAGAATCCAATCTGTTGTGTACCTAAGGTACTAGTAATCAATTTAGAGAGGAAGCAGCTAGCCTGGGGCCCTGAATAGTAGGGCCCCAGCCAGACTAAAGTCGAAAAACAGTTACATCAGTTACATCAGCAAGAAAAGAGGGGGTAACCATAAGAAGCAGATCCTACTCTCCTACACTCGCCAACACCAGCAACTCCAAGGAACTCTTCAGTGTCATCAAGGAATTCACCAAACTCACCCACGAAACCATGGACATCACCCCCTCCCAGGATCTCTGTTTCAAGCTTAGATCTTACTTTCATCTGAAAATCAAGGGCCTCTACAACCACTTCAACGACCAGACATCGGACTTCAAAACCACCGCCCTCTCAAGCAACGCCAGCCAGCCCACCATCTCTGCATGGACCACAGTCACAACCGAAGACACCACCTTGACCATGAAAGGCATCCACTCAGGGTCCCCCATGGACCCTTGCCCGCCACACATCAACCACAGAGCCGCCGCTGCCATCGCTCCAGAACTACGATGAAACAGCAACACAACCCTCATGACCGGCACCTTTACCGACGACTGGAAACGTGCCGAAGTCAGACCTCTGCTCAAGAAGCCCTCAGCAGACCCCACAGACCTCAAGAAATACCGACCCATCTCCCTCCTTCACTTTGCAGCCAAATTCTCTGAAAAGATAGTCAATGCCCAGCTAACAAAATTCATCAAAGAAAATGCCATCCTTGACCCCTCCCAATCCAGATTCCGCAGCCATCCCTTTGAGTCCCACTCTCTTGAGCACTGACAGTCCGAAAGGTTTGTCCAACTATTCGTAAATTGTGGCCATTGGTGTAGTATCTATATTTTGTGTTAAAGCAAACTGTGATAGGGGAGTGGCTAATATTATATTATATTGTAATTCATTTGTTGTGTATATGTATATGGTTGACTAGCTGGTTCACCACCCTGTATAATACGCTTTAGGTTTGTACCCCCTAATAGAACTTGTACAATGGGAAAGCGTAATACCCATAAAACCTTACTTGCTCACAACCAAAATGCTATTTCACCACAGCTTCCTAGTTTAACAGCGATAGACCGTATGTTACAGAAGACGATTGGCGTGGTGGCAAACGCCATTGAAAGTACGGAACGTCGCCTATCATTGCCTATGGGTTGTGTCCCTCCCCTCCCCCATCCTGATCTGTCACTACTTACTACCAATTCTCAGGATTCCACTCTATTACCTTCCTTTGTATTGCTTCCAATGACTCGTCAGGTTCCTGACACCGTAGTTGTGTCTTCTATGGATAATAATGTGTCCCCTAACCTTCCCCCTTTGCCATTCCACTCAAGGCTATCCCAGTCGCCGATCATATCAGCATCCCCTCCAGGTGGTTCCCAATTAATTACCAATTGTTCGAGGCCACTTAATTTGTCTGGGATCTCAGAGGATGCCCAAAACATAAGCTCGCCTCATGTAATCACCCGAGGTCAGTCTGCTAGGCTTAGATCTGAGCTATCTCATAGGGTAAATCCCTTTGACCAAAGATCTAGTGGGGGTAGGGGAACTGCAAAAAATAAAAAGTACCAAAAATCCAAGAAGCGCAAGATAACTCTTGAAAACTCTGATGTTAGTCATTTATCTGACAACTCTATTATAATATCGGAAACTGGTGGTGTTATTCCTGGAGACTCACCCTCACATAGGCTTGAAGCACTAGCAGGAAGACTCCCGGTACAACCCAACAACGAAACTACTAATACTAGTCCCATATTACTCCAGAGTGACACTTCAAACCGGAAACATCCCTTAAGCCGTGCTCAAGAGGTTCCTCTAATCGACTGTATTGAAAAAATTATGAAGTCTCTCTTACTTCCGGTCAATGAGAGGCTTAAAGCTTTATCTACTAGGCTGGATAGGCTTGAGCAAGATATCCTTGACAACTTCTTTTCCTTAAAATCTCTTATTAAATTGCACGCAAAAAATAGTTCTATCTCACAGGAACAGAAGTCACAAGATCCATTGCTAATGCATACTGTTGCTATCTTAGAAAATAATAATGTTACCCCTGGGAATGTGGGTAGTGACAACCCTTCTGCATTAAGCTCGAAAAAAGGAAATAAAACGAGCAAAAGTTTAGCAACAAAAACTAGCAAGGTGTTAAGAGCCGATCAAGCGTCCCAACCTAAGGCCACCCTCAACATCCCTAACAATGGAGCTATTGCGGGAAGTGAGAGAGTCGGTCCTGCCACATCTTCACAAAATTCTGGTGATAAATCCACTCCTAAGAATGCAATTGCAGTGAGGGCAAAATTGTCAAATGGTGTAGACAGGGGTGTCAATGAACAGTCTAGTCCCCCCAATATTGACCTACCTTCAGCCAGTATGCCTTATGTGGTAGTATTGGTAGGAGTCCCTCAGCTGCCGTCTGGTAAGATTGAAGCATACTCGGAATTGAAAAATAAAACTATTTATCACTTGAATAAAACCTGTCCTCTCCCTAGACAGCTAGATGGGAAGGTCCTGTTTGTTAGAAGGGTTGGCTGGGTAGGCAACAGACGCAAGGAGGTCCATGGTGACTGTATTATAGTCAATTTTCGTGATGCACAGGCCGTGAAGTTTATTTGTAACCACCAGAATGAGTCTTCTAGCAGCACAATCAGAGTAGTTGGCTTAGATTTCTTTTATCCCTGTCAAGCTTCCCAAATACAATGGCCAGCTCAGGGCAATAGATTTTGGGTTAGGCATATGAATGAGCACCACCCTTGTGCTACTTCTACCTATGGCTATAAGGGGGAATTTTTTGACCACAACTTAGGGTTTTGACGTATCCATTATTCCCCCTCGTATTTACAAACTAACCCTATTGATCCCTTCTCTTTGGTGTCCCCTTTAGTGGATATAAGTAGCACTCTGGATCTGGAAACATCTTTCCATTGTACTCCCACTCTCAATCAAACCAATGTAGTGGTTAATTCTCCTAGAGATCAATTTGATCCAACATTGAATTGTATTAGTCCTACTCTGGAACCACTTAAAATTATTAGTTGGAACTTGGCTGGCATAAATAGGAAGTTGGGCCTGCCAGAATGGAATTCTCTGGTAGAAGATCATAAGATCTGTATTTTTCAGGAGACCTGGAGTCTGAAGCCCCTCCACAAAGTCGGGTATGTTACCTTCTTCCTGCCCGCAATACCCTCAAGTACAGGGAAGGGCCGCCCATCCGGGGGTCTCCTTATATGGGTAAGCGTCACGCTTGGATGTAATATCACGTCCTAATAGGGGGAGAGCCCTGGAAATAATTAATGTTTATGCCAGGGGTCCTAAAAATGGTTCCATTTCCCCTACAGTAACTCTACTCGAAAATGAGCTCAGAGCCGGCAGTGATGGGGCTCAGGTGTTGGTTGCGGGAGATTTTAATTGCTCATTTGAGCCCCTTGCGACCGAAGATATTTTGGACCTGGTGGAAGATGATTTAAAAAGAGGCATACCACCATTAACCATTAAACCAATTAAAAAGTGGTCCCAAAGGGTGATACAACTAAATGCATTGACTATGGAGTTCGGATTGAGAGCTGTAAATGGCCGCACTGTCTCAGACTCAATGGGTGCAGACACCTACAATAGGGTGAATTGCTCCTCACGGATCGACTATATCCTACTTGATTTTTCACTTTGGAACTCGGTTCAGGATATGACGGTCCTATCTACTATTGAGAGTGATCATAACCCGCTGTCTTTAGCCCTTAATGATCTATGGCCTAGTAAGACAAATGGATTGAGTCACAAGCCTGCCCCTAAAGTTTTACTATCCAATTGTGGGCGGCGTCTAAAGTGGAATAAAATAGCTTTAGACGAAATCAAACTCAATCTTATAGACCAGACCTTGTTAACCTCTCAAACAGAGTTTGATGCTATTTCTCAAAGTCCCCTTGCAATAGGTAGGGTAACCCTAATTTTTGAAGAAGCAATCAGAACTATAGGGGAGGTTTTCTTTGAACAAGTGCCCCGTGGTAAACCCATAACGAATTCACAGCCGAAGGGCACCCACGATTGGTTTACTCCTGCATGTAGGCAGGCAAAAACAGCATTAATCAAAGCAATTAAGGGTAAAACGCAATCCCTAATACAGTCCAATAGGACGAATTACAAACGGGTGATAGCTAGTGCCAAAAAGGATTGGGAGGATGAGTATTGGTATACCCTGAAAAAGGCTAGCTCTGCTAAGGATGCTAGACTTTTTTGGGATACTATCAGAGCTAGGAATAGACCTGATAGTAACCACATCACATGCAGTATTACCGGTCAAGCATGGTTTACCCATTTCTCCCAACTGTATACTTGCCCACAGGGGTTTAGCATTGGAGCACCATTTGACTACTCTGTTCTAGAGGGTGATATGACCGAGCCCGATTACACAACTAAAGAAGTTGAGTCTGCTATTAATACTATCTTGCCCCAAAAAGCGGCTGGGCGTGACGGTATTCCTGGCGACTTGCTCCGCTACGATACTCCAACGTGGGGGAAGCTTATACATTCTCTGCTTGTTGCCATCCATAAAGGTGCGGCAGTCCCGGAATCATGGAAGGGCGCAGAGGTCGTCCCTATTTTCAAAAAGGGCTTAAGGGACGAGCCTTCTAACTACCGCCCTATAAGCTTATTGGACACAACCCAGAAGGTAGTTGGGAAGGTCCTATTGGGGAGGATTCAACAATGGATTGAAGATAATGATATCCTCTCCAATTACCAAGCGGGGTTCAGAACAGGTACGGGAACAATAGAGCAAGTATTTAGATTAATGCTGATCTATTGGAAGGTCGTGGTTATAGGCAAAGGCAGTCTTTATCTCGCTTTCATTGACTTAAAGACTGCCTTTGACCTTGTGCCTAGGGAGATTTTATGGGAAGTCCTTTATAAAATGAGCCTCCCACGCTATATTCTTTCAATGTTGATGAGGCTCCACGAAGGTAATTTTGCCCAAATTAGATGGGGTACACAGGGAGAGAAAACAAACAAAATCCCGGTGGATAGAGGGGTCCGTCAGGGATGTGTTCTTGCTCCCACCCTTTTTTCTTTATATGTCAACGGTGTGGTTGAGCATCTGTTAAAAGACCCTTCAGACGAACCATCCCTGGCGGGCGAGCGTGTCCCAACTCTCCTCTTTGCGGATGACACGCTGTTGTTATCCAAATCCCCAATGGGCCTTCAGAAGCTCCTTAACAACTTTCAGACCTTTTGCTTGGAGCGGGGATTGGTCATTAATACTGACAAAACCAAATATTTGGTGATGAATCCCCCAAAAAAACTCGCCCGACCTCCTGTCCTGAACTCAGTACCCTTAGGCAGGGAGAGGGTATTTGATTACTTAGGAATACGCATCTCACAAACAATGCAATGGACCTCCCATTTAACCAAAATGCTTCTAAATCATAAGAGGGTGACAGGGGCCCTACTAAAGGAACAGTGTCTCTGCACAATAAGACCGATAGCCCCGATTGTAGACATTTATAAAGCAAGAGGAGTTAGTTCAGCTCTATACGGAGCAGAACTATGGGGTACCCAAAATATAGATGAACTTTCTAAGTCGGAAAACAAATTTTGTAGATCATTGATGTTGCTCCCTCAGGGTACGCCAACTTTACCGTTGATGTTTGATTTAGGCTGTCGTTCTATAGCTGATCTTGCAAAACTCCGGCCATTGCTTTTATGGGCCCGGTTGTGGCGAGTCCCAGAACTCGCCAAATACGCTAAAGGGCTGTCCGAAATAATGGCATCACCAGGATGGCACAAAATAAAGTGGTTGAGAGATGTAAAAGCTTTACTTATCGCTCTTGGACTAAGTGAAGCATGGGACAATAGATCATCTCCACCAAAGGCAGCTCTAAAGACTCTATACTGGAATTGGGTTATGTCCCGAACATATGTTAATCAGTCTTTGGGAAAACTAACGGAGGACTTCCTGAAGTTCAAGGTCTTACCCATTCGGGAACTGTATCTGGACATTATTGAAAAACCGTTCGATAGAGCTCTCTATTTCAAGTTTAGAGTTGGGACTCTCCCACTAAGAGCGTTTACAGCACGGTGGAAAATTCCGGCACAGACAACTGCCTTTTGCCCTTTTTGCACAACTTGCACCGAGACCCTAGCGCATTTCTTGTTCCAATGCCCGGAATATGTAAAACCCAGGAAAAAGTGGCTCAAAGCACTGTGTCGGCTTTTAGGCACTAGGTCACACATTGAGGCCCTGCGTATCCTAACGTCAGATTCACGCCCACTTTATGTCTGTGGTTTATCTAAATTTCTATCATGGGCCTGGTATTTACGTAGCAAAAGGCTTAAAATTAATGTTTAATTCCTTTTTATTGTTAAATTGCTAACTGCTTTTAACTTGTACAGAATGTATTTATTTCTTCGTTGAAAATTTATGGAATCTAGTGGTTCTTGTAAATGTTTTTTTAAATTGGAAAAATCTATTTATATTCAGCTTTTATGATATGTTTTTATCGAAATAAAGCCTTTTTGATTGATTGAGATTCCGCAGCAACCACAGCACCGAGACCGCTCTTCTCGCCGCCACAGACAACATCGGCACCCTCCTCGACCAAGGACACACCACACCCCTGATCCTACTTGACCTCAACGCAGCGTTCAACACCAACTCCCACCTCACACTCACCACCAGACTCCACGACGCCGGGATACAGGGAACCGCCCTCAACTGGATCCCCTCATTCCTCACCGGCAGAACCCAAAGGATCAGACTGCCACCATTCCTCTCCGAACCCACAGAAATCAACTGCAGAGTACCCCAAGGATCATCGTTCATCCCAACGCTCTTCAACATCTACATGACCCCCCGTGCCGCCATCGTCAGACAGCACAAACTCAGCATAGAATCCTACTCCGACGACACCCAGCTGATCCTTTCCCTCACCAAGGACCCCATCACCACCAGACTCAACTTCCAGGAAGGAATGAAGAACATTTCAGCCTGGACGAGCAGCAGCTTCCTGAAGCTCAACTTGGAGAAGACAGAAGTCCTCATCCTCGGACCCTCCCCCTCTGCATGGGACAACTCCAGGTGGCCCTCTGCCCTTGGCAGCCCTCACACCCCCACGGACCATGCTCGGAACCTCGGCATCGTACTCTACTCCTCCCTCTCGATGACCCGACAGGTCAACGCCGTTGCCTCCAGCTGTTTTAACACCTTCCACATCCTCCGAAAGACCTTCAAGTGGATCCCGCCCGAATCACAGAAGACAGTCACCCACGCACTCATAACCGCAGACTGGACTACGGAAACACCCTCTACGCCGAGATCAACAAATCACTGCTCCACAAACTCCAGACCATCCAGAACACCGCAGCCAGACTCGTCCTCAGAATCCCACGATGGGAACACATCACCAAGCACCTGCGCAACCTCCGCTGGCTCCTCATCGAGAAGAGAGTCACGGTCAAGATACTCACCCACGCCTACAAATGCCTCCACAACACCGGAGCCCAATACCTCAATGAGAGAATCTCCTTGCATGCACCCAAGAGAAACCTCCGATCCACCGACCTCGCCCTTGCCGAGACCCCGCACATCCATAGAGCCAGAACAGGGGGAACAGCTTTTTCCTACATCCCGGGCAAGTCCTGGGATGAGCTCCCAATTGACATCAGACGGGCCCCCTTTTTGAACATCTTCAGGAAGACGCTCAAGACCTGGCTCTTTGACTGAACGGAGCTGCCTAACCCTCCTCCCCGCTCCAGCGTCTTGGGATCCCCACAGGTGAGTAGCGAACTTACAAATCCCCTGATTGATTGATTGAACCAATAATGCTTTAGGCACGTGCAGTTCAAATTGTATCTTAGGTTGTTTGTCATCCACCTTACCAGTCATGAGTGCTCTCAGCCAGCCATCAGGCTGACCTAAATTCAGGCAACAGTGATCACAGCACGGCAGAAGCCTGGGGGAGGCTGCCAGCAAATCACTGATATCAATAGTCGCCAGCAAAGGGGCACATCCGCATATGACTCAACCTTCAGCATATAGCAGTTGATTGTCCAAACCCACCTCGCCTTCCTGCTATGGGCTGATAGATCACAGGAGCCTGTGGGTCCCCAAGCTTATCCCTGAGGCAGTGTGCTCCGACAACCCTGCTCAGCTCCAGTCAGACATCAGCCACCGCCTCCACAGTCTGTAGGTCAGTCATAGTCCCCAGAAAGTAGCTCAGTGGCAAATGCATCACCTTCTTCAACTAGGGGGCCGATTCCGATCTCGTTGGGAAAGCCCTCCGTCCGAGTCGGATCGGGAGGGTTTTCCGACCGAGCCGTGCGCCTGGAGTCCGACCGATCGAGTACGATGCAGCCGTATACTGACGGACTCGGGTCACTCAGACTCCCATAGAAGTCAATTGGAGCCGGTCGTACGACGCGTATATGGGCTTTCATTGACTGAATGGGTACGTTGTGAACAAGGGCGCCCCCTATAGTGTCTACAGTTTTATTGCTTAGGGATGTCACTAAAATTAAATATTGGCTTCTTCTTCATTTTGATTCCCCCAGTTCTTTGTGCTTGGATTAATGATGCAGGGTTCAGAAGCATGTTTTAGGATTGCTCTAATTGTTTTAATACCACAGGGAAACTGGAAACAAAATCAGTTATGATCTATTGGTAGTGTTTAATTCTTTCACTGAATAATGAAATAGCTGTTCATAAAACTCTCTACCAATATGTACTATCACATTTAGCCACAGGCACTAAATGTTTTACACTCTTAGATAGATTAGCCCCCTCTTCTAAAAGCAAGTATCAATGGCTGGATAAATGTCAAACACCCCAGATTTTAAACATTCAATATTAGGCATATCAACAGGTACCTGTGGAAAGAGTGATGTCACCATGCATGCAGGTTAGTGGTGAAAACATGATACAAGACTTTCAATATACCAACAAAATATATAGCCACAAATTGCCCCATTGTTACGTATGATGCCTTTAGTTAATCCTGGCTTTTTACACAACTAACCTTTACTGCTGGGATTTTTGAGTCCATAGTTACAATGTTCACAGAAATATTTTAGGTCCCAGAATGCAATGTAATATCTAGTAAATGGTTCGGCCTGCCTTAAAATAAGTTTTTTGCAATGGGGACACTTGACAGCTACAAATGTCCGACAGCGGCTCCAACTTTATGTAGTCAAGCAAAGAGCTTAAAGAATCAGGTTTCAGGTGCCTTAGTATGCAGGGCTACAAATTAATCTGATGTACTTTCAACTTTTATATGTTTCACATGGTACTATGGTGTTGGCATGGTTGACCACCGCTACAATATCATAAAACACGGTAAGGCATAGTTGAATGAACACAAATTGGGTTCAGAAATGTGTTTATTAAAGCTAACTCCGGGCGGGTAACTTCGCTCCGTCAGCGGAGTTTGCAGAGATTTGCCTATCTGCCCACCATTGCGAACGCAGAGGTAGGCAAATCTCCGACTCCGTGGCAGAGCGGAGTTACCCGCCCGGGGTTAGTTTTAATAAACACATTTCTGAACCCAGTTCGTGCTCATTCAACTATGCCTTACCGCAAGATGTACAATGTAGGAGTTTTTTCATAGAAGAAGGATGGCGAGGAGCAGGCAGGAGAGCGGCCAGGCAGAGGAAGAGGCAGCCACACAGGGATGTACCTTCTTTTAAAAATGTTAATTAATTTGGGAGGTGGGAGAGAGCAGAGCAGAGTTCCACTGAGTTTTTTTCAAACTCCGTGGAGCTCCGTTAAGAGACACTATGCCAGCTCCGCCCACCCTTAATTAAAGCATGTCAATATAGCACTCTTACTTGTTAAGACCATTAATAATTCTGCAAACCAGAGGGAGTCCTGACTGGGTGAGTATGAGAGAGGCTAATGAGATGTGAGTGTGCATCGAATGCACAGACTTTTTTTGCTTAAAACCATCTAACATAGGCCCACTGGAGACACAGCCAATGGATAGACAATCCATACCATACATTACTTCTCCTTTAAATTAAATATGTACACTTCATAACAATCACTGCATAAAAACAACATGTTTTGTAAACACTGAAAAAACACAGTTTTTGTCTTTTTCACGTGTTAGCAACTGAATAAATACTAATAAGCAATGATTTCAAAAGGTTTGTAAACCACTGAGAAAACACGACCCAAATAAACAAAATATAAACACTGAAAAAAGGACAGCCAACATGAATCCTACCGTAACTATAAAAGTTAATGCGTAAAAGCTGTATTTAAATACAGTTTTAAAAATAAACTGTGATGCATTCGGGTTGGTATTATTCCTGTATCTGAGATCACAGTTCAATTTTAACCATCTCATTGGCCCTCCTAAAATTATAGAGAAACCCTTAGGAAGGAGCCTGAGATTTTATCTACACACTGGAACAGGTAACCCACAGAACTAAATAAGTACACTCAGTAAACGTGGGGGGGTCCACCCGCACTAGATGTTTCTCTGGCGATGTGGTGGGCCAAATATGAAGCATGGCACCCAGTTGTGGTGTGAGAGGCCAAATCTCACACTTTTATGTAATACCCTAGTTCTGTTCTGTACTGAGGCAAATAGGATGTCAGGGTCCTCAATATATGAATAATTTTCCTTGGTGAGCACCCTAGTCTAGTGTGGACAGACTTGTCTTGTTTGCCTTTTGGTGCTGTAGATTGTGATTTGGGAGAATGCCGTGAATGACAGCCCAAGCAATTCTCTCATTCCCTCAATCACCTGACAGTGGGTATCAGTGACTTACAGTGTACCACAAGGTGCTGTTCTTTCAACCCTCCTTATCAATATTCATATATTCTGTCTTATGTGCTGCATACCCTTGCAGGCAAATTCTATATGAATGCAAATAACACTCAACTCTTTTTCAACCTACTCGAACCCTATTCCTATACAGTTCACCTCGCCTCTTGTCTTGTGGTGGTAAAATGTTGCATGCCCTCCAGCTTTTAAAAGGAAAATACATCTCAGAATAAGGTACGATTAACCGATGCTTCCTCTCCATAATGAAATGCCTTTGAATGGCCATATCCTTGTACCGCAAGCTAAGCCCAGTTAAAGCTGTGCATAACATAGCCATCATTCTAAATTAAATCCCTTTGAATGCCTAGATTTAGTTAGTAACTAGGTCTTGTTTTTTCCATCTAAAATTCTTCAATATATTTTCCCCTTCTTAAACTCGCAGGTGCACGCACGTTATTCATGCTTTCATCAAATTTAGGTTGAAAGATTTTAACAGCATTTGCTTGGAATTGCCTGTATGATCCCTTATTTCTATGCAGCTGATATAATATGCAACCGATATTCCATCTCAATATTGACTAACAAATATTGTGTTAAAAATATCAAGCACAAACATATTGAGAGTGAGTTTATATAGGTAAATATGGATTTACTTTACTTAACTCCACATATGCGTGCCTAGACAATATATGATCATCAAAGTACATAGACGTAGATATTTTTTCATCAATATATTTGACACAATATTCTGGTACCACAATATTTTTGCTGTTGCTATTGCAACATAAATCTATGTAGCCAATAGCCTGCTTTCAGGGTGTAGAAAATGGGAACACATATCTCCTGACAGCTGTCTGCAATCTCTAACAATTGTTAATAAATCAGCCTACTTTCTCCCTCTGCCATTTCTGGCCTCTACATGTTGTAGGTATGTTCATTTTCATTCTTTAAAAACTACAAATCAGTCTTTTCTTCACAGTCTCCCCTCTTGAAGAGCTTGCTCCTGTGATAAACCTGTTTCTGTGGTGTCCAGCAGTCTTTGGAAATCTCTTCTGCCATACTGCAGCTTCAACCCTCCATTGCAATTTTCAGATAGCAGCTAACAGCGTTTTAACCAATATTCTACACTTTTCTTCAGTTTTTTCACTTTCTTTTGGGACTTAGCACCAAGAAGCTCTACTCATCTGCACACTCTACAAATAGTGTGTATAAGCGGCCAACACATGGATTCCACTTTTAGTTAATAAGATCTGCTCACTGCTTTATATTTTTCATATGAAGAATGAGGTATAAATAGAATTATGTACACACAACTAAACCTACCTTTTGTAGAGCTGACCTTCATGCATAGAAGCAATAAGAACACAATACCGACATTTTGAGAGGCTTTCATCCTGTGAAAATAAAAATTCAAGTATGTATCAGAAAGTTAAGAATCTGTCGGAAACAGGAGTGCACATGAACATCTGTAAACTGGTAAACTCTCTCTGCATGCAATTTCAAATTGTAGACTCACAGCTATAATGCTGGAAGCAACCTTCCAATTGGTAATCTTGTACATTCTTCTCGGCATGTTGAAAAGAATCTTTGTTGTACTAAAATACTAGGGCCCGCTGGCTAACTGACCCCTGCCTTCGTTCAGAAGCCATCACCATACTAGATTATTAGGTACTCCTAGATCACAGGGCCTCTTCATGACAGAATTTTTACATATGTAAAGTAGTACTACTTTACATGCTCACACATGCTGTTCACAAACGGATAGATATCGTTTTCGGCCGACGTCTCTGCTGTCTCTCCTGTCTCTAATGTATTGAGTTCTCCGCCACAAATGCAGTGAACTCTGTACACATAGGTATGCGTTTGTGGTGTAAATGTAGGAAGGGTAAGGGGGAGTGGCTGTAACTTTGACAATATCTACTACAAGGTAGGGGAAGCAAAGGGAGGGGCATACACATATAACAACACACCTACAAAAGAGACAGTTACTATTCACCAAAAGTACACCATATCTACTCCAGTAGTATTACAGCCCAAACAGACGGAAATCTGCCCCAGTCAAGCTTTGGGCTAAGTTACACACTACACATGGCCCCTCACACATACTGCAAGGTAATCTCATACAAATCGATGGAGGTAAGGTATAAGACTACCAGCACACAAGGCCAAAAAGGGAAAATGATGTAACCATTTCTATAACACGCAATCACACAACAGTAAACAGAGACAGACATAGTAGAGAGCAAATACATATCTATAGGCTACATTCCCTTTTACTACAACTGCTAATGCAAAGTCAACACTCAACCACATCCACCTGGAAACATATGTATTTTACTTATTTAAATGCAACATTACCTAGAACTATGAAATTGAGGCAGAGTTGTCCACCCTCTTCTAAATAGGTGTAGAACTATGTGCCAGAGCAAGAATTTTCCTATAAACACAACAACAACAAGTTGCAAACAGGAAGAGGAAGTAAGGCCATATCTGAGCTCTTTTTAGAACAGAGAAAAATCCTCCTGCATCCTGATGCCCCTTTTATTCCAGAAGCCCCAAAATGTCTGGCGAGAAATGAGAGGACCATCAGCTTCTCATTAGAATAATTGTAACTCATCGTGGGAGGAGTACTCCAAAAATGTCCTCAACTTTATGGAGAGCAAGGCTCTTGGCTGAGCTATGCAGCACATGGACATCTGGACAGACATAACCTATCACTGCAATGCAGTGGGAGTAACACACCTGTAGAACCAAGGAGGCCACAAGCGTTAGGGAGACACCTGGTGCTGTGAACAGAAAAAGGCAGAGAATGTGCTGGGGGTGTGCTTTCAGCTTCATACCTGAATCCCAGTCAGGGCAGACCGGCGCACTTAGTTGGAGGATTATGAGCGGCAGCACAGCAGTAAATCATTGGATATAGAAACGCTTCTTACAAGCATTGTTGGGTCACATCAATATTTTCTGTCTTCCATGGTATCATGCTAAATGTGTAACTCACAGTATGTGATAAATGTAACTATTGTCTTGATGCGTTAATGTTTCTAAAATACATGTATTAAATGTAAAGGTATAATACACTAGCACACAAGAATTTCATCCTAATAATTATTGTTTAACGTTATGACGGATGATCATATGTTCTTACAACAGCACTTTGTACTGATAATAACCATTCATGCCACACCTAGCAGTCATCACATGTAGCTTTCTGACTCTTTCTTCCCTTGCTGTTGGCCATCATGAGCAAAGGTGAAGAGGCAGTATTAGAGTAAGTCAAGTTATCCCATATGCCAAACTTCTATTTGTTTGTGTTGAGCATTGTGCTACACCTGCACACCTGTAGCTTTGTTGACATTACTCACCCAGTAATTAAGGAAGCATGGAAAAATATCAACCTTGCATAGGACGCAATGTCACATTTTGCTTTCACGACAATCACAATAACAACAATATCTATTGTTAAGTATATGAATCAGAGGGCATATGTACTCATAGTTTTTTACTTTCTCATACTTCCTTTGTAGAGCACAGTCAAAAAGGAAGTGGGGAACAAGAGGATCGTGGGCAAAGAATGAGAAAGGTCTTAGCCACTGAGTGTGGCCCTTGTGAATACCACCAATACCTAGAAAGAAGATGAGGACACCCAAAGAGAGAAGATGCAGCCTCCCATAGAGTGACATAAACGACAAAACAAAAGACCCCGGGCAGAGGACACAATGGAGGAGGCTGGTTTGATTTAGATACTACCTTTCAGGTGGAAACTGATGATAGGGATCCTCACTGACAGAAACAAGAAACAACAGTGGTGTTCCAGGAACCATTAATCATCTGGCCTTGAAACCACCGCCTCTTCAAGTGCAGAAGCCCTAAAAAAAACTGGGGCCTGAATCTGCACCCTTCTATGATCTCCACCCCCAAAGAATGTCCACCAAGAAGATCATGGTGAGATCCAGACAACATTATGCCCTGGACACTTCTGAGAACTCTTGTTTGCCATTACTTCCTTTGTTACGTTAACATAGCTCTTTTAGAGAGGCCACCAGGGAGCTGTAAACTGGGTAGATGTGAGAGCCTTGAAAACATGAGAAGAGCAGTCAAGGCTGTACAAATATTGCAGGCTGTCTAGCATTGCAACATCACGTGCCTCCTGTCCTCCTAGACTCAGCCATCACTGTCATACCCTAATTCACTTTTTCTCTACTTTTATCAACCCCTCAGCCCCCAAATTACCCTAATCTTGCTAAAAAAGATGGTAAGTACTGCGATTAAAGGAGAAGATTAAAGTGGTCCTACTCTCTCTGAAGAAAGCCAGGAAACGTTACCTTAAACCCATGACAACACTTGGGTTGGGAGACTGACTTTTGTTTTATTTTGGACTTGTTGGGTTATGATATGGAATCTAACATTATATTGGGACTTTATATTAATTTGTTGGTACTATTGTTTTGGGCAGTTTCTTTATTTTCACCACTAGACTATGTCAGGTCTTGTCCTATTCTTAATGTGTTTTTCTCTGTTGTTCACCACCCTCCAAGTTGATTACCCCTTCCTTGACTTTAGGTTGGTTATTTCTCCACTTCTGAAGGATAATTGACATGCGTACTAAATTCTAGAACCCTAAAATCAGTTTGTTATGTTTTTCTCTGTTGCCTTTTTCCTCCAAGTTGATTCCCCCTCCGTGAACTCAGGCTCTATTTGGTTATATCTCCCCTTCCGACGGACACTTGATGTGTTTACACCATCCTCTCAAATGGACTGACCAGAAATCCTGTACCAGAAAAGCAAATCATGCTGTTTTTCGGTACCTCTCACCCAGCAGGGTTGCCCCTTGGTGGCATGCTTCATCATTGGGTTCCTTACCGTTCCGCTGTGGAACAGAGTGTGCTGCTAACAGTAAACTTCACAGGAGCACTAGAGGGTATTCAACCAATGTATCAAGTAAAATAGGAGATGGAGGGGATATGCTTTAAGGTTAAATATACCTGATTAGTGGTTGTGAAATGCTTTAATGTATACACTAGTCGGTATGATAAAAAACTGGGAAAGAAATTAGGAAGCTAATAGAGGGTTCAATGCATGTTCAAGAATGTATGCACCTACTTGGTGTCTGTTCCACTGCGTCTCTGAAGAGATAAAGAGTTAGCCCGGAATGTCCTGGGACACTACAACATATATTCCCGGGGACACTACAACATATATTCCCGATCATGGTAAAAATAAATAGATGGCTTTCCGAAAACTAGCATCTAATAGTTAACATTCATATCATGCTATGAAATGCCATGTGAAAGGCTATGTATATGTAGCGAATACCGTCCAGGAAGTGTAAATGCTAGTCAAAATAGTGAGCACTTCTAATACACACAGTAGATATATTCCTAAGTGCATACTCATCATCATACACCACAATACACATATATAATGCTTGTACATACGTATGGGAACACTTAATAGTGCCCCATGGGTCAACAGATGCAAGATGTGCCTGTAGTCATACAATGTGTAAGTGTAATAGAGGAGAGCATATTAGCCTCATTCTTATGCCCCTTATTTCTTACTTTAGTAAGGACTCACACTGCTAGGCCATACCTACACAGTTAAGGTTCCCGCCTGGCCCATTCACCTGAAA
Organism: Triturus cristatus; assembly: GCF_964204655.1. Classification (NCBI taxonomy): domain Eukaryota; kingdom Metazoa; phylum Chordata; class Amphibia; order Caudata; family Salamandridae; genus Triturus; species Triturus cristatus. The sequence goes on along the minus strand of NC_140585.1, from coordinate 936,908,048 downwards.
AATATAATCTGTGCCTGCATGCTAAGCAGTGACTAGATCTCCTTGTTTTTAAACTCCAGTATCGAACTCCATCGAGAGATGCGCTAAGCGCACATTGTGCAGTGGCTGATGGGTACCGGTCAGCCAGACCGCCTAACCTAGCAAAATGGTAGATGTGTATGGAACCATTTGCTTGTTCTGTGTCGACATTAATATGTGATGTTGGAATGGAAGAAAAACATCCTCCTTATGTATTGAAAATATGGATGTGTATAAATACCAAACTGAGATTGCAAAATTAAAGTGAATTATTGAAATAAATTGTATTGTGTAAAAAATGAATTCTACATACTGAAAAACGGGGGGTTTAAATGTTGAAAAAGTAGACAAGTGGGAGGAAAAATATATTATTATGGATACTTAAAAATTAATGGATGCTGAGAAATAACATTTGGACGGACAGATACCAAGTGCTGAAAAAAAAAGGAAGAAATGAACCAATGGTACTTAAAATAACAATAATAGGAGAAAATCAGAGGAGATGTAAAAAAGCTCATCATCTCAGTCTCATGGTAATGCGCAAGTTAGGTGGTGAATTGATCCCATGGGATATTGTTGTTCAGGCCAACTGCACGGGTGTTTAATTTGAAAACCCAGCATTGTTCTCTTTCGAGGAGGACTTCGTTCACAGTTGGTGGTTTCTGGTACATGTTCAAGGACCAGCCACATGAGGTTGGTCACTGCATACCCCTTCTCAATGAAGTGTGCCGACGTCTTTGTTGTGTTCTGTCCACATATCAAGTTGCTTCCGTGTTCCGCAATTCTTTTTTTCACTTTACGTGTGGTCATGCCAATGTAGCGGAGATCCCTTGGGCATGTAATCATATAAACCACCCTCGGGTATTGCAATTTGCAAATTGTCTCAATTCCCACTCTAATTTACCAGCCACATCCACCGATTATTTGGTTATTGTCAGGGTGCAGGTGTTACATCTGTCACATGGATCGTGTCCTACTAGGTTTGGGAGGGTCCCAGTGAATGGTCTGATCAACATTGACTGTTTCAAGAGTCTTGTGTGGACAAATGCGTCTTTGAGGCTTCTGCCTCTTTTGTGTGAAAACAATGGTTTTGGTAGACTCAGGGTCCCACTGTTTGAAATCTTCCAATTTTTATTGATTATTTTACTGACTTTATCAGAGGCAACATTGAATGTTCTCATGCAGATCAGGCATTCTACTGCCTTTCTCTGTGGGCTATTGTCCAAGAGGGCATCCCTATCGTTATCGGGGTATGTTTAAAAGATTTCTGATTCACTTTTCCTAGATATTTTAGAATTTAGAAGCTGGCGTGTCCAAAATATACTTAAAGCTGATATTTAAATGACAAATCATGCTGCATTATGGAGATTTGTTATTAAAGGTATTTCCTTGATGGCACAGGCATTGCAGCTATGGTTGTTATGTGTTGCCCATGTTGAGGTACTCCAAACTGATAATTACTGCTGCAGCACCAAAGTCATCACTTCTGGTAATCCTGCACAGGGTGACTACCAATAGAACCTTGTCTTATGTGGTCTCTAGTACAACACCGATAATATTTGTTAGTAGCTTGGGATAATTTTTATTGAACAGAAGTAGCTCTTTTTACAGAAAAGGCTGGAGACCTTTGGAGCATCCCAGCGCCAACCTCTAAATTACCCTGCAGTCTATTGGAAATTGGGTTATTGGTTGAGGGTGGTGAAAACCTACTCAAACGGTAACCACAATTTCAGTCAGGGTGAAGACATAACCAAATTAACCTGTGTGTAACCCTCTGGTAGCTTGGCACGAAGAAGTCAGGATCAACTTATCGCCATTATGTTAAGTATTTATGCAGCACTTCAAGCAGTAATAAAGTGGAAACACAACACAAGAAAAATTGCACATAATTTAGAACAATAGAGTGGAATTTGATAACTTATTTGAGACTAAAATGACAAAAATCTAATCAATAGAACCAGAGATATGCAATTTGAAAGATTTAAGTAAAAATAGTGCCTAGAAGCATAAATCAGCAACTGTGGTTATCTCATGGTGTCGGACTGGGACAAAGTTACAAGTTCAGGCTGACTGTGATGGAGCATGAACTGGATACAAGGACCAAGTAAGGCTTGCTGCAAAGCAGCTCAAATACTGGTTTGTGGCGCTTTGCAAGATCCTGCCTTGAGGATTCATCGTGTAGGGGTGGGTCCGAGGAGCTGTGGGGTGCGTGCAGAATCCTGCATTGTCATAGAGGATGCCTTCAATGTGGAACTTGCAATGCGAAGGCCTGCATGGAGGATGCATTAGGGAGCTGTGGTTCTGTGGAGACTGCAGGCTACGGTTCTGAAGCTGACCTGCCAGGAGATGCGTTACACTGCATTTGTCCTGCCCACAGTACCATAGATGGACTGACAGAGCACTTTCAGGCCCACTTCCAACGGTCCAGGTCTCAGGTGGCACCAATTGGGGAAGCAAGGCTCACAGTCCCTGAGGCTCTGATCATGAGGCCAGCTAACTAGCCCTTGGAGTCACTTTGTTGGTCCTGGGATCAAGATGAAGGTCTAGTCTTTTTCACTCAGGCAGCAGGGCAACAGAGTAATAGTCTTTCTTGAAGAGCAGCACAGCAGTCCGGTTGATTCTTCCACAGGTGTACTGAAGAGTTGGGTCTGAGGGTCCATCATTTATACCTGGTGCCCACTTTGAAGTTGGAGAAGGTTCGGGAGATTTCCACCCAAAGAGGTGTTTGGAATTTCCTGCCTCCCCACACTAGCAGTAGCTTCTCTGGGTCACAAAACACTAGAGTCAAAACCCTTTGTAAGTGTGCTGTGCAGAGACTTTGTGATGTCGGAGAGTGGTAGGTGACAGCTCCTTCCCTCATCAAGTCAGAGATGGCCCATCCTGCCATCACCTATTCCCCCTTTGTCTCATTGTCTGGGAGCAATACATAAACACCAACTGCAAGCTACACCAAGTCATTTGACCCAGGATACAAGCTGCAAGCACCAAAAGGGCAGGGGTAAGAAAATGCCAACATTCTAAAAGTGACATTTTCCCGAATTGTGACTTAAAATCTGACTTTACACTTAAAGAGGGTTTTAAAATACAATTAGGCTGTCCTGTTTTAGGTTTAAACCTGTAATAACAGATGAAACCCCACCGAAAGGAAAATAGCCCTTACCAGTGTATACATATAAACACTGAAAAAACACCTTCACAAACATAAACTAAATGCCATTCAAAGAGAGGAAAAGGTGAGTGAAAGGTCATTTTTATTCTTTCCTGAAGGGGCCAATACAATGTAACTTTTTTATACAAGGCAGCAGCAAGAAAGACTGGGTTAACATTATTCTGCTTAAGTTTTGTTGTTTAGGGATGTCACTAAAATATTGTTTCTTCTCACTTTTGCTTTTTTCAGTTTTGTGATCTTTGGTCTAAAGTTGCAGGCTGTAGAACCTTTTTTTAGGTCTTATTTAATTATTTTATAAAGTGTAAAGAATCAGGAAATATCAAAATCATATTTGATATTTTGGCTGCGTTTGTTTCTTTCATGGAGAGGTAAAATGGCTGGTTTCATAACAATCTTTCCCAATATGTAGCATCACATTTTCCCACAGTCAGAGGATGGGTAAAAACCTTTGGTACATCAGCCCCCTTTTCTAACAAAGTCAGCATTGATAGTAGGTGCATTGGCAAATACCCCAGGCTTTAAACATTCAATGCAAGGTGTAGTCACAGGTATATGTGCAAAGACTGCTGTCACCAAGCATCTGTGATAGTGGTGAAAACATGACACCAGACATTCAGAAAACATGGAACACAGTGTCACTTGGAATGATGGTGCAAAAAGTTCTTACCAAGTTCAACAAAGATTGGATTGATATTGTTTGTATTTTCAGTAATTCAGCTACTTATATAAAACTTTGTGTGATGACCTGTCAAAATCGATACCTGAGCTGAAGTCCTTACCTGTAAGAGATCCTTGCCACTTTCTAGATGGTATGCTGAAAGTAGCTCTACAATCTTCAGAGTTAATGAAGAATGCTATTGACTTTGTCGTCCATTCTGGTGCACTGTTTTGTTATTAGCAGGAACTAAACCGCAAATATTTCTAATATTATGCTTTTGTGTTGCATCAAAGAAACAGTCATCCCAACTGTGTCATTTAACTAGTGGTTCTTATTCCTAGAGGCTGTGAATGCCACATTATCTATGTGATGACCGTTTACCGAATTTGTGGTTAGTGATAATGCTAAAGTCAAGAAATGTGAGGATCTTTGGTTCCATATTGATTGTGATGTGAAGTACTCTCTACTGCATTCTTAGATTTTTACAGGAAAACATGGCTGCTGTAGTGGGCATAATAAAAAAACTAGAGTCTGAAAACACCCTTGTCTACCAAGTGTTAAGCGTAATTTATGTAGATGTGAAACATCTCCTTGAGAGTAGGCTGGGAGACACTTTTAGTGACTTTGGCACTACCACTTGTTCCATGTTAGAATTCTTGCCACTTGGTAAGCAAAGAATTGTTGAGGAGCAAATCAGGAAATTTTATTGTACAGTGCATGGGAAATGGCGTGCAATGATGCATAGATATGTTCCTTCGCCAACCATGGCATTTGACGTCAATGAAGCCTCACTGGGGTACTCTGCATAAGTCCTAGATCCCTTCCATAAAAGGGAATTTTCTCCGTACTGCTTCATTTTTGACTGCTTCAATCACTGAGGGCACATGTGCCCAGTTCACCGCATGTGTTTCAAAACCTGTCCCAGAGAATTGAAATCTTCAGGTGCAGCAGTATTGGCATGAAAAGCTATGTCAGTGGCCAGAGTTAGCAAATTGTGTACTGGCTGTTTTGGCATTGCTGGTCTCAAGTGGCAATGTTGAGAGGGCCGTTTCACAGATATACGTTTACATGGGAGTGAAACAGCAAACATGCATGACCAAAGACTCACTGAAGAAGTTTTGTATGGAGTACTACAGTAAGTTTGATTTGTAAAAATATATTTGGACCTCATATAGCCTGTAAGCACACTGTCTATACTCATGTGCAATCAGTGCAGACAGCAAGCAATAATAAAAGCAAAACATTCCATAAACACCGAAAACATTGTTTCTGTTGTTTTAATGGGGCGAAAATGTGTAACCACTGTTTTTTTAAGGTATTGAAAACACTGAAAAAACCCCACCAGAATTTACCCAAAATAGAAACTGAAAACTGGAAAGCCTAAGTATAATTCTTTAGGGACCAAACCTGACATTCCTACCGGCTCCCAATCGAAAGTTCTCATTTATGAAATGTAACAAGTTAACCCAATTTTATCCTATGAAAGAAAGAGGTTTTCACTATCTGGGCATGTAAAAGTTTAAAGTACATGTCCCACTTTTTAAATACACTGTACCCTGTCCTATGGGCTTTTGGGCCTACCCTAGGGGTGACTTAAGTTTAATACAACAATTCAGCTTAGTCATGGTGAAAAGTATATAATGCTAGTTTCAAAATGGTAGTAAAAGTGCGCATACAGGGGGGGAGTGGTCACCTCCCGAGGAAGATGGCTACCTAGCCTACAAGTTCTGCCATGCCTGAAGATAACATTGGCTCTCCCTACCACCAGAGTGAATCTATCGACTCTCCAAGATGAAGCCTGATTCAACTAAAATGCAGAGACTCTAACAATCCGTTTTTCTTGCAGCCATAAGTAACGGAGCACCTTTATTTCCATGCAGAGCTTCCGAGACGATCTCGCTCTGACTGACTTAAAAATGTCCTACTTTGGAACATCACTCCTCTGACTGCACTGAGCTGCCACCTGTGGCTCAAATTAGACAAGAACTGTCTATTTTGCCTCTGACTGACATCAAATGCATGGTAAGGGCTTCTTTTTTCCATGCAAATATGCTTGTCCTATGCTAAAGCTTACAGGGAACCCTGAGCCTTTGCCTGACTCCAAGACAGCAGGTGCTGCATCCCCATGCGTCTTCCAGAACCTTCACAAGTACAGCATTTACCTGTAGTGAACAGCACTGCAGGCTTCATCATGGAATATCTTTCAGCTCTAGGCAAGTGCAGCGCCCATTTGGGTCTCCAAATACAAGAGTTGTTGGAAAGTGACTAAGTGCTTGTTTATTAGTCTGGCGGTCCAGTGGCCACTAGACTCCCGGGGGCACGGCAGTGGCGGTCTTCTGACACCTTTATTATTATTAGAGCAGTCGGACCGCCATTGCCCTGCTGAGATTTCCTGGTGGTGGCGTGATGGTCATGAGGCCACAATATGCTTGGCGGACCATTGTGGTACCACCAGGCATATTACTTACTTCCTCTCCGCAACAGTTTCAATGGGGTGCATGCAGGGGGGCCCAACATGTGCCCCCTGTGTCCATGCACCCCAGTTCTTGCACGGCATAGACTTTACAGTTCATTCCCCGCAGGAACTAATTTTTTCATTCCCATTGCAGCACCGCTGTGGGAACGCCACAAAAAGCCCACCAGACACAAGAAACACTTGTAATCTGGTTGGCGGCCCGACCACGGGTTTGATGGTACGGCGGCGGGGCAGACCTGGTGCCGCACCACAAAACTCGTAATCAGGCCCTAAGTGGCAAACTACCAAAGTGTCTAAGTGACTAAGTGGGGTCCAGAAGATCAGCTACCCTCTCTTATCAACTGCCTTGAATCAGAACTGTAAAGGTAGAGGGCAACTTAAGTGGCATCACACAATGCGAATCTTGCAAGGACTTCTCATTAAGGTCGTCCTATCAGGTCATCATACCCCCTTCAGAATGGCTTTTCCCAGATCACACAATGTTAGAGAATCAAGTGTGGAGCCAGAAGGATCCGAACCCTGCACAAAAGAGGTTCAAACAAGAGCCCCCATTACAGACTCCGCTCTCAAGTCTAAAGCCAACAATTCTGTTAGACTAGACTTAAGCATGCAGAAGCCGGACATGCTGCACGTACTCACACAATCTACAAAGACCACCACGGAATCCATGCAGGGCAATCTGACATCCTTAAAACCAGAAATTCTCTCGCTAGGTGGCAGAGTCACTGAAGTAGAATAGTGTATAGACCATAAGCATAACTCTATATAGACTATATCAACTACCACTGCGAGATTGACCCGGTCGGAGAGGAACATCACTGAGTTAAAAGACAGGACTAGAAGGAGCAACCTTCACATTTTTGGGCTCCCAGGAGGAACTGAAAGTCAGGCTCCTTCATGTGCCACATTCATGGAAATATATATTCCTCAAGTGCTAGGGTAAACTTCACCAAAGACTTTGAAATAAAAGGTGCTCACAAAGCGCCCATATACAGCCTCAAAACAGTGATGCTGCAAGAGCTCTTATCTTGGGACCTCTCTGTTACTCATGCACCGAGGCTCTCCTCACACAAATGAAGAAGTTACAAAGGATCAAATGGCAAGGTTGCGCCATTGGTATTTCCCCAGAATATTCTAAAGACACTGTCAAAATAAGAAGAGCCTCCTTATCCCAACGTCAGTCTCTTAAGGACTTATCAATACAATTTTCTTTCATTGGTCCTGATCGACTGAAGACAACCCTCAATGGAAATGTTTCCATCTTTGAGGATCCCAAAGACTTGGACTTTTATATTGCGGACATTAAAGACCTGAAAATGAGTTCATAATGACCTGCTGGACTGTTCTGTAACCAAGCTACCCCGGTAATACCCACTAATTAACACTAACCAGCAATCCTTCAAATGGATCTCTCTAATCTCCCCAACACCTTCTACCTAGTGGAGATCCTGGAAAGCCTGTTCTAGCTACAGACTGTTACTTTTTCTGGTTCAAAGTAATTATCTTGGTCGCACAAGTTTGCTGTTTGCTACTAACACTCGTATATCCCAGTTTAACTGTGACTCCAAACTCCCAGATTGGATGTACGTCTCCACATCTGCATGATACTCTAACATACGGTTTATGGCTAGCACCGATTACTAACCACCAGCCTACTAACTAGTAATAATCACAAGCCTTGGATCCTATATCCTAGACCTTAGGTCTTCCTCACTTCAGTCTTATTACAGGATTTCATGCAAGTTGTTTTTATGGTCCTAATAAGTGTATGCTCCAGGCTTAAACATTATCTGACACAATATTCTTGGACAACTCTTAGTTAACCGACTTGGTAACCTTGTTTACATCCCAGTTTACCCAATGTTGTCTCCTTGACGAGCAAACTACCTCTCTCATTACACTAGTACACTTGGCCTGCTTTATCCTTTAAAGGACCTCACTGGATATTACAATCCCCTATCACACACACACACCACACTTGAATACAGTTGTATACTTTATCTTAAATCCTGCCCTCCTAGCCCGTCAGTCCTAGACTTGACCTCTTCTGGCATTCCCTGTCCACCCTCAGATAACCTTTCCGATGTACCCCCTCCTGCTACTCAGACACATGTTCTTACTCCCTAAGCTAATTTTATGCTACTTATTTTTTCCCTTTCAAGCATGCACTTTCTCCCTCTACCTCTATCTTCTTCCATATCCTATCCTATCTTCTATCATCTTCCTACCCACCACCCCCTCCCTTGTCCCCCTCTCATCCCCTCTTCCATCACTTTCCCTCCTCTCCCCCTCATTCCCACTCCGTCCCTCTATCTAACACCTGCTGGCAAACCTCTATTATGAACCATTACTCACTCCGATGAGACCTCGTACTCCTAAAAGAAACCTTAGTTGCTATGAAAGAGGCCATTCTCCTTAAGAAATCATGGGTTGGTGACCTATCATGTGCCCCAACCACCAACAAAAAAATGGTCTAATTACTCATTTCTAATTCCTCAGGTCTGACTATTACCGCCTCAGAAGCAGACCCTTGAGGCAGGTGACTCTTCACTGAACTACGGAAAGATATTACCGAAATTATAGTGGTGAATATTTACAACCTTAATAACTTCAATTCATCTTCCTTGGTGCACCTCAACAGAAAAATGTTACTCCTGCCCCTTCACTTCAGAATCATTGTAGGCAGGGATTTTACCCTTCCGTGGGATGTCATTCTAGACAGAAGCTCTACATGCCCCTTCAAATCCAACAAGTCTTGACCAACTGGAACATCAAATAAAAACAATAGAAAAAGACCCCAAGCAATTCAGGGATAAGACAGCTAACCCACTAAACCAAGTTAAAATACAAATACAATACGATATTATGTAATAAAACCCACTTACTAGTCCACAGATATAAAGGTATCAACTTCTGTGGACACAGCAAACCCTGAAGAATTCTAGCTTCGTATGTAAAACAGAATTACCAGAAAACTAGGATAACCTCCATCTTTAATAAACATGGCGTTCCCTCCACAAATGAGAAAGAAATTCTTACCACCTTTGAAAATTTCAATTGTACCCTTTATTCAAAAAGCAAGAATACTCCCTATTAAACCAGTCTATAATACCTCCACAAAATTAAAATCACCAGGATAGATGAAGCAACTAAACTTTCATTAGAAAATCCTCTGTCTTTCATTGAAGTTATAAATACAAATAAAAAACTCAAAGCTGGGAAGGCACCGAGCCTGGACGCCTTCCCAGCCTCATTCAATCAAACCTAGGGAGTGTCCCTAATCACCCCCTAGAAGATCTATTTTCCTATTTCTCCTCTACATGTGTGATCAAGGGAACCACCGCTGAGGCAACTATAATAGTTATACCTAAAGAAGAGAAAGACCCATCCAATCCCAAAGCCTACCGCTCCATCTTTGTTATAAATATTGATTGAAAAATGTACCCAAAAGTTATTGCACTCAGGCTGGAGCCAATCCTCCCAAAAAGTATACACCTAGCACAATGAGGATTCACTAAAGGCAGATTCAGTGCAGACATCATTAGACTATTCAGCCACACTATCAAAAAAATCCACCAGCCCGACCACCCCTCTGTGCGATAGCACTAGATACGGGGAAGGCATTCGATAAGGTCTTCTGGTCTTTTCTCCATGCCACTCTCACCACCTTCAACCTAGGTCCCTCCTTAACTAGAATGATTCTTGCCTCATACAAATGAATCAAGAATAAATATCAATGGCACCATATCCAACTCTTTTGACTTCGAACAAGGCACAGACATGGGCGCCCTCTCTCCCTTCTATTTTTATTAACACCCCCTTATTCCAGGCATCCCCTTTTCTGCTGGGCCACAGAAGCTACACAGTCAACAACCTCCTTTTCACCACCCAAGCAGATTCTGTTCTGCCCCACATCACAGCCACTATCAATGATGGTGCTCAATTATCAGGATACTGCCTCAACAACTGCAAAACAGAGGTCCTTCTCTTAACATGCATTGTAACAGCTCGTTTATCAGTAAAATGGCCCCCCGATAAGATAAAATACCTGGGAATCTGGGTCACTTAAAACCTCAGAGTCCATTGATCTCACGAAAAAATGACATTGGGCAAATTGAAATACAGCTTAGGCATATGGTCCTCCAGATTCATCACATGATGCTAGGGAAGAATAGAACCCATCAAAATGATGATCACTCCTCTTATTAATTTCTTAATCAGTATATAACCCGTATACCTTTCAAGACACCTTTTTTGCTAAAATTGATGCGATGCTCACTAAGTTCCCATGGTGCTCCAAAAAACCTAGAATTGCTCTGAAGAAACTAAGGCTACTTAAAAGACTTGGTGGCCTCAACCTAACAGATTATAGGGGATACCAACACGGTTACCTAGCAAAACAGGGAAGGCTCTGGTTCTCTCTTAGATCACCTTACTCCCACTCATGGCTGTTTATTGAAAAAGCACTGGCGAATCCACTCTCCCTTACATCCCTTATAACTATTAAAAAAATAGAAACAGACCACTGTGTAAGCAACCTCTCAAGCACAGTACAGGCCCTGCGAACAATTGACAACAAACGCCCTATTAAAATGTGATATTGACCCTTAGCCTCACTATGGCACAATGAAAACCTGAAATAAGGAGGCAAAAAAAAATTCTATGGAAATGGCCACAAAAAGGCATTTTTTTGTAGGACATCCCGGTACTCTCTTCAAGCCTATACCCTTTTCCCAACTCAAAGCTAATTTTGATCGAAATGACCTAGACTTTTACCACTTCCTAAAGATTACGCCAATTATAGCCAGACACAAATACCCAATTAATCCCAACCTGTCTAACACACTACAATCACAAACCAAAGGAGGACAGTTTGTGTTCAAACTCTACTCTCTCCTGACAAACCTATTGGCAATCCAGTACAATTACCTTCCCTAAGAAGTTCTGGTCTGACTTTAGCAAAACCATTTCATAAATCTAACACAGAAATTGGACACCTAATTTAGCGGCATATCATCAAGGAGGCGATATAAAATTATCGCTGCTTTTGCGTCCGTTTTTGGACGAAAAGCGGCGATAATTTTATCGCCCAATCAGCAAGGTCACGCTATCGCGTGAATCCTTGCATTATCGCCTGTTTACTGAACGCCCAGCTTTGCATCTCTAATGAGATGCAAAGTGGGCGTTCCTGCCCTGACATAACTGGAGAAATGTCGCTAAGCGACATTTCTCCAATTATCAATGGGCACGCTAACCTGCAGAGCGACAAGCAAAGTAGTGATAACCTCTGTTATCGTTACTTTCCTTACGCCTGCTTCAAGACTGACTTAGCCATGATATCCTATGTAAGGTGGATATCATGGCTAAGTATGCCTTGCCCTATCATCAAGCTATCGCCAAACTTTGTGAGATTATTGCTGAATTTCCAGGATAATCTCACATTTGGCAGTTAGCGCTCAGAATTTTATCTCTTTTGAGATAAGCGTTGCTAATAGTACGCTATCTCAGCGATAAAATTCCACGTTACCCGGCGATAATTATCCTAGCTCTAAGTGCGCTTAACGATAATTATCGCTGGTCGTTGATGATAGGCCCCTATGTCTCCATCACCTTACGTCTCCCCCTCCCCCCCACACTAAATCTACACTAAACAAAGAAGACCGCCTTTTATGGGACATTCTTGTTTCAATCGCCCTCAGTCATTCGCTCCGAGTGGAAAGACTAATCCAAACTATCCTCTTGTTAGAAATGGGATTTCTGGTTGGCTAAGGCTTGCGCCAAAGTCAGGCAGAAACCACCACTCTAGTCAGGGCAAGGAAGTTACACGCCAAAGATAACCCCTGCTCACCCCCTTGGTAGCTTGGCACGAGCAGACAGGCTTATCCCTGAGGCGATGTGTAAAGCGTTTGCGCGCGCACCCAGCAACAACACCCAAGGCCCACCACAAAGGAAACTCCACACAAGGTATTATATAAAAATAACCTTTGTATTATACACAACACATTAGATAAAAACACACACTTTACAATGTGCCAACAGGCACGGGCAGAATTTACAAGGGATTATATATACAGGGGACAGGGCCACATGGACCACTGTCAGGAATTAGCACTTTGTAGAAATAGCACTTAGAACGTAGGAATAATATTTGAGAACATAGCACATACAATCACTGTAGCACAAAAAATAGAACATATAGCACACAACCAGTAACTACTGGTAACAGGTAAGTACCACCTACGCAACCCTAACCGCCTTAGGAAAATACTGCGCAGGGAATCAGGACCTCGCTAGCATCACCTGTACTAGGAGAAAAACAACCACCTAAGTATCACTCTACCTGTAGGGGTCTAAGCACATAAACCCAGGATGCATAAAATACATTCAGAGGTGTAAAGCAAAGCACATGAGGCATAAACACATTCAGAGGTGCAGGAAAGGTACAATGGCGCAAAAACTCACATTAGCCACTATCTGTGGCAATCCCTGGGCCAACTGGCCCTGAAGGGGCAAGGACGCCCTGCATCCAGAAAGTCAGGGCGCGCCGGCGCAGGCTGCGCAAACCAGCGCGCACAAATCACCACCTAAACGTAGCAGTTGCCCACTAAGTGCTGGGCAACTGGAGAAATGCTGGGGCCAATGTTGGAGCCTCCCAGGGCTCTGAAACAACTGAAATGCCCCCTAGAGCCTTCTAGGCTCGAGAAATAATGGCCCCTTCGTTGGAGTCCTCTCGGGGGACTCGTGAGCCTCACAGGCTCTTAACAAACAATGGGCCCCTTCGTTGGAGTCCTCTCGGGGGACTCGTGAGCCTCACAGGCTCTTAACAAACAATGGGCCCCTTCGTTGGAGCCTCGTGGGCTCAAGACACAATTCTTGCCCGTGGGAGTCCCTCTGGACTCTAAAGAAATAATGCTCAGCGCTGGAGCAACAATGCGGACAGACTCACAACCCCGGTCTACTCCCTTCACTCACCGGCGGTCCTGGTCTGCTTTCGGTCCTCCGGTGAGCACTTCCCTCGCGGCGGTGGCTGGGGGCGGACACGGCACTTCCGTCTCTCCTCTGGGTCGCGCTGCGGCGGCCCGGCTGGATTCGGCTTCGTCCAGGAGGCCCCGCCTCCTGGTTACAGTCCAGTGCGGGGTGGGCTCCCGCCTGAACTCTACTGCCGGCTCACTTCTCTTGGCCGCACTGGAGCACGGGGTAGGCTCCCGTCTGCTTCCGGTTTTACGTCCCGCCCACGTCCCGACACAACCTGCCTGGCTTCCGGTTCGCCCAAGGGCCGCGGCGGTGATTTCTCTCGGCAATAAGAGGGGTAGGCTCCCTCGCGATGTGAAATATACGGCGGGGTGGGCACCCGCCGTGGAATTACGACAAATAAGCGGGGTGGGCACCCGCCAACGACCCCGGCAATGTCCCTGGCAGGGTGGGCACCTGCCAGGGGAATTCAGAATCTGTACAGACGGGGCAAACGCCGGGTGGGCACGGGCTGTTAGAAATAAAGCGCTCCTGAGCGCTAAAGGAAAATAAAAACGCTTCCAAGCGCTTAGGGACACAGATAGAGCACTCCCAGCGCTTTAGCCTAAAAAGCACCACAAAGTCCAGCAAAGTTCTTCCCTGCATGCAGCAGGGCAGGGGGCAAGGCTGGACCCAGAGCCAGCTCACTGGGCCTCCAGGCAGGGAGGTAGTCCAGGTGGCGGTCCTCTGGTCCAGCAGCAGCAGCAGCCCCCCCTCAGGTAAGATCCTGGCAGAGAACAACTTGTAAGGGGACACAGCCCCTTTTTATACAGTAAAAGTCTTTGTTCTTGGTTCAGGGTGAGGGGGAAAACCAGTCGCAGCTGGTTGGGGAGCACCCTTGATGTGCTCAGCCCCTCACTCTATTCACTGGCAGGGCTAGGGTCATCAGTCGCACCACAGGGGGCGGAGCCAGCATTGTGGGTGGAAAACCCTGCCCTATTCAGGACCCAGGTGTACTCCTCCCACCCATCTAGCTGCTGATCTCCCCATTCACCACTGGGTGACTCATCCTGACTCTGGGGAATCCCTAGCCCGTCACATGACATGACCAGCCAATCACGCGACAGACACACTGCACACAGAAGTGCCCACTTCTAGAAGTGGCACTTCCACACTAGGTACATACACGCCACCCACATCATCGCGCAGCATTCACTCCCACGAGTCCGCACATACCAAACTCGGGCCTGCACACCCCACGCATCAGGAACTACTAGGGACACATACATTCCCCATGCATTCCTATGGGAGGGCAGGCCTATCTCACCACATGCACTCAGAGCACGCACGCACTTTACCCTGGGACACAGGGAAAGTGCGCAGGAAACCAAAAATTACCACCCCAAGTCATCAGTAAAAAGAAAAAAAAGTTCAGGGGTGAACCTGCCAGAAGGGCCAAGTCCAACACAACCCCCTTCCAGCCAAAACGCAGGGCAGCCCAATCACCACCGTGATGGACTTCCCTGCTTGGGGCGATAGAACACGGACGCGGGCCCGCAACTGCAGGGACACCCTCCGGTTCTACGCCACGGTGAACCCATGGAATTTTTTCTAACACCACTGTCTGGACCAACTGGGCTACCCCACTGGTACTCCCAAGCTGTCCGCGGCCAAGAGCAGGCCCTAGGCCACCCAGGTGCCACTGGTCTTTGCCTAACCACAGAGTGGGGGGTAGTAATCCCTGGCACATAGCGGACATTCTCCACTCTTCCTCTCTGAAAGACAGGACTAGACTGCCACTGGTTCTCCAGCCTAGGGTCTACACCCTCAGGCGGACCAGGAGTCTCAGGGAAGGCTCTCCTCCCCCTACCTCTTCTCCTAGGGTTCCTCCTCCTCTGGCGAGGGGTACACCTAGAACGCCATTCCAACCCAGGGTTTAACCCCTCAGGTTGTACCGGGGGCAGAGGTGGGCTCTCCCACCCTCTGCACCCCCTTCCAGAACCCTGCTCCCTACCAACTGGGGCGGTACCTCTGGAAGAAGAACTGGTCGGGACGCTGATTACAGACGTCCCACCCTTCAGGTCAGGCTGATCCCGAACCTGGCCTTCCAACCTCCGGCCTAGAACCTTTGGTGGAATAATCGCCTGGCACTCCAGGACTTTGGGGGACTTACACTCCCTCCCCCTGAGGCTATCAAATGACACATATGTCGAGCGACTGTCTGTCTGGCGCTGATCTCCCGTCCCCTGTCCACCTGACAGTGTGCGGAGATCCCCCAGAACAGAAGTGGTGTCACCCTGGTCACTACACGGGATCCTAGCCCAACTGGGAAGTCCCTGACCCACCGGCTCTTCCACTGGGGAACTCATCCCCCAATCACTCACGCTGGACTCCTGTACCCTCCCTATCGGAGCGGTACTGCCAGACTCCAGAACCACAGGAGCCCTGTTTACAGGCGCTCCAGGTCCTCCACTCACTAAGAGATCTTCCTCAAGTGGACTAACAGGACAGCCTAGGTCCCCAACTTGGTGTTCCCTCATGAAACCATCCAAGTCCTGAGGCAGGGTTTCGGGCGTCTGGGGACCCTCGGTCACCCCCTCACTCCTGCTCCACTGAGCCAGGCAGTGAGCCCCTACACCCTCCTCGCTATCCTGGGACCTAGCTGGGCTACACTGAGCCTCCTCCACCACGCTGGGCTGGAGGATCTCTGACCCACTATTGTTGGAATCACTCACTAATGACTCTAGAGGACCTCTAGCACATTCCCAATGGTCTGCCTTTTCTGCAAGCTCAAATGGCTCAGACAATCCACACCCCAACAGGTGTTGGCGCAACCCCGGCACACAACAACTGAGCAGGTGTTCTTTGAGAACCAGATCATACAGGCCGTTATACGTACGTTCCGAGTACTGCTCCACCCAATCGGACAGTGCCTCATTACATCCCTCCAAAAACTCCTCCCAAGACTGGTGAGACAGTTTCCTACTGCCCCTGAATTTCAACCTATACTCCTCCTCTTGGGAAACAGGTACCATACTCGGGGAACTGGGAATGGGACTCTCTGTACTGCACTCTATATCGCTGCCACCACTGGACTCCACCCTTACTGGGGAATCCAGAAAACTACCATTATGCTCAGGGGACAGGGAAAGGGATGAGGCGCTATCTCCTACACTGGACCCAGCAAGGGACTCCCTACCTACGGGGTCCTCACTCTCTACTGGCGTCCAGGTACTGTCATCTCCTTCTGAATCTTCAGGGCTCCCCACAGACCCACCACCCTCCAGGTGTGAGGCCCGGGCCCTTTCTTCCTCACTGCGCTCACGTTCCCATTCACCTGTTTGCCATCTAATCATGTGGTTCCTCAGTTCGTACACAGTGTCTGACTCTCTCACCCCTATGTTTCTCTCCCTACAGAACCCTTCCAACTCCTGCATACCGTAATAAACTAGATCACTGGGATCAAAAGCAGGCTCCATTCTAGCAGACGTTCTAGAGAAAAGATCACACAGGGAACCTAGGGGTCTGAGTTTAACAGGAGTACACAATTCACAAAAAGATTAAGCAAGCTCTCTAACCCAGAGAACTCACACTCACTTGCCTAGTGCCACTCACCACTCATCCACACACAACCCTCCCCTCGGACTGGTAAGGCAGTTTCTACCACCCCTGATTCCTCAACCTGACCACCACGTGACACAGGTACCAACTCTGGGCGCAGGGCGGGGGACAATGTACAGGACACTATTACGCTGCCACCACTGGATCCCACCCTCTGGTGAATCCAGAAAACACAATGCACTAAGGGGGATGATCTACCCTCCCGAGCTAGGGACACCTAACTCACAGTGCACAAAAACACATTTCCAAAGAAATGACAATTAAAAACAAACTTAAAACAATAATCCCTATACCATGTGATTTATCTACATGCAGAGTTTTGTAGTGCGGCCAGTTGCCGCTGCGGTACAGCGCAAACGCAAGTCCAAATCCCACCGCTGATCACCAATGTTAGAAAAAGGATTTCTGGTTGGCTAAGGCTTGCGCCAAAGTCAGGCAGAAACCACCACTCTAGTCAGGGCAAGGAAGTTACACGCCAAAGATAACCCCTGCTCACCCCCTTGGTAGCTTGGCACGAGCAGACAGGCTTATCCCTGAGGCGATGTGTAAAGCGTTTGCGCGCGCACCCAGCAACAACACCCAAGGCCCACCACAAAGGAAACTCCACACAAGGTATTATATAAAAATAACCTTTGTATTATACACAACACATTAGATAAAAACACACACTTTACAATGTGCCAACAGGCACGGGCAGAATTTACAAGGGATTATATATACAGGGGACAGGGCCACATGGACCACTGTCAGGAATTAGCACTTTGTAGAAATAGCACTTAGAACGTAGGAATAATATTTGAGAACATAGCACATACAATCACTGTAGCACTAAAAATAGAACATATAGCACACAACCAGTAACTACTGGTAACAGGTAAGTACCACCTACGCAACCCTAACCGCCTTAGGAAAATACTGCGCAGGGAATCAGGACCTCGCTAGCATCACCTGTACTAGGAGAAAAACAACCACCTAAGTATCACTCTACCTGTAGGGGTCTAAGCACATAAACCCAGGATGCATAAAATACATTCAGAGGTGTAAAGCAAAGCACATGAGGCATAAACACATTCAGAGGTGCAGGAAAGGTACAATGGCGCAAAAACTCACATTAGCCACTATCTGTGGCAATCCCTGGGCCAACTGGCCCTGAAGGGGCAAGGACGCCCTGCGTCCAGAAAGTCAGGGCTCGCCGGCGCAGGCTGCGCAAACCAGCGCGCACAAATCACCACCTAAACGTAGCAGTTGCCCACTAAGTGCTGGGCAACTGGAGAAATGCTGGGGCCAATGTTGGAGCCTCCCAGGGCTCTGAAACAACTGAAATGCCCCCTAGAGCCTTCTAGGCTCGAGAAATAATGGCCCCTTCGTTGGATTCCTCTCGGGGGACTCGTGAGCCTCACAGGCTCTTAACAAACAATGGGCCCCTTCGTTGGAGTCCTCTCGGGGGACTCGTGAGCCTCACAGGCTCTTAACAAACAATGGGCCCCTTCGTTGGAGCCTCGTGGGCTCAAGACACAATTCTTGCCCGTGGGAGTCCCTCTGGACTCTAAAGAAATAATGCTCAGCGCTGGAGCAACAATGCGGACAGACTCACAACCCCGGTCTACTCCCTTCACTCACCGGCGGTCCTGGTCTGCTTTCGGTCCTCCGGTGAGCACTTCCCTCGCGGCGGTGGCTGGGGGCGGACACGGCACTTCCGTCTCTCCTCTGGGTCGCGCTGCGGCGGCCCGGCTGGATTCGGCTTCGTCCAGGAGGCCCCGCCTCCTGGTTACAGTCCAGTGCGGGGTGGGCTCCCGCCTGAACTCTACTGCCGGCTCACTTCTCTTGGCCGCACCGGAGCACGGGGTAGGCTCCCGTCTGCTTCCGGTTTTACGTCCCGCCCACGTCCCGACACAACCTGCCTGGCTTCCGGTTCGCCCAAGGGCCGCGGCGGTGATTTCTCTCGGCAATAAGAGGGGTAGGCTCCCTCGCGATGTGAAATATACGGCGGGGTGGGCACCCGCCGTGGAATTACGACAAATAAGCGGGGTGGGCACCCGCCAACGACCCCGGCAATGTCCCTGGCAGGGTGGGCACCTGCCAGGGGAATTCAGAATCTGTACAGACGGGGCAAACGCCGGGTGGGCACGGGCTGTTAGAAATAAAGCGCTCCTGAGCGCTAAAGGAAAATAAAAACGCTTCCAAGCGCTTAGGGACACAGATAGAGCACTCCCAGCGCTTTAGCCTAAAAAGCACCACAAAGTCCAGCAAAGTTCTTCCCTGCATGCAGCAGGGCAGGGGGCAAGGCTGGACCCAGAGCCAGCTCACTGGGCCTCCAGGCAGGGAGGTAGTCCAGGTGGCGGTCCTCTGGTCCAGCAGCAGCAGCAGCCCCCCCTCAGGTAAGATCCTGGCAGAGAACAACTTGTAAGGGGACACAGCCCCTTTTTATACAGTAAAAGTCTTTGTTCTTGGTTCAGGGTGAGGGGGAAAACCAGTCGCAGCTGGTTGGGGAGCACCCTTGATGTGCTCAGCCCCTCACTCTATTCACTGGCAGGGCTAGGGTCATCAGTCGCACCACAGGGGGCGGAGCCAGCATTGTGTGTGGAAAACCCTGCCCTATTCAGGACCCAGGTGTACTCCTCCCACCCATCTAGCTGCTGATCTCCCCATTCACCACTGGGTGACTCATCCTGACTCTGGGGAATCCCTAGCCCGCCACATGACATGACCAGCCAAACACGCGACAGACACACTGCACACAGAAGTGCCCACTTCTAGAAGTGGCACTTCCACACTAGGTACATACACGCCGCCCACATCATCGCGCAGCATTCACTCCCACGAGTCCGCACATACCAAACTCGGGCCTGCACACCCCACGCATCAGGAACTACTAGGGACACATACATTCCCCATGCATTCCTATGGGAGGGCAGGCCTATCTCACCACATGCACTCAGAGCACGCACGCACTTTACCCTGGGACACAGGGAAAGTGCGCAGGAAACCAAAAATTACCACCCCAAGTCATCAGTAAAAAGAAAAAAAAGTTCAGGGGTGAACCTGCCAGAAGGGCCAAGTCCAACACCTCTCATACCTGGTGAGAATGGGTTCAGTGATATACTTGATGACACCTAAAATGAAAAATGATAAAATCTGGTACAAGCTAGATAGTTTGATATCAAACATGTCCCAGCAGTAGTTGCCACTCCTTCCCCCGTACCCCCACCCCCTCATGAGCCCCCCTTTTCCCTCCCAACGCCTCCTCTGCTTTTGCTTTCCTTGCTCCTACTCTACATCTATTCTGTCTCTCCTCTACTTCTCTTTCCTCCAGCTCTCTCATTCTCTACCCATCTTATACCACCAGCCAGGGTAACTCACACACCTCCTTCACTAAACAACATCACTGTACTTCTCTGCCAGCATAAAATCTCAATAAAAACTTTTATTTTTCTGTATTAAAAGTCTGTAAAGTGCGTTTGAGAGGATCTACATATTTACAGTCCTGCACTGACCTGCTGTGAGGAAGGAACGCCTCTCTTCAGAATTCTTTGCTGCACCGATTTGCTTCTGAGAAGTAGCTTAGAAACTCGCAATTTAAATAAGCTCTGCGGCTCCTGTTTGCTGTCACCTTCCTCCAGTTTTGCCCAATCCCTTTAAAGATCGATATTGTTGGCACCATCCAGCGGGCACCTATCCCAGCCTGGAGGTCATCCCAGTCTGAAGCGGGAGGGCAGAGGAGGGTCCAATGCCATGGGCTTCGTGATGTACAATGCCCACGGTCACCTTCACACCAGACACTTCAATGCAAGCTTTCTCACCCCAAACACAACGCACAGATTAACCTTGGGGGTATGTACGTTCCTATTGAGCAAAAGAAAGACATCCATCACACATTGGCAGCAAAAACACTGAGTTGAAAAGGGGCATTAACGGAGCTAATGGCCTTAGAGATCTGTTTATCAGCAGCTCCCTGTAAAGCATGCGGCAGAGACAGAGGTAACGAACCATACATAAAGGGACATATATACATGCTTATATTTATGAGACACTCAAATACCGATACATGAAGCTAGTCATGGGCAAATGGATAACGACATGGGCTGACAACGACCAAAAACAAAGGAATATTATTACATGGAAACGTGTTAACACACAAGGACGGAAGTATGCATATGCAACCAAGCAAAGACCTCGGGAAAATGTCCTGCACTCAAAGACAACTTATGTCCGCAGGTGGAGACACATGCAATAAAGCACAAACAACAAGGTCACAAGCAAAGCAACAGAGAGAACAGCAAAGACACATGTAGAGACAGATAGGTCCAAACACAGACATATTTCAGGGAGCATATGTGGAAATTATGTAGTGTACACTGTGCAGTAAACTACCTTCTGGGGTATTTCACCTGAAATACATTAAACTGTTTAAACTATTGAGACTAATCCTACTTAAACAGTGGATGCGAAGTAAATCTGTGATTACCAGATATCTATCGAAGCTTCCATTTTCGGAGAAATCTAATTGTAGAAATGTCTGTACTCTTCTACATTCTATTCTGAAGCATGTACATTTTGAAATGGCCCGCCCACTTTGTTTTGGAAATGGCAGTGCATGTATATTAGATGGTCTAGAAAGTTAGTCTGTTTAAGGCACATGCTGTTGATGAAAGTAGATCACAGTACACACCCACACATGCATAGATCCATCCGGGCTACCGACTACCCTATTACTGTTGTATGGTCCATTACCCCTACTTTGCTAGTCTGCCTCCTTGAATCAAGGGAGCTGAAAAAGTTTTTTTCTGAGAAATCACATCTCAGCCCTAATTGGTTTCCCTCACAGGAACCCGCCCTTGAGATAATGTGGGCTTCTGGTTGGCCTGTGCTAGAGCTGTCGCATGCATTTTGATCCTTTCTCAGCCCCTGGCTGTGAATTGAGACGTTGATATATTGAATCGCTGAAACCTCTCCCGTGGTACAATATACTCCCTAGAAAGCACATTGTTACATGTTCAGTGTACCCCAGCACCAGCACACCGCCATCAGTGGACCATTCCAATAGGGGTGCTGCCATGTTCAGAACTGGTTGGTCATGAACTTTGCTCAGAAATGCAGTAGCTCTTCTTTTAATGTAAAACACGAACTGTGACCCAGTGCAATGGCTAGATGATAGGTCTTTTGTGGGAGTTAATGGGACAGTGAAGAGAGTAGTGCAAGAACGATACACATACACATAAATTATTCATTTTAATGAATTTAAATGTACATTTTGATTTTATGGCTTCAAAGTGAAGATTATTGTTGAACTAGGCTCTCTCTTCGGGGTAACCCCCTGCCTTGACCACTCCTGCTTTGTGATTTTGCTTTTGTTGGCAATAGGACTCTGTACACTTTACCCGTGCTAACCAGTACATCAGCTTGGAATACATAGTTTACTTAGAACTCCCTAGTATAGGAAATTACATGTACCCAGGGCCTGTAAATTAAATGCTGCTAGTGGGCATGGAACACCCATTGTGCCACCAACATCTCACAAACCTGCCATTGTAGCCTGTGGTGCTGTTTTAAACTACCAATTTCAGGCCTAAACCCTCCTTTTCAGGGCGATCCTGAGTCTGCACGCATGCGCTGCTCTGGTAATCTGCTGTAGTAGAGAATGGAAGAGCAACCCCACCCACTCTCTGCCCATATTGTTCATTGGCTTTTGTCTTTGTCCTTCATAAAGGCTGGCTTAAGATTCAGTAATTGGCTTGTTAGTTCCTCCTTAGTACAGCCTTGTCTTCATTTGTAACCTCCCATGACTGCTGGCCCCTTTACTTGGGTTGTTACACTGTAGTCTTTTTAAGTCTGTAAGCACTACTTTCTTTAATGTGTTTTTTCTACTGCAGGCACCGCATGCTTTCAAGCAGCATTCAGTGCGTGATGCGCTCTTTCATTCTAAGGCAGCCCTTCAATTGATTAATATATACACGTGCGCCATGCATGATCACAGAGTCTGTTTAATTTAAAATGCATGATGTTGCTGCACGGGGCCTATTTTATCATTATTTCTCCACCAACCTCCCTCCCTCCCCTCTCCACAGCAATCGCCTGAGCCTGCCTCGCCTCTGAACTCCTTGTGAGCATGGGAAAAGGAGAAGGAGGGTGCTAGCGACTTTGTTACAGATTTATAGACTGGGTAGCAAGGCTGCTCAGCAGGTAATGTGCCTGCTACGGAGATCTGCCTAATGCACAGCCTTCCATCTTTCCAAAGAATGTTAATAATTATTACCTTCTTTATTGAAGCGCCTGTTCTTTGAAATGAGTGTGCCACTTTTCACGAACCACAAGACAAATGGTTTAGAGGTACTTGGAGGCAACCAGCTTAATAAACAGCCTGAAGCATTTAAAAGGTCTTCTTTACAATCAACCTGCATGGCTTTGGCAGAGGTTCTGCAAACAGATTGAATGCACGATTTTAATGCTGTAAAGCAAATTAGAAATAAAGGTTAGTGTTATTTTGATTCTACCTTTGTAGCCAACACATTTATTTTGTTTTTCAGATATCGGGGCTGGGTTGGTAGACCCCCTGTGGTTTGACAAATGATTTTCCCCTGCAGACTCAAACATTTAACCCATCTCCCTTGTCATTGTTCCAGCCTTGCATTTCATAATGTCCTTTCTTTATTTGACTAATAAAAACAAAAAGCATGGCTGTTTTAGAGCACTATTTCCCTTCCCTGCTTCCCGGTGGGACCACTACTGGCCAACCAGCTGCATAAAATGTGCTGCATTGCTAAATACTTATAAGGCCCCACAGGAGAGATTGATTGCATTGCAAATGCTTGTTTGCATATAAGTCACACCTAAGGTAAGCCCTAAACAGCACATGCAGCTGGGTGCAATGTTTTTAAAAAGGGGGACATGTGTTTTTATGTTTCACATGCCTTATTAGTAAAAAACTCCTAAATTCGTTTTTCTGTACTGTAAGGCCTGCTTCTCCCATAGGATAACATTGGGTTAACTTATTACATGTAATCAGTGCTAACTTTTCATTGGAAATGGGCACAAATGTCATGTTCAGACTAAAATGAATTGCAATTTGAAATTCTCTTGGATGGTAAAGTTGAATTTTAGAAAGTTGACATGTCCCAGCCCACAAGTCTCTGAGGCCTTCATGGAGTTTCCAGCTGCTTGGGCCTTGTAATGGCTCACCCATTGAGCATGCGTATTGGGCCCAGACAGTAAACATTGGGGCCTAGGAGTAGTTTGTAGAGGGCCATCCTTCCAGGATGATTGGGGGCAGAGCTGTTCGTTGTCCCACTTACATTTCAAGTGAAGCACTCCACTGCCCAATCACTTTATTTTCACCATTGTCAGGAAATTCTGCACTAGTTGTGGGAAATTCTGCATGCATTCTGGGTAATTTTGAAGTGATATTTGTGTTACTTGAGTTTAACATCCCTGAAAAAAAATAGAAGACAAGAGGTGTTTGGCAAAAGAGGAAACGTTTGTTTAGTTAAACTTTACAGCTGGGAGGACAGTTACAGGCACTAGGTCTGAGGACTGTCTCAATTTACCTTCGGTATATGTCCTTCTTTTATACAAAACACAACAGGTTATAAACATTTCCAGTGTACCATATATGGTGAGGAATGTTGGTTGCTGCCTTTGGAAGCATAAGTTCATTATTAATTGTCTAATGGTCCTTTCAGGTGGCTCTCATTCTCTTGTGGACACAATATGGCTAGTGGATTACGTGTCCAGATGTCTGGCATGGGGAGCGTATGATCACTACGTGTGCTAGGTTCTGATTGGCTATGTGTTCCTCAAACGTGTGGCATCTGACATTTCATGGTGTTTTTAGGAGTGCGCAGTCCGCCCTATGGCCATGTGTGCTTAATTGGGGCAATCTCCCTTGACCATTTTAATGTCACTGCACGTATCTGTAGGATTGATCAACAGTTTCTTGTCCGAAAGTTTGCCTGCCAGCTAGTCACACTTTTACCTGTGGTCTATCAATCAGCATTCCCAGGCCCAGGCCCCAGGGCTTACTTTACTACATATTTGCGAGTCGTGGTTGATGTGGAGTTAACAACGGGCAATTCTGTTAATAAGGAAGAGATTTAATTTTTAATGATGAATGCACCCATTTCCATATTAACTCCCCCCCTCTAGTTGATTCAACAACACTACCTAACTCATGCATTTGAACAGCTACTTTAATTGGGGCCTGTTGTTCCGTATGCTTGCTTTTGACAACAGCAACCTTTCTAATTACCTGCATTCTTCCCAGTTTGAGGACTGCATTTTTACATCAGGTGATCCCCAATTGTATAACCCCGCATACCAATAGTAACATAATGATAACTGGCAACAGTGATTTACATAACCCAGAGCCATCGAGGACGCCAGGGGAACCAATTCGAAAGCCACTCCTGATCAGGGACAGTTTCCTCTTACTGCATGTCTCTTTGTAGATTGTGCAGTGCTTGAATGGCAAATGTCAGTATTACATTGTTCATCTGATTCCCTGGGATGAAAGTTCAGCAGGCTGCCACAATCTTGGCACAGAACCATCCCTCCAATGTGGTCATTAAGTACAGTACATAGAGGTTCTGCATTACCATAAGATGGATTGCTCACATTTCTTCCTTGATAGAATTGAGGCTGAGCTCAGTGCTGTTCATAATTTCGAGTATTTCCCTCCAGGTCATTTGTAACCAGCGGGCATTAGCTTTTGTCTGCAGGGTGAAAAAGGGTATCGACTCCCCTGTAATGCTCCGCAGGGACCGCGTAGCCTAAGGGGATCGCGGGACAACCCTGGGACATACGGTCGGGGCCTCAGCCGACTTCTAGGGGGATGGGGGCAAGGCATACCTAACTACTAACGGCAGAGCTGCAATAAGGGACGTCTACTCAAGTACCCCGTTCATGCTGTCAGCCACGTGTGCTGACGTCACCCTTTATTATATACTCCATGGTCAGCGCCCGGCCCAGGGAGTTGACTGCGCTACAAAATATTCCAGTGGCCAGGTGGCTCACTACCTCCCATTCCCCCTAGGAACTTGGAATGCCAACTGTAACGGAATGTCATATAGTAACTTACGGAAACCGCCTCCACCAAATGTCACACAGCCACCAAATGTTCAGCCTTCGTCTTGCAGCCCTCAACACAAGAAGTCCCGCAACCTGGAGCTCGGATCCAGATTATGGCGTAGCCCGTAGTAGGGGTGCCTGCCCTGGTGTTCTCGGCTCCCAGCACCCTGGTGATGGCTGTCACGGCTGGGGCCAGGATCAGTTTGTTGGGCCACCCCGTGGTCTCTCAGGGGTAGCCTCGACCGTCTGGCTCCCTTCTATCGGCGCTTCTGCCTCTGCTTCTTCCCACACCTCTCTCTCGGGTTCCGACACCACCTCACTCGGACCCAGGGCCTTCTTGAACCATGACATATTCCAGGCTATTCTCTGATTTCCCTTCTCCGCAATGACCACAGTTCCCTGGACCGTCACTACCTTCCATAGTTTGTGCTCAAATGGTGTGCGAAACTTGGATCCCGGGTGTCGATCTTTTCCTACCACGTAGTTGCCTACTTGGATGTCGGCCCATCGAGCCCCTCATTTCTTGCTGGCATGGTCATTATTACTTTGTCGTCGGGCCTGAGTCCGCTCCACATCCAGAACCGCAGGGGTCCACACTTCACTGTTGGGTATACCATCCCTCACCGCTCTTATTAGCAGGAGATCGTTGGGTGCGCATTTGGTCGTGCAGTGAGGCGTTTGGCGGTATGCACTCAAAAACTGGTACAAACAGGACTCCAGATTAGTACCTTGAGTCACCCCAATCCTTAATGCTTTGTTTAAGGTCCTCATGAACCGCTCCACATCTCCATTAGCCTGGGGCCATTGAGGTGTTATTTTCCGATGGCGTATGCCATGCTGATCAAGGAACACGCGGAATTCCTGTCCTTGAAACGGAGGCCCATTGTCTGTTCGGAGCTCCTCCGGCGTTCCCAGCAGGGCAAAAGTCTTCTTCAGTACCGGCTGAATGCACTCAAAGGCCGTCGATGCGACCACCTCCACCACCGGAACCCTCGAATGGCTGTCCACGAACACAACCATTTGCCTCCCAACCCGGGAAGCTCCAAAAATCCAAATTCTCTCACTCCTATGGTGACATACTTGGCCCTTCGGTTATGATAGGCGCTTCGGGTGGGTCAAACCCCATTACCAGGCAGGCGTGGCACTTCTGTACTTTGTCCTCCACGAGCCGATCCGTACCTGGAAACCATACTTTAGCTCTCAGGCGGGCCTTGGTCGTTTCAATCCCTTTGTGTCCCTGGTGCGTCAGATCGACCATTCGGCCTCGCAGCACTGCAGGTATCACTAGCCGCGGGCCCCGCAAGATTACGCCGTCCCCCGATGCACTCAACTCTCCTCGACACCTCCACAGGCTCTCCTAATACTCCTTGTTGTCGGCTCATCGTCTGTCATTTCCCCGTAGGAACCACTTCCACTGATGGTCACGTAACGTGCGGGCCACCTCCTGTAGACACTCATATTGCAGCGACGCCTTCTTGATGTCCTCAAATAGCAGAGCCTGGGAGCAAGCCTCTTCTACCAGTTGTCTCACGAATACCTCTGCTCCTTCATCCACCTCCTGCCCATGGACTCCACTCTGAGCCAGAGGGTGTCGTGACAGATAGTCAGCCGGGTTGCTCGCTCCCAAGCGGTACACCACCTCAAACTGGTATTGCTGAATCTGTACAGCCCATCTTTCGATTCGTGGAGGCCCATTCCTTGCCATGCCTGCGGAGAGAGGCACCAGCGGCTTGTGGTCCGTTACCACTGTGTGCCCACACAGGTATATGTTGAAGTGTTGACACGCCCATTGTATGGCCAAGGCTTCCCTCTCAATCTGTGCATAGCGGGTTCCCACCGCCGTGAGTGCCCGGCTGGCGTACGCAATCGGCAACCACTCATCCTGGTCTGTCCTCTGTAGTAGCACAGCTCCTAGTCCCACCGGGCTAGCATCCACAATAAGCTCAGTGGCCAATCCCGGCTGAAAGTATGCAACGGTTGCGCCTTTCAGCAGAGCCTTCTTGACATCGGCAAAAGCTTGTGCTTCTTTATCAGACCACCGCCACATGACATCCTTCGTGGTGAGTAGCCAGGAACGTTCCGAGTGAGTGGCCAAATGGGGAATGAACAGGCCACAGGAGTTGGCCATTCCTAAGAAACTTCGCACCTTGGAGGCCGTTTGAGGAATTGCTTCTGTCCTGATGGCCTCCACCTTAGCCGGATCCACTTGCAATCCCCAGGCCGAGGACAGGTACCCAAAGAATTCGACCTCTGTAGCATAGAAGTCGCACTTTGTTTGATGCAGGGTTAGGCCTTGTTCTACCAGTCGCTGAAGAGTAGCTCTCTACCACACATGGTGCTCCTCCAGCAATTTTGAGTAGATCAGGATGTCATCGCTGACATTGATGACTCCCACTAGGCCCGATAGTGCCTCACGGACTGCTTCCTTAAACACTTCCGCCACCGAGGAGATTCCAAAACTCAGCCTTTTGAAATGACGCAGTCTCACATGCGTGGAAAAAGTAGTGATGTATCGGCTCTTCTCCGCAAGCATGTTAATGTTAATGTTATGGGGAATTTGTAAAGCGCATGGCTACTCCAAGGAGTGTCCCGGCGCTAAGAGGTCCCCCTTTGAAAAGAGAGACAGTTTGTACTCATAACCCTGCAAAGCTATATTACTGAAGGAACAGCCAGGTCGTAAGTTGACGTCTGAAGCTAAGAAGCTCTCGCTCTTGTTGAGGGAGAGAGGCAGCGAGTTCCATAGTCATCCCACTACCACCTGGGAGGAACGTTCCCCCCTTTCTGGTCCGGATGAATTTTGGCACCAATAACAGATGTTGGGCTGATGACCTCAATGTCCTGGCTGGAATATAGGGTGTAATTCTCTTTCTAATGTACTGAGCCCCGCTGTTATGGAGAGCCTTAAAGCCAGCACCAGAGACTTGAAGCCAATCCTATTTTTCACTGAAAGCCAGTGTAAGATTTTTAAATGACTCGCCATGTGGGTCCTGGGCCCTACCAAAGAGACCGCTCTGGCTGCCGCATCAGTTGATGGTCCACTTTCGAGAACCACTGTGTCTCATTGAGATCTATTACAATTTCATCAATGGTTGGGGTGATGTGCCTCTCCCTGCGGATGGCCTTGTTCGGCAATCTCACGTCCACGCACAGCCTTTTGGCTCCCGGCTGTTTCGGCTTGGGTGCTATTACCAGTGGCGACACCCATGGCGTTGGACCTGACACCTTCTCAATGACACCATCACGTTCGAGACGGTCCAGCTCGGCTTCCAGCGGTTGTCTAAGATGGAACTGCACTCTTTGGTGGCGAAGCGCCACCGGCTGGATAGACTCATCAATGTGCAACTGTACCTCTACTCCTTTCAGGCAGCAAAACCCCCGGAACAGCTCGGGGAACTCGGCAAGGATCCGGTTCGCCTGCGACTGATGTATATGCTTTGCGAACATCACCAACCCCAGATCCTCGGCCGTGTGGCCACTCAGCAACGATCCAGCCCGATCACATGTAACATAGAAACGAGTGGTCGTGGCTCTGTCCTTGTACTTGACTTCTGCATCAATGACCCCCTGCAGCAGAATCGGAGTGCTCCCTTCATAAGTGAGGATTTTGGCTGCAGTCGGCATCAGTCGAGGCCTCTGGCTGAGCCTTCTACATTGGTCCGCATCCAGTATGTTCATGGACGCCCCGGTGTCAATCAGCGCCCGCACACACGACTCCCCTAGCCACACTTGGCAGGTAGGCGGTGACTTCTTGGCAGTGTTGACTCCCCGGATGTGTGAGATGACAAATACTTTGTCCTCCTCGTCCTCAGTGACCACCAACTTTTGATATCGGTAGTCCAGGTCGACCTAGTTCTGACCCACCTTAGCAAAATTTGTAAGTCCTTGTCTCGGAGGCCTTCCTTCACCCTGCTGTGTCCCACTCTAGCACACCTTTCCAAAATGTCCATATTTGTTGCATTTGAGACACTGTCTTCCTTGTGCTGGGCACACCCTTGGTGCATGCGCCCCCTTGCAACAGTTCCAGCAATCCCGCTTTTGGCGCCTGTCCTCCGTTTGGCGCCAGCTCCGGCCACTCAGCCATTCACTTTCTTGAGTGCATCGACCCTCTCCTCTTTGATGATCCCCGGCTGACGCAGGATCAGCTTGCGTAGTTCTATAGACTTGCACCCCACAATCAGCTGGGCTCTAGTCTCGAACGTGCGATTGATTTCCACACACAGGTGCTGGATAATCTGCGCAGTCTCGCGAAGAACATGTCAATGGACTCATCCTCGCGTTATTTCACCTGACGCAGCTTGAAAGGTTCAAAATCCGGGTTAACCTGCGGATCAAAATAGCGATTCAGGGCCCGGACCGCCTTCTCATAGTCATCACTGTCACCTGTGTCGGGCAGATCCTGGAACAGGTCATAAAGTTCATCGCCACCCATCAGCAGCATCAGCGATCTCTTAACTGAATTGTCTGTCTCACTCGTGGCAACAAAATAGTTCTCCAGCTGTCCTAGCCACTTCCTCCAGCGCGGAGCCGCCGTCGCTGGGTCTGCTATCTGGCTGAATTCTGGGGGGGGGGGGTTTCGTGGCCATGCGACCAGGCCGACCTCCTGCCACGCCCGCTCCCGGGGCAACGGCCCTGTCCGGTGAATCGGGCATCACCGCTGGGTACTCCACGCCCTCAGGCTCAGGCAGGACACACTACCACACCTGGGCAGCCGCAGTTATACCCGGCCGCTGGGCGAAAGATCCACTACACTCCGTCTGCCCCAGGCCACGCCACACCCCGTCCCGGGTAGGCACGGATGACTTCTGCCCAGCGACGATACGAGCAGGCCAGAAAACCACGCCGAGACCAGGGGCGGGTTCACTGCACCCCCACGTCCCAGCGCAGCCCCTCAATCTGGGCATAGACACCACCTGCTGTCCCCCAGCAGGTCGCAACCGCTCAGCCGAATGCGAAGGCAGGTCCACGCGCTAGACACGTGGCCGCCCGAGGGGTCCGTTCTCACCTCGTCGCCAATGTAATGCTCCGCAGGGACCTCGTAGCCTAAGGGGATCGCGGGACAACCCTCGGTCATGCGGTTGGGGCTTCAACCGACTTCTAGGGGGTAGGGGAGGGGACAAGGCAGGGCTAACTACTAACGGCGGAGCGGCAATAAGGGACGTCTACTCAAGTACTCCGTTTGTGCCGTCAGCCACGTACGCTGACATCAGGATTATTGTATAAACCCTGGTCCCCGCCCAGCCCAGGGAGTTGACTGCGATACAAAATATTACATTTGCCGGGAGGCTCACTACACCCCCTACACCCAGCTGTGCTTCCGTGAACAATCTAAATTCTTCTAGAATATCTTTGAACTGTGCCCAGCAAAAATAGTCCACAGCTCTCCTTTCACAAACTTGGTAAGGCAAGATTGTCTTTTTAATTAACAGGGGCTGGTTCATGTTTGATAGCTCTTCTCCAGGAATGACTAGGGTCTGGGTGTGCATGGAGACCAGGGAACACAGTCATCTCCATCCTGAAACACGCTGAGCATAGACATGCTTACAGCATTGCCAGTAGTAATCCATCAGCGTGGAAGTGCCCCATTGCATATCCAGAATATATAATATCACTCCACAGTTATAATTTGTCCCCATTTGAAGCATTATTTTTTCTATGAAACATAAAGAATACAGCTTAAGTTTCCGTACAATCAGGGGTTGTCCTTTCTCTTCTAATCAAGTGTATCCACCCATCTTGCTGTCTTCAATTTCCTGACATGGGGTAGTCACACTTTCATTAAACCCTTCCCCATGCGACCCATTCCCCTTTTTATCCCACAAGCTGGATGGTCCTAAATAGGAATTCAATGTCAGGAGACTATTTGTTGTTTAAGAAGCACGCCCTGGTTACACTAAGAGCCACTCTTGGTTCACAGATGGATGCTGGAGCTGATGTGTTTGTGCACTGATTTGGGGGTTTTGCTACCTCCAAAAATCCCTTCTCTGGGAAATCTCTGGCCATGTGATATCTTCCTCTATGTGGCCCTTCCTACGCATCCTGATGAGCTCGGTTTGGATATCAGTGGGTTCAGTTAGGGTGTAGCACACTGCTGGGGTGGTGTTGCATCGGGTTATGCTCACAACTACCCTGTGTGATTCTATTTTGTTGGCTTGGCTCATGGCCCTTATTCTACATAGGTTTATACGACATTTGCTTTCTCGGAGGCTACTTCTCGGAACAAGGAAAGCCTATCTGCACCTGCTGCATGTTGTATCAATGAACAGACATAATATGGCCTGACTGATTCTTGGGAGCTGACTGTGGTCACGTTCTGGTACCGCATGTTGTGTAAAAGTGTGTTGTGTGATCCATGTGGGATGCTGGTGTTCTGTTTGGTGTAATTGTAGGTATCATATTAGAGGCCCCTAAGCAGGCGCTGTAGTTCCCCTTTAGTAAATCTCTTTTGACTCAGCAGTTCTTCTATAGTACTCAAGTGTGGGAATATCCATAGTACGCAGGCCATACAAAACCATTTAAATATACATAACTTTTGTTGAGATACTGCAGTTCTAGGTATGGGTCCCCGGGAGTCGTCTGTGCTCCTCTGGTGGCGGTGTTCCTTTTGACAAGTTCATAAAAGCTTGCTAATTTTAGTTCTAGGGTGACATCGCCATGGAAGGGCATGACTGAACATCGGAATGGCACACCCATGCACTTTTCCCCTCCTCCTTGAGGGCCATGGGTGTTAGACGGACCCTTCGCTGAGAACCCGTGATCTTTTTCCTTCTTCCACTTGTGCAAGTTTGTGAATGTCCCTTATTCCTTAGGGTCATGTGGGTTGACGACAAGTTGGCGTTGGTGCGCCTTGATGTCCTTGCGGCTACCTGCTTTTGAAATAACTTGGGTGACTAATAAATCAGCTTAATTACATAAGCTCTGCTCTGAATGGTTTTGGAGAACCTATATTTTACCACAGGAATGTGACCTTGTCAACCTATTAGCCACGATCTAGTGGGGTATCAGAAGGTGACCTATGTTGGAAATGTCTTTTAGTGATTCGGGGAGGAAGCTTGATTATTATTAACTAGATAACTCTTATAAGTATAAGCCACTGAGTCCCCATCCTACTAGGGTGTTTTCAGACCTACTCCGACATTTTGTTCTGAGTGGTCAAATCAGTCTTAGGTGTGTTTGTGAAGTGGTCTCATGAGTTCAGAGATGAATAGGATTGTGGCTTTAGAAACGGATTTATAGGCATCACTAGATTCCCCAAAATGCCTTCCCAGGTGTGTGCACAAGAGCGCAGTTGCTGCACTGCTTCCTCCTGAGACTATTGTCTTGCTGGGGGCTACCTGTTTTTAATATTACCCCCAGTTGCTCTTGCTGTGAGTTGTGCTATTCAGTCTACATGTTCACTACATGTGCACTGAAATGAGGGAAGAGGGGCGTGTTGCCGTTTGGTGTTGCTGGTGCTTACCGCGTGCTCCGGGAATGCATTTTTATATTTATGCATCTTCCTGTTCCTGGCACGTGGTGCGCCACGTGGCCCTCCCTTGTGGCCTTGGATAGCTGAGTTTGGCCGCTCTTCACCCCAGCTTTTTAGCTAGAATTTGGGCTAATTTTGGGTGGATTTCTTTTAGTTTGAGCATTTTCTTGAGTCACATCATTTATTGATTCCCTTCCCCATGTTTAGAGGGTTAGAGGCTGGTCTGTGCCCATCCAAGCCACCCCGAGGAGTCGGACTTCAGGGCTTACTACTTTTCTTAATGGTGCCCGCAGGGTTAGAGCAATGGGAGTGGACTTTGCATGGAATGGAAGTGAGCCTGGAAGGGGTGCACCAGGTGCCCTGCATCCCATCTGGAGCAGGTGGATGTCAGTGAACAGCCCAGGGTTGCACCAAATTATAAACTCCTGGCAGTCTAAAATGAAACTTACTCGTATGCTGAATGGCCTTGCATGCACGTGGTGTTAGAGGAGTGGCAGGTCATCCAATCTCTGTCATCTCAAGAATAAATCTGTGTGGGACAAGGACATTGAAATAACATGAGCAAGTTTCATTTTAGACCGCCAGGAGTTTATAATATGGTGGAACCCTGGGCTGTTCACTGACATCCACCTCTCTCTTCATACAGGAGCTCGATCGAGACCACTTTCTCTACTTCGCCCAGCAAAAAGTCTTTAGCTGGAAGCATGAATAGGTAATTGATCTTACAGATTCTCATCACATCCTTTATCAGTCAACCTTACCACCACCCTAACACATGATATTCTATTATCTCTAGGTGCTCTACCGCAGTCCTGATGAAGACCCCAACCTAAGGCTGGACTCACCTAGTTCTAGTTATAGGGGTTGAAACGTCGACAGATACCCATAAAATGACAAGCTAGGACAATTGTATAAAACTAACAGTGTCCAGATTGAGCTATGTATATTACTTGGAACAACTGACCGATTCATTAGGCCGGATCTTTATTACAATGTTAATGTGATGTATATATGTCACACCACTCTGTCAGTGTCCACTACCCTCATAAACCCACAATGGTCACAAACACTCCTTTCCCTTCCCTTCTCTTCTATCCTGAGCACCATAATGTGTAAATATTTGTATAAATACTAAGTACCAGTTTATGAGTACTGTTGTGATTTACAACAACAACATAATACATCAGTGATTTATCATTGTTTGAAAACCTGGTATTTTGGATGTGAATGACTCTGTATATCTAAAACTGTTGCATATTACCTGACCATTTTGTTATCGTACTGTATTGTAATGTTGCAGCACCTATCTGTTGGATTGATCAAGAGTTTCTTGTCCCAGTGTTTGCCTGCCAGCTATGCACCCTCCCACCTGTGACTTATCAATCAGGCTCGGCCTATTGTCCTTGCGGTTACCTGTTTTTGAAATCCCAGGCCTCGGTCTCAGGGCCTAGTTGACTACATATATGGGAGTCATGGTTGATGTGGAGTTCATAAAATGCAATTCTGTTAATAAGGACAAGATTTCATTTTTAACGATGAATGCATCCATTTCCATATTAACATTTGCATCAGTGTGCAATAACATACATTTTTCTAAAAAATGAATAAATTACATAATGTACCAGTTGTCAAGTGCAAACATATGTTCTAGGCTAACGCAAAAGTGCCTGGAACTTGTGCAAACTTTCTCAGTAATTGAACAGTGTATGTGCTTTGGACATGTTTTAAGATGGACAGAGCATCATGTCTAAAAGGATTGCCTTAGACCTCATGCTTCTGGGTTCATAGGTTCAATTCGGGTGATTGCACTCTCTCTACTGGCTCTGGCTTGTACAAGGTCTCCTCTATGTTTATGGCCAGAAAATAATAGCTAAAAGTCAAACTCCTCTTATTCTTTATCTGCTATTTGAGTTTGTTTTGGAATCTGTGCCCGTCGTTTTCACCTGCACAGTTGTAAATAATGTTCCATTCCTTTCTCTCGTGATGTGTTCTTCTTTCACAGCACCCACTGTATCTCAGGGGTTCAGAGACGTCAACTGAATACCCTGAGGGAAATAACAAATTTGTAACAAGAGGGAAAGTACAGAATTTGCACATTTTGCGCTCGCTGGCATTGTTTTGCAGGAAGTATTGTACTTGTTTGTGTGATACATTCTGTATAAGGTGCGAAGATGGTGCCCAAGCAATACAGTTCTGGATTTTGCATATTAGGGAATACTTTTACACATCCTCATGATCAACATTAATGAAAGATGCCACAGGCAAATAGGTCCTTTGGGATGCATCAGAGATAATAACCTAATTTAGTGCACATTGAGAAGGGAATGGGAAGGTCTAAGGGGTACACACAGGCATCTACTCTCACACAGGGAGGCTAGGTGTACCTCTCTATACAGACATCAGACACTGGCAAAGTTGTCAGTATATGTGGATTAGGAACCCTATGCCACAAGCCTTTCAGTTCCCATTAACATCCCTATGAGTATTGATGTGCTGTGGTTCTAAGAAATCTACCTTTTCTTAGGGGTCACCCCAGATTTTGCTCCTTTTGCAGGACTCTATATATTTGCTGGCTTTAAAAATCTGTTCACTTTACATCTACTAACCAGTAATAACATACCTGTGATCAATGCTTACCTTGTAAAAAACTTAGTGCAGTTGCCTGCAGCTCTGCTCAGAAGCAGTGCAGTGTAGTCAAATGTCAGTGTGCTAAATACCAATGCTGCATACTCCTGAATGTACCCTATGCCTCTTTAATTCACTCAGACAGCACAGCAGACACTCCATGCTCCTTCATTTCACTCTTGCAGGTTCCTCCTTTCTCCCTTTGTTACAGTTTTCTGTTTTCCTTATCATGCTCTTATAAATGTGTAATGCTTTAATCCATAAAAATGAGGGCCAGTGGCCCGCACCAGCAACCACTGGTTCAAATTATCCACTGCCTGTGCTCCCCCTTTAACCCTATGACCGCGGCTCGAATTCCACCGTGGTGTGGGCAAATTAATGAGTGGGCGGAGTTTGGACGCACCCCGGCCATCCTCCGCACCCGCCCACTGTGACGTCGGACGGCCGGGGGCCGTCCAACGCATGCAATGGGTTAAACATGGTCTAATTGGCATATTCCTAATTAGTATGTTTAACTTACCCATATGCACCAAGTATATGGTACAAGGTGTACCCAGGGCCTGAAAGTTAAATGTCATTTGTGGAGTGCAGTATTAATATGCCAGTAACCCATTATGCCATCCATCACAGTGGCACTGCAAACAAGGCTTCAGGGTTAGCCTGTGTAGCCTGTGTAGCCTGACTGCAGCATTGTAATAACGTCAAATTGAGCTCTCTAAATAAACCCTTTTTAGAAGTCAAATCCTTTCTTTAAATGTTAATAAGGCACCCCTATCTAGACCTTACAGTCCACAAGGCAGGGTGCATGTTATTTAAAAGTAGGACATGTAGAAGTGTAATTATAACATGTCCATACAGTGAATTACCCCCAAAAAGCTCATTATCACTGTGGCAGGCCTAGCTGTCCTATATAGGAGTTCAAATTAAACTCATAATACTGTATATCGCAAATGGGACCAGCTATAATAATGTAAACTATTTTTAATAGTTATTAAAAATCAAATTCAATGGTGACGTCAGATTTTTGATAAACATAAGTAAATGTAACTTTTAGAAAGTTATCTTTTCCCTGGCTCAATTTGCCGGAGGGTAAATTGCATTTGCTCTTAAACCTCTCACAGCTAGGGGTTAGCATTTGCAGAGGTGGGAAAAAGGTGTGAAATGCCTCTCAGGAGGTAACAATAGGCTGACTGGACAGAGGTAACTTGTCTAACCCTCAAACAATATGAAGGTTGGGTGCTGTGAGCATCCTTTTTTACATTATTCTGTCAAATCCTGCTTGAGTATTAAGTCCTGCTTGACTGCTGAGTTTACATATTACACTTTGGGGTCCATTTAAAAGGACAGGAACAGGATGGCAAGACAATTTTTGTGTATAGACTGTCTGGTTGCTGAAGGACCCTGCTTTGTTCCACAGAACTCTGTATCTGGGTTTACATATAACACTAGGGGTGCACTTGGAAGGATGGGAACAGGATGGCAGGAAAATTCTAGTTTATCCTCTGCTGATTGTTGATGAAGCATGTTTTGTTCTAGCAGACATTTGTCTCTGGTTTTATTATGACTAAACAGAATGTTAATGTTCAATGTAGGAGGACAAAAGGATTACCATAGTACACTCCCCACACACACACATCCTGCCCTGAAAGCTCCAGTTTAGTATGACCAAAGACTATCCCAATAAAAAAAAAATGCCCAAAGTAAGTATGGTTGGCCCTGGGAACTTTCACTCCATTAACAAGCTTGTACCAGGCATAACTATCAACCCTCTAGGCACCACTTCAGAACACTCCCTGACAGAAGAGGACTGGACCTGCTGTCTGCAACTTTATAGGTGCCCTGAAGGTCAAGACCTGCTCCCTCCTGTACCCAGGATAAAGAAGTGGGCTCCAAGGATCATAAGGATGACCTCCTGTTCAAGCTACAGGAACACAACATGATACAAGATGCCTTTCTGGCAACTTCCCTCTTGACCTGATGTAAAGTCCCTTAGGTCTGATTCTATTTAATTTAGGCCCTTTTTTATGTAGGGCCCGCTCCATCTTTGATAACGAAGGTTGGCATCTTCTAAGTCGAAAACAATGGAACGCGTCATCTTTCCTGATTTATGCAGAATCATTGTTATGTCTGCCATTTGCCGGTGATATTGTCTGACCTTACCTTTCTAAGAACTATCAAAACGTCAAGTCATCTGACTAATGACATAGATACCAAACCTGATGCGACATTCGTCTGAGTCCAATGTCTACTTTTTACCACAACAAGGATAAGTAAGAACAAATGCACACATATAGCCGAAATAGTGTAGTCTGAATGGATGTCCTTTCACCTTATATGTTCATAAAGAAATGTCTGGGACACGCACCTTAATGCCTGTAATCCATGTCCCACAGTCCTAAACTTATGTCAGAAATTCCAATTTCCGATAAGATTTATGGACAGATTTACAAGCCCCTTGCGCAACATTTGCGTCATTTTTAACATAGGAAAGGTGACGCAAGGGTGGCGCAAGGGGCTTGTAAATAAGCCCCTTAATGTATAGGGACTGTCACTTGTCAGGAGAGATTATCAAACAAGATTCTGCCAGAGACAGCCTGACCTACTGCCAGCACACTTCTCACTTCACAGATGTTACATTTTGCCTGAAGCCGAGTCCTGGAGGAATTCTGCTACTGCAGCACATGTTTGCACTTCGCAGGGAACACTGTCTTCATGCCTCCGCTGATAAAGACAGCCTTTACTTGTCAAGAAGGTATGCAGTGCACCTCTTCTCCCTAAGAAACTCTGGACTGCAAGTTATTCTGCCTTCCATGCTATCTTAGTGTAGCACATAGTAGTAGGTGTGAGGTGGTTAGGTTCCAGATGACATTTTAACTATGTTAGAAATGTTCATTTTATTTTCATTATTTCTAACATGCCTTCTTGCTGTTTTATAATATTCTGTGTAGTTGATTTAGATGTACTGTTGTAATAAATACTTCTACTAGTGTTTAGTCATCTTAGTACAGTGTGTGCGTGTGTGATATTCTGAATGCGAAATAGATTTGTTACTGTTACTACGGTGTCCCTGATCCCCTCCTGGAGATTGTTAGTAACTTAAAAGCATTAACTCTATTTCAATTACACATTGAGTAGTGTTCTGCAGGGCTACATAACCTGCCTTTCACATTTATCTTTAGTGCATTGAACCAAGTTCACTTGTGTCAGCCGTGGATGGGAAAGCACACCTTCCAGATGTATGCCAAAGTCATAGCTTACACAGCAATCCAGTGGCAACTGAACCCTCAACAGTACCCTACAGTTAGCTTCTTTTTCATGGCACCATATGAGTCTCTAATTGCCTCTCCTGAGATCCTGGGGGGTTTAGAAGTGTACTGTGGTGGATTGGGACTTACAAGATTAAAGTTAGAATGTAAAATAGTTGACCTGGAGGAACTTGGTTGATGTACCCTACCCATGCTCCATCCCAGTCATTGTCAAAATGTGCCTAGGTGCACCGCCAAAACATGTGGACGTCATAAGCTCTCTCTTTCCCACATTTAGGGCATTTTTTTGCCTCTTGTCTCCCCAGCTTAACCCCTTCGCTGCGGCGCAAATTCCGCCGCGGTGCGAGAGGTGGGCATGGCGCTCCCGTACTCAGGACGGCCCCCGGCCTTCATATATCACGGTGGGCGTGTGCTCATGACAGCCGGGAGCCGTCCGAACTCCGCCCACTAATTAATTCTCTTGCACAGGCCGGGAATTAATACCGCGTGGGCGGAGTGGCAACGTTCGGATGGCTCCCGGCCATCATGAGCACACGCCTACTGTGACTCATGACGGCCGGGAGACGTCATGAGCACTCAAGGAGTTAAATAACTTCTTTGGTGTCGAATAAGCCCTGTGTACTGTGAGAGATAATTTTTTTGGAGGGTGCAGACTTTACGGTTGACAAAAAGGTAGTCATTGATACTTGCCATATATCTTCCAACAGAGAATTTGATATGTCCCTCTTCCAGATCTCACCCAGCGTAGAGTAGGGTTCTTCCCCAGTCTCCATCAACATCCAGTACCATTTTGCAATCCTCCTTCTTTTGAGGGGATCTTAATTGGTGCTCCATCTCAAAATCCTTACTGCCTTCCCCTATTCTCCTCAGAGCATTTGCCCAGCTTAGGAGCTTGTAGCATTTAAACTTAGAGAGGCGTCCTTCTGTTAATCTTACTAATGTTTCCCAGGAGACTAATTCATTTTCCTGCAGAAGTTGACCCCATTTGTCTACTCCCCTTGCTGTAAGAGGTCTGCCAATTTGACTAGGAGACACATAGGTGTTCCCGTGGAATCCTAGATTGGAGAAGGCGCACAATAGTAAGGTATTGCCAAAGTCCATCTAATCTGATATCATGTGTGCTACATGTAATTCTTGCTGTCTAAAAAAAATAAAGCGGTACAAAAGGGGGTGGTGATGGACGGAGCATCAGAACCAATCAAACACTCCCACCCAGTCAACAGATCTGGGTTTGATCCATCACCGTTATTTAGCCCACTCTGCCACCCCAGTTCAGACATGGCCATATGCAAATCAGTCTGACCCTGTGCCTCATGGGAACAGTCCAGCCCAAACTGCCAGCCATGTCTTCCCTGGACCGGAAACAAGCTTCCTAGGACCGGTTTCTGGCATTTCAGCCGTCTTCAGCCAGGCTTGCTTGAATCCAGTGGCAAGGTGAGCAAGGGACTCACGTCTGAGCATACCCTGCCAACTTATGGCGAACAAAGCAAAAACCAAAGGAAATGATGGACGGAGTGTTGAACATGTGGGCTAAAGAACGGTGATGGATTAAACCCAGATCAGTTGACTGGGGGTGAGTGCTTGCAATGTTCAACACTCCGTCCATCATTTCCTTTTGTTTTTGCTTTGTTCGCCATAAGTTGGCAGGGTATGCTCAGACGTGAGTCCCTTGCTCACCTTGCCATTTTGGATGTGAATGACTCTGTATATGTAAACCTGTTGCATACTACCTGACCATTTTGGTATTGTACTGTATTGTAATGTTGCAGCACCTATCTGTTGGATTGATCAAGAGTTTCTTGTCCCAGTGTTTGCCTGCCAGCTATGCACCCTCCCACCTGTGAATTATGAATCAGGCTCGGCCTATTGTCCTTACGGTTACCTGTTTTTGAGATCCCAGGCCTCGGTCTCAGGGCCTGGTTGACTACATATATGGGAGTC
Organism: Triturus cristatus; assembly: GCF_964204655.1. NCBI lineage: Eukaryota > Metazoa > Chordata > Amphibia > Caudata > Salamandridae > Triturus > Triturus cristatus. Next base: position 936,866,798 of record NC_140585.1, on the reverse strand, counting down.
ATGGATGATGTGAAGTTCATAACATGCAATTCTGTTAATAAGGACACAATTTCATTTTTAACGATGAATGCATCCATTTCCATATTAACATTTGCATCAGTGTGCAATAACATACGTTTTTCTAAAAAATGAATAAATTACATAATGTACCAGTTGTCAAGTGCAAACATATGTTCTAGGCTAACGCAAAAGTGCCCGTAACTTGTGCAAACTTTCTCAGTAATTGAACAGTGTATGTGCTTTGGACACGCTTTAAGATAGACAGAGCATCATTTCTAAAAGGATTGCCTTAGACCTCATGCTTCTGGGTTCATAGGTTCAATTCGGGTGAGTGCACTCTGTCTACTGACTGGCTTGTACAAGGTCTCCTCTGTGTTTATGGCCAGAAAATAATAGCTAAAAGTCAAACTCCTCTTATTCTTTATCTGCTATTTGAGGTTGTTTTGGAATCTGTGCCTGTCGTTTGCACCTGCACAGTTGTAAATACATTTCCATTCCTTTCTCTCCTGATGTGTTCTTCTTTCACAGCACCCACTGTATCTCAGGGGTTCAGAGACGTCAACTGAATACCCTGAGGGAAATAACAAATTTGTAACAAGAGGGAAAGTACAGAATTTGCACATTTTGCGCTCGCTGGCATTGTTTTGCAGGAAGTATTGTACTTGTTTGTGTGATACATTCTGTATAAGGTGCGAAGATGGTGCCCAAGCAATACAGTTCTGGATTTTGCATATTAGGGAATCCTTTTACACATCCTCATGATCAACATTAATGAAAGATGCCACAGGCAAATAGGTCCTTTGGGATGCATCAGAGATAATAACCTAATTTAGTGCACATTGAGAAGGGAATGGGAAGGTCTGAGGGGTACACACAGGCATCTACTCTCACACAGGGAGGCTAGGTGTACCTCTTCATACAGACATCAGACACTGGCAAAGTTGTCAGTATATGTGGATTAGGAACCCTATGCCACAGCCTTTCAGTTCCCATTAACATCCCTATGAGTATTGATGTGCTGTGGTTCTAAGAAATCTACCTTTTCTTAGGGGTCACCCCAGATTTTGCTCCTTTTGCAGGACTCTATATATCTGCTGGCTTTAAAACTCTGTTCACTTTACATCTACTAACCAGTAATAACGTACCTGTGATCAATGCTTACCTTGTAAAAAACTTAGTGCAGTTGCCTGCGGCTCTGCTCAGAAGCAGTGCAGTGTAGTCAAATGTCAGCGTGCTAAATACCAATGCTGCATACTCCTGAATGTACCTTATGCCTCTTTAATTCACGCAGACAGCACAGCAGACACTCCATGCTCCTTCATTTCACTCTTGCAGGTTCCTCCTTTCTCCCTTTGTTACAGTTTTCTGTTTTCCTTCTCATGCTCTCATTAATGTGTAATGCTTTAATCCATAAAAGTGAGGGCCAGTGGCCCCCACCAGCAACCACTGGTTCAAATTATCCACTGCCTGTGCTCCCCCTTCAACCCGATGACCGCGGCTCGAATTCCACCGTGGTGTGGGCAAATTAATAAGTGGGCGGAGTTTGGACGCACCCCGGCCATCCTCCGCACCGGCCCACTGTGATGTCGGACGGCCGGGGGCCGTCCAACGCATGCAATGGGTTAAACATGGTCTAATTGCCATATTCCTAATTGGTATGTTTAACTTACCCATATGCACCAAGTATATGGTACATGGTGTACCCAGGGCCTGGAAGTTAAATGTAATTTGTGGAGTGCAGTATTAATATGCCAGTAACCCATTATGCCATCCATCACAGTGGCACTGCAAACAAGGCTTCAGGGTTATCCTGTGTAGCCTGACTGCAGCATTGTAATAATGTCAAATTGAGCTCTCTAAATAAACCCTTTTTATAAGTCAAATCCTTTCTTTAAATGTTAATAAGGCACCCCTATCTAGACCTTACAGTCCACAAGGCAGGGTGCATGTTATTTAAAAGTAGGACATGTAGAAGTGTAATTATAACATGTCCATACAGTGAATTACCCCCAAAAAGCTCATTATCACTGTCGCAGGCCTAGCTGTCCTATATAGGAAAACAGAGTTCAAACTAAACTCATAATACTGTATATCGCAAATGGGACCAGCTATAATATTGTAAACTATTTTTAATAGTTATTAAAAATCAAATTCAATGGTGAAGTCAGATTTTTAATAAACATAAGTAAATGTAACTTTTAGAAAGTTATCTTTTCCCTGGCTCAATTTGCCGGAGGGTAAATTGCATTTGCTCTTAAACCTCTCACAGCTAGGGGTTAGCATTTGAAGAGTTTGGAAAAAGGTGTGAAATGCCTCTCAGGAGGTAACAATAGGCTGACTGGACAGAGGTAACTTGTCTAACCCTCAAACAATATGAAGGTTGGGTGCTGTGAGCATCCTTTTTTACATTATTCTGTCAAATCCTGCTTGAGTATTAAGTCCTGCTTGACTGCTGAGTTTACATATTACACTTTGGGGTCCATTTAAAAGGACAGGAACAGGATGGCAAGACAATTTTTGTGTATAGACTGTCTGGTTGCTGAAGGACCCTGCTTTGTTCCACAGACCTCTGTCTTTGGGTTTACATATAACACTAGGGGTGCACTTGGAAGGATGGGAACAGGATGGCAGGAAAATTCTAGTTTATCCTCTGCTGATTGTTGATGAAGCATGTTTTGTTCTAGCAGACATTTGTCTCTGGTTTTATTATGACTAAACAGAATGTTAATGTTCAATGTGGGAGGACAAAAGGCTTACCATAGTACACTCCCCACACACACACATCCTGCCCTGAAAGCTCCAGTTTAGTGTGACCAAAGACTATCCCTATTTAAAAAAACATGCCCAAAGTAAGTATGGTTGGCCCTGGGAACCTTCACTCCATTAACAAGCTTGTACCAGGCATAACTATCAACCCTCTAGGCACCACTTCAGAACACTCCCTGACAGAAGAGGACTGGACCTGCTGTCTGCAACTTTATAGGTGCCCTGAAGGTCTAGACCTGCTCCCTTCTGTACCCAGGATAAAGAAGTGGGCTCCAAGGATCATAAGGATGACCTCCTGTTCAAGCTACAGGAACACAACATGATACAAGATGCCTTTCTGGCAACTTCCCTCTTGACCTGATGTAAAGTCCCTTAGGTCTGATTCCATTTAATTTAGGCCCTTTTTTATGTAGGGCTCGCTCCATCTTTGATAACGAAGGTTGGCATCTTCTAAGTCGAAAACAATGGAACGCGCCATCTTTCCTGATTTATGCAGAATCATTGTTATGTCTGCCATTTGCCGGGGATGTTGTCTGACCTTATCTTTCTAAGAACTATCAAAACGTCAAGTCATCTGACTAATGACATAGATACCAAACCTGATGCGACATTCGTCTGAGTCCAATGTCTACTTTTTACCACGACAAGGATAAGTAAGAACAAATGCATACATCTAGCCAAAATAGTGTAGTCTGAATTGATGTCCTTTCACCTTATATGTTCATAAAGAAATGTCTGGGACACGCACCTTAATGCCTGTAATCCATGTCCCACAGTCCTAAACTTATGTCAGAAATTCCAATTTCCGATAAGATTTATGGACAGATTTACAAGCCCCTTGCGCCACATGTGTGTCATTTTTAACATGGGAAAAGTGACACAAGGGTGGGGCAAGGGGCTTGTAAATAAGCCCCTTAATGTATAGGGACTGTCACTTGTCAGGAGAGATTATCAAACAAGATTCTGCCAGAGACAGCCTCACCTACTGCCAGCTCACTTCTCACTTCACAGATGTTACATTTTGCCTGAAGCCGAGTCCTGGAGGAATTCTGCTACTGCAGCACATGTTTGCACTTCGCAGGGAACACTGTCTTCATGTCTCTGCTGATAAAGACAGCCTTTACTTGTCAAGAAGGTATGAAGTGCACCTCTTCTCCCTAAGAAACTCTGGACTGCAAGTTACTCTGCCTTCCATGCTCTCTTAGTGTAGCACATAGTAGTAGGTGTGAGGTGGTTAGGTTCCAGATGACATTTTAACTATGTTAGAAATGTTCATTTTATTTTCATTATTTCTAACATGCCTTCTTGCTGTTTTATAATATTCTGTGTAGTTGAATTAGATGTACTGTAGTAATAAATACTTCTACTAGTATTTAGTCATCTTAGTACAGTGTGTGCGTGCGTGATATTCTGAATGCGAAATAGATTTGTTACTGTTACTACGGTGTCCCTGATCCCCTCCTGGAGATTGTTAGTAACTTAAAAGCATTAACTCTATTTCAATTACACATTGAGTAGTGTTCTGCAGGGCTACATAACCTGCCTTTCACATTTATCTTTAGTGCATTGAACCAAGTTCACTTGTGTCAGCCGTGGGTGGGAAAGCACACCTTCCAGATGTATGCCAAAGTCATAGCTTACACAGCAATCCAGTGGCAACTGAACCCTCAACAGTACCCTACCGTTAGCTTTTTTTCATGGCACCATATGAGTCTCTAATTGCCTCTCCTGAGATCCTGGGGGGTTTAGAAGTGTACTGTGGTGGATTGGGACTTACAAGACTAAAGTTAGAATGTAAAATAGTTGACCTGGAGGAACTTGGTTGATGTACCCTACCCATGCTCCATCCCAGTCATTGTTAAAATGTGCCTCGGTGCACCGCCAAAACATGTGGACGTCATCAGCTCTCTCTTTCCCACATTTAGGGCATTTTTTTGCCTCTTGTCTCCCCAGCTTAACCCCTTCGCTGCGGGGCAAATTCCGCCGCGGTGCGAGAGGGGGGGCGGGGGTTGGGCGTGGCGTTCCCGTACTCAGGACAGCCCCCGGCCTTCATATATCACGGTGGGTGTGTGCTCATGACGGCCGGGAGCCGTCCAAACTCCGCCCACTAATTAATTCTCTTGCACAGGCCGGGAATTAATACCGCGTGGGCGAAGTGGCAACGTTCGGATGGCTCCCGGTCATCATGAGCACACGCCTACTGTGACTCATGACGGCCGGGAGACGTCATGAGCACTCAAGGAGTTAAATAACTTCTTTGGTGTCGAATAAACCCTGTGTACTGTGAGAGATGATTTTTTTGGAGGGTGCAGACTTTACGGTTGACAAAGAGGTAGTCATTGATACTTGCCATATATCTTCCAACAGAGAATTTGATATGTCCCACTTCCAGATCTCACCCAGCGTAGAGCAGGGTTCTTCCCCAGTCTCCATCCACATCCAGTACCATTTTGCAATTCTCCTTCTTTTGAGGGGATCTTAATTGGTGCTCCATCTCAAAATCCTTACTGCCTTCCCCTATTCTCCTCAGAGCATTTGCCCAGCTTAGGAGCTTGTAGCATTTAAACTTAGAGAGGCGTCCTTCTGTTAATCTTACTAATGTTTCCCAGGAGACTAATTCATTTTCCTGCAGAAGTTGACCCCATTTGTCTACTCCCCTTGCTCTAAGAGGTCTGCCAATTTGACTAGAAGACACATAGGTGTTCCCGTGGAATCCTAGATTGGAGAAGGCGCACAATAGTAAGGTATTGCCAAAGTCCATCTAATCTGATATCATGTGTGCTACATGTAATTCTTGCTGTCTAAAAAAAATAAAGAACAACTTCAAAAATCTGTACCTCTGATTAAGAAATTGGGTTAGGGGCTGAGGGGAGGTAAAACCCCACTCAAGCAGCAACCACAATCCCTGTCAGGGTGAAGACATAAGCAAACCCCCAATTAAACCTCTGGTAGCTTGGCACAGGCTTAACTGAGAGGCAATGTATAAAGTATTTATGCAGCACTTCAAACAGTAATAAAGTGAAAATACAACATAAGTATATTGTAATAAATAAATACAAACTACCCTCATAAACCCACAATGGTCACAAACACTCCTTTCCCTTCTCTTCTATCCTGAGCACCATAATGTGTAAATATTTGTATAAATACTAAGTACCAGTTGATGAGTGCTGTTGTGATTTACAACAACAACATAATAAATCAGTGATTTATCATTGTTTGAAAACCTGGTATTTTGGATGTGAATGACACTGTGTATCTAAAACTGTTGAATACTACCTGACCATTTTTTTATTGTACTGTATTGTAATGTTGCAGCACCTATCTGTTGTATTAATCAAGAGTTTCTTGTCCCAGTGTTTACCTGCCAGCTATGCACCCTCCCACCTGTGAATTATGAATCAGGCTCGGCCTATTGTCCTTGCGGTTACCTGTTTTTGAGATCCCAGGCCTCGGTCTCAGGGCCTGGTTGACTACATATATGGGAGTCATGGTTGATGTGGAGTTCATAACATGCAATTCTGTTAATAAGGACACAATTTCATTTTTAACGATGAATGCATCCATTTCCATATTAACATTTGAATCAGTGTGCAATAACATACATTTTTCTAAAAAATGAATAAATTACATAATGTACCAGTTGTCAAGTGCAAACATATGTTCTAGGCTAACGCAAAAGTGCCCGGACCTTGTGCAAACTTTCTCAGTAATGGAACAGTGTATGTGCTTTCGACACGCTTTAAGATGGACAGAGCATCATTTCTAAAAGGATTGCCTTAGACCTCATGCTTCTGGGTTCATAGGTTCAATTCGGGTGATTGCACTCTGTCTACTGACTCTGGCTTGTACAAGGTCTCCTCTGTGTTTATGGCCAGAAAATAATAGCTAAAAGTCAAACTCCTCTTATTCTTTATCTGCTATTTGAGTTTGTTTTGGAATCTGTGCCCGTCGTTTGCACCTGCACAGTTGTAAATAATTTACTATTCCTTTCTCTCCTGATGTGTTCTTCTTTCACAGCACCCACTGTATCTCAGGGGTTCAGAGACGTCAACTGAATACCTTGAGGGAAATAACAAATTTGTAACAAGAGTGAAAGTTCAGAATTTGCACATTTTGTGCTCGCTGGCATTGCTTTGCAGGAAGTATTGTACTTGTTTGTGTGATGCATTCTGTATAAGGTGCGAAGATGGTGTCCAAGCAATACAGTTCTGGATTTTGCATATTAGGGAATCCTTTTACATATCCTCATGATCAGCATTAATGAAAGGTGCCACAGGCAAATAGGTCCTTTGGGATGCATCAGAGATAATAACATAATTTAGTGCACATTGAGAAGGGAATGGGAAGGTCTGAGGGGTACACACAGGCATCTACTCTCACACAGGGACGCTAGGTGTACCTCTCTATACAGACATCAGACACTGGCAAAGTTGTCAGTATATGTGGATATAAAGTGCGGTATTAATATGCCAGTAACCCATTATGCCATCCATCACAGTGGCACTGCAAACAAGGCATCAGGGTTAGCCTGTGTGGCCTGGCTGCAGCATTGTAATAACGTCAAATTGAACTCTCTAAATAAACCTTTTTTATAAGTCAAATCCTTTCTTTAAATGTTAATAAGGCACTTCTATTTAGACCCTACAGTCCACAAGGCAGGGTGCATGTTATTTAAAAGTAGGACATGTAGAAGTGTAATTATAACATGTCCATACAGTGAATTACCCCCAAAAAGCTCATTATCACTGTGGCAGGCCTAGCTGTCCTATATAGGAAAACAGAGTTCAAATTAAACTCATAATACTGTATATTGCAAATGGGACCAGCTATAATAATGTAAACTATTTTTAATAGTTATTAAAAATCAAATTCAATGGTGAAGTCAGATTTTTAATAAACATAAGTAAATGTAACTTTTAGAAAGTTATCTTTTCCCTGGCTGAATTTGCTGGAGGGTAAATTGCATTTGCTCTTAAAACTCTCACAGCCAGGGGTTAGCATTTGAAGAGGTGGGAAAAAGATGTAAAATGCCTCTCAGGAGGTAACAATATGCTGACTGGACAGAGGTAACTTGTCTAACCCTCAAACAATATGAAGGTTGGGTGCTGTGAGCATGCTTTTTTACATTATTCTGTCAAATCCTGCTTGGGTATTAAGTCCTGCTTGACTGCTGAGTTTATATATTACACTTTGGGGTCCATTTAAAAGGACAGGAACAGGATGGCAAGACAATTCTTATGTATAGACTGTCTGTATGCTGAAGGACCCTGCTTTGTTCCAGAGACCTCGGTCTCTGGGTTTACATATAACACTAGGGGTGCACTTGGAAGGATGGGAACAGGGTGGCAGGAAAATTCTAGTTTATCCTCTGCTGATTGTTGATGAACCATGTTTTGTTCTAGCAGACCTTTGTCTCTGGTTTTATTATGGCTAAACAGAATGTTAATGTTCAATGTGGGAGGACAAAAGAATTACCATAGTACACTCCCCACACACACACATCCTGCCCTGAAAGCTTCAGTTTAGTATGGCCAAAGACTTTCCCAATTAAAAAAAAATTCCCAAAGTAAGTATGGTTGGCCCTGGGAACTTTCACTCCCTTAACAAGCTTGTACCAAGCATAATTATCAACCCTCTAGGCACCACTTCAGAACACTCCCTGAAAGAAGAGGACTGGACCTGCTGTCTGCAAACTTATAGGTGCCCTGAATGTCTAGACCTGCTCCCTCCTGTACCCATGACAAAGAAGTGGGCTCCAAGGGTCATAAGGATGACCTCCTGTTCAAGCTACAGGAACACAACATGATACAAGATGCCTTTCTGGCAACTTCCCACTTGACCTGAAGTAAAGTCCCTTAAGTCTGATTCCATTTTATTTAGGCCCTTTTTTATGTAGGGCCCGCTCCATCTTTGATAACGAAGGTTGGCATCTTCTAAGTCAAAAACAATGGAACGCGCCTTCTTTCCTGATTTATGCAGAATCATTGTTATGTCTGCCATTTGCCCGGGATGTTGTCTGACCGTACCTTTCTAAGAACTATCAAAACGTCAAGTCATCCGACTAATTACATAGATACCAAACCTGATGCGACATTCGTCTGAGTCCAATGTCTACTTTTTACCACGACAAGGATATGTAAGAACAAATGCATACATCTAGCCGAAATAGTGCAGTCTGAATTGATGTCGTTTCACCTTATATGTTCATAAAGAAATGTCTGGGACATGCACCTTAATGCCCATAATCCATGTCCCACAGTCCTAAACTTATGTCAGAAATTCCAATTTCCGATAAGCTTTAGGGACAGATTTACAAGCCCCTTGCGCCACATTTGCGTCATTTTTAACATGGGAAAAGTGACGCAAGGGTGGCGCAAGGAGCTTGTAAATAAGCCCCTTAATGTATAGGGACTGTCACTTGTCAGGAGAGATTATCAAACAAGATTCTGCCAGAGACAGCCTCACCTACTGCCAGCACACTTCTCACTTCACAGATGTTACATTTTGCCTGAAGCCGAGTCCTGGAGGAATTCTGCTACTGCAGCACATGTTTGCACTTCGCAGGGAACACTGTCTTCATGCCTCCGCTGATAAAGACAGCCTTTACTTGTCAAGAAGGTATGCAGCGCACCTCTTCTCCCTAAGAAACTCTGGACTGCAAGTTACTCTGCCTTCCATGCTCCCTTAGTGTAGCACATAGTAGTAGGTGTGAGGTGGTTAGGTTCCAGATGACATTTTAACTATGTTAGAAATGTTCATTTTATTTTCATTATTTCTAACATGCCTTCTTGCTGTTTTATAATATTCTGTGTAGTTGATTTAGATGTACTGTAGTAATAAATACTTCTACTAGTGTTTAGTCATCTTAGTACAGTGTGTGCGTGTGTGATATTCTGAATGCGAAATAGGTTTGTTACTGTTACTACGGTTTCCCTGATCCCCTCCTGGAGATTGTTAGTAACTTAAAAGCATTAACTCTATTTCAATTACACATTGAGTAGTGTTCTGCAGGGCTGCATAACCTGCCTTTCACATTTATCTTTAGTGCATTGAACCAAGTTCACTTGTGTCAGCCGTGGGTGGGAAAGCACACCTTCCAGATGTATGCCAAAGTCATAGCTTACACAGCAATTCTGTGGCAACTGAACCCTCAACAGTACCCTACCGTTAGCTTTTTATCAGTCTCTAATTGCCTCTTTTGAGGTCCTGGGGGGTTTAGAAGTGTACTGTGGCAGATTGGGACTTACAAGACTAAAGTTAGAATGTAAAATAGTTGACCTGGAGGAACTTGGTTGATGTACCCTACCCATGCTCCATCCCAGTCATTGTCAAAATGTGCCTAGGTGCACCGCCAAAACTTGTGGACGTCATCAGCTCTCTCTTTCCCACATTTAGGGCATTTTTTTGCCTCTTTTCTCCCCAGCTTAACCCCTTCGCTGCGGGGCAAATTCCGCAGCGGTGCGAGAGGGGGCAGGGTTGGGCGTGGCGCTCCCCTACTCAGGACGGCCCCCGGCCGTCATAAATCACGGTGGGCGTGTGCTCATGACGATCGGGAGCCATCCGAACTCCGCCCACTAATTAATTCTCTCGCACAGGTCGGGAATTAATACCACGTGGGCGGAGTGGCAACGTTCGGACGGCTTCTGGCCATCATGAGCACACACCTACTGTGACTCATGACGGCCGGGAGCCGTCATGAGCTCTCAAGGAGTTAAATAACTTCTTTGGTGTCCAATAAGCCCTGTGTACTGTGAGAGATGATTTTTTGGGAGGGTGCAGACTTTACGGTTGACAAAAAGGTAGTCATCGATACTTGCCATATATCTTCCAACAGAGAATTTGATATGTCCCTCTTCCAGATCTCTCCCAGCATAGAGTAGGATTCTTCCCCAGTCTCCATCAACATCCAGTACCATTTTGCAATCCTCCTTCTTTTGAGGGGATCTTAATTGGTGCTCCATCTCAAAATCCTTACTGCCTTCCCCTATTCTCCTCAGAGCATTTGCCCAGCTTAAGAGATTGTAGCATTTAAATTTAGAGAGGCGTCCTTCTGTTAAACTTACTAATGTTTCCCAGGAGACTAATTCATTTTCCTGCAGAAGTTGACCCCATTTGTCTACTCCCCTTGCTCTGAGAGGTCTGCCAATTTGACTAGAAGACATATAGGTGTCCCTGTGGAATCCTAGATTGGAGAAGGCGCACAATAGTAAGGTATTGCCAAAGTCCATCTAATCTGATATCATGCGTGCTACTTGTAATTCTTGCTGTCTAAAAAAAAAAGAACAACTTCGAAAATCTGTACCTCTGATTAAGAAATTGGGTTAGGGGCTGAGGGGAGGTGCATCCCCACTCAAGCAGCAACCACAATCCCTGTCAGGGTGAAGTCATAAGCAAACCCCCAATTAACCCTCTGGTAGCTTGGCACAGGCTTAACTTAGAGGCAATATGTAAAGTATGTATGCAGCACTTCAAACAGTAATAAAGTGAAAATACAAAATAAGTAGATTGTAATAAATGAATAAATAAAAACTACAAAAATCCAATCAGATTTAAAGACTTCAGTGAAAATAGCGCCAAATAAAGCACCAAGCGGCAACTGTCATTACCTGGTCGCTCTAGACTGGGACAAAGTCATAAGTTCAGACCAACCACTTAGGTCTGCTGAACACAATACCTTAATCCTGGTTGTGAAGAGATGTGGAGCTTTGCATCAAGGATGCTTCAGGGAGCGATGGTTCCGTGGAGTTGCAAAGTGTGATGTGATGTCCTTGCATGGATATGCATCAGGGAGCGGTGGATCTGATGGCTGCAGTTAGCGATGCGGAAGCGTTGTTTCTGGGAAGCCCGCTCACCAGAGGTGATGTAAAATCAAGGGTGAGGACATGCATTGTGCATTTGCGGTTCCAATGTGCTATTGTAGGTAGTGCAGAGTCCTTTGGGGAAGTCTGCTCAGTAAAGGCGGTGTGTCAGTGACATGCATTGAGCATCAGAGGCACTGTACCTGTTCTGACGGAGATGCTCCATGTCAAGGAGGAGATGCATTGGTTCTGCTGAATCCATGGATGGGCTGGCAGAGCACCTTCAGGCCCATTTCCAAGAGTCCAGGATTGGGTGGCACCACTTGAGAGGGCAGGACTCACAGATGAGTCCAGGTAGTTGGAAGCCTGTTCTATCCCTGAGGTTTCTGATTAGGAAACCAGCCAACTAGCTCTTAGATTCACTCTGGAGTCGAGGGTATAGCGATGTAGGTTCAGTCCTTATCTCTCAGGCAAGAGGGCAGCAGGTCAGCACAGCAGGACAGCAGTCCTTCCAGCCAGCAGACCAGCAAAGGGATAGTCTTTTCAGTAGCACAGCAGTCCTTCTTCCTGGCAGAGCCTTTCACAGGTCCATAAGTATACTGAAGAGGTAAGGTCTGAGGTCCAATATGTATAAGTAAGTAGAAGAAGCTTCTATAGCTTTTTCACTCCTGTCAGGCATCCTCTTCCTCCCTGCCCTGACACCAGCTTGTCTGGGGTCAAAAAAGACTAGTGGCAAACCCTATCTGCCTTCCCTTTATCTCACTGTCTGAGCAATTCACATAGACCAGTGCCAGCTACACCTAGTCATGTGACTCAGGATCAGGCTGCAGACACTGAATGGTTAGGACAAGCGAATGCAAACTTTCTTAAAGTGTTATTTTCGGAATTGTAACTACAAATTCAACTTTGCAATTGATTAGGGCTTTTAATGACAATTCTTAAGAAACTAAAATAAGCCTGGGTGGAGTTTGTGTAGTGGTAAAAAACTCCACCGTGTTACGTGGAGTTCCGCGAGCGACGGAGTTGCTTGTTCCGCCCGTTCACATGATGTCTCTGCCGTACGGCAATGCGGATTGCATGTTCGGGGGGAAATACCACGTGAACTGCACCACACAGTCACACATTGGGGCGGCAATTTTGTTTTCTTCTCTCTGTTATAGTGCTGGGGCCTACTTCAATCCTGCTTTAATCTTTTCAATCATTCTTTCTCAAAATCTTTTTTCTGGTCTTTTTTATTTATTATCTTTCCCTCTGTCTTATTAAGTGTATATTTTGTGTTGTTTTCTACTTTTTTTGTTTTTTAGTGCATTTTGTACCGTTTTTCTATATTACTTTTTTACTTTTTACTTTTTTTAATTTCCTTTCTTCCTCTCCCTTAATGTTTTACTTTCTACATTTTGTTTTTCGCCCCCCGCCACCACCAGCATCATGGCAGAGAGTGTAACCCTGCCAAAGAGGAGACACCTTCCTTGCCGGGGATGCAGCCCTGGGCCTTGTTTTCTGAGGTAGAGGTGACAGCGCTTGTTTATTTGTGCAGCGCCACCTCCCCTTCACCCTGCCAGCAGGCTGCAGGCCTGAGTCTGGATATGGAATTTTAAGTGATGTAGAATTAATGGTTAATATAGGGGGGGTGGAGGCGGGGGCTGGCCAACTCTGCTCCGCTGCAAGTGTGCGGAGATTTGCCTTCTCCGCTTTCTCCGCGGAGGAGGAAAATCTCTGCACACTCCGCAGGGGGAGCTGAGGTCTCTGCCCGGGGTTAATCCGGGACCGAGAGGAGGACCGGCGAATATAATTTTTTCCCCAAAAATAGCAAGTATGCTGCTGCTCACATGCAGGTACTCGGCACTGACTAATCGTACTTGTCTGCAACTTTGCGCTCGCTTGGGCTGATTATGTAAGAGAACTTAAGTCAGGTAATGCAGACTAGAGAGACTCGTTTCCATTCTCCTGTCACTAAGATAGTGGTAGTTAGATAATTACTTAGTATTAGTTAGTAATTTAGTGGCCCGCGTCCTCTCACCTCAGTCCTTGACTCCCTAGTAGAACCTTTTTTGTAGTTTGTGTAGTGAGTGAATAGCAACCAACCAATTTGGTGTATGCAATATGCATGCATCAATCTATAAGACTAAATGCAGACTTAGTAAATTGGCGCGTCAAAGGGGGTTGATATGATTGCAAATGAGATCAGAACTTAGAAGCACATATCATTTTTTTTGCAATTCATTTCCTTTCAAAGATAGGTCAGTCCGCGCCCGCGATATCAGTCTACTACTAGTTGATCTGATTTATGAAAGGTCAATGTTATTGCAATTGCCGTTTCCTGTCAAAAAAATGTTTTTGGAGCGAATATTTAATATTTATTTAACACCAATCATTTTTGTCTCTTTAATTATGTCTTACATGATCATCAGCATCCAGTGGCAAAAGGATGAGGTCGTCAGAGGCGGTGTGAGTATGGCAGCTAGAGGTGCCTCCCAGGAACACTCCACATCAGAAGGCTCTGCTGGCCCCAGAAAGTCCTACTGTTTTTAATGTTAACCCCGTATATGCTCATGGCGGAATGGTTCCGTCATGAGCATAAGTGCTAGTGTGCTCATGACAGAACCATTCCGTCATGAGAACACATTAAAACAATCCCTCTGCTGTAAACAGCAAAGGGATTTCCCAAATATTTCTTTCTTTGGGAGGTGGGGAAGAGCTTCCCCAACCTCCCAAAGCATACTGGCTGTTTTCATTGTAATGACGATTTCGCGCATGGCATGCTGTCGTCAGTACAATGAAAATGAAACTGATACTTAGTTTCAGTTTTACAGTTTCGGTGCTTGTGGGGCTACCTCAGCCCCTTTGGGAGGTGGGGAAGAGCTTCCCCAAACTCCCAAAGCATGCTGGATGTTTTCATTGTAATGACGATTTAGCGCATGGCGGGCTGTTGTCATTACAATGAAAACTAAACTGAAACTTAGTTTCAGTTTTACAGTTTCGGTGCTTGTGGAGTTATCTCAGTCCCCCGAGCACCGAAAAACATGGGAGAGGTATAGTTGGAAAGGGGAGAATCTCCCCTTTTTAACGGCACCCTTTCCTTGGTGATCATCCCAGCAGGGCGATACCCAAGCAAGGATCTACCCACCAGCCACCAGGGAGGGGGGAGCGGCCCCTTGGGCAAGGGCCTTTACTCCCCCCTATACAATTATGCCATACAACCTTTCTGCCCCCCTGGGTGGCAGATGGGGGCAGTGGGGGCAGAAAGCCCACTAGGTCTCAGGGATTTTTTTTTTATATTTCCGTTGGGGTGGGGGCTGCCCGGAATGGGCATGCCAATGCCCCCACCCAAATGGTACAGTCTTTCTGCCCTACCTGGTAGGCATATGGGACAATATCCCCTTATCTGCCCCCCGGGGGGCAGAAAGCCCACTAGGCACCAGGGATTTTTTTTTCAAAGATCAAGGTGGGGGCTGCCCATAATGGGTATGCCAATGCTCCCACCCCCCAAAAAATTGTCACAGTCCTTCTGCCCCCCCGGAGGCAAATAGGGGCAAAAGCCCCTTATCTGCCTCCCGGGGGGAAGAAAGACCAATAGGCATCAGGGAATATATTTTTTTTTAATGCAGGGGTGTGGGCTGCCCAGAATGGGCATGCCAATGTCCCCACCATGCCCCCAAAAATGCCACAGTCTTTCTGCCCCCCCAGGAGACAGATTTGGGCAGTAGCCCCTGATCTGCCCCCCAGGGGCATCAAAGAGCACACTAGGCTCCAGCGATTATGCTGGCTTTTTTATGCGTAGGGGTGGGGCCAGCCCAGAATGGGCATACCAATGCCCCCACCCCCAAAATAATACCCACAGTCTTTCTGCCCCCTTGGGGGCATATCAGGGCAACCCCCCCTGCCTGATTTCCACCGCAGGGGGACAGAAAGCCCACTAGGCACGGCCTTGTTTTTAGCAATGTGCCTACCTGTGGATTTTGGGCCCTAGCACAGTCGACACATAAGGAAACCTAGCAGACCTGTACATTTTTGAAAACTAGACACCAAGGAGAATCCAGGCTGGGGTGGCTGTTACCCAGAATCCCTTCCAAACCGCAAACTTAGTTTAAACAAACACATTTTCCTCAAATTTCTGTGATGGAAAGTTCTGGGATCTGCGTGGATCCACAAAATTCCACCCACCGAACATTCCCCAAAGTCTTCCGATAAAAATAGTACCTCACTTGTGTGGGTAGGTCTAGTGCCCGCAACAGGAAATGGCCCAAAACGCAAACGTGGTCACACCACATTTTCACAGTGAAAACGGACCCTTTTTTGCAAAGTGCCTAGCTGTAGATTTTGAACCCTAGCTCTGCCGGCACCTAGGGAAACCTAGAAAACCTATACATTTTTTAAATATAGACACCCAGGGGAATCCAGGATGGGGTTACTTATCTGGCTCTCACCAGGTTCTGTTACCCAGAATTCCTCGCTAACCTCAAAATGTGTAAAAAAAACCACACTTTCCTCACATTTCTGTGGTGGAAACACTGTTCCCTATAACCTGCACGCTTGAGTGAGCGCGCACTGAAGCCATCCCAAGCACGCACTGTCTCATAATTAGCACACACACACCACATCCCTGCGCTCAACAGCACTTGCTTTATTTATTTTCTTAATAGTACGAGTCTGCAGCGCAGATTGTGGGCTTTTGTGGAAGTATTCGTGCTAATAATAGTACCGTCATGCACTGCAATTAACATGAATACTTTTACAAAGGCCCACAATCAGCCAGCACTATTAGAAAAAGGAATGCAGCAAATCTAAAGCACGACCTGTGCTTTCAAATTCTTACAACACACGTCATGTTTTAGACCCTGCATTCCTTTTCCTAATAGTGCACAGCTGCGGGGTTGATTGTGTGCTTTTGAAATAAAATTCATGTTAATTGCAGAGCACACGGGTGGTGCAATTAACATGAATTCTATTTCAAAGGCCCATTATCATCCCCGAAGCAGGACGCTATTAAAAGGAGAAATGCAGAGTCTCAAACACCACATGTGCTTTCAGATTCTGAAATACACGTCATATTTGTGAGTCTGCATTTCTTTTTTTAATAGTGCACAGCTGTGGGGCTGATAGTGTGCCTTTGAAATAGTATTATAGCTGCCAAGGTTTCAGATTGCTTATTCTTGGTCAGCTCTTTAAGAGTGAGCCAGGATGTTCTGAATATTTACTTTGAAGGTGTTGACACAGATGTCTCCCCAATCTGAATCCGCACAGGCTTCGGCCACGGCACCTAAGAAGTTGAATCCTTCCAAGATGCCCATGATTTGTTTGGATGGCACCTTCCTCCACAAAACACAGATGCTACCCTAAAAGACTTCAAACTCTTCTGAGATCATTTGAATGGTGAAGAAAAAGGATAAAGCCAGTCGGTGACTGGGGAAACCTGCAGGGACCTGAGTACCCCGGGAGGTGCTGGATGTTCCCTATGGGCCTGACACCCTACATTTTGCAGTGCTGGGCACATGAGGGGTCTTGGCTTTATCCCAGCTTGGGGGCAGACCCCTGCTGCTGTCTTCTGGGGCTTGCGGGCTCACCAAGGGCCATGGTAGTATTGGAATCTACCTACCCTGGCAGTTACAAGAGGGAGGCTCCACCTGGCACTGCCTGCAGACAGCTCTTTCCTGGGCCTTGCTCCCTGCCCTGCACTACTGAAACCAAGTCATTGCAGCCCACACTGCTGAGGGGACACTGGAACTCATGAGGTGATCCAGGGCAGACCCCAACAGCGCTTGTGCTGCACACCTGCAGAATGGGGTCGTCCTAGGGCAGCCCTCACCCTTTACCCACTCTTCTGCCGGGCAAGATGACCTAAGGGACCACACCAGAATCCAGCTGCGCATTTGACTGTGGGCGACTAGCTGGTAAGCATTCTATCATCGCCCCATAATCCCAATGAAGGGCCTCAACTGTTGTGGACCTGCGCCCCATTGAAGGTTAAACTGGGGCTGAAGACTCGCTCATACCTCACTTGAACTAGATGTCGCTGCTCAGCTCAATGCTATCGTGATGGGGAAACCTCGATCTGTCAGGCACCTGAGCCCATGTCCTAGCGAGCACACTCTGCCTACTGCTTCCACAGACCAGGCCATGGGTGCCCTGCAACCTCTGGAAGCCACCCTCAACACACACTCTGCTCAATTCGAGAAGGTCCTCCATGCTATCTCGGACACTAAAAATTCGGCGGAGGCAAAAAATCAACTCTGTCTACTTGGAAGTGAATCTCCTGAGGGTGGATCAACGGCAAGCTGACAGACCACATGGACGATGTACAATCCGCTTTGACCTCTATGAACCCCACGGTATGGGAAATACAGACACAAATGAGTGCCATGAAAGAAGGGGTAGGGTCACTGCACTGCAGAGCAGAGGACGCTGTAGGGTACTGTGGCACAACTTCTGCTTTCTTGGCTTCCCAGAGCACTAGCAAGGCCCCAGTGCTGAGCTCTTCATCGAAACTTGGCTGATAACCATGGTAAACAAAGTTCCAAAACTGCTCTCTGTGAAGCAGGCGCACAATAGCCCTGGCAGGCAACCTCCACTTGGAGCGCTACCATAACAAATGATTGCTTGTCTCCTCAATTACTGGGACTAAGACCCAGTTCTGCAACAATTTCAAATGAAGGATCCCTTGCGTTATGAAAACGTGGAGATTGCAGAATGTCCTGACTTCACGGCTCAGGAACAGTGGCTTTGCGACTCTGACTTGAAAGTCAAGCAACGTCTCCGGGAGCTGCAGCTAAAGTAATTGAAAGAAAGACTAATTCCCACTAGTCTAGTGGGAATCAGTCTTGTATTTATTGCCCCCCCCCATTCTCAGACCTTAACTGTTTTTTTAGGGGGTACCTTTTTTTTATATAGTGTTTGCTGCAGATAAAGTACACACTCTTGTTCTCAACAAAGCTCAAAGTACTGGATGGTGAGACGTCCCACATCTTTTCAACACCAGAGGATGTCTGTCTCTGGCTCCACGCTCAAGGTTTGGCTCACAACTCCACGGAGAACCAGGCAGACGGTAATGGGTGGTCCCTCGACCTAAACGAAGGAGCGTTCGTACATGACCTACTCAGGACCAGGCAGCCGCAGAACAGGCACGAGTGGTTGCAGTGGCTTCACAGCACAAATCCTTTCGCCCCTGTATGACAGGGACATGTGTAGGACATGGGCGATTTCAGGACCTCGAATACAAGCACTGGTCATGGTCTGGGGCTAATACCAAGATCAGCTGATGATCTACCGTGAACACTCTCCTAGGACTGAACACTGATTTCTGGCAGGGGAGGGGAACTGTATGGGCATGCTTTATCATAGACAACCGTGGGGTGGGTGCATCGGAGCCACAAGACGAACCCTCATTTTTAATGAGAAAAAAGAGCTCCTGAAGATTTGGTGGCTTTGCCACCCTCAGGCTCAATTCTTGCCTGCTGCAGGGGGTGTCAAAGACTGACAGTGCTGGAGGCTGTAGTACTGCTAATGGCCTTGGCCATAGTGAGGAGTCACATGCAGCATCGCTGAGCAGGGCAGCTCTGGGCCTTCCGCATAAAGAAGACACACAGCAACAACCAGCTGCGCACATGCAATTCTTCAGTTCTGCCATGTATCCCCTTCCATGGTCTGCTATGGCATTATGTCACCGTGCATAGACGAACCCTGACGTTCAGCCCCCTGGTATCTTGTGTGCATGCACATATTGCTGTATTCAAAGTACAATGCTTTACAAATCTGCATATCCCCCTCAGCATTCCTGTGCATACACATATTGTTGTATTTAAAGTAGAACCTTTCTTTACAAACCTGCATTTCCCTCATCATTCCTGTGCACACAGGAGCCCTTACATTGACCCCTCACAGGTAGAAGCCTGCTTTCCGAGGTTACCTGTTCACACCTCAGCTGCTGACGGTGCACGGCTTGTGGGCGCAAGCCGCACCCTTCCCCCTTCTCACATTGGACCTGGGATCCTCGGGGCTGATGCACCAAAGCACACCTGTCAGGGACTGATGCCAGACAGGTCTACCAGGGGCTCATGTGCAAATCACATGCTCTTACCTGTGAGTGCGTGCAGCGTTTACCAAGAACCCTCTCCAAGGCAGACATGCGCAGTACAGCGCTTCCCGCACTCGGCCTCACGACATCAGAGCTGCATAATCGGACAGCATGTAAAATGTTTACTTGAAACAATGACACAAGCAGGAAGTGCCTCATTCAATTCTCCAGTGTCCCACTTATAGCACCATATGGCCAACACTTGCCGCACTGCTGTAAATTCAGCTCCAACACTGGCAGTCAGTGACTCCTATTACACAGGCATTGTCAAGGTGCTAAAAATGAGTGAGAAATGCATTTTAGTGTAGTGTTGTGGACCAGACCTAACGTGTGCTACTTGGCAGGGCTGGGGTATTCATGTTATTTGCAGCGCACACGCGTGTTCCAGTTTCCGGCGCACTTAGCCTTGGTTGCAGTGCACAGAGACCTTACACTGCCGCACATAGAAGAAAAAAATTAGAGGGAACATTGGGTGGAAAGCTCTGTGTACATCCACAAAATTCCACCAACCACGCATTCCCCAAAGTCTTCTGAGAAGAATGGTACCTCACTTGTGTAGGTAGGCCTCGTGCCCGCGACAGGAAACGGCCCAAAACGCAATGTGGACACACCACATTTCCTCAGTGAAAACTGACCCTTTTTTGCAAAGTGCCTAGCTGTAGATTTTGAACCCTAGCTCTGCCGGCACCTAGGGAAACCCAGCAAACCTATACAGTTTTAAACAAATAGACACCCTGGGAAATTCAGGACAGGGTTACTTGTCTGGCTCTCACCAGATTCTGTTACCCAGAATCCCTTGCAAACCTTAAACTTTGTAAAATAAAAACACATTTTCCTCACATTTTTGGGGTGGAAAGTTCTGGAATCTATGTGGATCCACAAAATTCCACATAGCCCGCATTGCCCAAAGTCTTCTGAGAAAAATGGTACCTCACTTGTGTGGGTAGGCCTAGTGCCCGTGACAGGAAACGGCCCAAAAAACAAAATGGACACCGCATTTTCACAGTGAAAACTGACCATTTTTTGCGAAGTGCCTAGCTGTAGATTTTGAACCCTAGCTCTACCGGCACCTAGGGAAACTTAGCAAACCTATACATTTTTGAAAACTAGACACCCAGGGGAATCCAGGATGGGGTGACTTGTCTGGCTCTCACCAGGTTCTGTGACCCAGAATCCCTTGCAAACCTCACAATTTGTCAAACAAAACACATTTTCCTCACATTTCTGTGGTGGAAAGTTCTGGAATCTGTGTGGATCCACAAAATTCCACACAGCCCGCATTCCCCAATGTCTTCTGAGAAAAATGGTACCTCACTTGTGTGGGTGGGTCAAGTACCCTTGACAGGCAAGGGCCCAAAACCTATTGAGGGGACTTCAAAATTACCTATCACAAAACAACCTGGTTTTGCAAGGGGGGTCCGATAAGTTCTTGTCCCGGGCTCGGCGGCCATCTAGGGAAACCTACCAAACCCACACAATTCTGAAAACTAGACACCCTGGGGAGTCCAGCAAGGTATGGCTTGCGTGGGTCTCCCAAAATTTCCCTACCGAGAATCCCCTGCAAACCTCAAATTTAGCTGAAAAATTCACTTTTCTGTGTGGGAAAGTTCTGAAATCTGCATGGATCCACAAATTTCCTTCTACAAAGCATTCCCCCGGGTGTCCCAATAAAAATGGTACCTTAATCGCGAGGGTGGGTCAGGTACCCGCGACAGACAAGGGCCCCAAACCTATTGAGGCGATATCAAAATTACCTATCAGAAAACAACCTGGTTTTGCAAGGGGGGTCCCATGAGTTTTTGGCCCCGGGCTCGGCAGCCACCTAGGGAAACCGACCTAACCCACAAATTTCTGACAACTAGACCCCCGGGGGAGTCCAGCAAGGTATGGCTTGCGTGGGTCCCCCAACATTTCCCTACCCAGAATCCCCTGTAAATCTCAAATTTTGGTGAAAAAATCTATTTTTTCTCAAATTTCTGTGTGGGAAAGTTGTAGGATCACCGGGCTGACACAAATTTCCTACCACCCAGCATTCCCCCAGGTCTCCCAATAAAAATGGTACCTCACTTGTGTGGGTAGGCATAGTGGCTGCAACAGGAAATGGCCCAAATCGTACTGGGGAGAATTTAAAGTTACCTATAACAAAACTACCAGGTTGGGGGGGCACCTGGGGTTTTGGCCATGGGCTCGCCGCCATCTAGGGAAACCTACCAAACACACTAATTTCTGAAAACTAGACACCCTGGGAAGTCCAATGAGGTAAGGCTTGCGTGGATCCCCCTACGTTTCCCTACCCAGAATCCCTTGCAAACCTCAAATTTAGCTGACAAAACACACATTTTCGACATATTTTTGTGTGGAATCACCGTGGCCGCATAAATGTCCTACCCCACAGCATTCTCATTAGTGTCCCAAGTAAAATGATACCTCATTAGGGTGTCCAATGCAGAATAGGCTAAAAAGTATTTTTTTTTTAAATGTAGCGCTTACAATTCTCAGTGCTCTTCACACAGACCCTTGCCCCACCCACACAAGTGAGGTATCATTTTACTCAAGAGACTGAGGGGAACAATGTGGGGTAGGACATTTGTGCCAGCACAGTGATTCCACCCAAAATTATGTGGAAAATGTTTTTTTTACAGCTAAATTTGAGGTTTGCATGGCATTCTGGGTAGGAAAACCTTGGGAGATCCACACAAGCCATACCTCGCTGAACTCCCCCAGGTGTCTAGTTTTCAGAAATGTGTGGGTTTTGTAGTTTTCCAGGATGGCCAGCGAGCCGGGGGGGCAAAACCCAGGTTACCCCTCTTGCAAAACCAGGTTGCGTTCCTCCAGGTCTACCGATAAACATGATACCTCACTCGCGTGGGTGGGTCAAGTACCCACGACAGGCAAGGGTCCAAAATGTATTCAGGAGACATCAAAATGACCTATCAAAAAACAGCCTGATTTTGCAAGGGGGGTCACCTCCGTTTTTGGCTCCGGGCACGGCGTCCATCATTTAAAACTACCAAACCCACACATTTCTGAAAACTAGACACCCGGGGGAGTCAAGCGAGATATGGCTTGCGTGGATCCCCCAATGTTTTCCTACCCAGAATGCCCTGCAAACCTCAAATTTAGCTGAAAAAACTAATTTTCCTCATATTTCTGTGTGAAATCACCATGCCGGCACAAATGTCCTACCCCACAGCGTTCCCCTCAGGGTCCTGAGTAAAATGATACCTCACTTGTGTGGGTGGGCGAGGGCCTGTGACTGGGAAGAGCCCAAAATATAGGGAATACGGGTATAGCACCGAGACTTCTAAGCACTAAATTTTTTCACAAATACCTATTTAGCCAATTGTACATTGGACACCCACACAAGTGAGGTATCATTTTACTCGGGACACAAAGGAGAACGCTGTGGGGTAGGACAATCATGCCGCCACAGTGATTACATGTAAAAATATGTGGAAAATGTGTTTTTTTCAGCTAAATTTGAGATATGTAGGGGATTCTGGGTAGGGAAACATTGGGGGATCCACGCAGGCCATACCTCGTTGGACTCCCCAGGATGTCTAGTTTTCAGAAATCAGGAATTTTTGGTCCCCTCAAGGGGAATCCACAAACCCTGGGTACCTTTAGAATCCCCATGATGTTGGAATAAAAGGACTCAAATTTGGTGTGGATACGTTACGTGGTCAAAAAGTTACAGGGGCCTAAACACGAACTACCCAAAATAGCCAAAAAAAGGCTTAGCACAGGGGGGAAAGGCCTAGCAGAGAAGGGGTTATTATATATTTCCCTAAATGTTACCACTCCTTATTTTGAACTATTATTTCTGTTTCCTAATGTTAATTTTTTTCCAAATCCTCCTCGATCCATCTGTTTCTCAATTCTTGTTATCCCTGCATTACCCTATTTACCAACTTATTTATTTAAATTTCTACAGTTTTTTTTTTAACCTCAAATTTCCTCTGACTCCGCATTAGTCTGTCTGTAGCTTGTTTTCTTCTGTTTTTTCAGTCAGCTTTCCCTCTCCCCTTATATATTTAATGGACTGCCTAGTGGTGGTACTGTAAGACTCAGAGAACCCATTGGTCCTTACTACTATTAGTACTAGTACTACTACTCAGATTGCATGCTCAAGTAAGGTATTATGCGCATGTTTGTTGAGATGAGAAGGCTTTCTTTTACTTTCTCATGCTCAATCAGTAAATGATGGTCACGTTTGACACTCAAATGTTGTGTCTTCTTCTCTTGTAGGCCTGCTATTATTATTTTTTTAGCAGCTGATGGTGAACTGATTACCGTGCACCATGGCTGGAAAGCAGTATGAAGAGGAGGAACACGGCACCATTACATTTTCCAACCAAGAAAACCTCATGTCTGATTATCCGCTCAGTTGGCTACTCTTTTTCATTTAAAAAACTCAGATTCACCAATAGCTGTAGCCCCTGAGTCCAGTCCTTTAGGTTGTCCTCTTCTTGAGAGGCTTTTCGAAAATTCTCACCAGCAAATGCCAAACCGGATATTTTATCATTGTCTACTCTAGTATACCAGATTTGTAGTGATGTGTGTGGTGTATGTATTGTATTTTCAATCTTGATAGTGAAAAAAAATGAACATGGGGGGCATATTTAGCATCTAAAAAATGTGTCATGATTTTTTTAGATGTATCGGCCACCAGTGCCAGGGCCAGCGGGGAAGGCTGCCAGCCACGCTGGTTCTGTCAGGTGACTAATTTCTTAGCGTTCCATAATGAATATGTAACAAGAAACACTCCAAGAGAATTATTATCTGATTTTCACGATTATTATATTATTCTTTTTATCTTTTTTGTATATGCAAGGCTGTCACATAAACATGTTTATCATTGTAAAGACAAGAGCGTGACTTTTTGGTGAATAAGTGATCGTGAAGTGACAAAGTGGTAAAGTGAGTACAATATCTATAGTGAGACGATTATACATATAAAATGTATGAACCAATTAACATCCGTCCCTATACAGTGTAATCTCAAGGTCTCTGATCTGAATCCTTTTTCAACCTTAGGGCGAGGAGACTGTAGGGTATGGACTGTTATGAGGCATCGACGTTTCGACCCTGGAACGAGCATCGTAGTTCATTTTGTAAACGCCCAGGTTCTGAGGGACATGGGGCGACCCCATTACAGTTCACATGCCAGCCAGGAGGGATCAGATGCGGCAGCTGCAGGGGGTGAGCCAGCAGCATTGGTGCCCGATGGTAAGTCATATTGCTTGCTTATTGACAATCAAATTTATACACTTGCTGCAAGGTCGTACACTGTGCACTGTACTGTTGAGACTAAGATGTGAACAGTCGAAGAAGACACCCTTTACTAAGCATTAGCATTAGCTGGAGTTGAGTAACTAATGGCCTTGTCTATCTTCATCTCAGCAGAGAAAGTTTTATGAAGAAGACTAAGACTCAGACCTTGATGGGTTGATGGCAAAAGGAAAGAAGGATGGAAGGAGGAAGGACGGGTGACATGTAATATTTTACTGGCAGAAAAGGATGTGCGGGTGAAGGGGGCCCGGGATGCATATAGATGGCTGATAAGATGCATAGTTGGTTGAAGGATGGATGAAAGGTGAAAGAAAGGATGTATGCCTGGGAGGGTGAAACTGTATGGGTGAAAGGAATCATCCGGAGGTTTGATGGGTCAAACTCAAAGGCAAGCAAGGACATATTGTGATAAAATAACAAATGTATATTGGTGAAAGAAATGATAGCCATATTTGGATGGATGGATGCCTGGATGGTAATCAATCATAGGTGAAGACTGGATGTATAGAATGTAAAAGAAAATTAAACCTGAGTAGCAAAGCCAAGGCTGAAGAATAGAAATAATGCTAGAACAGGGGTACTCATAGTACGGCCCGTGGGCCGCCAGCGGCCCGGCAAGCCTTCCTTGGCGGCCCGCGGACCTTGCAGACATCGTATCTGTGCAAGCACCGCCGGTTGCAGCAGCGCGGAGCTATGGGGGCCGGGCGATTCTTTTAAAAGCCATTCACTTGTTAATAAGGCTTTGTTGTATTTCACCTCTTCTTTAGCGCCCCTGCATCTCCCCTCTGAATGAGTGGAGATGCAGGGGCGCTAAGAAGTAGTGAAATACAACAAAGCCTCATTAACAAGTGAATGGTCTTTAAAAGACCTGTGAAGTACTTGGGTGCGGCGGCTGCGCGTTCCAGGGAAGCTGACTCAGCGCGGGGTGAGGTGACGGACAGGGCGGGGTGGGGTGGTGGCAGGTGTACAACTGAAACCTATTTTAACTTACCACTTTTGAGATCTGAGGGGTTTGAATCCGACGGGGACTACTTTGCCGTTTAGCCTTTTTATGTTGATGAATAGGATACTCTTGCGTTTGGTAAAACGAAGCTTAGTAAGTTATCCTGGAGCACCGACTAACCAGAACAGTGGCAGCGAACGCCATGTTAAGAAACATCTTATGATACGGTCACTCCCACGTGTATGCAGTTCTAAATGAAAAGGGTAAAATGTTCTCGCACGCAGTAGTTCTGTACTTTGTGCTCCTCACCCGGAAGCGCAGCCCATGTCGCCACCGTGGTGAAATGACTGCTCATATCTAAGAAGCTCAACCTGGTGCTCCTGGGGAAGAAGGGTGCATGCCGGGGCAGAAAGATCATGGGCAATTGATGGGTGGGTTTGGGGGGAGGTATTGGCATGAGGTAGAATTTAAAACACTAGGCTTAACACGGTTGATTAGTGTAGGCTTATGAAACGAATCTTAGCAGGAAAAGGGATGCGATTCTACTCTAAGTCGTTCTGTTTTTGCATTGGCAGCGTGACACTGTTTCAAGGAGCAGAAAGGAAAACGTACCCATCCAGACCATGTGACAGAATGTGTCTTTGCAGTGTCATGTGTGCTCCCTCTTCAATCTAGCACCTCTTTCCTGCCTCCTTGGCCCTGCCCATCCTATTTATTATTCTATTTGGGTCATTCATTAGGGTTGGAGAGTATGTCTTCCAGTTCAAAGTTCGCAAAAAGCAAGGAAAATTCTAGCCAGAATTGGGCGGACTTCTTGTTTTTCTAATGAACATGTTACCCTTGCTGCTGTTAAGTTTGGATTTAAGACGAACACTGCCTGTGCTGTATTAGTCTGTTGAAACAGATTCAATAGGGTGAAATGCTAGCAGTACACTGAATCTCATGGAGGGTGTGTGTTGATCCATCCCTTGTTGTTGGCTTGAAACCACAAATTCCATTCTGCGTTGATATCGCCAATACAATACAACTGAAAGGGCACACAGTGGCAAGAGAACTTTCCAGCTCTTAGAACACACATCCAGGACCAACCTCGTTTGGTACTTCTCCTAGATTGCTTAGATAGGGAACCCCAGCGAAAGCGAAAGCAAACTGGTGCAGCCTTCCTGCAACTTATAACTGCACACCAGCTTTCCTAGGTGACAACAACACTGTTCATATTCGTGGGCAAGGCGTGTGAAACGTGCTGTACACGCGGGTTGTTTTATGCCTCTTCTCAACAACTGAATTCAAACTTTGTTAAGGGGCAAATCCGAAGAACAGACCCTTCCTGACTTCAAACGTAATAGACACACCTAGTGTGAAATAACACTCAGTAACACAACAGGTCGGCGGGTACAAGAGACACTTCCGCTGGCCCCACACGCCCGCATCTCACGGCAGAGCAGGGCGTCTATTTAACAGCGATGGAGCCTTCTAACGAGTCTGGGGCTAAGCAGCAAGCCATGGCACTCGACTGCTGGCTAATTGGCTGCATCGCGTCTGTGCTTGACGGCCAGTGTGCCGTAGCTAGGAGACCGAGACACCACCGCCCCCCGAGCCAGCCGGAGGACTGCGGGAGCCGAGCCGGCAGCAGGTACTAGCCGCTCCCGGCCTACACCACGGGGCTGCCGACAGCTCCCTCCAACGGCCTGCTCTGGGGCTGTGGAAGGAAGGAGGAGTGAGCTGCAGAGAATGAGTGAGCTGCAGAGCACAGGGGAGAGCCACAGATAGGAATGAGGAACTGATTGAGAGAGAGGGAGGGAGACAGGGAGAGAGAGAGGGAAGAAGAGAGAGGGAGGGAGGGAGAGAGAGGCATACGGAGAGGGAGGGAGAGAGAGGGAAGGAGGGAGACAGGGGGAGGGAGGGAGACAGGGAGGGAGACAGAGAGGGAGGGAGACAAACGCAGTGAGTGAGGCAGAGACAGAGGGAGAGAGAGAGAGAGAGATAGAGGAAGAGAGAGAGGGAGAGGGAGGGGGAGAGGGAGACAGAGAGAGAGGGAGACAGAGGGAGACAGAGGGAGAGAGGGAGACAGAGAGAGAGGGAGACAGAGGGAGACAGAGAGAGAGGGAGACAAACAAAGTGAGTGAGACAGAGAGGGAGGGAGGGAGACCGAGAGGGAGGGAGGGAGACAGAGAGAGAGGGAGGGAGACAGAGAGAGAGGGAGGGAGACGGAGAGAGAGGGAGGGAGACAGAGAGAGAGGGAGGGAAACAGAGAGAGGGAAGGAGACAAGAGGGAGACAGACAGACAAGAGGGAGGGAGACAGACAGACAAGAGGGAGGGAGACAGACAGACAAGAAGGAAGGAGACAAGAGGGAGACAAAGAGGGAGGGAGACAGAGAGGGAGGGAGACAGAGAGAGAGGGAGACAGAGAGGCAGGGAGACACAGAGGGAGGGAGACACAGAGGGAGGGAGACAGAGGGAGGGAGACAGAGGGAGGGAGACAGAGGAAGATAGAGGGAGGGACACAAGAGGGAGGGAGAGGGAGGGAAGGACTGAGGCAGAGAGAGGGAGGGAGACAGAGTGAGTGAGACAGAGGGAGACAGAGACTGAGGGAGGGAGAGAGAAAGGGAGACAGAGGGAGAGAGAGAGAAATAGATAGAGAGAGAGGGAGAGTGATAGAGGGAGATTGATAGAGGGAGGGAGGGAGGGAGGGAGACAGAGCTAGATAGATAGATAGATAGATAGATAGATAGATAGATAGATAGATAGATAGATAGATAGATAGATAGATAGATAGATAGATAGATAGATAGATAGATAGATAGATAGATAGATAGATAGATAGATAGATAGATAGATAGATAGATAGATAGATAGATAGATAGATAGATAGATAGATAGATAGATAGATAGATAGATAGATAGATAGAGATATGTGAATGCCGGGTCTGGTGGCTCAGTGGACGAAGGCGTCTGCTGCAGGGGCCTGTGTTCAACCTCATGGTCACAGTTTTTTTTTTGCTCTAGCCCCGCACCCTCCCCCACTGCCCCTGCCCCCACCGGTGCGGCCCTCGGCCACAAACCACACTGTAAATTTGGCCCCCGAGAGAAAGTTTGTGAGTACCCCTGTGCTAGAAGAACAATGCAATGATAAATGGAAAAATCCCTGGGAAGAAGAATAAACAAGGAATGTTTATTTTCGAGGTATTTGATTCAAACGTTTGAGGTTCTATTTCAGACTACTCCCTTGACTCACAGTAGTTTGCAAGTGCAACATAAATATGTATGTACCCACCCATCATCAATTGCCTTCCTCTGACTCCGAGGCCCTCTCCTTCCCTACCCATGTAATTTCAACAGTGTCAGTCATGGGTGACCTATCGTCTGCATGGTTACAATAGTAGTACCTCATGTCATGTGACAATTAACCCTGGGCGGAGTTTGCGGAGCTGCACTACGCAAAGCTACGTGAAGTGCAAAAAACCTGTGCCGCACTACGCGGAGCTCCGCGAGCAGCGGAGTATGGTAGAAAAATGCTATTCGCGGTGATTGCACAGTGCCGGATGCTTATCCGCACTGTGCAATCAATGCGAACAGCACCCTGCACAGCGCAAGCTTACCTTTTCTGTCACTCGAGTAGATTTTTACTCGAGCGGCAGCTTTCTCAACACAAACGGGCAGTTTCTCAACGCGAGCTGTCACGAGCATACGCAACCACTCTCAATGAAAAACCTGACCCCCCCGCGTTGAGAAATCTCACCGGAAGGTTTATTTTCCACGCTTGTGCTCGCCAACTTGATGTTGGCGATCGCGAATGAGGAAAAATCTCGCCGGGAGGTGGATTTCCCTCGCTCGCCAACTTGACGTTGGTGAACATGAGCGAGGAAAAAAACTCTCCTCCGCTGGGTGAAGCGGAGTTTTTTGGAACTCTGCGACCTCCGCGTAACGCAGAGTGTGGGAAACTCTGCAAACTCCGTGAGCAGAGCTGAGTTCACCACCCAGGGTTAGTGATGATGTGCCATATATCATCATTTATATTAGTCATCATATTATCTGTTGTAGTAGTCAGTGTGAAAGTGAAATTGAGCATTTGCCACTGATTTAACAGAGAAATGCCATAATAGAAAAAGAGATAATTGTGTAGTATAGCTGCTCCACCTGCAGACAGTAGTGAAGTAACGCAAGTCGGGGACACATGTATGTCTGTCTAGGGCGCAAGCTTAGCTGGCATGCCTACAAGATTAACTTAGCTAAATAAGAGAAAGAAGAAGAATACTTGTCTACTCTATAGTGCCTAATGCCTGAAAATGAAACTCGAATCACATCCAAATCATTCTTAGAGGCAGAGGAATCAAGGATACCACAAATGTTATGTACTGCTATTGCTACAGTAACACTATAATTTTATGTGCATAATTTTATGTGTCTTTTGCTAAGAGAATTGGTTACAGTTGTATTGTTTCTTTCTTGATAAAGCTACACCTTCCCAACTCACCAGGCAAGAGATAGCAGCCAAGACCCTGAAATGGAAGATGGTCGCCATCAGGGCAGAATATCGGTGACTGGTGGCCTTGGAAGAGGAGGAGGAGGCAGCAGCTGCAGCCTCCTATGCCCCGTCCCCCAGACAGGCCCCCCCAGTGCCTCCGGTGGTATGGCACCGCGGTCCGGAAGCCGCCCGCTGTAAGTCTTCAACCACTGCTACTCCCCCCTGTTTATGTCGAACCTTTCAGTGCTGCATGCTCCTCAGGATGGCATGCCTGGAGGCCAGGAGCAAGAAGCATTTTGACCAGCTAGAGAGGAAGATCCGGGTCCTAGCCTGCCACTAGATAGACCTCTCTTGGCCCTTTTTAAATCTGTTGTTTGGTAGATGGGACTTGTGGGGGAGAGGGTGGAAATGTGGGAGTTGGGGAAAACGTGGGTGTACTATTTTTTATGAACATTAGATTTTTTTATGGACAATTTTTGGGGACTTGCTTTACTTGACGTTGGTTGGGGTTAGGGAGGAGTCAGGTGTTGTGGGTTCCTTTCATTCTAGTTTATGTTTGTTAAGGTAATAAATGTTTAGTTTTCTATATAATGTAAACATTTTTGGGGGAGTTAGCCTTTTACGTCACACTGTTTCCTTTGCTGCAGGGCCGCAACCATTTTTTTAAAATCTGCTGATAGTGAAACAGATAGATGCAGTACCCTCACTTGTCCTACTGGTGTCAGTCTCTTCTCCTAGTCTATACAGTCTGCAACTATATTAACCACTAGGGACTCGGAAGGGATGTGGGGGTGTGAATATATTTCCATAGTATATATATATTATTGCATCTTGAATGAATCCCCCACAGTTCTTGTCTCTTACCTGTGATTAGGCCAAGCGATGGCTGCATGCTGATGGTTTCCCAGGGTGCCATGGTGGTGGTAGTAGTAGACTGTAGGAGCATGCTAGCGGACTAGTCAAATACTAGAAGTACCTGATTCTGCAGCGAGATTGCGCTCCCTCCTAGCCAAAATCAAACTGAAGGATGAGGAAAATTCATTGCAGCAAACTAAATAATTAAATTTACAAACTCAGTTAATGCTGTTTGATACGGAAGCTTTGCAAAATAATTGAAACAGCCATCTGGGGGAGAGTATGACTAGTAGTACACAAGAAGAAGACTGGAACACAATTATCAGTTTTTCTTAAAACAACCAAACTACCCAAGAAATCCCGGTATAAGACATTACGGGACCTCTCCAAACGCCTTTTATGTTTTTTTAAACAAATTGATTCTTTCGGCTACATTTTTTTAAATCTCGAAGAAAGTGGATCTTTAGGGCTACAGATGCATTCTCGTCTCTTAACAAGATGGAAGGACAACGGCTTTGTCAAGCTAGGTAGCTTTTTTATAGCTCAAACCTTTATGTCCTGGGAACAGGTGGTAGCAGGTGTGGGAGCCGGGAGAAGCCCGGATTCTTGGAATATTTACAGATTTCGCATCTGATTAAAAAATATGATATTTTCCCAGGTCGGGTACCAGGGGGACTTGCTAATGCTCTCTATAAGATGAGATTGAAAGGCGTAGGAAACTGGTACTCTCTACTCTTAAAACAAAGGTTATCTCCAATAGTAGAAGCTTTTTTTGGGAAAAATTATACAAGAAACTAATTGTAAGTTCTCCCATCAAGAGTGGCAGCTGATTGCACAATTGGGTAGTAAAGCATTGAGAGCGGCCAATTTTAAAAGGATGGCCTTTCTTTCAAGGTGGATGGCATATTATACTCCGGCAGTATTTAATAAGCATCATGCCGGGGTCGAAAATAATTGCTTTCGGTGCAAGGCCTTGGGAGAGGGTGATTGGCTACATATTTGTTTTACATGCCCAAAACTCCAAACTTTTTGGAATACATTATTCTCAGCTATAGGCTATGCAATCGATAAAAAAAATCCAGAGACAGAGGTGGCGTTGTTCGGGATCTCTAGAGTAAGAGCTGACCTAAATAAAGCAGAAGCGACGTTTGTGGCTATCGGCGCTGTAATAGCACGGTCATTAATTTTACAAAAGTGGAGAACAGAAGAGATCCCTTCCTACTCGGAATGGTTAATTAAAATGTGGAGGACAAGGAGATATGAAGAAGCATATGCCAAGCGGGTAGTGGCAGTAAAAAAATTCACTCTGGTTTGGAGGATTTTGGATAAGTATCAAGCCATATAGAATTCCAGTATGGTAGTGGTTTAGCACTTTAACACTCAGCACTTTAGCACTTAGCACTTTAGCACACTACACTTTAAGAAAAGTTGTATTTTGGCACAATTTATTTGATGAAATAGATTAAAATGTGGCGGGATAGAAGGATGGGGAAAAGCAGATGCTTTTCTTACTCTGTATCAGAAGCCATCAGATAAATTGTTATCAATATAAAATTGAAGTTCAGTAGAAAGTCTAATAGTGCTGCACACTGCACTTTAGTAGCTTTACACTTTGTTTTAGGTTATTTTTATGGCTTGCATTATAAGAAAGCACTATGTTATTTTATGTGGGGTTGTTTTACAAATCTATATTCTTGATTCTAGATTGGTATGTTAGGATTTGTTGTTTTAGACTCATGCATGTACCAAAAAGAAATTGTAAGTGTTTTAAAAAAAAAATTTTTTTCCTGCTCTCCTCTGCTCAATAAAAAAAAAAAAAAAAAAAAAGAAGAAGACTGCCAAATGAAATAACATGATAAGCAATGCTAAAGTAAAATAAAACATTATCAAAATGGTGGGCTAGTGCAAGTTACAAACTCAAGTCGACTTGAGCTATGAAGTGGAATGGACAAGCGTAACCTGTAGTGCTGGAAAGATGATGATACTGGCAATTATGATGGATTATGTTTCTCTGAAAAAAAATGTGAATATCAAATACTGTCTGTGCATGGGTGGTCAATCTAATATATATATTGCCAGTGCGGGCTATAGTTATACTTAGAGCAGAAGAAGATCCTTGCCCTGCCTGCCCTTGAGTTGGTGCTGCTTTCATCACATCTGCCCCACCAAGTGTGTGATCAGTTAAAGGCGTACATTTGATTTAGCCACACCTTGATAAATCACACAGCTCGGGGGAAGAGGTTTAGGGGTTTGATGAATGGATGGTAAGTGGGGTTTGAGGGAAAGGTTTGAGAAAGACAAACACTAACATACAAGGACAACATATTCATCCTGGTGGTCGACCATAATAAATCTGTTATGGGAGGAAATGCATGCATGTTGATGAGTACATTATATTGTTTTCTTGTAGCGGACTTTGAAAGATAGCAAATAAAATAAAAATATCTGTAGAAGTCAAGTAAACAAACATAAACAACACACAGTTGTAATGATTGAAGAGAAAAAATTATACTATTTTGCCAAATTGGGAGTTGTATCTCTTCATTTCTCTTGGACTGTCCGTTAATCTTTTAAAAAAAAAATCTATTTATTGAGTTTTAGAGAGCAATAACCATAGTAGAGACATTTTTTACATGAGTATGTATGCAGAATCAGGAAACATATGTATGCATCACAGATGAGCAATATTCCACATTTTGTAGATCATTCCATTACTGATAAACATACATTAGCATTGGACTGAAAAATATCAATGAATTACAATTTGCACTATACCTTTACTGTAAACAAGTATCTGCATTATTGGCTCTTATATATAACAAACATTTCAGATCTTTACATGTCATAGGAGTAATTCCATCTACGACCTGCTCGTCAATCTGCTTCTACGGGGCACGAATGGTTCCATTATATGGATATCCTCCCCGCAATGTTTGTGGTTCTGTTCAGCATTTTTCCCTTCAATTATCACTTTGTGTTTTCAACAGGTATTTGCACTGAGTGGGATATTAGAAATGTTTTCAAAGGTTCCCAAATGTCTTTGGGGCATGATGTCGGAGGAAGCAAGTCGGCATAAGCTAGCATCTGTTCTGGCAAAATATTAAGTCCCTGACCTATTCCTCGAACTTAGGAGGTCTACCCTGTCCCCACCTACACGTAATCCTGTGCTTGGCCATCAGTAGCGCAAGAGAGACAAAATCTGCAAGAATCTTTGGCAATTTGTTCAGTATACCCCAATAGGGCCAGCAACGGATACGTTTCCAATGTCAGTGACGTCATCTGTTCCAGTGCGTCAAAGACCTGTCGCCAATACTCGTGAATACTAGAACAGCTCCAAGCAAGATTGGAGAAGTCTGCATCTTCCACACCACAACTATCACATCAATCATTATCTCTTAGTTTATATTTGTACATCTTGGCTGGCATATAGTAAATATGGTGTAAAAATTTTAAATGAATAATACGTAATAGGCTGCTAGCCGACACTTGTTCTATTTGTAAGCAGCAATAAGCCCAATGACTGGACGTTATACCGCACCCTAACTACCTGTCCCAATGCATTCGGGCGGGGCAGTGCCCCATGGACTGCTGAGTGTGGACCCCATGATATAGTGCAGAGACAGCGTGATCAGATGATGTGGACTGTAGTATGATGTGAAGTGGGGCCAGAGTCAGGGGTTCTAATGGGTATGATTGAGTATTGTCCTTAATGCCCTGTCTCAGTCTCACATACAGAAAATCATCCAGGGACGTAGGCGTGATGGCGCTGAATATCTGCTCTGGGGTACGGAACTTTCCTTCTTGATATAGGTCACCCCAGTATGTAATATTTGTCCTCGCCATGACTTTCCTAAACACAGTTTCTTGTAACACTAATATGCATGGGTGGTATGTCAGTGAAAGCAGTGGGGAGTATATCATGGGAGCATGTGGCAATTCAGCTATACGTCGCCAAGCAATCACCGTACATGTGACCTTTGTGGTGTCCCTCTCGCGTGGTTTGGGGGTGCTACATATCATGCCTGTCAGAGGAATTGGGTCTGCGAGCCATTGTTCCACTGCTATTTGTGGCATATATCTAGGTGGGTGGAACCAATAGTGTGCGTAGTGAGCCTGGGCGCATATGTAATATAGTTTAAGATTAGGGACATCGAACCCACCTTGAGAGTAAGGTCTAATAATGATGTCCCACTGTAGTCTTGATTATTTACCTCCCCACGTCAATCTGATCCGTTAAGGACGTAAGGCTGTGAAGAAGTGCAAGCCCGGGTAAAATGGTATGTTCATAAATAAATACAGCATCTGGGGGAGTATCACCATTTTAATAAGAGAAGTTTGCCCTGCCAAAGACAGGGGCAAAGAAATCGAGCATGTGGCACAACTCATTATATTTCTAAGGGAAACAACCTTTACAATGCAGTCATTATATCGCACTATCTTTACAACGCAGTCATCATTACAACACAACTTCCTTTACATCGCATGTCATTACAACGCAGCCATTACATCGCATGTCACTACAATGCATGTCATTACAACGCATGTCACTACAACGCAGGCATTACATTGCATGTCATTACAATGCATACCATTACAACGCATAGTACCCCTCCACTATCCAACACTTACCCTACTGTTGCACTCGCTGGAGTTAGAATAGTAAATTTTACCCTTACACTATCCAACACTTACCCTACTGTTGCACTCACTGGAGTTAGAATAGTAATTTTTACCCCTACACTATCTAACACTTGCCTTAAGTGCAATGTAATGGTGTGCATTGTAATGGTATGCATTTAAATGGTTTGATGCGATGTAATGGAATGCGTTGTAAATGTAGTTTCTAAAAATGCGTTGTAATGGCATGCACTGTAAAATAATGCGTTGTAATGGATGTTGCGATGTAAAAACTGCGTTGTAAAGGCATGAGTTGTAAATGTTTGCGTTGTAACGTCATACATTCATTTTCTAAAGCCCTCCCATAGTTAAGGCGATTTAGTTCTTCACGGCCCTTAGTGATGAGAATCCACAGGTATTTTACTTCAGAATCGCACCATTCTATTGGGAAATCAAGTGAGAACTGCTTAGCAGCGGATGTGAGCGGGAATATTTGCTATTTCCCCCAGTTAATGTGAGTCTCTGAAAGTCGCTCAAAAATAATGAATTCTCATGCTTTATAGAAGTCTATTGGATGCCCATCTAGACCTGGTGCCTCACCGGATTTTATTTGCATGATTGCAGCACGAATCTCGTCTTCTTCAAAAGGGGCGGCCAGGAATTCTCTCTGTGAGTTAACCAGCCAGACCAGGGCCACATCCTTCAGATTTCCAGCTAAATCCAATGGGCATTGCCTACTAGTAGAAGGCACGCCGGAAGCTATGTGTGAAGTAGTTATGCAGCACACCCTCACACTGACCCAGTGAAGTGCACGCAATAAAGAGACACCACTCTAGGTTCATTGACAAAAACAAGTAGCTTTATCTATCTTTGGTCAGGATTAGACATGCAAAGCTCGCACAGAGTGCAGAATGAAAAATTCCTCTAACTCCAGGTCACTACAGGTAACACTTCTGGGGCACATGTTCACTAAAGGTAACATTTCTTGTGTACATGGTCAACATAGGCGACATTACTTATGCCCCGGATCAATAAAGACCACATTTCCTATGCAGTGTAAATACAACAGGGTAACACTCCTAACCCACTAGGCGATATAAATGAACATTCTCAAGACTCTTACTTAAGGTGGGCATGCAGACTCATTTAGGTAGAGTAAATCAATAACAAGGGCAGTTCTATCTATATGCAATTTAGGCCCCAGCCCTCCTGCACTGATTCACTTGGGGGAGCTGTCATTGTAGAGGTACAAGGTAGGCAGCTGTCACTTCTTGGGCCCAAGCTCCCGGCAGTTTCATAGAGGGCACGGCAGCAGGGGGGGGGGGGATAAGCAGTTCCCAGGCAGTGCTGACGTGCACCTGAGAGTCTTGTGTGTAATAGACCTGGCCCCTGGCTCCCTCTGGGCCTTCTCAGCTGCTAGGTGGATGGGCCACCGCGTGAGCGTAGGCCCCAGATCCTCTTCCACTCACCGCTCAGTCTGTGGGGCTGGGGAGACTTAATTCCTGCCCCCGCGCCGGTTCATGCAGGTACGGGAGGCCCCTGCTCCCAGTCTGCCTTCGCGTCTCTCTCTCTGGGCCTGGCTGGGGGTGGTTCACTTCTCCCACAGGTAGGGGAAGGCACTGGTGTCTTCCAGGCCTTGCTCACTCCCCGGTCCTCCTCACCTGGACTCTGTTGCGGGTTCCGAGCTCCCGGCTAGTCTCGGGGCCCATGAACCAATCACTGCGCGGCTTCTTGGGGGCGCAGCCAGTGACGTGGCTGGGCCCCCGATTGCCGAGCAACGCTCGCTCGCGCTCTCCAGGCACAGCACGGCCTTCACTCAGCCGGGCGGCCCTCCCTCAGCTTCGGGGGCTGCGGTGGCGTCCAGAGTCCCAGCGCTTTTTCCCTCCTTGGTGCCTGGGGTGCGGCGGTGATCTCAGCCCCAGCGTCCTTACACACCATGGCGCCTGAGCTGCAGCAATGATTCGAGCATACAGCGCTCCTTCAGGGCAAAGCGCTCACATACAGGTACCCAGGCAGCGGCGGTGATCTTGGGCAGACAGCGCTCCTTGACCCAGCGCAGAGGGGGCACAGCGTTAGCGCGCTAGGTGTGACTCTAGTCGTTATGGCAGCACAATTAGGTTCTGGGCACCCAGCAGTGCCCCAGCACGGCGCTCACAGAAAATGGCAAGTTCTTGAAGGAGAGCGCCTAATTAGCACAGCGCTAGCAGGGAGGGCAAGTTCTAGTAGTATAGCGCTTGGATGACACAACGCTTTACCTTGTGGTTCCCAGCGCTTCCCTGTCCCGGCGCTGGCAGTAGATGACAGGGAGTATTGGCAGTATTGCAAGATTTGGTAGCGGTGGGAAGAAGGATAGTAGTCTCAGGCAGGCACACTGGAGTTGGTACTCTGGGTTCCCCTCACACAGGGCAAGGTCAGCAGGCTGGCAGGATCACGCTCTCTTGGAGACAACAGGGCCTAAGCTCAGTCAGCCTCAGAAGTGTAGCTTCCCCCCTGACTCAGCAGCCTATACTCCAGCGGAGGGTTCCCAGGTCTAGTAGTGCTCCAACTGACTGTCAAGTTTCCCTCCTTTACCTTTATACCGCTAGGTAAGGTGACCCTACAAAAAGGCGGCAAGTTCTGGTGCCAGCCTGGGCGGTGGGAAGATTCTAGAAGGCTCTGGGGACTCTTTGGTGGCTTCTCTGGTGACAAGAGGCGGGACGCTCAGTAGCATTATGTCCCAGCCTGATCCCAACTACTAGCGCGCATAAGGACAGTGGCCACTCCGCAGTAGCAGGGGCCTATGGCAACCATATTGTTCGGAAAGAGCACCTGCACCTCAGCACTGTTCAGCAGCAGTAAGGCACCCAGAGTCTTATGTCCAACAAAAAATGTTGGTAAAAACTGAGGCAGAAAGGGAAAAAAATGCGGGGTAAGACCACCCCAGGGCTGACAGGTCTAACACGCGTCCCCCCCAGCCGAAAGTGGAGAGAGCTACCCAACATCTAGGGAGTTCTCATCACTAAGGCGGAAGAACCGAGAGAGACCGTCAGCGTTGGTGTTCCACCCTAAAGTCCATACTCTGGAGGGAAATGGACCGCCTCAACAATTTAGGGCTTTCGCCCCTCATCTGCATTAGCCAGCGAAGGGGCCGGTGGTCGGTCTGAATCAGGAAGTGAGAGCCAAAGAGATATGGCCTCAGCTTCTTCAAGGCCGAAACCACAGCAAAAGCTTCCCGTTTGATGGTACTCCACCGCTGTTCGCGGGGGAGTAGCCTCCTAGATATGAAGGCCACAAGTTGGTCTAGGCCCTCCTCGTTAAGTTGTGAGAGTACTGCCCCAATGCCATGCTTAGAGGTGTCCGTTTGGACGATAAATTCTTTGGTGAAGTCTAGAGCCCTAAGCACCGGAGCAGTGCACACAGCCTGTTTAAGGGTGTTAAAAGGCTTTTTGGCAAGCGTCTGTCCAAATTACTTGCGGGGTTACTTCTTAGATGTGAGTTCGGTCAGGGGGGCCACGATGGTGCCATAGCCCTTGACAAACCGGTGGTAATAGCCCATGAGGCCCAGGAAAGCCCTGATCTCCGTCTGGGTTTTGGGGGGCTCCCAGGCCAGGATGGTTTTGATTTTGGCCTGGAAGGGCTGCATCTTACCCCCGCCCACCAGGTGCGCCAGGTAGATGACAGATCCCTGTCCAATCTGGCATTTGCTGGCCTTGATGGTTAGGCCTGCAGCACCTCCTGGAGATGCTCCAGATGGTCCTCCCAGCTGCTGCTGAAGACAG
This sequence comes from Triturus cristatus, assembly GCF_964204655.1. Lineage (NCBI taxonomy): Eukaryota > Metazoa > Chordata > Amphibia > Caudata > Salamandridae > Triturus > Triturus cristatus. Next base: position 936,827,229 of record NC_140585.1, on the reverse strand, counting down.
CTAAGTCATCCAGGTAGGCAGCTGAGAAGGCCTCTAGGCCAGAAAGTACCTGGCTTACCAACCACTGGAAGGTGACGTTTTTCAACCCAAAGGGCATCACTCGAAATTGGAAGTGGCCCTCTGGGGTGGAGAACGAAGTCTTCTCCTTGGCTCAGTCCGCCATGGCGATCTGCCAGTATCCTGACGTAAGATCAAAAGTGCTCAAGTATCGGGCTGCCCCTAGCCGGTCAATGAGCTCATTCGCCCTAGGGATCGGGTGAGCATCTGTCTTGGTCACGGAGTTGAGGCCTCGATAGTCCACACAGAACAGAAGTTCAGGTGTAGTGCCCGGTGGGGCTGCTTTCGGTACCAACACCACCAGACTAGCCCAGGGGCTGCTGGACGGCTCGATCACACCCAGCTCCAGCATCTTGGTGACTTCGCGCTGGATGCTGGTCTTCACCTTGTCAGACAGCCGATACGACTTGGTCTCAACAGGAGGGCTGTCTCCTATGTCCACGTCATGGGTACATAGGTGGGTGATCCCAGGAGTAAGGGAAAACAAGGAGGCGAACTGCTCCAATACCTGGCGGCAGTCCCTCCATTGCTCCGGCGTCAGGGACGGGGAGAGGACCACTCCCTCCACCAATCCATCTTTCTCTTGGGATGCCAGAAGGTCCGGAAGAGGCTCGCTCTTTTCCTCCTGACTCCCGTCAGTCACCATCAGGAGGGTAAGTTCCAATGTCTCGTGTTGCAGCTTGAGGCGGTTAACATGCAACACCCCGTCGGGTTGCCGTGGGGTCTTAAGATCCACCATGTACGTGGCTGGGCCCTTCTTCTCCAGTATCTCGTACAGGCCAGTCCACTGGTCCTGGAGGGCGCTAAGCTCTCCGGGCTCCATGACCCACACCTTCTGTCCAGCTTCCAGTTCCACCGGATGGGCACTCCGGTCGTACCACTTCTTCATGACTGCTTGACTGGCCTCCAGGTTGTCGGATGCCTCCTTCCACAACTTGGCCATCTGGCTGCGGAATGCCAGCATGTAGCTCACCACGTCCCGGGGAAGTCTCCTAGGAGTCTTCTCCCACCCCTCCTTAACGAGACTGAGGGGTCCCCTAACAGGGTGTCCGTACAGAAGCTCGAAGGGACTAAAGCCTACCCCCTTCTGCAGCACCTCCCTGTAGGAGAACAACAGACAGGGCAAGAGGACGTCCCACTTCCTCCTCAAGTCCTCAGGAAAACTCTGGATCATTCCTTTCAGGGCGCTTATTGAAACGCTCCACGAGCCCGTTGGTCTGGGGGTGGTAAGGAGTGGAGAACTTATAAGTTACCCCACACTCCTTCCACATGGCCTGCATGTAGGCAGACATGAAGTTGGTGCCCCTGTCCAACACCACAACCTTGGGGAAACCCACCCGGGTAAAAATCCCCATCAGGGCCCGCACCACCGCAGGTGCAGTAATGGTCCTCAGAGGGATGGCCTCCGGGTACCGTGTGGCGTGGTCCACCAGGACTAGGATGAACGAGTGTTCAGAGGTGGTCAGCGGATCCAGAGGCCAGACAATGTCGATGCCTACCCGCTCGAAAGGGGTTCCGATGACCGGTAGTGGTTCCAGGGGGACCTTCAATTTGGTCCCGGTCTTCCCACTCGCCTGGCAAGTCACATAAGACTTGCAGGAGGTGTCAGAGGAGATCCTCATCCTGGGCCAATAAAAGTGTGTGACCAAATGAGCAAACGTTTTATCTTGGCCCAGGTGTCCCGCCCGGGCGATCTCGTGCGCTAACTCCAGCAGGAAGGCTCGGTAGCATTGGGGAACCACTAAGGCCCTGGAGGACCTATGCACCGGTGCTTTAGGCTCACTGTAAAGAAGGCCATCCTCCCAGTAGATATGGTAGTTTCCAGCAGCATTTCTGGATGCTTGGGCTTCGGCCTGTCGCTGCATGCCCTCAAGGGTGGGGCACTCCCTCTGCGCCCAACAGAATTCCTCCCGGGTAGGCCCTCCTTCCACCTGCCACTCTGCTGGGGTTGGTAAGTCCCCCTCGGGACCAACGTCATCCTCCGTGGACTCCGGGGCCACCGCAGCGGGGGCCCCATCCATCTCACGGGGTGCATCTTCCAAGGCATCTCCCTGTTCAGCGGTGGGCTGGGCCATTGTTCCAGGCTCCAGCCCTGGTTGATTCCCTTGCTGGGCAGCCATGGACCGCGTGACCGCACAGGTCCATCCTGGTAGTCCCTGCATTTCGGCGTGTGCGTTAAACTCCACCTCCTTCCAGGCGGTATGCTCCAAGTCGTTTCCCAACAAACAATCAACTTGCATGGCAGGGCTCACCGCGACTCTCAACAGGCCAAAAAACCCTCCCCACTCAAAGGAATCCTGGGCCACAGGATAGTGACCCACACTGTTGTCAGCCATCGCAACCGGGTGGAATACGTCAGGGATCACTTGCTCTGGGGACACCAGCTGTCTCCTTACCATCGTCATGCTGGCACCTGTGTCCATCAGTGCCTCACCCCCTACCCATTAACAAGGACCCTCTGCCAGTACTTGGCAGTATTTGAGGGTACCTGAGTTTGTGGGACCATCTCCCTGTCCCCCAGGGATACTAGGGTCAAGCCTGCCCACTCACCCCCCTTATCTAGGGACAACTTCTCTCCCAGCGCTACACAAGCCACCCCAGGGTTCTTACCTCCAGTAGGGGCTGGGGTCCTTTTACGACACTGGGGATCCCCCTTATAGTGTCCCACCTCCCTGCACTCGTAGCAATGGACAGTTTTGGGCTGCTGACTTTGGTCAGGATAAGTAGGCTTTGGAGAACCAGATTGGGGCTGGGAACCTTCCCCTCTCCCCTGTGGTCTATTTTGAGGGCCTTTAGAGAACTCCTTCTTTTTATCTCCCCCCTCTCTCTTCTGGGGAAAACCCTGTCCACCCTTCTGGGAGTCCCCCCGAATCCTTTGTTGGACATCCGGGTACTGACCCTGGGATCCGCCTCCTCCGCAAGCTCCCTTGGGTCAGTCAACTTACGGTCCACCAGGTGTTGGCGCAGCTCTGGAAAACATTTATCGAGAAGGTGCTCTCTTAAAAACAGATCGCACAGCCCTTCATAATCGGTCACATCGCTGCCCCGCACCCAACCCTCTAATGCTTTGTGGGCACAGTCTAGAAAATCTACCCAGTTCTGGGTGGGAAGCTTGTGGCTATTTCCAAACTTTTGTCGGTATTTCTCAGGGGTCATGCCAAACTTCTTAAGTAGCGCTTCCTTCATAACCAACTAGTTAGTCTGGTCTGCCTTGTCTAAGGTCAAGAGCGTGTCCCTCCCCACCGGAGGCATGTACCTATACAGGCCACCCCCCCCCAATTACTCTCAGAGACCCCATGGGCTACTAAGGACACCTCATAGGCCGCTAGCCACTTATCGATGTCGTCCCCCACACTGAAACTGGCCACCACATCCTTGGGCATGTAGAACCTAGACTCCCGTGGAGCTTCAGTAGGTACGCGGCTACCATTTGCGTTGCTGTTAGCCCCCATCTGTAGGGCTTTTATTTCCAGCTCTTTTAGGCTAAGCTCATGGAGAAGCTTTCTTTCCTCCATAGCCAGCCTCTTCTCTTTCCGCTCCTTCTCTAGCCTAGCAAGCTCTAGCTTAAGTTGTCTCTCCTCCCTCCTGTCCTCGAACTCCTCTGCAGACAAGCTCCTTACTGAAACACTACTGCCTGCCCTGGAACGTCTTCCTGGCAATACTTTCTCACTAGTATCTATGTGCAATAGGTCCAGCTCTCCTGGAGCATCTTGCTCTCCCTGCCCCTCGTCCCCTCTCCCTCCCGGGTGGGCCAATGCCCATGATTTCCAGCTCTTTTGAAGCTCCTCTCCCTTGAAGAACACCCCCTTCCCCTGGCAGAACTCCCTAAACTGCACCACTGTGTACGTTTCTAGGTTGGCCAGCTCGAACTCCATCCTGCTAGGTAGGGCCTCGGACAATTTCAGGGAAAACCACTAGGACATAGGGAATAGGCTTAACACAAGAGCATTCACAATCCGGCAATCAGGGAGAATTTCAAGCTTGTATTAAAACAGGTGTCAGATTGCGGCGCACATTGAGTCACAGTAGGGTGCTGCACAAGTCCTAATCCCACCGCTAAACACCTGTGTTAGACCCGGAAGGTCCCAGGGACCACCGACTCCAACACGGTAGCTGGACGCGAGGCGGGAAGGCACGCCGGAAGCTATGTGTGAAGTAGTTGTGCAGCACACTCTCACACTGACCCAGTGAAGCGCACGCAATAAAGAGACATCACTCCAGGTTCATTGACAAAAACAAGTAGCTTCTATCTTTGGTCAGGATTAGACATGCAAAGCTTGCACAGAGTTCAGAATGAACGATTCCTCTAACTCCAGGTCACTACAGGTAGCACTTCTGGGGCACATGTTCACTAAAGGTAACATTACTTGTGTACATTTCTTATGCCACGGTTCAATAAAGACCACATTTCCCATGCAGTGTAAATACAACAGGGTAACACTCCGAACCCACTAGGCGATATAAATGAATATTCTCAAGACTCTTACTCAAGGTGGGCATGCAGACTCATTTAGGTAGAGTAAATCAATAACAAGGGCAGTTCTATATTCAATTTAGGCCCCAGACCTCCTGCACTGGTTCACTTGGGGAAGTGGTCATAGTAGAGGTACAAGGTAGGCAGCTGTCACTTATTGCGCCCAAGCTCCCGGCAGTTTCATAGAGGGCACGGCAGAAGGGGGGGGGAGCAGTTCCCAGGCAGTGCTGACGTGCGCCTGAGAGTCTTGTGTGGAACAGACCCGGCCCCTGGCTCCCTCTGGGCCTTCTCAGCTGCTAGGGGGAGGGGCTTCCACTCATCGCTCAGTCTGTGGGGCTGAGGAGACTTAATTCCTGCCTCCGCGCCGGTTCATGCAGGTGCGGGAGGCCCCTGCTCCCAGTCGGCCTTCGCTTCTTTCTCTCTCTGGGCCTGGCTGGGGGTGGTTCACTTCTCCCATGGGTAGGGGGAGGCCCAGGGGTCTCTCAGGCCTTGCTCACTCCCCGGACCTCCTCTCCTGGACTCTGTTGCGGGCTCCAAGCTCCCGGCTCGTCTCGGGCCGGTGAACCAATCACTGCGCGGCTTCTTGGGGGCGCGGCCAGTGACGCGGCAGGCGCCCCGGTTGCCGAGCAACGCTCGCGCTCTCCAGGTCCAGCACGGCCATCACACAGCCACGGCGGCCCTCCCTCAGCTTCAGGGGCCGCCGAGGCGCCCAGAGGCCCAGTGCTTCTTCCCTCCTTGGTGCCTGGGCTGCGGCGGTGATCTCAGCCCCAGCGTCCTTACACACCACGGCGCCTGGGCTGCAGCGATGATTCTGGCATACAGCGCTCCTTCATGGCAAAGCACTCACATACAGGTACCCGGGCAGCGGCGGTGATCTTGGGCAGACAGTGCTCCTTGACCCAGCGTGGAGGGGCACAGCATTAGCACGCTAGGTGTGACTCTAGTCATTATGGCAGCACAATCAAGTTCTAGGCACCCAGCAGCGCCCCAGCACGGCGCTCACAGAAAATGGCAAGTTCTTAAAGGACAGTGCCTAATTAGCACAGCGCTAGCAGGAGGGGGCAAGTTCTTGCAGTATAGCGCTTGGATGACACAACGCTTTACCTTGTGGTTCCCAGCGCTTCCCAGACTTGGTGCTGGCAGTAGATGACAGGGAGTATTGGCAGGGTTCAGTTGCAGGAGTTGGTAGTGGTGGGAAGAAGGATGGTAGTCTCAGGCAGGCACACTGGAGTTGGCACCCCGGGTTCCCCTCACACTGGGCAAGGTCAGCAGGCTGGCAGGATCACTCAGCTATCTTGGGGACAGCAGGGCCTAAGCTCAGTCAGCCTCAGTAGTGTAGCTTCCCCCTGGCTCAGCAGCCTATACTCCAGCGGAGGGTCCCCAGGTCCAGTAGTGCTCCAACTGACTGTCAGGTTTCCCTCCTTTACCTTTATACCCCTAGGTCAGGTGACCCTACAAAAAGGCTGCAAGTTCTGGCACCAGCCTGGAGGGTGGGAAGATTCTAGAAGGCTCTGGGGACTCTGTGGTGGCTTCTCTGGTGACAAGAGGCGGGACGCTCAGGGTTACAGTAGCATTATGTACTAGCCTGATCCCAACTACTAGCACAAAGAAGGACAGTGGCCACTCCGCAGTATCAGGGGCATATGGCAACCATATTGTTAGGAGAGAGCACCTGCACCTCAGCACTGTTCAGCAGCAGTAAGGTGCCCAGAGTCCTATGTCCAACAAAAAATGGTGGTAAAAACTGAGGCAGAAAGGGAAAAAAATGCGGGGTTAGACCACCCTAGGGTTGACAGGTCTAATAAATATAGTGTAGCATAATGAGTGGTGAATGCGGTAAGTATGCCAGCATTATCTCTGTATGTGTTACCTTCTCCATCTAAGATTTGTAGCACATAGTTAGAGAAGCATGGTTTGCAAATTTCTTCCCCAAGAGCTCTGCCAGGTCTTTCTCCCCCTCCATACCTGCGGGCCACATAGTATGTTACTGTGTCACTACCTTTAATATGACTTCCCACCATATTATACAGGTCATACTAAGACATTGGAGCATGCTGAACTCAAATGGGTTGGAAATAAAAAAAAAACTTTTTTCCTTCAAAAAGAGTGCCAACCTTAAAGATCTGCTAGTGCACACTAGACCTGCCGCACCCCAGCAATGGAGAACAGTAACACTGGGTCTATTACCGCTGGTACAAGGACACTCAGGTTGCGGATCTTGCAACGTGTGCCATCTGACCAACAACACCAAAGCAATCGATATTGGACTTACTTATCCATGGGAACAGAGATCACAGAATAACTGTAATTCCGAGTTTGTAATTTATTTGATCACCTGTCCCTGCTACATGCAGTATGTAGGCATGACAACCCGTGAGGTGAGGACACGCATCATGGAACATCGCAGCGCGATAAGGTGCTTGAAGTTCAATACAAAACTCACGGCCCACTACCTGGAAAGTCGCCACACTCCTGACAACCTGATTTGGACTGTAATTGAGAAACTGACTTTGAACCCTTTCACTGGGGATAGGACGAGGGCCCTCCGCCTGAGGGAGCAAAAGTGGGTGTATCGTCTGAAGAGTCACCTGGGAGGCCTGAATGATGAGATACAGTGGCGCTCCCTGAACAGATAGATAACACCCGCTGAACCGATCATCTCAGGGGTCGGGTGGCCAATAACCAATTAGAAATAACTACATCCATACTATAAGTTGGCAATGTGAATGGGGAATGCAGTAGCACCACATATGGTAGTGAATGGTTCCATCGGTAGGGGCGACCTGCATTAATAAGGCATGAAAACCCACCTTTCTGTACCATGGAAAAAACCCTTTTTCCTTTCTTTACCCCCACGTAACTACGAGTATATGCCCCCACTCTGTTTCAGAAGGGGATACCTGAGTAATATGGGCTGGCATTCATTGATCAATATTCAGGATGAGAAAACTTCGGATACCCACTAGTTTCCCTTTTTTGTCTTGCTCTGCGCCAAAATCTGTAATAATCACTTCAAGTATGTAAGGCAAAACTCTGGCGCAAATGATGGGGGCAACATGATCCTTAGCCTCTAAAAAACATTAAAAGTGGCAGTTAGAACCTGTGTTAGAAGTGAGCGTTCTCCAACAGACATGGCGACTAAGGTTTCTATAGCAACGGGCCGCTGTGAACTACAGAGCGTGCCCTTATTAACCAACTGGCCGTGTAGACGCCCTCAGTGACATCATTACACTACCCACGTGACCGGAACTGCTCCGGGACGAGACACAAGGAACAAGGGATCTCTGCTCTTCGCATACCTGCACGGCAGGAATGGGGCGAGACCCAATTAGGAGGAGCACCACCCTTGGAGTAGTAAGGAGAAGGGGGAGATGGAGAAGGGGGCACTTTGGTATCATTCTGCTCTGGCTCACCTAAGTAGCTAGTATTTAACAATGGGGGATATGAAGTCCCCCCGCTAGGACCTCGCAGCAGCAACGCGAATAATGCCACTAAAAGCTAGAGAGCAGGGTGCGCAGAGGGGGCACAATTATGGGGTCAATTTCTCAAATGAGCATGTTAATTACGGAAGCATTTGGGTTGTATCAGACGTATATGAGGATGAGTAAGGATGCAGCTCGTTTGCTCCCCACCTCACTATGCGGTGATGCAACAGGGCAGCTCTCATTGCTCCACCGTACAGGAGAGCTCCCTAAGAGTTTTCTTCCGCTGGCGTAGTGCTTTGCATAATTGATACGGGTGAGGGGTAACTAGAAGGTGACATTCAAACACATAGAAGAAGTGCTTATGATACATACCGAGTAAACCTTCATCATGTAACTGTGATTCTGAGATCAATAACGACAACTATGTCTTCCCTCCACACAAATTTTACCTCCCGCAGAGTGTGACAACAGGGGGTCTCTCCTCGTCGACGGCCATTTTAAACCTGACATAGGGGTAAACTCGGTAAGTAAGAACAAGCCGAGCCCCCTTCAACAGTATGTTATGGGTTACATGAGTACGTAAGTGGTGACGAAGACTACACCTATTGTGAGGGTAGCAGTTCTGATTGGTTAATTATGACAGACTTACATGACTAGGAGGAATGAACTTCCCATTCTTAGGGTGATATACCCTGTACAGTGGTGGCATTAGCTATGGTAAGAACCACGCCTGTGAGTGTGCACGCATGGATGTATACTCACAAAATTGAGAGTGATGAGGGAACTACTTGGTCTAATTCCCTTGTCTCTTGTCCCCCCCATTTTTTATTGCAGTAAATCCACTAATTTTCTAAAGGAAGTTCCTTTATGTGAGGATTAGGGTTACGGACACTCATGAACCTCAAACGGAGGTTCGGAGCACAACATGTCACACTGGGACCAGGAGAGTCCTGAAGAAGGCCGACGTGACCCTGAGTATTGGGCACATACACATGGCTGAAACATGGTGACTACCTGGCAGTAAGGAGGTGTGTAAGGAGCACATGATATCTCCCGATCACCACCATCTTTCACGTTTTTAATCCTGGCTGGTATAACAATACCTCTGAGCTAGTTTTAAACTCACATCACACTGGACTTTCACTTCCGGCGTTCCCAGTCACAATTGAAAGCATTTGTTTACTCTCTTTTGTGTTGTGTTTGTTTCCCCTTACCCCATAGCTCCACCCTAGGCGTTGGCTGCACCGGGGTGTAATGTAAGCAGCCCTATGATGAAGCATGTCACACATCTGTGTGAGTGAGGGCAGTATTAGGACACACAGAACGTGCCACCACTGGATCACTACACCATTCTCTTCACTCTCTACTCCTTTTGGTGTGTATAAGTATTTGACAGGGGATTTGGAGTAGGTGAGTTCCGTACCCTCGCCCCTTCCCGTTTGTGTAGAATGCACATAGTATTTACCCCTGAATCGAACCTCCCATTCTCCTGTTTCCTTATATTCCGAGAGTTCTCCCTGAAATCTTGTTGAAGTATCTCATATGTGCCACCGACCATCCCTACTTCTAACTTTTTTAGGTCCCCTTCTAATTTCTGCAGGGTACCACGAAGGTCACGAATAACCCCCGAACTCTTGGGAATGCAAAAACCACGAATCGTGACCTTGAAGGCCTCCCAGACCGTCATGACACAGTCAACTGATCCTAAATTGCGTTGAAAGAAATCAGTGATGTCTTGCTCCAATTCGCTATGAAACACTGTGTCCAACAAGGTGAGAAGCCTCCAGCTTCTTTGGGGTACCCCAAGCCCTGGAGAGGCTAATGTTAATCGGACTGGTGAGTGATCGGAATATGTTCTTACTAGGTGTTCCACTGTGTCAATCCATGGGCCCATACCCCTAGATACCAAGCAATAATCCAGTCAAGCCCATGTCACGTGCATTGCTCTATAGTGTGTGCCTTCATTTTTACTCAGGTAAAACATGTCGTCAACTGTCTAAAAGTCTGTTGTCAGACACTATACTCCGAAGCAGTTTATGTGATCTGGTGTAATATGGTGGGAGAGAATTAAACCTATCAGTTGCTGGGTTCAGAGTTTTATTGAAGTCTACACCCCATATTATATGAGTAGATCCTATCTTTAGAATCTTGCCCCATAGTGTGGCGAAGAATTTGGGGTCATCTACATTGGGTCCATAGCAGCAAACCAACGTGGTAGAGTAATTGCAGTCTAGTGTCAAGAGTTTTACAAGATCTACATCTACATATCTGGTGCGGTGCATACAATAAAGATTCCCTACATGTCCTTTCATATCGTGTCTCATTCCTCAATATAATTACCAATCCCACCCCCTCCCACTGTAGCATCCCAATCATGCCAGAATAGTCATTCCCTCCCCCACCCACATTACCCAAAACAACAAAATTACACTGCATTTTAATCCGCAGTAGAGGGGATTGCCCTTAGGGGGGACTACAAGGGTCTCACATGATTCCACCCTTCCCTCCGAGTTATGGAGTATGCAAAGGAAACTCGTTAGGGGATGGAGTGTCGGTACAATTTGTCAAACAGTCCCAGTGAAGCACTTATCTATGCATGGCGCCTCAGCGGAGTCCTCCTGCCGTGCTTTCACTTCAACTTCATATAGTCCAAATTCAATGCAGGAGGAATTTCCCTCGGCCGGAGAGAATAGAGGAGAGGAGGAGAGGCACTGCTTGCTTGAGACGTAGGTCAATCCAGTCAGAGTTCATGTCTATTCCAAGGCTGGAGACGACTATCTCGATGAAAGTTCCTGTGTGGCGTGGGGAGCTCTTGGACGTTTGATGCGCTTCAAGAAAACATCCACTTGTTGTGTATTAGTGAAGAAATGTTGTTTACCTTGATGCTTGACTCATAGGCGAGCTGGATACAATAATTCGTAATCTATTTGCGCCTGGCGAAGTTTTTGCTTAGCTGGAATTCATTTTCATCGTGCTTCCTGGACAGCGGCCATGAAGTCGGGGTAGATTGTGAATTTGTTTCCTTCGAACGTGAGGTGCCTCTTCTCCTGGGCCACTGTGAGGGCCACATCATGATCACGCCTCATGATGATTGGACTGGTTGGACTCCCCGGTGGTGGTCTGGGGCCTAGGGAGCGATGCGCCCTCTCAACTATTAGTTGTGTAGAGAAGGACTCAGCACCGATCGCTCCGCACAGCAGTCTCTCGATAAACTCCTCCATCCGGTCTGTACTGGTACTCTCCGGGATACCAATAACGCGAATATTGTTGCGTCTGCTGCATGCCTCGGGATCTTCATTCTTGGCAGTAATGGCTCTGAGCAATTTTTCCATCAGCACCATTTGTTTTTGCATTTTTTACGTGTTGTCTTCAGTGTCGGAAATGCAGTGCTCAGCCTCTTCTATACGTTTGTTGTGCTTGTCCAGTTTATGTACAATGGCATCCATTCGAGTGTTCAGAGTCCATTTTACTTTCAATAGAGGTGAGGCTTTGTTGCATTGCCATTAGGAGTTCTTTTACATCATCCTCCTGCACCTGCGTTGACCCTTGTGCTTGCTCTCCACCCGTATGTTTAGGCTCATCCTGTTGCGAGTGGGTTATTTTCTTAGTTTCGAAGGGCAGTCATGTTTGCTTCACGTCAGTCTTCCCCACATTGTAGGCTGTACCTCATCTGCACACTAACTCCTTGCAGATTGAGAGCCCACCAAGGTGGCCAGGGTCAGAGTGCTTTGCGTAAAAACGTTCTATATGGTTCCAAAGGGGACTTTCTCAGTCCGCAATGCTGAGTGTGTATGTCTCCTCAGTAGTCGTCAGTGGATCTTCACCATGTCACAGCAGCAGTATCTTATCCAGTTAGCAAGCGTAATAAAGCGATGCCTCCCAGGACAAGGGTAATGTGTTCTCTATTTCGAAATGCAGTAAGGGCTTCTATCCCTGCATTTGTGTGCACGCTGTGTTGTGTGGTCGGGGGGCACACTCGCCTCCTCTACCCACTACATCCGCTCCTCAGTATGGCTGAAGTAATCCTGAAGTGCCGCCTCTCTGGGGGAGTGTTGTTCTGGCCTCCCCACCTTCGCGCTCATATGCCTTATAAAAAAGGCACAAGCTGGTCTTCTTTGTCACCACAGATTGCCTTGAGTGGGTTCTATAAGCATCGGGAGGCCTTGCAATAAGGATCCATTCAACGTGCTGTCTGCTCAGCCGTACCATGATAGCACACAGCCTCGAGGGGGGAGAAGCAGCACAGGGTCTAAATCGCACTCGACCCCAGCCTATTTCATGGCAGCGAGAGAGGCGACTTGCTCCATAGAGATGCGTCCAGCCCACAGCCGCCGATACAGCTCACGAGCATCGTAGGCCTCGCAGGCCCCGTCGAACGTGGGTGCCGTGGCGATCGCGTACCATTCTCAGCTGCAGCCACTTTCAGCAGCGCTGGGAAGCAACCACGGTCCTTCCTTTGGATTGATTCAGCGGCGGGACACTTCGTCCTCAACTGCCATTATTAACCCCACAGGCTGACAGGATCGTATTCTTTATGTTGCTAATAAGGATCAATCTGCGTAACCTCCTGGGCAGGATAAAAGATCGGATATATGGCCCAAGCTGCAGGAGCCTCACAGCAGTGTGACCATCTTGCTTGTGCGCCACCTAGAGCCGAATGTCCGTTTTTCTTGGGTGCCTGGCAGATGCGGTTTGGTAAGGTAAGTGTGAGTTGTTTTTCCAGTATGGTGCAGGGTAAGGGCCTGTAGATGGAAAAAATCATGTTGAAGAATCAAGGGGAAAAGTTAAACTGCAGAAAGGAGTGCAACACGAAGACTTTCAGCGGCAGCATGGCTAAATGTCTGTTTCTGGCAGTTATCTTCACCCAACCTCCACTTAGTTTCAAATTTGATACAGACAGCACTGAGCACAGACACACACAGACACATAACATTTTCCAAATTAAGTAAACAAAATGAATGGACTGCTATCAGTCCGTCACACTACACTCATCACCACCACTACACAGACATGTGCAGGTCTGGTGTTGTTGTTTACCTTTAGGCCACTTCAAAGTCATCATCACCCAAATCGGTTGGTTTCAGTGAATTTGAAAACTTCTATCTTCTTCTGGTGGCAGTTTTCGAAGTAGTCATGCTCACGCCCACACCCTGAGTCACTCGGAGTATGGTGTCCAACTCCGTACCAACAGTGTTCCTGAGTGAGTCCCGACTCAATGCAATGGATCAGCCTGAAGTAGTACAATTTTGTTATTGAACAACAAGAAGAGAAATATTGACTTGACTGAGTCACTTTTTGTGTGTGTAGAGTAGACTGGATTTGTGTTTGCAAGCATTGCATTAACTAAGTGACTGGTCTGGTCTGAGTTTTTGAGGAGTATAAGTAAGCATAAAACAATAAAAAGAAAGCAGTGTTGACAGTGTGGAGTGGACCCAATGAAGGAATCTCGCTATACAATCTTTCAAAGAGGAAGGGAAAAAATGACCTTCAGGGGAATGTTACTGATCAGCCATTGGTAGGCCACCACAACATTGTGAATCTCAATCATCATCACTAAAAAATTATGCTTAACAGTCAACCAGTCGTACATTCCCTGCTGCCACCACATGAATCATCTCTTCTTCTCAAGCCTGAACTCAAGTTGACAGAGACATGATGATTACATATCATCATTCACAAGTTGACATCATAACAAACAAAAATCATTCAGCATGCAATGCATGCCATCATATACCTGTGTTCTTCCGGTGTGCTCACCGTGATTGATTGGTGGCACATTGCAGAATGCAGATCATCCATTTCTTCACTGTAAATTGAATTATATTAATGTCAAATGTAGGGCGGTCCCTTTAAGCTAGGAGGAAAGGTTAGATAGATAGTCAGGGTCCAGGGTCCAGGGTTGGAGCAGAGGCAGGAACACATTTGTATGTATTCTCCATCCAATGTCTGAGTTGAGGGAAATGGCTTTAGGGCGAGTTTGGACTTATTCACTGCACACAATTGCAACTGCAATAAAATGTGCCTGAGAGAGTAAGATGATGGGGATGGATTGGTCAACCAGACACACCCAAATAATAAAGTAAATAATGTTCCTTATCTGCATCTTTTTTAGGGGGTGTTTGAGCATCAAAGAAAGAAAGTAATTAGGAAGCCTAGTTGTCAGGGAAGTAGAGCTCATTCTCAAACTGTGGTGGTTCACCAAGAAGTAGGTTGTTCTAACACACTACTTCCATGACCTGAGTCGCCGTCATCATCTTCCTGCTGTGGTACTTCATGTACGGTGTAATCCGGAGGCATAAAGTGCTGATTAATTTTGATCATGGTTAACCTCTCCATATTGTGAGGCGAGAAACTGGTCCTTCTCACTGTCAGAACGACACCAGCAGCACTGAAAACACGCTCAGCAAAGACACTTGCTATGGGCAAACCTTTTCCCACACCAATACAGCAGTGGGTTTTGATCAAAGTAGACCCCTGTTGGGTCATCCAGATAGGCCTGGACTATCCCCTCAATAGTCATGGGTTCTCGGCTTTGCTCAGCCTCTTTTGCCTTTGCCTCAGCACTGGACCTAATCCCTGCCAGTAGAAACTATTCCTTTGCCTATTGTTCTTGCTATTGTTGGTGGTTTCGGGCTGTTGTGAGCCTACCGCACTGCCCTCAGGCTCTGAAGTTGAACTTGAAGGCTACCCTGTAGTACTTGCTGAGCCTTGGAGGAGCGGGCCTCTAATTCCCAGCCATTCTTTTTCTAGCTGACTGGCTTGCACAGCTATCCATGTTTTGTAGTTTGCAACATCTCTGTCTGAAAATGGAATGAAAGTGTCCAGTAATAGTGCGTACCATGGATCAAGAATTATGCCACAAATGTAATGGTTAGATGACACAATGTCTCTTTGTACCCTTGCATTTTTAGATAAGCGAAGGATTAAACTCTCGTCCAACTCATATGTTTCTTTTTTTCCTTCACACCTGCGTACATTGCAGACATGTCCTTTAGCTGTTCCTGAGGCATGTGCAACAATGGGTAGCTTGGCCCATGGTACAGTCCTCCTTGCTGACTTCACGTGTGAACACCTCGAAAGGAAGCAGCATCTCGGTAAGGCATTTAACTAGGCCCCATTGGTCTATCTCTATGATCATGCCTTTCACAGTTTCATCCCTCTTTGCATGACATATTCATTGATTGGTCTATACTGCTCAAACAGATGTTCACACATGTAATAAGTCAAGTTCCAACGTGTTGGCACCTACTGGATGAGTGCTTTCACCAGCATTCTATTATCATGTTGAATGATCCTCAGCTGCTTCTGGGCTTTAAAAGAATGGCTGAAATGTGTGCAGATTCCTCTGCAGGTGGTCAGTAAGTTGCTGACTTGGTAATAATTTTTCAGAATGTCTTGAGCAATTATGTTAATGCAGTGCGCCAAACACATGACTCTGAAATAGCCATCCTTTACATGGCTTTAACTATATTACTGCCACTGGCCATGGCAACAAATCTAATGCTAAGCCCTCTGGCGAAATAGGAGAGGCTGGGAACCATCAATTTTGGGCAGATGGCTTCTACAAATTCACAAAAACCCACCCGTTCCACAAAAGAAAAAGGGAGGAGGTAGTTACGTTTGTACTGTCCCTCCGGCCTAAACATGCAGAGAATGGTAGCCTGAGTGTTTTTCCTTTCTGGTGCCACTGATTCAGGTGACTTCTTGAGACCAGATATTGTTAGGCTAAATGCGCATTTTTTTGTTGCGGCATTCACTGTATTCTCTTGCCTTGGATCCTTTGGTGTCTCGACCTGACTCTTGTGCCATTGCAATGTTACTGATGATGATGTGGGTGATACCACTGCACTGTTGGGGACATGTGGCTTAGTGTACCAGAGAAAATGTCTCTCTCTTCTTCACCTTTCACCGTGATCCGATCTCCCCCATCTCCACCAACAATACTTGCAGTTTTTTGGCCACCAAGGTGTGCCTCACACTCGATTAAGTAGTGTTTTCTCAGATGGATTGTTTGGTCTCCGGTACCATGTAACAAGCTTACCCCGACTCACATCTGCTCAACAAATGGAGCATATAGCAATGTTCACCTCCTTCCTGATAATCAAAAAGAAGTCCCAAAGTGGGGAGCTCAACTTTCTGATGCTGCTGGTGCCACTTGCAATGTTGGATGAACTGGTAGGTGGGTGTGATGTTTGACTCTCTGCAGTACCTACTTCTACTGAGGTGATTGTGGTGGATGTAGGTCACTGATGGGACTTTGTAAATGTGGCAGCTGGAGGTGGTGCTAGTGGTATCTGTTTTGGTGGTGTCTGTGCCCCATCCCTCAAAGCAATTGGGGTAATGTTGGTCTCTACTGGGGCGGGGCTAACATCCATGATAACTGGCTAATCATAATCATCTTCTTCTACATCTACCTCTATAAGTCTAATGCTTTCTGTAACCTTCCTTTACCCTAGCCTTGTCTTGTGGGTGTGGCGTGTCTCACTTTCAGACTGAGGCGGGATCCAAGTGGTGTCTAAATCATCAGAAGGGGCGGCGTGGAGAAGAAGTTGATGGACTAACTCTCCTTTTTCTTGCTGGGGATCTGGAAGACAATGGAAGTTCTGAAAGAGTGGCTTGCTTGCCTTCCTCAGCAGGAAGCTCGATCTCTTGAAGTGCCCCTACTTCGGAAGGAACTACTACTATTGGTGGTGGTTGCAGCGGTTGTTGCCCACTTTTCTGAGTTTCCTGCATTGATTTGGTACTACTTTGCGAAAACGATAAGTCAATTTCAACATCACTGCTCGTTGGTGTTGCCGTGATTAGTATGGATGCCTCTTAGACAGACATGGGCTTGGGCATATGTTGGTGAGTGGGTTTGCTGATGCGGGGGTGCTGCATCCAGCTTCGTCCCCAGACACCGCTGCTGCAGGAGCAATTATTTGTTTCCCAAAAAATGTCTTGGCCGACATACCGGTGTTGATAAGTGGCAGTGCCTTCTTCTTCTCACTGGCAATTTGACTTTCTTCGTACTGGTACCTTTCTTTGGGGCCATCTTGAAGCTGTCAGTGAGCATGCAGTGGTACTTGTCGTAGATTCACAAGTTGAAGAGATGTCTGTGGTCACACATCACATGAAATTGTGCTTAGGGCGCAGGCCTTCTATCTGGCAGTACAATGGGTGATGTCTCCTCCTCTTGTGCACCTAAAAGCAAAGAAGCAAGAAGAGCATCAGTGAAACTTGGCACTGTTGTAGTTCAATTACTAGTACAAACAAATATGATATCATTTAGTGTGTGGTCGCACTTGATAGTGTTACCTCAGTTATTAAAAAAATTAACAATACAGTGTAACCATTTGTGTGGCTTTGACCACAACAAGGGCTTTCATGGTTTACTATACAGTACACCCAGGAAGGATAGGAAAGAAGAAGAACAACAAAAATACGAGTGTAACGGTTTGGCATTATGCATCACGTGGGATGCAGCACTCAGGGAGCTGCAGCTGACAAATGACAATGCAACAATCCCTAGACAATGAATACTGTTGTGCATGTCATATAGCAGCCATGGGGTTAATGGTTCATTGATGCTAAACCATGTGACTTTAAAACTGAAAATAAAGTTGAAAAAGAAATTGAAAGCATTGAAAAAAACTTTGAAAACTTCAAAAATATTAACAAAATTGAAAATTTAAAAAAAGAAAAAGTAAATCAATTGGAAAAATTATAACATTTAACCCCTTCCATGCTGCGCAAATTCCGCCGCTGTGCTGACGGTTTCTTGCGCGGGCGTGGTCATGACGGAACGGTTCCGTCATGAGCACAGCTCAACCGTGGCTCATGACGGAACCGTTCCGTCATGAGCACCGAAGGGGTTAAATATGAAAAGAAATTAAAATAAACAAAAACAAATACATAAATATAAATAGGTAAAAAATAAAAATTGCCCTCAAGCGTCTAATTAATAATTTATTACGCTGCTATTATCTCATTGGTCAACAATCTATGCAGTCATATGGCAAAGGGGCACACTGGCCGAATGCACAAAATGACTGCCAGCCAGTGCCACACGGTCATCATCAACAACAACAACAAGCAAGAAGAATGCATTTAAGAACAAAGAGAAGACACGCGGGCCTATGGCAAATGCACACTGGTTGCCTTCACAAAATTGCCGCCAGCCACATGGCCAGGCCACAAAAAGAAGCAATAAGCCAAGGGGAACAAAGGGAAGATATGCAGGCCTATGGCAAAAGCACACTGACTGCCTTCACAAAATGGCCACCAGCAACATGCTTTAAACAAAAACAAGCAGGAGGCCTGGAAACCAATGAACACAAGCAGGCCTAAGGACACAGACTTTACAAAATGGCTCCCCTTCACATGGGGAATGCATTGCTGGCCTAATATTGCAACGCAAACACACTCACACACTGGCCAGACAAAGGAGGCATGCTAAACAACACATCTGTAATGCAACAATGCCAAAAGCGAAAATCCACATGGCTAAAAAAGTTTGCAATTTATAACCACAGACATCCAACAAAGGCATTAACACACATACAAATAGTGAAAAACCACAAAATAAACACATTTTGAATTTCAATCCAATGCCATCCATGCCCTAAATGATGTTTCATGCATCAATGAGTAGCTCTGGGCCTAATGGCTGAAAGGCCTATTGGCAAACTACAGGTTACATAGTGAAGTAAATAAATATTGCAAATTAACTTCAAAACATGGAGAAAATGTAGTGAATGGTGAAACATGTTTTCTTTATAAAAGAAGAACATTTACTTATTAAGAAACAACTAGGCCCCTTCTGAATCTACAGACCACCCACCAGAATCAATTTTACAAAAATCGATGAAAAGTACAAATAAATCTAGGTGCATGGCCTCAATTAAACAAACAACACCAGTTTTCCAGCTTACTTGTAACATCTCAAATTCAAAGCCCTCAAATTCAATGATACATTATGCAGCAGACAGAAAGAGTGATCCTTCCAGATCCAAATCCAAACAAAAAGTGACCAGGAGATAGACAAATCACTGGGATGAGCCTGCTGGACAGGAACAGGAAGTTGGAGACACTGGAGCACCCCCTTCCTTTTGAAAAAAAGTAAAATAGGAAAATGGACTCCTTGCACAAAAAAATATAGCCAAATGTCAATTTGAGGAGTTTTTTACTCTAAATCATAATTTTGAGAAGGGTTTGATGCTGCTCGGGGAGAGAACCTTCCCCAAATTGCAGTTGCTGTAGATCCTGCACATTCGGGATCGCGTTCTTCATGAAACTCTCCGCCGGAACTCCACTGGTGGCTCGAAAGACATTTTGGCAACCGCAAACACTTGTGGATCCATGCAGCCGCCTTGCAAATCTTGTGGTGCTTATGAATGGCTCAGAAATCTTGTCGATGATCACAGGCACCCGGTAAGTCGCACCCTCATGCGCGAAAAAGCATTTCAGGCATGCCAACACAAAAAAACTTCACTCTGTTGTGGATTATATTGGCAACTCTGCATTGGAACGTGGATTTGCCAAAACTCTGAGTTTTACGCCCAGGCTTCCACTAAACTTGACCTGTCTAACTACTCTCAATTGAAAGTTATTACTTAACAAATGTAATAAGGTAATCCAATATTATCCTATGGAAAAGGTAAGCCTTGCAGTAGTGAAAAACAAATGTAGACATTTTTCACTACCAAGACATGTCAAACTTAAGAGTATATTTCCAACTTTCTAAATACACTACACCCTGCCCTCAGGGATGTTCAGGGTCTCTCCCACTACTAAGTCACAGCTGGTTATAAATATTGAGCCTCAGATGCAAACCCTTCAGTACACTTATGGCCCTATGAATACTTTGCCAGGAAGAAGTGCTGTCCTGCTGGTTTGCTACTTTGAAGGGCTGCAGCCCTACTGTGCTGACCTGCTGTCCTCTGTCCTGGATGAGAAGGACTCAACCTGCGTCTCTTGATCGCAGAACCCCAAGGGCTAGTTGACTTGCTTCCTGATTTGAAGCCTTGGAGATGCAATAGGCTTCCAATAACCTTGCACCTGCACCTGGAACCTGCCATCTGTGAATAATAATAATAAACAAGTTTGTAAAGCGCATGGTTACACTAGCTAGTGTGTCCCCACGCTGCGGCTAGACCACATCCAGGGCGGTAAAGTAACATAGCTAGAAGAGAACCTATGGGCAGAAGAGCCATGTCTTCAACTTTTTCCGAAAAATAATTTCAGAAGGTTCCTTCCAAAGTGTGAGAGGGAGATTGTTCGAGTGTTTCGCGGTAAGGTAGCGGTAGGAACGGCTCCCCATTCTTGCTCTTTTGGTAGCCGGGGTTATGACCTGTCCAGTCCCCAATGATCTTAATTGTTGGGATGGAGTATAGGGGGCAGTAGGTGATCTACCCTATCATTTGGTGCCACCCCCATCCTAGACCCTTAGAAGTGGGCCTAAGGTGCCTTGCCAGCCTCTGTGGATCCAGCGGAACTGACCCATCTGCTCTGCTAAGCATCACAACCATGAGCAGAACCAACGCATTGCCACTGCTGCATAGGCCAAATCCAAGGCAACGACCAACATGCAATCGCAGCCTTTAAGGAACCACCGCTATGTGATGCATCATTGGGATAGGCCCGTGTGTCCCTCATCAACTGAAGCCTTGAAAATGCCTCTAGAATCTGCCTAGTTGCCAAACAGCTCCTCAGAACAAAATCATTGTCAAGGCTGCTTTATGCATCCTGTATGCCAGACAATGCTCCACAAGCCCTCATCGATGAGATCCCAACAACAAAGCAGGACCTTGCATTGCAGCCTTGCGTCATCTAGGAAATGGTGCACTGCTTCAGCTGCGCGACACATCTTTGATGCGGAACCTTGCAATGCTCAGCAAATCAGGATTTAAGGTACTCTGATGAGCGTGCCTAACTGGGTCCCTGTAGCCAGCCCATGCTCCTTCGCGGTCAGCCATAGCTAGAGACTTTGTCCTAGGCCAGCGCTACCAGATATCCATAGTTGGCGCTTTATGATTTTGGTGCTATTTTCACTGAAATCTTTAAAACTGAATGTATGTAGAATGCAATTGATATGATTTTATCACATCTGTAGCTAATTTTTTGACACGTAATAATAATGTTATACCTCTTTATTTGATGTCATACATTGAGAAGGTATATGGCTATAATTTAGGAAATGGAATTTTTGATAATTGTGACTGTATCTGTTTTAACACGTTTTAAATGTAATATGATTGTAATTTTTTGACTACCTTTTGATAGTCGAATAAAGATCTAAAACTGAAACTGAATGTATCTGAATGTATCTGATTCTACAGATTGAAATTTTGTCATTTGGTCTTGTTTTATTTATTACATTTACTCTATTTTTCTGACCTCTGAGTTAAGTCTGACAGCTCTGTCCCAAGCTATCTGAAGGCTGAGTCCAGTCTAATTTAGGGTTTGCTTGTGACTTCCCCTGAGAATAATTGTGGTCGCTGCTTTACCAGGGCTTATACTGGTGTCAGCTGTGGGATTTTGACTTGTGATTGTGCAGTGCCTTAAAGTTATTTTGTGTTACACTACCATTCCAGATAAATAATCTGAGACCAATTTACATTTTTGTTTTTTCCAAATATACTCCCATTACCACTAGACTGCCTCATACCATAACTGCAGAAATGGAGCTTGAGCTGGCCAACTTGAAAAATTATAATGTGACTGAGCATAAACAGTCCCGCAAGGAAAGGGTACAACAAATGAAGACGGGAACAAATGAAGAAGGGAACCAAAAATCTCTGAGGGCCTGGGAAGAGGCCCACCTGTTGATGACAGCCACAGAGGAAGAGGATGATGAGGATGAAATGGATGAGCAAGATCAGGATTAGGACATTAGCCCTGAAATTAAGCCTTCAGGACCCATCCCCTTAGTAGGAACTCCCTACCAGAGTAGGAAGCTGCACATCCTCATATGGCCTGTCCCCAGAAATGCTGGTGGACAGGAAGGCAGAGAGGGAGTTCAGGCAACAGATGGCCAAACTCAAATTGAGGCATAAGAGAGGAAAATGGGCCATAAAAGGAATCTTAAAGAGCTGGAACTGAAGGCAAAGCAGGCAGATTCCAGCAGCATTGCAGGCCGCATCTCCTCAGTGTCTGAAGGTGATAAGAAAGTCTGTAATTCTCAAGGATTTGGTACCCAATTATGTGGTGGGAGATGACATCGATAAATGGTTTTCAGCTTATGAGTTGACTCTGAAATTACACAGAATGCCAGAGGAGCACTGGGGGTGGTCTGTAGAAGCATATGCTTCCAGTGCGGAGGGACACTCTTCTGACCTTAGAAGTAGAGGACCAAACCAAGTACACCCACATGAAACCCATCCTTCTAGCTAAATTTGTACTGACCCCTTTAAAGTATCGCCAGTGGTTCAAGACAGCCACAAACTCACCAATTAGTCTGGTCTACTCTAACAAAGTGCTGAACGGCAGAGTGACTGCAGCAAGTTAATGATTACACTGGGCTGTACAACTTGATTCTCAGGGAGCACATTTTCAATATTTGTTTTACAGAGCTTTACCAGCACCTAGTAGACAGCAAGCTGACTGACCTCAGGAAGCTTGCTGAGTGGGAGGTCCTCTGGGCCAGGAATAGAGTGCCGAAGAAGGCATGTGGTGGGGACACCCAAAGGGTGGTCAAGGGTCTCACCAGCAGAAATAGGGGGAGAAAAACTTAAAAATAAGGAGTTCTCCAAAGGCACCAATATAATTCGCAAGTAACAGTGGTGACCTGTCCCAATCTGAGCCACAAAGAAGGGATTCTTAGATAAACAGATATGGAGGTTTGGCCCTCAATGTACTGGATGTTACAAATATGGGTACCTCAAGGGAGACACCAAATGTACCAAAAGGGCAAAGCCCCCCACAGGTGGACAGGCACCTGGGGTGACAAGAGTAGCCCATGGGGGAGGAGGTGGTCCCAGGGTAGTTTGGGGAGTTGACAGAGGTTACCGTAGTCTCCCTGGGGGATAAGCAGATGATGCTGAAAGCCCATATGCCTACAAATACTTCCAAGTATAGGCAGTGGGTCACCATCAATTGGCAACTGATGGAGACTCTAAGGGACAAAGGAGCCAGCATGATTATTGTAAGGTGTCATCAGGTATCCTCAGATCACGTCCTTCCTTACACATTCCGATAAGCCATAATTGCAGACAAATGTGAGAGTCATCTAATGGCGGTTTTGATTCCCTATGAGTAGGGGGTATCAGGTTCTCTAAAAGTAGCTTTGAGCCCTGCCATGCCTGTATATTTTCTATTGGGCAATAACTTGGAGTACGCTATCTGGAAGGAGGTAGAGCTCAGGTCACACTTGAAGATGTTGGGATTGCCTGACTGGGTCTATATGACCACAAGGTCCATGGCTGCCAGGGAAGGACATCAAGGGATCCTGGAGTCTGGAACAATGGCCTAGGCAGCTGCCAAGAAGAGTATAGCCAAGGGCTAGGAACCAGCCCCTGAAGGTCCTATGGACCATGTTGTCAGGGCACCTGAAGAGGATGCTCCTGAGCCTACCAGTAGACATTGCTACCCTGGGTGACCTGCCCGAGCTTGCTCGATGGTAAGTTGAGAGTGGGCCCACCAGAGAAGAAGTCTGCAAAATGCAGAAAGAGTGAACCACTCTGGAGGGTTTGAGGCAGAAAGCTGAGGCACAGGCATCCAGTAATACAGCTGGAGAACACCTCATCTATTGGGAGAGTGACCTCTTAAATAGCGAGCATAAGGTTCCTGGCCCTGGAGCACCCTACGTGCTGGTGGTCCTCCAGTGTTACAAGGCCTTCCTACTGGGGTTAACTTATGACATTTCCCTAGCAGGACATCTGGGGCAAGGCAAGACCTTTCCCAGGCGTGTTGCTTACTTCTATTGACCTCCGATAAAGACAGTCTCAGAGGTATTCTGGTATGTCCCGTCCCACCTGCAGAGGCCAGTGAAAAGTCAGGAAAAAAACGTAATGCTCCCCTGACACTTTACCTGCCATTGAGACTCCTTTTTAGAGGGTGGGCATTGGCATTGTGGGTCCTGTGGACCCCAAGACAACCTTGGGCAAAAGGTTCATCTTGGTCTTGGTGAATGTCAGACCTGGCATCCTTGGTGTGGTTTTTTCCTAACATCTTGCCTCCAAACCGCCTGTTTTTGCTGAATTTGTTTTTGTGGGCCATAGAATTCTATGCACTCTACCACTGCTAACTAGTACTAAAGTACTTGTGCTCTTTCCCTAAAACATGTTAACATTGGTTTATACCTAATTGGCAATGGTATATTTTATTTAATTGTAAATTCCTAGTAAAGTGGCACTAACTGCGTCCAGGGGCAGTAAATTAAAAGCTACTAGTGAACCTGCAGCACTGATTGTATGTGTATGCCATGTCACCTAGGCCTGGGTGGAGTTTATGGAGTTCTGCTAAGCGGAACTCCGCAGATTCACAAAAAAAACTCCGCCATGCTATGCAGAGTTCTGCTAGTGGGCGGTGTTTGCCGGCGTGCCTGTTTGCATCATGATGGGAATGCTGAGTGCATCCTCTTGCTCCAAATCTTGCACGAGCGGCACCACCCATTGCTCAAGTGTGTTCTTGTATTCTAAATCTCAAGCGAACAGCACCAAGGGGTCCTCATGGGCACGACCATCTTGTTTTTCTGCTCTCTGTTATTTTACTGGGTCTAAATCTTAATCTCTTTTTATTTTCTGTAATCTTCCCCCTTTAAATCTTATCTACTCCTATTTTTTAATTTTTTATACTAGTGTATGTCTTTGTGTTTGTGTAAATAAACGTTTTGTGAAAAAAGATGTGTTTTTTGTGACTTTTGACTTTATTTCCCCTTACTTCTTTTTTCCTTCTTCTTCTTTCCTTTCCCTTAATGTTTCTTCTTTTTTCTACCCCACCCAGTGACATGGCAGAGGGCTGGGTTTGTTGCAGGTGGTGCTGCCACCCAAGTGTGCAGCCTTGGGCATTCTTTGAAGAGGAGGAGTTGGCGCCGCTTCGTTTTTTTGAGCAGCATCACCTCCCCTCCATGCTGGGAACAAGAAGCAGACCCAGTAGCGGATACCCCCTGTGGGAGCGTCGGCGGTGCTGGGGACAGTGCGTCGGTGCATGCTGAGCGCTAGCCCGGTTTGGCGCACCACCCTGCAGCTGACTCAGCGCTGGGCAAACATTCTGCACTGGGAACAAGACCTGCTCGACCTGCTAGGCATCGAGATTCTGGGGCTTGGTGAGTACTATTAATTTGTTGTGTTTATGTGATAACATTTTTTTCACAGTATAGCAGACTGTTCACACTCAGAAGTAAGTTTTATTTAGTTTACGCTGGTATATTATTGTGTGTTCCAGTTTCTAGTTTTTGTTAGGCAGATGCTCAGCTTTATCTAATCGTATTCATTGGCTCTCACTTTGGCTGATTAATTTAAAAGCTATTGCAGACTGTTCCCCTGTCACTATAGTGAATTAGTGAGTATTGCGTTCTCTCTGTGGCTCTTTTTATGTAGCTCGTACAGTTCCAAGTTATTTATTTCACAGTGATGTGCAGTATGCATTTATGCATTTCAAAAAAGGGAGACTGAGTTGATCCATCAAGGGGGTCGAGAAATGGGAATAGAATCAAAGATCATTCCTTGCAATGCCTTAGTTCCATATGTAGGTTTGTTAAGGAAATTTGGAAAAGGGATTTCAAGATTGATATTGGCAATTTGACGATAGGTGATAGACTCAAGTCAAAACTAGTAGTACTATATGCAATCTGTTTTTAGAGGAGTGACTGCATTTGCTTGCCAAAACATTTTTGTGGAGATTATTAACTGAATCACTTATCTATTTTTGTCTTAATTTCTTACATCAGCCCCCCAAGAGCAAGAAAAGGGACGTTGTCGAGGGTCCTGGAAAAGCTATTCAACCACCAGTGCCACTGCAGAGGGCTCTGTGGACCCCAGTAAGCCCTATTATTTATTATTATTAGCTCCCTAATGTGTGTTGCTGAGCCCAGCTTTTGCCTTTCAGTCGTGCAGGAGACTAGAAAAAGGCCTGTGGATTGTAAAAGAGAAACTTTATTTTAAAAACAGTGAGAAGGACAGAAGTAGGGTACGCTTCATGAGGAGTGTATCAAGAGGCAGAGCAAAAAAAACAAGAGGGGGGTTCAGAGTTTCACTTATGCCATAAGTCCAACACACACACACTCAGAATTTCATGACAGCACCTGTCTCTTTTCCATATAGCTGAGTACTAGGTCTCATACTCTTGGTTTACCTTTGAACAGAAGTCGATAACGTCTTATAGGTGTTGACAAGGTAGTCCCACAACTCCCATCATGAGTTCCTACACCCTCCTCCTGAGTCCTTCCTGACTCTGAGTAACCCGTCCCAGACCAGTCATCATCATGATCCGAGCAAGATAGAAGTGTAGTGCACTTTTGAGAAACAAAATTGCAGTAGTTTGCATAGGTTTTTGTTTGTTGTTAACTAAGTGACTTTTGTGGTCTCTGAAGTACCAGAAAAAGGAGAGGACCCTGCAATTAACTATGGCTAAATGTGAAAGCTGATCATCACCCCCAGGGAAAAAAATGATTGTCTATCACTCATGCCCAAAACATTACAAATCAATAATAATTTCAAGAAATTTCCCGTATTACAGTTCACCACACCCTCCCTCACCTTCAGCTTCCACATCAATCATCACTCACAGTTACTCGATAATCTGATAACTTTTCAGTGTAAAGGTTGCGTGTTCCAATACAAGCGCTGTGGTAGTGACACTATCTCCCCTTTAATGCAAGCAAAAGATTGGAGTTTGGCATTCTTGACAATTAAACACTTGTCCGGGGCAGCTATCCTAGATGATGAAAGAAAACAGAAGGATCTTAGGAGTGGACCGTACAGGTTAATTCATTTTTGCTAAGTACATTTGTGAAGGCCAATCACCTCCAGGTAAAAAATGATTACCCGTCACTCAGGCCCCAAACATTGCAAATCTATCATCTCAGGCAAGTTCCCACATTACAGTTCAACTCCAATTCCTCACTGTCTGCCACCACATGAATCATTAATCATCATCATCATCCCTCACACAATCAGTCACTCACGTAGTAATAGTTGAAGTTACCGATCTCCGCCAAAGAGACCCTTCGGGGGACCCGTAGAGCATTGCACCGCTGGCCCGATGAGGAGCAACTGCCCGATGAAGAAGCATGACATCCCCCGGATGTGTGAGGGCAACAAGAAACAATTTGCATCTCTCCCCACCTCTCTCACAAACTGACCTAGTGCCCATTTACCTCTCTCCCCTCCTCCTTTTTCTTTCTCTAACCTTTGTAGTTTGGGTTGAATCTTCGCAACACTCACTCCGGAACAGTGCCCTTTTTTGATTACCTCATTAACATTGCGGAGCACGGGCACTGGACCATTAACAGGCTCCGGGTCCCCCCCCCCCTCCTATTTTGACTTGGTTTTTCATATGGGTCTTGTGGCCTCCAGTACCAAAATGTGTACCAGGCTTACCTCGACGAATGCTCATGTTGCAAATGATGAATATTGCAAGGTGCTCCCCTTCTTTGCTAAAAGTAAAAAAGTCCCCAACTGGGGAGGAGTACCTTTTTACTGTGCCGCTGCCAATGCCTAAGGAAGAACTCATGGTAGGTAGATTGCCTCTCTGCTTCTCGTGAGGAATTGGTTGGTGCAGGTCTTATCTAGGGCTTTGCAAATTTGAGAGCTGGTGGCGGTGCTACCTGTGCCACATCCCACAGAGCAGGTAGGATAACATTGTCAGTCCCCACTGTGTCATCTTCCACCATGACTGCCTCGTCGTCGCATCCTCCTCATCATCCCCTTCCATAAGTTTAAGTCTTTTGAGAACTTTTCTTCTCCCTTGCCTTTCCTGTTGTTTCCTGGACTTAAAAACCAATTACGAGAGGGGGACCCCAAAAGTACGATGAGGGGCAGGTGGTGTCGGGGCAAGTACCAAAATTCAAGAAGGAAGGGGACCACCTCCCCAAGATTCCATAAATGGCCCTTGAAAATTAGGTCCCTAAATCCAGCAAACACTCAATAGGAGCAAAACGAACCGGACGATAAATGTGTCAAACAGAAAGTGTCGATATAAATATAATTTTTTATTTATTTTGTTTTTTTTAAACACATAAAGTATATTCAAATATTTTTTGTTGATGATTGCATATACATACATTTATTTAGCATTGAATAATACAGACAACAAAATTACGTATCTAAAAAATAGTAAATGTCCCACACAAAGCTCAACTCATATACCAAACATTGATTCAACAAACATACTGCAAGCCAATTCCGGTCAATATGGAAGAAATCGTCCAGATATGATTGTATGGGTGGTAAGTTCATGTATCATCGAGATATCAAATGGGTGATACTATAAGAACAAAAAGCTGAAAGTTCAGGCACCAATTTTTTAGATACGTAATTTTGTTGTCTGTATTATTCAACACTAAATAAATGTATGTATATGCAATCATCAACTAAAAATATTTGAATATACTTTATGTGTTTAAAAAAAACTAAATAAATAAAAAATTATATTTATATCGACACTTTCTGTTTGACGCATTTATCGTCCTGTTCGTTTTGCTCCTATTGAGTGTTTGCTGGATTTAGGGACCTAATTTTCAAGGGCAATTGATAGAATCTTGGGGAGGTGGTCCCCTTCCTTCTTGAATTTTGGTCTCCTGGACATAGCCAGCATCCACTACATGTACATATCATCATCATCAGTAGTGGTGCTTAGAGAAAGTAGTGGAGTAGTAGTACCCATCCTTTTCCGTGCTGGAGATTTGAAGGCCAATGATTCTAAAAAAGAGATTCAACTTCTTGCTCAGAAGGAAGATCAACCTCCTCTTCTGTTCCAGCATCAAGCAAATGTACTTTTGCTGGCTGCATCTGCTGTCACCATTACTCTGTTTCCTGAAACGATTGTGTACTACTTTGCAAGAGACAAATCCAATTCAACATTGCTACTCATCGGCATTGACATGATTGCAGTGGCTGCCTCACTGACAGACATGGTCCTCGGCTTAGGTTGATGTGGTGCTGTTGATGAAGGAGTGCTGCTCTCGGCATGCTCCTCCCAGGACGGTGTGGCAAGCACACGATGTGGTGGTCTGAAAAAGGTTTGAGGTGACATGCCTCTGGTGGGAAGCTTCTTCTATTCACTGACCACTTTCTTGGAAACATCTCTCTTTGGGCCATCTTAAAGTTGTACCAAGTTGCACAAGCGACAGAAGAGATTGGAGGACCAACGTGTGACTGCTGAGGCCTTCTATTGGCAGTACTGCGGGTGATGTCTCTTCTCTAGTACGCCTAAAAGCAAACAAGCAAGAAGAACATCAGTGAAACATGGCATTGTTGTTGCAGTTCAATTAGTAGTACAAACAATATCATTTGGTGTAGATAAATAATTAGCAATAAAGTGTAACTCCATTCGTACAACCACACTGGCATAAACTTTCATGTTGTACACTCAGAAATGATAAGAAAGAGTAACAACAATAACATACAGATGTAACTGTTTACTTTATGTGCATCACGTTAAGATGTGGCACTCGGGGAGATGCACGTGAAAATGAAATAATCCTTAGACAACAAATGCTATTTTGCACCTATAGCAGACCTGGGGTTGATGAGAGATGTTAGGAATATGGGAGGCAAAAAATGAAAACAAAATCCAATTAAATTAAATTCTAAATAGAAATATGAAAATTAATCTTAAATAAAAATATTTAAAATGTAAAAAGAAAACAAAAATATTACAATGAAAAAACTACAATTAAAAGAATGTAAATAAAAATATTATAAATAAGTGAAATTATCCTCAAGCATATAATTTACAATAATGCTATCTCAACCATCCATGCAAGCCTATGGTAAAGAGCCACACTAGCTGGAAGCACAACATGGTTTCCAGCCAGTGCCACATGGTCATCAACAACAATGAGCAAGGGGGCATGGCCACAACAAAGAAGACATGCAGGCCTATGGCAGAAGCGCACTGGCTGTCTGCACAAAATGCCCGCCAGGCACATGGTCAGAACAATAAGCAGGAGGCCAGGAAAACAAAGAGCACATGCAGGCCTATGGGCTATCACTTTACACAATGGCCCCTGGCCACATGGCATTGTGAACAAAGTCTAATGGTGGCCTATAGCAAACACACTCACACACTGGCCAGACAAAGAAGGCATAGATTGGTAACACAGAAAAAAGAGCATGAATTCGGCGATGCCATAAACTAAAATTAACTGGACTAAGACTTTTTTACATCAACAGATATACTCTCGAAGCATCAAATATAAGTACCCCACCTATACACTATTTGCAGGACAAAACTTGAAATACCCTCAAAAACACATTTTGCAATTTAATCCAATGTTATCCATGGCCCAAATGATGTTTCAATTCAACAGACACCACCGAAACAGTTGTTTCCTGCACCCATGACTAGTACTGGGTCTACCGTCTGGAAGGCCCATTGACAGACTAGATCTCATGTTGAATTTACTCAATATTGCTATTTTTTTTTCTTCTTTTAAACATTAAGAACATGTACTAAACTGTGTAACATTTTCCCAGGAAAAAAGAATATTACATGCAAAAAAAACATTAAAACTGAGCATGGAGGCATGGCAACAGCAACGAAGACATGCAGGCCTATGACAAAATCACACTGGCTGCCTACACAAAAGGATGCCAGCCTTATGGTCACAACAACAACACCCAGCAACATGGCATGGCCACAACAAAAAAGACATGCAGGCCTATAGCAAAAGCACACTGGCTGCGTACACAAAATGGCTTCCAGCCACATGGTCACAACAGCAAGCAGGAGGCCAGGAAAGAAAGAACACCTGCAGGCCTATGGAAACTGACTATACAAAATTGCACCTGGCCACATGACATTTGGAACAAAGACAAATTATGGCCTATGGCAAATACTCTCATACACTGGACAGATATAGGAGGCATAGAATGGTAACAGAAAACAGAACATGAATGACAAAAAAGAATTAACCGGACTAAGACTTTTTTATAACATTATAAGAAAAAGACTTGAAAGACCCCCAAAACACATTTTGCAATTTAATCTAATGTCATCAATGGCCTAAATGATGTTTTAATTCAACAGAAACAGTTGTTTCATGCACCCATGACCAGTACTGTACCTACTGGCCGGAAGACTCATTGGCAGACTAGGCCACATAGTGTATTAAATCAATAATGCTAATTTACTTTAAAAAAACATGTAGAACATGTAGTAAACTGTACATTATTTTTTTAGTACTAAATAAGATAAAAAACAAGCAAATAACAGCAAAAACACTGAACAAGGAGGCATGGCCACAACAAAGAACACACGCTGGTCTATGGCAAGAGCACACTACCTACCTAAACAAAATGGCCACCAACCACATGGTGAAAAAGCAAGCAAGGGAGCATGGCCACAACATAGAAGATGTGCAGACCTATGGCAAAAGCACACTGGCTGCCTAGGCAAAATGGCCGCTAGCCACGTGGTTACAACAACAAGGAGGATGCCAGGAAAACAAAGAACACATACAGGCCTTTGGACATCGACTATACAAAATGGCCCCTGACCACATAGCATGGGGAACAAAGATATACCAAACAAAAGGGAGGAACAAAGACAAATGGTGGCCTGTAGCAAACACACTCATACACTGGCCAGACAAAGGAGGCATAGATTGGTAACACATAAAAAAGAGCATGAATTCTGCAATGACAAAAACAAATATTAACTGGACTAAGAATCTTTTACAATACACATTCTCCCAAGGAATCAAAATAATTACCCCACCTATATACCATTTACAGAACAAAACTTGAAATTCCCCCAAAACACATTTTGCAATTTAATCCAGTGATACCCATGCCCAAATCAGGTTTCAATTTGACAGACTCCAAAGAAACAGTTGTTTCCTTCACCCATGACTAGTACTGGTTCTACTAGCTGAAAGGCCCATTGGCAGACTAGACCGCATTGTGAATGTACTCAATATTGTACATTTATTTTAAAAGAAACATGGAGAAAATGTAGTAAACTGTGCAACATTTTCCCAGGAGAAAAAGAATATTACACGCACAAAAAACTTTAACACTGAGCAAGGAGGCATGGCAACAGCACAGAAGACATGCAGGCCTATGGCAAAAACACACTGGCTACCTACACAAAAAGGCCACCAGCCTCATGGTCACAACAACAACACCCAGCAACATGGCATGGCCACAACAAAAAAGACATGCAGGCCTATAGCAAAAGCACACTGGCTGCGTACACAAAATGGCTTCCAGCCACATGGTCACAACAGCAAGCAGGAGGCCAGGAAAGAAAGAACACCTGCAGGCCTATGGAAACTGACTATACAAAATTGCACCTGGCCACATGACATTTGGAACAAAGACAAATTATGGCCTATGGCAAATACTCTCATACACTGGACAGATATAGGAGGCATAGAATGGTAACAGAAAACAGAACATGAATTCAGTAATGGCAAAAAAGAATTAACCGGACTAAGACTTTTTTATAACATTATAAGAAAAAGACTTGAAAGACCCCCAAAACACATTTTGCAATTTAATCTAATGTCATCAATGGCCTAAATGATGTTTTAATTCAACAGAAACAGTTGTTTCATGCACCCATGACCAGTACTGTACATACTGGCCGGAAGGCTCATTGGCAGACTAGGCCACATAGTGTATTAAATCAATAATGCTAATTTACTTTAAAAAAACATGTAGAACATGTAGTAAACTGTAAATTATTTTTTTAGTACTAAATAAGATAAAAAACAAGCAAATAACAGCAAAAACACTGAACAAGGAGGCATGGCCACAACAAAGAACACACGCTGGTCTATGGCAAGAGCACACTACCTACCTAAACAAAATGGCCACAAACCACATGGTGAAAAAGCAAGCAAGGGAGCATGACCACAACATAGAAGATGTGCAGACCTATGGCAAAAGCACACTGGCTGCCTAGGCAAAATGGCCGCTAGCCACGTGGTTACAACAACAAGGAAGATGCCAGGAAAACAAAGAACACATACAGGCCTTTGGACATCGACTATACAAAATGGCCCCTGGCCACATAGCATGGGGAACAAAGATATACCAAACAAAAGGGAGGAACAAAGACAAATGGTGGCCTATAGCAAACACACTCATACACTGGCCAGACAAAGGAGGCATAGATTGGTAACACATAAAAAAGAGCATGAATTCTGCAATGACAAAAACAAATATTAACTGGACTAAGAATCTTTTACAATACACATTCTCCCAAGGAATCAAAATAATTACCCCACCTATATACCATTTACAGAACAAAACTTGAAATTCCCCCAAAACACATTTTGCAATTTAATCCAGTGATATCCATGCCCAAATCAGGTTTCAATTTGACAGACTCCAAAGAAACAGTTGTTTCCTTCACCCATGACTAGTACTGGTTCTAC
This sequence comes from Triturus cristatus, assembly GCF_964204655.1. Classification (NCBI taxonomy): domain Eukaryota; kingdom Metazoa; phylum Chordata; class Amphibia; order Caudata; family Salamandridae; genus Triturus; species Triturus cristatus. The sequence continues at coordinate 936,793,745 of NC_140585.1, read as the reverse complement.
TAGCTGAAAGGCCCATTGGCAGACTAGAACGCATTGTGAATGTACTCAATATTGTAAATTTATTTTAAAAGAAACATGGAGAAAATGTAGTAAACTGTGCAACATTTTCCCAGGAGAAAAAGAATATTACACGCACAAAAAACTTTAACACTGAGCAAGGAGGCATGGCAACAGCAAAGAAGACATGCAGGCCTATGGCAAAACACACTGGCTACCTACACAAAAAGGCCACCAGCCTCATGGTCACAACAACAACACCCAGCAACATGGGATGGCTACAACAAAAAAGACATGCAGGCCTACAGCAAAAGCACATTGGCTGTGTACACAGAATGGCAGCCAGCGGCATGGTCATAACAGCAAGCAGGAGGCCAGGAAAACAATGAACACAAGCAGGGCTAAGGACACAGACTTTACAAAATTGCCCCTGGTCACATCGCATGGGCAACAAAGACAAATGGTGGCCTATGGCCAATATCCTCACACACTGGTCAGACAAAGGAGGCATAGAATGGTAACATAAAAAAAGAGCATGAATTCAGTAATGACAAAAATAAAAATAATTGGACTAAGACTTTTTTTATAACAATACAAAAAACAACTTGAAATACTCCCAAAAATACATTTTGCAATTTAATCTAATGTCATCCAAGGCCTAAATGATGTTTCAATTTAACAGAAACAGTTGTTTAATGCACCTCCGACTAGTATTGAGCCTTCTGGCTGGAAGGCCTATTGGCACACTAGGCCACATAGTGAATTAAATCAACATTGCAAATGTATAGAAACATTTGAGAAAATGTAGTAAACTGTACAAAATATTTCCTTTATAAAAGAAGAAAAACTAACTGCAAAAAAATTACTAGGTCACTACTTAAACTGTAGGCTATCCACCACAATACATTTTTAAAATCAAATAAAAGTACAAATAAATCCAGGTGCATGCCCCCAATCAAACAAACAACACCCTTGTACAATGGCTTTTTTCACACACAAAAAACAACTCCAACGGGCAGTTTAAGAAAAAAATCCACTCCAAATGCCTCTCACCTGCATCTCCAGCAGAAAAGCTACTCAACTGCTCCGTTTACAATCAGTACTAGATTGGTGCAGTCATGGACGGAAGCCGTGCGAGATGTAGCCCGATTGTGTTGGCCATCAAAAATTGAGAGCGCGAATGGCAAAAACCTCCACTTTGCATCTGAAAGTAGAAATTCAGGAACTTCACGTTCCCCTGCAGAGCACAGAGTGCCCAAATTCCATAAACTCCATGAACAGAGCGGAGTTTACTGCCAGGGCCTAATCTCGACCTGGAAAAGAAGACTCTTTGCCAGACCCAAATCTTCCTTTTAATACATATGTCACCGCAAGGGTAGGCCCTGGATAGCCCAGTGGGCAGGGTACAGTGTAAATAAAAAGTACAACATATACTTTTCAGTTTTACACGTCCTGGTAGTGAGAAACTCTTAAATTAACTCTTCATTACTGCAAGGCCTATCTCTCCTTTAGGATAACATTGGAGCTACCCTATTCCACTTTATAAGTGTAATTTACAAATGGGAACAGGTAATCCCTTCATGCCTGGCGTCTCTGGAATTGTAATTTAAAATCCTAATTTAGGTGTAGTCAGATTTTAAATGACAATTTGAAAATGCCACTTTCAGAAATTTGCCATTTTCTTGCCTTAGTGCTTTCAGAGTGTTTCTGAGTCACATGGCTGGGTGCAGTTAACTGTTGGACTTTGTCCGTCCCTCCACACATAATCGGGAGTTTAGGTGTGACTGGATAGGCCATCACTGGTTCGATGGGAGGGGAAAGCAGGACCCAGCCCCATCTACACATGAATAGACTGTGTCCTGCTTCCACACAGGGGGATGCATACCACCTATAGTAAATCTGGAGGCAGGGCTAGGAAGGCAGGGCACCGGTGCACTCCAAATGCATGCCTCTGGTAGCTTTTTCCCACTTCATAGGCACAAATGGGTGTAAATACTGAACCTTAGACACCACCACTTCAGTACACACTTGGGCTTGTGCTGCTGAAAGGACTGTCACTCTGCAAGACTGCTGGTCTGAAGTAGCCTCTGCCATGCGGTGCTGACTAGGGGTTGGCAGAGTTCGTGGAAACAAGCGGAGTTACCCAAAAACTTCGCAGTATTCAGTGGTGTTCCGCAAGCGGGCAGAGAAATAAGGATTGTTTAATTCACTCTTATATTGTCAGCTGTGGTAGGTGACTTGAGGTAACAAATACTTTCCCCTCCTTTGCAACTGCACACAGACAGGCCACCCCACACTCGCTGAAGGGGCATATAACTATTAACAGTGTGATATCCTGTCCCTTGGGACAGCAGGGCAGCCCCCCTAAACCTCACTTGCGGTTTTCATTGCCGCTGCCATGTTGTGTATCATAATCATTCGGGTTGCGCGGCCAGCTGTGCTTTCTGTACCAGTTGCTTGCAGTTCACCATCTTTAGGCTGCAGGGGAGGGGCTGTTGCTGCAACATGGCAGCTCTGGTGGGGGCACTGGAGAGGGTGCTGGCTGCCTGCCTCGACAAGTTCTCAGTGCTGAAGCTGCTGGTGTATTCCGACAGCTCAGGTGGTCTGCGCTTATGCCTAACAGTGGAGTGCAGCTGCGGCAACCGAAGTTCTGAGTCCTCTTGCCCCATGAGAGTCTTGCCCTACAAACTTTGGGACTGTGGGGGAGAAGTCGCTGTGGACTCTGCATACTGAGATATTTTCAAATGAATAACTCCAAAGCACAGCACCTAATTTCTCGGCTCTCGCCCCTCCCTGTACGCTGTGGGTGATGGGAGCAGCGCCAATGGTGCTATTCACTGCTGAGAGCCATCCAGCCTATATTTCGTCATTGTCACATGTAAATATGGCTGCCTCCATATAATTATTTTAGGACCAAGTAGTGTGGAGAATAGTAATTAGGGGGGTGTGCACTGGAAAACTTCGCTACGCAACGCAGGCCGGATTTATTGCCGAATTCCATGCTCAAGGCCGAGTGCAGAAACTCTGTGAACTCTGCTGACATAGTAGAGTCTACTGCATGCCCCTAATGCTGACCTGTTACCCTCTTGTCTGGTGAGAAGGACTGAACATGCTTTTCTTGTACCCAGAACCCAGAGTGACTCCAAAAGCTAGTTGACTGGCCTCCTGATCAGAAGCCTCAGGGATGCAACAGGCTTCCAACCACCTTGCACCTGGCCACTGCCATCTATGGATATACCCTGCCAAGTGGTGCAAACCAGTCCTGGACCCTTGGAAGTTAACTTAAGTTGCCTTGCCAGCCTTTTTGTGGATCCAGCAGTACTGATCCATTTCCTCTGCTGCGCAGTGCAACCCTGAGCAGAACCGACGAATCACTGCTTCTGCGTGTGCCGAACCCGTCGCAAAGACCCACATCGCATCACTAAGCAACAAATCCTTAGCACAGGCTCTCGCATCCCTCATTGACAGATGCCTAAACAATGATGATGGACTCTGCATCACAGCTGCACAGCTCCTCAGCACCAATGTATCACAAACCCTCATCGGCGTGATCCTTGATGATGACACAAGACTCTGCATCGCAGCCTCACTACATCTTAGAACTGACACATCCTTTGACTGCGCAACACATCTTTGAAACGGGTCCTCACAACGCTCTGCAAACCAGGATTTAAGGTACTCATCAGGTTTTTGCCGGCCTGTGCTCTATCGAGGTCAGCCTGAACTTATGACTGCGTCCAGTCGGGCATGGCCAGATATCCACAGCTGGTGCTTTGTGCTTTTTGAAGCGACTGCTACTGAAATATTTAAAACTTAATAGCTTGAGTTCTACTGATTGGATTTTTGTGAGTGTTGTCTTGTTTTATTTATTAAATATTACTCTATTATTCTAATCTGATGGAATTATTTTGTGGTGTGTTTTCACAGTGTTACAGTTTGAAGTGTTGCACAAATACTTTACACATTGTCTCTAAGTTAAGCCTGACTGCTCTCTGTCCAGCTACATGAAGGTTGAGCACGGGCTAATTTAGGGTTTGCTTGCAACTTCACGCCAAGGAGAATTGTGGTTGCTGCTTGACAAGGGCTCACACCCCAATCAACTGACAAACTTTCTTACAGAATGTTTGGGTCTTTCAAAAGGTTTATTTTGCCAGGCCAGAATGGTAGTTTAAAACTGCACACACAAGCTGCAATGCCAGACCTGAGACATGTTTACAATGCCAAGTGGGTGGCACAATAAGTGCTGCAGGCCCACTAGTAGCTTTTAATATGCAGGTCATGGCAACCTGCAGTACCACTTTACTAGGGATTTACAAGTAAATTAAATGCACCAATTTTGTGTAAGCTAACTCTACCATGATTAGAGGAGAGAGCACAAGCACTTTAGCACTGGTTAGCAGTGGTAAATTGTGGAGAGTCCTAAAGCCAGCAAAAATAAATCAGAAAAACAGCAGGGTTGAAAGCAGACATTTAGGGGAGAACCACACTAAAGATGTCAAGATGAAAACCATATTGGTATATGTTGGACCTGGCCCTTTTTGCAGGGTCATGCCTGAACTTTTGCCTTCCTCCTGTATTTTTTCTGACCTGTTGTTGGCTGTTGTATGACTCTGGGCACTTTACCAATGCTGATCAGTGCTAAAGTGCATATCCTCTTCCTATTGTAAATTGGTGTATTGATTAGTGACTCCATGGTTGGCTTATTTGATTTACTTGCCAGACCCCCAGTTCTAACAGTATCATTTTCTGTAATAATTATTACTTCATTTTTCCAAATTGGTTTGGGATGTTCTCTGTTGTGTTCCTAACTTTAAAGATTCCTGGTAATGCTGGAACTAACCCTGCAGTTACTGGGGAAGTACGCTTAGAGTTATCCATTGAACAGTGTGTTGACCTAGCATAGCTTTTCTTTGAATTTCTATCTGAACTTGTTGGAGGAGCGAGCCAGATTGAAAAGGAGCTTGTTTTGAAGTTTGTGGGTGTATACAGGTTGTGTCTATTTCTTTGTGTGCCATATAGGATTTTCAGGCATAGTATTTGATTTGGTGTGGAGGCAGCCTTCCTGTTGCTGATGGTCCTGAAATTGATGAAGTAGATTTTTAATTGATGTAGTTGAAAGTGAAAAGATTGTTCTCTAAAGGTTGGGAGCATGTGTACATGATTTCTATGGCCTGTAATGAGTCTGTAAGCTCTTTGGAGGATGGCTTTCACTGGTGCCATGGTACTCAGGAGAAGACTAGTAAGTAGGCCGCTACCACCATCGATGCCGCAGACTACAAGTTTAAGTGGCAATCTTTCAGAGAAGGGTGACTAAAAAAAACTGCTAGTGCTTGGGGTAACCCCAAGATTCAGGGGAACCCACTAGATCACATGGCACACATTGAGAAGTATAGCAGACAAACTCAGTATAAATCTCCTTTCCCCACACTATCTCCATCCTCAACAAATATTCTCCATCCCCCATTCATCCCTCTCACCCTACAAAAAATATAGATAGAAACTGCGTTTTAATCAACAAATCGAACATAACTAGACAAGTCATGATTCTCTTCACACAACCCATTCAATCACTACCACTGAACAGATTAATGACCAGAATGTTTTTGGTTCCTTTCTGTGATAACTAATATTTGAACGTGACTTAAAAAAGGTTCAGAAGGCTTTATTTCATATTCATTGTCAGTGGTATCTACAAGGGGGTTGAAGTACCAAAGGAAAATATTCATGAGAGAATTGTTAGTTAGTGATGCTAGTGTGATTTTCTTCATGAGTATGTTTCAATTTATCTGAGGGTTGTAGATTGTGCTGAAAATGTCTTCATGGCAAAAGTGTCTGGAGAATGCATGTGAGTTTTAGTTTTTTTCCGAGAGGACACAGCTATGAAAACGTGCAAAGGCTTTAGTCTTCCTATTGGTTTATATAATTTCATGGTATGTTGTATTCAGTAACTTGTGGTGACCTGAATGTCCACAATGTGCATGGAAGTGACGGTGAGCCATGTTTTGGTAATGAACAGTTGTTGATCATGTCTATTATCAACTATTCACTGGACTGCATAGTGATCACTGATTAGCATAAGGGCTCAGTACTATGTGGATTAAGCGTAGGTCGAGTTGTCTTTCATGGTTGTCAATCAATCAATCAATCAATCAATCAATCAATCAGGAGTTTGTATAGCGCAGCTACTCACCCATGTGGGTATCAAACAGCGAGGTGGGGCTGCTGATCCGTCTGGGCATAGTTGAAGAGCCAGGTCTTGAGATCCTTCCTAAATTTGGTCAGTGATGGGAATTTCCTGAGGTGGAGGGGCAGGGTGTTCCAGGTCTTTGCAGCGAGGTAGGAGAAGGATCATCCTCTGGTTCTGGTCTAGTGAATCTGTGGGGCGGTGGCCAGGGAAAGTTGGGCGGAGCAAAGGTGTCTGGAGGGTATGTGGAAAGAGAGGTGGTGGTTCCGATATGCTTGTTGTGCATTGTAGAGAGCTTTGTAGGTATGTGTGAGGAGCTTGAAGGTGATTCTCTTGTTGACTGGGAGCCAGTGGAGATGTCGGTGGTGTTGTGTGAAGTGGCTGCATCAGGGGATGTCGAGGACCCGTCTGGCTGCAGTATTTTGAATGTTCTGTAGCTTCTAAGCTGTTACCGAGTGATGTCGGCATAGAGTGCGAGTAGAGTTGTGAAAAGTTTCCTGACTGATGAAAAGTTGAGCTTCACCTAGCTGTAAATGTCTTTTCCAGAAAGCAGAGGAATTCTGGCAGCATGGAATTGGAACATTGGGTGCCTGAGCTTGGTCCATTTACTTGTGATGTAGCGCTTAAAAGTTTGAAAATTGTAGGGGTGCGTTATATTCACTGTTAGTCGGCACCCGCATATAATCAAATGTGTACTCAGGTATTTTGTGTGCAATGTATTAAGAATTGTATAACCTATATCGATTTCAATAGAAGTGTTAGCTATGTACGAGCATATTGTGTACGTATTAGAGAAATGTATAGGGTTTAGCTTACATGAAAAGTGATGTGGTGTTAGAAATGTGTAACTTAGAATTCGTGTCTGTAGACTGTTTAGTTTGACCACACATGAAAGAAAGACGTAAATGTCAATACTGTGATTTAAACCTGCTTGTGTAACCGAAGTAGTGGCCAGAATTCACATATATCGTTGAGGCGAAAGGCCTGGTATTTTCTTATGTTAGCCAAGGGCAATAGGCCAAAAAGGATTTATTCCAGTAGAGGTTTTAGGCTGTAGTAAATTGCAAGTTAAAAGATGCGAAGTATGTCTGCCTTGCATGATCTCACCCCAGGTGCAAGGACAGTTGCTCGTTAGTAGAGAAGCTCTTTGTTCACAAATTGACTTATGTAGTAAAAGCCAGACATGCGAGTGCATTGGAATGTGCCAATCGTAACTCCTAGTGCGGATGGCGTCTGGGACTCAAGGCCAAGCGATGGACGATGGAACTGGACAGCGCTCTGTGGAAAATTACTGAAAGACGACCCCTGCAGAAGAGGAGGCGCAAAGGGCGTGTTCTGAGAGTTGGGGTTCTGTATTAGGGAAAGCGCCCCGAGGGTGGACGCAGATCAGAGCAGCCCAGAGCAGAGGAAGGCTAGGCGAAGGGCTAGAGGGGGCAACTTAGAACAAGCTCTCTAAATGATGACTTCTTAGGAAGTTTCACTCTGACACCTTTACTTGATGAGGGTCTCAAGGGATTGCTAAGTAGGGATGTCATCTAGTGCAGAGTAGGGACAGAGATGGTATGGTTCAGTGTCCCTAGTATCGACATTTGCTTGGTGGTTTTCTACCTCATGCTTTTAAAGATTGTGCTTTTAGTTATTTTTAGCCGTATGCGGATTCTTCGTAGAGTAGCATTTGTGTTAGTGCCTATGTACTTGTTGTGCCTCGTATTGAGGACTTTGTATCTGCAAATCTTTATGCTGATAATAAAAACCAGAGAGCCAAAAGATTAAGTCTCGAGTCCCTGATTATGACAATTTGCAGACTGCATTTTCTGTTAATGGTGTTTATTCCCTCCACGCTATTGGGCAAGTAAAAAGTTCCATCCGACCAGAGTGGGTTCTGGTAGATAATTGCGAGATACTAAAATGGGCCGGAGCAGTTGGTAGCAAACGAGGATGGTTTCTTTCCGATAGCGAGGGAAGATTAGATAAGGATAAGTGATCCTTGAGGCCCAGAGACGATAAGTGATGGTGAATCATCAGATGGCGAGCAGCAGACGGCAGCAGATGAGCATCGACGGTGAGTAGCAGCGCAGCAGGAAGCAGCAGTTCCAGGAGTGAGTATGAACGTAATGAGATGTTGTAGATTGCGGTGTTGATTTGTTGTGTGATGTCTTGCGGAGTTGATGTGTATGTCGTGTGATTGTGAGATCAGGCTGTGAGCGCGCGCAGCCCGGGAATTGTGGTGTAGAAGACACCTGAGATAGATTTTGTTGACCACCCAAAGGAGATCGTGAGGTACCATCGATCACCTGGACCGAGATAGGGGGAGCGAACGTGTGTGTGTATGGCAACTTAACGCTGGTCGTGGGTTGTTGTGTGCGGATCGGAGTGTTAGTAACCTATCAGTGGCGATCTGTCTGGCCGGACGGGGGCAGACGGGCGCCAAACGAGGTCAACAAGGTCGAGAGACTGTGGACGAACAGTCAGAGGCTGTGGACGGACAGCCAGAGAAGTAACTTAATCGGTTATTTCAGTGTGTGAATGGGACGTGAGCAAGCGTGAAACGAGTTTGGAGAAGGGAACTGCTGCGAACGGAGGAAGGTGACGTCAGAGAGTGTCGCGCTGCGATAGGCCAGTTGGTGTGAGTCGCGCTGTTATTGGAGGATTTAAGAACAAGAAGTAAACAGAGCGTGAGATCGAATTCGCGCATCATGAAGTGTCTCAGGGTTTTGCGAGAATTGTGTAGAGGCGATAAACATGTGGTCGTGCGAGAGGGAGAAGAAGCCCCTCCCGAGGACACCCCAGCACATTACATGGCAAAGAATGTGGGGTTACATACTATAGTTTGGATTGAGAATTGGCACAAGATTACACAAGGTGAAGGGGAATTAGCTTTCCCGAGGTATGGCTCATTTAGACTAGCAGTGCTGTACCAACTGAAGACGGTGATGGGGTCCTTAAGACCCTTGCCAAGACCGGCGCAGTTCGAAGCATTACATGCGTGGATTAGAGCAGCGCATGATAAGGAAAAGGGAAGAAGTCAGGAGAGGATGAGGAAGTCGATTAGAGCATTTCAGGATGCCAAGTGGGACGCAGCGGTGAAAAGATGGAGAGTGCAGACAATTGAGGAAGAGAAATTGTATCCCTTGCTGATAGACTCGACGGGGATAAGGCATGTGAAAGCACAGGAAGAGGAGAGTGACTCCGATGATGGGGTATTGCAAAGACTGTTAGACGAGAGACCACCTCCTTATAATCCAGAGGAAGTGGATGATAGGTGGGGTGAGAGGGGAGAAGCTAGAAGGGTAACAATCCAACCCGAGACCCGAGTGGAAGGGTTGGTTTCGTTTGAAACAGCGAGTTCACAGGGTCAGTCTGAGGCTAGTGGAAGGATTGAAAGAGAGATGAGGTTACCGGATGCCTTGAGGGTACCGGTCACCATTGGACCGATTGTGTCGATATACAGTCCGGAATCAGAGGAAAGAGAGAGGTCTGAACGAGTGGCAGAAAGAACGAGGAGAGAAAGCGGGGAAAGTGGGTTGGAAGGGGCAACGGCCCGACCTCCAAGCCCTGTACAATGGAGTACACCATTGGCAGCAGTGTCAGACACATCGAGGGGAGAGGAAGACCAGAGATCGGAGAGACCGAGGACTCTGATGGAGTCAAGATCAGATTTAAGGTCATGGGTACCGCCAAAGAGGCAAATGAGCTGGAATATGGGCCAAGCGGGGAAAGCTCCAGATGGCTCTAAGAGTTATTCTGCTCCCATAGAGACACCAGAAGAGAGGAGAGAGAAAGAACCAGAATGCGAATATGATGAGGGACGTGGAGCAAGTTGTCAGGTGTTGAAAGGAGCCTTGAAGGCAGGGATGATAGACATAGTAAGGCTCAAGGCAGAGGTAGATGAAATTATATATGGAAGTCTACCTCTTGAGAGGATAGTATCTTACAATCCAGATGAGCTGTTTTTCGTGGCGAAAGATGTGACGCGGAAAGCACGAATGGCACACGAGAAATTGAGGGGATTGGCGAAAGAGTATGAGGTGGATTTATCCAAGACTAGGGTGTTGCAAGGAAGTCATAGGATGCATTATACTGAGCGGGAGCTGGAGGAGAAGAGGGTTGTTGGACTGAGGTCACATACTAGAGAACTGATTCTAGCCATGCGGCCATGGTTGACGCTTGATAAGTGGGAAGAGAAATGGTCAAAGAAAAAGACCTCAAGGGGAGCGGAAGGAGGAACTCCGGCAGAGGGATTGTTACTAGCAAAGACCTTTCCCCTTAGGGAAGTGGCGAATGGAGGATATGTGCATGTACCATGGAGCAGGGGGGATTTGGCATCATTTACGAATGATTTTCCCAGGCTCAGGGAGAAGCCTGCCGAGTGGTACAAGCAAGTTGAGCGTTTTGTCAAAATTTCGAAGGTGTTGTGGATAGACCTAAATACCTTATTCGATATTGTGGTTCCAGGAGATCTGTGGAACGCATGTAAGATTGCTGTTGATTGGCCGGACTATGAGCCTGATAGGAACATGATTACAAATGGTCCGTCGCCAGTAGTGATGAGGCTGTATGAGAAAGTAATTACCTGGTTGAAATCGAAGGTTTCACCCCAAGACATTGATTGGGTGAAAATAGACAGGACGGTGCAGGAGCCTAAGGAGACAGTACATGAGTTTTATGAGAGACTTTTGAAAGCTTTTAAGCAGTACAGTGGCCTAGACGAGCTGGAAACGAAGGACATGGGACAGTTTGTGTCTAAGTTCGTGCTGGGTTTGAAGCCCGAGGTCAGTCTCATGATACAGCAGCATTTGATCTGTTGGCAGAATAAGCCCGTAGATGAAATCTTGCGGTACGCCAGGTACTGCACGGATGAGATTGAGTCAAAGCACAAGAAGATGAAGGATAACCTATTGCTCATTCAGATGCAAGCTGCTCAGGGACCGCCGAATGGGGGCCCAGTGGTGCGGAGACAGGGAAATTATCAGACAGGGAATCAGAATGTGCAGGGTCAGGGAAGGCCGAGGCCCGTGGACCCTAGAACAGGCATAGATGTAGCGATCTTGAAAAAGACGACTGCTTGTCACCAGTGTCACCAGGTGGGACACTGGAGGCGCGAGTGCCCCTTGAACCCCTATAATCAGCCGCAGATGGAGGGAGGAATGGGTCAGGTCCCTGGGGCGGAACAGGTACAGACGGTGACTGTACCGAGAATGATGCAAGGGGGGACCGGCATCTCGCAAGTGCAGGTTCCCCAGCCACCCAGAATACAGAACATACAGCAGGGAGCTCGGACTTATTTGCAGATGCCCATGTTCGAAGTAGGAGAGGAGAGGGATGCAGATTTACTGGCTCGGTTGAGTTTAGGCCAGGATGACGATTGCCTACTTAGAGCCATTTTAGAGGTAGATCAGAGAGGACCCTTTGTGGAAGCGGAACTCGACGGGCACCCTACTACCTTTTTGGTTGATACGGGGGCTACCAGGTCAACTATAAGATCAGCAGTAGTTCCGGGGGTAGCCCTTTCTGGAGAAAGCATACAAGTGGTTGGAGTGGCGAATAAGAGGCTAGTTAGCCCCTTGACAGAACCGATTCCAGTCAGGATAGGAAACTTTAGGGATCGACATCAGTTCGTGGTGTGCGATTCTAGTCCTGTTTGTTTGTTGGGAAGAGACTTATTGTGTAAGCTCAATTGCACAATTTACTGTACCCCGAAAGGAGTAGAGGTGCAGACAAGAGATGAGGATGCGACCTTTAAGGTTGCAAATCAGCGGGTGTGTGTGGAAGTGTACCCAGCTTTGACGGTGGAGGAGCTTCCACAGGATTTGAGGGAATCAGTATCGGCTGACGTGTGGGACCTAAGTGGAGAGGAGATTGGCTTAGTCAGGGGAGTGGAACCAGTGAAGATACAAGTTAAGCCAAACGTGGAATTCCCGAGAACCCCTCAGTATAAATTATCCCCTGAAACGATTGCCAGGATTAAACCTGTGATCGAGTCTATGATTAGGCAGGGAATACTGGTGGAGATCATGGGTAGTCCATGTAATTCACCCATTATGGGACTGCAGAAACCAGTGGGAAGTTCAGGATAGTGCAAGACCTGCGGAAAATAAACGACATAGTTGTTCCATGTTGTCCAGTGGTACTGAATCCATCTGTGATACTGTTCCAGATCCCATGTGAAGCTGGATGGTTCACAGTGATTGACTTGTGTCAGGCATTCTTTTCGATTCCCCTACATGAAGAGAGCAGATTTCTTTTTGCATTTCGGCTAGAAAATCGTGTATTAACGTGGTGTCGTATCCCACAGGGGTATACGGAGAGCCCATCGATTTTTAATCAGCTCTTAAAGAAGAATCTTGAAAGTCTTGTGTTGCCACGAAACTCTGTCTTGGTGCAATACATTGATGATTTGCTTGTTGCGTCCGAGACAGAAGACGCTTGCAGAGCTGATACGATTGCACTGCTTAACTTCTTGGGAGAGAATGGTCACAAGGTGTCTCCAAGCAAGTTGCAATACTGTTTACCTGAGGTACAGTATTTGGGGCACAGAATCGAAAAGGGTAAAAGAAAGGTGTCTCCAGATCGCATTGATGCGATTCTAAGAATGCCAGTTCCCTCGACCCAGAGGGAAGTTAGAATGTTTTTGGGAATGGTGGGCTATTGCCGCCAGTGGATCCCAAACTTTTCCTTTGAAGCGAAGCCTTTACATCGGCTGACGCAAAAGGATGTAAGTGATCCGGTACCATGGGACGACGACTGTTTGAAATCATTTCTGAGGCTGAGAGAAGCCTTATGTAGCGCTCCTGCATTGGGAATGCCGGATTATAACAAAGCATTTGCATTGTTCTGCTGCGAAAGAGAAGGTTGCGCATTAGCAGTGTTAACTCAGAATCATGGAGGTGTCCGTAGACCAGTTGCCTATTTCTAAGCTACTTTAGATCCAGTAGCTTCTGCGTTGCCCGGATGTCTCAGATCCGTTGCGGCAACAGGTGTCAGCATCGAGAGATGTGAGAGCATTGTGATGGGTCATCCTCTTACTGTACATGTGCCACATTCTGTTGAATTGTTGATGACTAGGACTAAAACACAGCACCTCACGAATAATAGGCTGACTCGTTATGAGCAAGTTATCCTTGCAGCCGATAATGTGATATTGAAGAGGTGTGCTGTTTTAAATCCTGCCACGTTGTTACCTATTCCAAATATAGATGATAAGGAAGATTGTGAGGACCATGATTGTCTCGATGTGACTGAACTATGCACCAAACCGAGACCAGACATTGTTGATGAACCGCTCCCAGTGTCAGATGAGACTTTCTTTGTGGACGGTTCATGTTTAAGAGACGGTGTTGGTCGACTGAGAGCAGCGTTTGCTGTATGTACCATCACGGGGGTGGTTGAAGCCGCTTGTTTAGAAGGAGTACACTCCGCGCAGGTGGCTGAGCTCATTGCTCTGACTCGTGCCTGTTTGGCAGCGGAAAAGATCCGTGTAACTATTTACACGGACAGCCAGTATGGGTTTGGTGTGGTTCATGACTTCGGACAGCTATGGTCCCAGAGAGGGTTTATGACGTCTTCAGGTTCTCCTATAAGAAATGGTGATCATGTACGGAAACTGCTAAAAGCATTGCAAGGTCCTGATGAAATTGCTGTTGTTAAATGTGCTGCACACACAAGGGGAAATGATTTTGTTTCATTGGGTAACAACTATGCTGATGAAGTAGCCCGATTTTGTGCAGAGCAGGGATGCAATTTCACGGAGACCCACATTGAGGAAACTGGGGAGGAAGTGGCGTATTTTTAGAAACAATCGCAATGGACCGCACTCCGCTAGCCCCTCCTCCGGGTCGCCCCTAGGGAAGCTGGTACATGAAGTTCTTGAGTGGTTCACCCCAGTGGGTGCAAGTAAGTACTTGTTGAACTGATGATCTCTGATGGAGTTTTTGAGTGGCTCACCCCAGTGGGTGCAAGTAAGTACTTGTTCAACTGATGATCTCTAGACCCGATACATGTCCCGGGTTTTAAAATATCGCCCGAGACATGGCTCGGGTTTCGGGATAACTTCCCTCATCAGTAGAGAAAATAGTTAGGGGTGGAAGAGAGGGCCGCCAAGCAACCGTCAAAGGCCTCAGTGCCCGCACAGGCACGCAGGTGCGTCGTCCAGGAGCTCGTCAGCTCAAAGCTCGAGGGAGCCATTTTTAGAAACAATCGCAATGGACCGCACTCCGCTAGCCCCTCCTCCGGGTCGCCCCTAGGGAAGCTGGTACATGAAGTTGAGGAAGTGGCGTATGGTCAGATGTTAGCAATGGCAGACTCATGGGAGGAACTGAAACAGCTTCAGGAAGGGGTCTCGGATCAGGAACGAGACAGCTGGATACGAGCTGGATGTGAGAAGGGAGATGTGGATATATGGGTTTCGAATGATGGACGAGCAGTGTTGCCGGAAAGTTTGTTGAATCCCATGGCGAGGTTGATACATGGTGCTGTACATCTTGGTAGGGATGCAATGATGAGAGTGTTTCGTCAGACTTGGTATAACCCGAAGTTTCGGGCAGTGGCTGAAACCGTGTGTCAGAGGTGTGTCACCTGTCAACAGATGAATGTAGGGAAGAGAACTGCTGTGACGTTGAGTCACATAGGGAGGTCAGGTGGACCTTTCAATAGGATGCAGCTAGATTTTGTTGAAATGCCGAAGTGTAGTGGGTTGAGGTACATATTAGTGATAGTATGTGTCTTTTCCAGGTGGGTGGAGGCATACCCTACACGCAGATGTGACACACTCACAGTAGCAAAACTATTATTGAGGGAACTCATTCCAAGGTACGGGTTCCCGACGTCCTTTGAAACGGACAGAGGAACTCATTTCCACAGCGAAGTCATGAAGTTGCTTTGTGCTGCTTTGAATATAGATCAGAAGTTACACTGTAGCTATAGACCGGAAGCTTCAGGGATAGTGGAGCAGGTGAATGGAACTCTGAAGGCTCGGATGGCGAAAGTGTGTTCGTCTACGTCTCTGAAATGGCCTGACGCATTACCCTTGGTCCTTATGAGCCTTCGAAGTGTGCCAGATAGAAGGACTGGGTTGTCACCCCATGAAATCCTCATGGGAAGAGCGATGCGTTTGCCTGCCATACCTGCTACTGCTTTGATAAATATCACTGATGATATGATCCTGGACTATTGTAAAGGCCTTGCTGACGTGGTCCGTTCTGTGTCTCAGCAGGTGCAGACAGCAAAGGTTCCAGCTGCGAGTGACCGGTGCCACGACTTGGACCCAGGCGATTGGGTCCTAGTCCGCAAGCACGTGAGGAAGAGTTGTTTGGATGCTAGGTGGCGCGGCCCCTTTCAGGTGATCCTTGTCACGAACACATCCGTCAAGTGTGGAGGTTTACCGAATTGGGTGCACGCTTCTCATACCCGTAGAGTTCCAGCACCCTTGGAAGATACAGCCCCTCTCGAGAACGAAGATCCCAGAGAGCCGACAGAGCCTCCTGAGAGGGCCAGTCAAGCTGTAAGGGTTGCTGAAGCAGCTGATGGTGCACTGAATCGAGCTGAGGAAGAACGTGAAAGAAGTACTGACCCAGAAACAGGCGAAGGAGCAAGAGGTGCAGTGGGCAGTACGGAATCGAGTTCTGCCGAGGAAGAGGAAGCTAGTGCACAGGGTATCGAAGGGAAGACCGAAGGTGCCACCGAAGCAGAAAGGGTTTGGCCCGCAAGACAGAAACGGGTAAGCCTGAGGTTGGTACCGGACACAGACCTTGCACCAGTTTCGGAGGAACCAGAAGAAGAATCAGGCGACGAGGTGCATCCTCAAGGTACTCTGAGAAGATCAAAGAGAACTAGGGTGCCAAGTCGGAAGTACGCCTCACCAGAGTGGGCATATCCAGTGACTGATGCCAGGGTTACCGAGCACGGGAAGATTGAGGTCGATGACATTGGTCAACAGTGTCCCGCTCCAGAGGGTGGAAGTGTTGCTGAAAGTTCCGGGATTGGAGATCGAAGGAATATTGACGATTCATATTCCGAGTCCGCCATATCTGAGTGTCATTCGAGGTATGATCTTGGACAATTTAGAGTTCCCGACGTTCACAGCATTGCCAGATCCACAAGAACTGATTATCCTTAAGCTCGAAATATTGCAGGGAGTCCTGGAACTGTTGGGACCAGCGGTTATGTTAGATTGATGTGAGGGGGTTGCAAGCAGAGAAGAAGATAACCTAGACCCGAGCGGAAGAAGAACAAAATTAGGGATTTTTCCGTTATAGAACGAAGAAAAGTTAGGGAGGGTTGCCTAAGTTCACGAAAGAGACATTAATGAGAAAGAGACTTGCCCTTTCAGAGACTGTATTGGACATTGAGCATATTCCGAAGATGGCAGACCCTGCAAACCCACATCGTAGGGCTAAATTGATAATAGGCACATTGATAGGAGTTGTGATAGTCACCATATTTGCAGTAGTGATAAGTTCATACATGGTGGCTCACAGGCAAGAGGGGAAGGTTCAGGGAGCACCCACACCTAATACCCCAGGGCAGAGAGGTGTCAGTATCAGAGAACAGGAAATATCAAAGTTGAGGGATGATCGCAGACTCCACATGGATTTGTCGAGGGGTGATTTTAAGCTTAACGCGTATGCAAAGTTGCTGTATGAGTATGTTGATGCAATGGATGTGAAGGATTGTTACGTGTGCATGCAGTTGCCTGCTTCAGTGGATGAGGGTATCAAGTACCATCATCTCCCATTGACATATGGGATTTCTTGTAGTTTATTACTCAGTTTATTTTATGACAGGAGACAGTTCGAGTACTTCTTTTCAAATTTTGATACGGTACTTCCTGAAGTCCCAGCAATTAAACATCTGAATAAGTATGATTATTATAAGAAAGAGGACAGACTCCTGAAGTATTTTAGACCGACTGTGAAGTTGGATACGGCGCATGCTCACAGGAATAACCTGACATGTGCGTTGTCTGAGACGGAGAAGAAATTCATTGATCAAGTAGAAGACAGGTATAGGAAATTGACCCAGACACGAGACACCGGATATAGCCCAGTAGATTGGACTGAGGAGGAGAGAGCTCATAACTCTAAGGGAAGTTATGGACCAATAGCGTTAGATGAGGTACAGAGAGGGAATTTGTGTATTGGACGGCCGCAATCCGATACGGATAAGGTCGCAGTGGGACATAGCACCTGTTCTCAGACCTTCACCATGGAAGCCTCTGTTAAGAACTTTATGCAAGGAGTGGTACAAGTAATTCCGACAGTGTATTATGTATGTGGAAAGAATGCGTATGTCAGACTGCCTGCAAATTGGTATGGCATATGCTATTTGGCTATCATATTCCCGAAGATTTATCACACAGAGGACTTGGAGTTGTTAGAGACGAGACAACAGTCTAGAAGACGTAGGGCTACAAATGCAGGTGCAGTGATTGGGGATATATACGGAGCAATGATACCTAGTATGGGTGTGGTGTTGAATGACGTGAAGATCAGGAGGTTGGCGACTGTAGTTGATGAGTTGTCTATGAACACGGCGAGGTCGCTGTTGTTGGTGGCTGGAGAGATGTTGTCGATACGGAATATGGTTATGCAGAATCGCCTTGCTTTAGACGTGTTATTAGCCAAAGAAGGCGGAGTCTGCAAATTATTGAAGGTTCAAGAATGCTGCACATATATTCCAGACAACACGAAGGAGATAGGGAAGTACATAGATAACATCACGACTATTCACAAGGAGATTATGGATTTGACGGAGGAGAATGTGTGGGAGAAGATTGGACAAGGATTTGGAAGAGTGGGAACTTGGTTTGCGAATCTGGGAAGAGGATTTCTGGGATCAGTGTTGAAACCAATTATCATTGCTGTGGTTTGTGTGATTTGTTTGTGGGGATGCGTGAAAGCATGGAAGTGGTATCAAGGAGGCAAGGTTGAAATAGCTCTTAGAGCAAACGAGAAAAGAATGGCGAAGTTTCAGGAGCAGCAATACGAGAGTCTTAAGAGAATGGAGGGAGTTCGACATGGCAAAGTTATGACTAGCGCGGTTTAAATCAGTTCTAAAGAAGAGAAATGTAATGGTGTGATGACGGATGTCATCAAAGGGGGGAACTGATGTAGCGCTTAAAAGTTTGAAAATTGTAGGGGTGCGTTATATTCACTGTTAGTCGGCACCCGCATATAATCAAATGTGTACTCAGGTATTTTGTGTGCAATGTATTAAGAATTGTATAACCTATATCGATTTCAATAGAAGTGTTAGCTATGTACGAGCATATTGTGTACGTATTAGAGAAATGTATAGGGTTTAGCTTACATGAAAAGTGATGTGGTGTTAGAAATGTGTAACTTAGAATTCGTGTCTGTAGACTGTTTAGTTTGACGACACATGAAAGAAAGACGTAAATGTCAATACTGTGATTTAAACCTGCTTGTGTAACCGAAGTAGTGGCCAGAATTCGCATATATCGTTGAGGCGAAAGGCCTGGTATTTTCTTATGTTAGCCAAGGGCAATAGGCCAAAAAGGATTTATTCCAGTAGAGGTTTTAGGCTGTAGTAAATTGCAAGTTAAAAGATGCGAAGTATGTCTGCCTTGCATGATCTCACCCCAGGTGCAAGGACAGTTGCTCGTTAGTAGAGAAGCTCTTTGTTCACAAATTGACTTATGTAGTAAAAGCCAGACATGGGAGTGCATTGGAATGTGCCAATCGTAACTCCTAGTGCGGATGGCGTCTGGGACTCAAGGCCAAGCGATGGACGATGGAACTGGACAGCGCTCTGTGGAAAATTACTGAAAGACGACCCCTGCAGAAGAGGAGGCGCAAAGGGCGTGTTCTGAGAGTTGGGGTTCTGTATTAGGGAAAGCGCCCCGAGGGTGGACGCAGATCAGAGCAGCCCAGAGCAGAGGAAGGCTAGGCGAAGGGCTAGAGGGGGCAACTTAGAACAAGCTCTCTAAATGATGACTTCTTAGGAAGTTTCACTCTGACACCTTTACTTGATGAGGGTCTCAAGGGATTGCTAAGTAGGGATGTCATCTAGTGCAGAGTAGGGACAGAGATGGTATGGTTCAGTGTCCCTAGTATCGACATTTGCTTGGTGGTTTTCTACCTCATGCTTTTAGAGATTGTGCTTTTAGTTATTTTTAGCCGTATGCGGATTCTTCGTAGAGTAGCATTTGTGTTAGTGCCTATGTACTTGTTGTGCCTCGTATTGAGGACTTTGTATCTGCAAATCTTTATGCTGATAATAAAAACCAGAGAGCCAAAAGATTAAGTCTCGAGTCCCTGATTATGACAATTTGCAGACTGCATTTTCTGTTAATGGTGTTTATTCCCTCCACGCTATTGGGCAAGTAAAAAGTTCCATCCGACCAGAGTGGGTTCTGGTAGATAATTGCGAGATACTAAAATGGGCCGGAGCACTTGCAACTGTTTAGGGCTTAATTCAGAGCAGCTGGACGCATGCAGCTGCTGCTAAGCAACTGCACACTGGAAATCCTCATCTTCTAAGTCTGGTTCCTCTCTCCCAGCAGCAGGAAGTCACCATTGCGCTGCTGCTAAATGGCAGTAGGCAGTGTGTCTTTATCGAGACAGACTCATGAGGTTGCAGTGAAATACTTTTTGCAACCTTGCTGATGAAGACCATAGTAATTTCATTTCCTTATTTTCTACTTTGATTATCACACAAATATGTGCCCAGCAGGACGCCAGTCCCTGTTGCGCTATGTTCTCTCTCTGACCTGGTTTGCATCGTGCTCAAATCTCATCAGCAAGTGCGATGTCCAGGAGCTGTAGAACATATTAAAACTGCAGAACAAATCTTCATTCTGTAAGGAGGTACTAAAATGTAACTGCTCCGTGGTGCGCTGCACGATACAGTATAAAACTGGAGAAGTCCAGCGTTAGTGAGTCAATTTATTAAAGTGGCTATTCGATTGTGATCAAACATGCCCTGGCAATGTGTCCTGTCAGAAAAAACGATTTTATTGTCACTCCAAGGCTGCAGCCCTCTTAATCACAGAGCTGGAGTGGCGCCCCCTCTTCCCGGTAAAACCAGCAGTTATCAAGTTATACTATGTATGCTGTACATGTGCACTTTGTGCATATAGGGCAATGTAGCAATTGATCGTAATTATTGCCATTTGTAATGTTATTAGATTTACAAGAATTTTGAAAGTAGTATTGAATGCAACGCAAATACCACAGTAAATCACCATGCCGAGAATTCTGTATGTGTTCTGCACTGAAAGTAACATGGTATCTCTAGGGAAACAGTTTTGAGATTAACCTCTAGGTGAATGATCTCTAACGAGCAGCTCAGGAGCTACGGGTAGCTCACAACCACCCTCAAAGTTGCCCTCAGTAGTGAAGCCAAACCCCGTCCCTCATTCAGAGGGTCTGTGCATATTAAACAAGTTAGCATTGCTTTTCTCACGTCCCCTAAAGTGGCACACAGCCATATCAATGATAGGTCCTCATAATAATCCTCAGACACACACTAGATCACTGTATGAGGTACATTACATTACTACCTCTCTCCATTCTAAATCAAACTAAGTCACACCGATTGGTCATATGTAATTTCGTTTACGATGTTTTTGAATATTTTGAGCCCAAGGTTATTCTATGAGACAGGACGTAAAGTTGAGATGGTACAAAATACCCTAATATGGATCCAATAATAAAAAGTTGACATTATTGGAAATTGATTAAGTGTAGAATTGGTGATTAAAGTAAATAATTACTCTATTGGACATTTTTGGGGTGTATGTACGGGACGATCCCCAGGGAGGGGAACGCTACACTTTTCACATACTATCTCATGCTTTACAGATCACAAAGCAATACCCTGCTGCACACTTCGACATAAACATTTTTTTTTAAATTTGAGTAATAAGGAATGTGTGAACCATATATGAATATATATTCTGATAATGTTCGACATATGCCATTTCGCATGTAAGGCCTGCCCCGTTAATTCAGAACACCCTCCCAATAGAAGATAACCAGCTGTGGAATTGGCTGCCCGGTGCTTTGTCTAGTAAATCCATAGACAACCCCAAACTTTTTCAACATCTTTAGCAGTAATTTAAAAGTTCTCTCTTGGAACGCTGCCGGGATAAATAATAGTCCCGAGAAATTACAGTACTTGTTCTCTTTGAACGCTAGTGTGATTTGCATCCAAGAGACTTGGTGTGCTAGTAGATTGTGTGCAGGGAGAGATTATTTTGTCCTTGAGGCAATGGCCTCTCCTTCGAAGAAAGGGCATGCAAAAGGGGGAATTGCGTGCTTTTTGTCCAATAGATTAAAGTGGAACTTCACCCATTATGCTGACCCAAGCAACCTCTTTCAGGTGGTGACCCTTTGTAGTCTAACCAGTATGGGAAACAATAATTCTCTGGTAATAATAAACGCATACATCCCCCCGGAGGAATGTTTTAATATTCTATTGAAGCAAGTCTTTTCGTACATTAAACAGATTAAAGAGTTAGAACCTCCCCCCTATGTGTTGTTAGTAGGTGATTTTAATTGTAAAGTTTCTATCTCTAGCTTAGAGCTATTTAGAAACATATTTAAAGAAGAAGCCTATCTTATTCCTCAATCTCTCTTCCCTAATAAAATTAAAACTAATAAGAGAGGGAAGCTGTTGCTAGAAGAACTTTCAGCGGCGGAGGGGTTAATAGTGAACGGTAGGCTTCCCTCTGATGTCCCTGCAAAATTTACTCATAGATCCTCCCAAAGTGAGTCAATTCTGGACTATGTAATCACCGACTATTGTATTTTCTCCTTAGTGAAGGATCTGGTGGTCTCTCCGACATCATTTAGTGACCACAACGTGATTACTATAAGCCTCTCATTACAACCTCCTAATTCCGACTCATGGTCCCTTAACAGTGATGTAGTTAACTTTCATAAGGACTCTGGAAGATGTTTTTGGAATTTTAAAGCCAAGAAGGGCCTGGAGTGTATTCTCGGTAAAACAATTCTAGAACTGAATGATTGGCAGGGTTCTGAAATAATTCACTTTGAGAATTTTATGAAGGAGGTCATCCGTGTTGCCAAAAGGTCTAGCTCTTCTGGAAAAAAGATTTATGTTTCTAGACCGATTACCCTCCTAAATAAGGAAATAAATAAATGAGTGCGGGAGCAATTTTTGCGTAGATCTATTGAAATAAATAATAAAATATACCTGTTAAAAAGAAGGAGAAGCAGAATTAGGAAGAAACTTAAAAAAGAAAAAGAAGATTCACTCTGGATAAATCTACGGGAGGCCGCAGTTCATGGCAAAGTTAGACAATTCTGGTCACTCATTGGGGAGGGTTGTGGAGTAAGAGTTAGCCCTCTCCCTATTCCCATTGCTGAATTGTCATGGGTCACTTTCATTTCCAACCTGTATGCTGGGAACGGCGTAAGGGTGGAATGTAAGGGGACTACTAAAGAAGATGAGTTTTCTATTGACGCCCCTTCGGAGAAAACCATTGAAATGGCCATTAAGGACATGCGTTCCTCTGGAGCAATGGGGCCTGATGAACTTCCCATATCGGTATTTAAGCAGGACCCTGTTTTATGGAGCAAGATTCTTTTTCCATTATTTAGATCTTGCTTCATTAGTAAAACTGTGCCCTCTTCTTGGAAGGGGAGCATATTGGTTCCATTATTCAAGACGGGCGATAGGGATAAGCCAATGAATTATCGCCAGATAGCCCTTCTTGATGCCATTGGAAAAGTCTTTTCCAAATGTCTCTTATCGCTAATTACTGATTGAGTTGATGCGAATCAGATATTACCCCGTGAACAAACCGGCTTCCGTAAGGGGCATGGTACATTGGATAACCTCACAGCCCTTCAGGTTATTTCGGACAAATATATAAGAGTTCGGGGAGGAGGAGTGTATGCGGCTTTCATTGATTTCTCCACAGCATTCGACAAAGTTGATCGTCCCTTGCTGTGGAGAAAGCTATCTGACTTGGGCATGCCTCCTCTTCTATTAGATCTGGTGCGGTCTTTACACACGAACACTTGGTGCCGAGTGTTACAAGGTGGAGAAAGGGGTTTATCGCGGGTTATTCCCTCCATTAATGGATTAAAACAGGGTTGTCTACTGGCCCCATTACTTTTCTCCCTGTATATTGCTGATCTTCCAGCTTCGCTTTCATCTTGTGTTGGCATAGCCCCGGTATTGGGGGGATCTTCTATTTCCTGCCTCCTATATGCAGACGACATCCTTATCCTAGATTTAACACCTAAGGGTTTAGCTAATCGTCTGCAGGCTTTACATCTTTTTGCAGAGACCCACTACATGAGGATAAATGCCACAAAAAGCAGAATTATGTGCATTACAGGGAAGAAAAAATCTAAATCAGAGAATTTTGGTTGGTCAGTTGGTGGTCAGAAATTGGAGGTGGTTAATACATATACCTTCTTAGTAAAAATAATTTCTGCCAACCTGAGTGAGAAGCCTCATATCGATAATAATTCCCGTAAAGCCCTGTCCCAAGGCAAAAGTCTGAGCGCCCTTTATTCCACCACAGGGAGAAGACACTTTGCTTGTTTACTGGAGGTCTATAGGGTAAAAATTCCATCAACCCTCCTGTACGGAATGGAACTGGTTGACTTAAAGCACTGGGGTTTTCTACAGACGGTAGAAGGAAAATTATTAAGGTCTATAACTTCTCTCAACCCCGCCTGTTCCGTGGCTGCCTGTAGACTTGAATTCGGTCTCCGTAGTAGTTGGGCGCAGGGCCTGTCCGCTCTAGTACGATGGGTTGCCAGCCTGGCTAGAGGAGAAACGGGGACTTTGAGATCCCTTCTTAAGGGGGAATTGTTGGGTAGCTTAAGAGAGTACTCCCAAATTGTTAAGAACTTTAGAAAGGCTGTGTCACTTCTTGAATTGGAAGAGAGTACCCTTTTTACTATTTCTCCTTCCCAGCTAAAATCTCTTTTGAAACAGGCTTCTTGGGCTCTTTGCTTCACGTTGGACAAGAAGTCCATGCTAGTAAAGAGGGGAGGTGATCTCCTTGCTAATACATACTCAATGAAGCTTGCCCAACCCTATGTCACCTGGAATCTACCACATGGTGTTCGGAGATTTTGGTTCCTCTTAAGGCAGGACTTGCTGCCCCTAAATGCTCTTTTGGCAAAATGGTATGGGTCCTCTCCCATATGTAACTTTTGTAATATGTCTGCTCAGGATCGTTCTCATGTACTGTTTATATGTCCTGCATTGCGTCCACTTCGTTTGAAGTGGTTAAGATCAATATGCTTACAATTGGGTATCCTCAATGTGAATTCTTTTTTGCAGGCTTTATATACTCCTCCAAATGAAATGTTTTGCTTCAATATTTTTAACTTTTTTAAAGGTGTTTTAGCTATTTATTGATGAAATATGGAGGTATGTGTCGCTGATTATCTTGTTCAGTGGAAAATGTTGTAGTTGTAATTTTTACTTTGAGAATGTGTATTTGTATTTGTGTATCTTGTTTTATGTGGACCTCTTCGGAGTGCCAAAACATAATAAAAATAAATTGAATTGAAAAATAAATTGATGTGCCATTTTGAGAATTGGTACTTAAAATCCGAATTTACCCTTAAAGGGGATACTTTGTTACAATTCTTTAGAGACTAAACATGACATTTCAATCATCCAGAAATTGGGTTACTGTTGGATTGGGGTGTGAGCTCTAGTCAAGCAGCAACCACAGTCCTAGTCAAGGTAAGACACGAGAAAAACCCAAATTAACCTGTGTTCAACCCCCAGTGCAGTTAGGCTTAACTTAATGGCATTGTGTAAAGTATTTATGCAACACTTCAAACAGTAAAACAGTGACAATACCAAACAAAAAGTCCCCACACCAGGTTAGAAAAATAGAGCAAAATGTAATAAATGAAACAAGGCTGAAATGGCAAAAATCCAATCAGTAGCACCAGAGTTATGAATATTTAAAGAATAAAGTGTAAAATAGCACCTTAAAGCAGAAATCACCAACCAGGGATTTGAAGTCGCACTGGACTGGGTCAAAGTCAAAGGTTTAGGCTGACCATGATGGAGCGTAGGTCAGATACAGTCCCAGATTGATCCTGCTGAAGGTTTGCCTTCTCAAGTTTTGGTTGTCGGCATGGCATGAAGAGCAGGCGGGGTGTCCCAGATGGGAAGGCTGGAGCTTTGCATTGCAGTCCTCCGCAGTAATCAATGCTTGCTGTGCAAAGAGACGGGCTGGCTGCAGTTTGTGCTGATTTTTGGAGTAAACAGCACAGTTCCAGTGTGAACAAGCCCATTCACGGTTGCGAAGAGCCTAAAAAACTTGATTTCAAGAGCTTGAGAGCCACTTATTGGGTCCAGGACATGAGAGGCACCACTTGGGTATCAGGAACTCACTGTAGACCTGTTCAGGAGCTATTTGGGAGCATTTTCTTCCCCTTTGGCTCAGGTCAGGAGGCCAGCAGACTAGCCCTTGAAGTTCTGGGATCCTGAGTTCAAGATGAAGTTTCAGGTCCAGTTTGTCCTCCTTAGGCAAGAAGGCAGCACATTATCACAACAGGGCAGCAGTCATTTAGAGTGACAGTCCTTTCAGCATCACAGCAGTCCTTATTCCTGACGAGTATCCACAGGTCAAGAAGTTTACTGAAGTGGTGGCATCTAAAGGTCCTTCTTGTAAACACAGTTGTGTCTTTGAAGTGTGGAAATGCTCCTGCAAATATGCCTTTGAAATGCACAAATGTTCTGCCTTCTTGACTCTGGCTCCGGACTAACTACAGGTGGTATGGAGCCCTCTGTAAAGAGGCTGGACACAGTCTATTCATGTGTAATTGGGGCTGTGCCCAGCTCCTCCCTCACATGTTATGTTATTATAACTTCTAGAGCGCATGATTACCCAGAGGTGTCTTGGCGCTGAACTGAAACACAAGCCCTGTTAGAAAGTGAAGAAAGTATCTTAATTTAGAAATAGGCACGTTTTCAGGCTCTTTCTAAAGGAGACAAGGTAGTTGGCAGCTCTCAGTTCCTTTGATAGCGTATTCCTTATTTTAGCCGTGCCATGGCCTATGCTTCGACTTCCCCAGCTCGAGGTTCAAATCCTAGGTACTAACATCAACCTGGCTTTAGAAGACCTTAACTGTCTAATCGGGCGGTACCATGAGAAAAGGCTTTTTTTTTAGAGATGCCAGTCCTATGTTATTCGGGGCTTTATAGGCTAAACAAAGTGCTTTACACTTAATGGCAGTCAATGACGTTTTCAAATTTCTTATGCAATTGATATATACTTTGGTAACTTTTAGAGAAGCCTAGCAGCTGCGTTTTGCACCATCTGGAGTTTTTTCAGATGTTGTTTCTGTAACTCAAGGTAAAGGCCATCACAATAATAGAATTTTGATGGTACTAGTGTAGTCCTGCCAGCAATAAACCATCTAGTCACACCTAAGGTCCCATTGTGGGTGGCTATCTAGGAGGAATACACAGAGCCCAACTGTCACCCATACCTAATCATGTGACCCAGAGGCAGGCTGCAGACCTCCAATGGCGAAGGCAAGAAAATGCCGACTTTCTAAAAGTGGAATTTTCAGAATTGCAATTTAAATCTTCACCATACATTAGGATTTTATATTGTGATTCCAGAGACTCAAAAAATGAACTGTTTACATCTTCCCATTTGGAAATTGTACTTCCCGGGCAAAACTCCTTGAGCTGAGGTACAGTGTAGGTCTGTAGGCTGACAAGTTCAAACTCCATCTTTGCAGGTGAGGTCAAAGACACAATGAGTCAGGTAGAATAGGAATGAATTTAAAACAAAAGAGGCCAATCAGGGAGAATTTAAAATTCTAATTGATCTTAAGTATGGGATAATAGTTTACATCAAATCTCTGTATGGCACTGACCAAATACAAGCCCTATTTTCAGCGCTAACACCAATGTTAGAAATTGGTTACTGGTTGACTGGGGTGTGAGCCCTGGTCAAGCAGCAACCACAATCATAATCAGGGTAAGACACAAGCTATCCCCAAATTAATCTGTGCTCAACCCCCTGGTAGCTTGGCACAGAGAAGTCAGGCTTAGCTTAGAGGCAGTATATAAAGTATTTGTGCAACACTTCAAACAGTAAAACAGTGAAAACAACACACCCACACAGGGTTAGAAAAATAGACCAAAATTTAATAAATAAATCAAGACCAAAATGCCAAAAATTGAATCAGTAGAACCAGAGTTACACATTTTTAAAGGATAAAGTGTAAAATAGAGCCTAGAAGCATAAGATATCTGGTCGCTATGGACCGGGTCAAAGTCAAAACATTGGACCAACCATGATGGAGCGTGAGTCGGATACCAGTCCCAGAACCTCCTGAAGACAGGTCCAGGAGCTTTTGGGGAGCCTTTGATGTCCCTGACGCTTAGATCAGGAGACCAGCAGACTAGCCCTTGCAGTCACTCTTGGGTTCAAAAAGAGGTTGCAGATCCAGTTCTTCCTCCTAGGCAAGAGGACAGCAGGCAGCAGATCAGAACACTAGGGCAACAGCTCCTCCAGAGAGGTAGTCCAGCAGAATGGCAGTCTTTTCAGCAGCACAGCAGTCCTTCTTCCAGACAGACTATCCATAAGTCCAGAAGGTTTACGGAAGTGGTGGTGTCTGAGGTCCTTCTTTTATGCACAGTTGTACCTTTGTATTGTGGAGAAGCTTCTAGAGGTATACCTAAAGTACACAAATGAACTGCCTTCCTGGTCCTCGGTCCAGACTTACTACAGGGGAGTTGCAGCCCTTACTGTGGAGGCAGGAAACAATGTATTTATGTGTAAGTGGGGATGTGCCCAGCTTCTCCCCTTCATCCTGCCAGTGATGGCCCAGCGAGTCATACCTATTCTCCCATTGTATGTGACTATCCAGGAGGAATGCATAAAGCCTAACTGTCACCCACACCCAGTCATGTGACCCAGAGACCAAATGGCTAAGGCAAGAACATGTCAACTTTCTAAAAGTGGCATTTTCTGATCTGCAATTTAGAATTTGACTTCATCATAAGTTAGGATTTTAAATTGTGATTCCAGAGACATCAAACATGAACTGATTACCTCCTCCCATTTGGAAATTGCACTTAAAAAATATAGTAAGACAACACCAATGTTATCCTATGGGAGAGTAAGGCCTTGCAGTAATGAAAAACACATGTAAAAGTTTCTCACTACCAGGATATATAGTACATATCCACATTTGTAAATACATAGCACCCTGCCCCCTGACTGCCCAGGACCTACCCTAGGGGTATCTATATGTATTAAAAAGGAAGGTTTTGGCTTGTCAAGTTTTATTTTGCCAGGTCAAAATGGCAGCTTACAACTGCACAAACAGGCTCTGCACTGGCAGTCCTGAGACATCTTCAAAGTGCTGCTTAAGTGGATAGCACGACCAGTGGTGCATGCCCACCAGAATCATTTAATTTACATGCCTTGGACACATGTGTTATCACTTTGCTGCAGACTACAAGTAAATTAAATATGCCATTTGGGTATAAGCCAATTCTACTAAGTTTTAAGGAGAAAGGACATGCACTTTAGCACTGCCTAGCAGTGGTAAAGCACACAGAGTCCTCAGGACAACAAAAACAGAATCAGGAAAGAGACAAGAAGGCAAACAGTTTGAGTCTGACCCTGCAGAAAGAGTCAGGTACAACACTACATGCTCCAAAACAAATGTTATCATGTATTAAATGTAATTAAGTAACCCAATGTTATCCTATCGGAGAGATAAGCCTTGCAATAGTGAAAAACAAATGTGAGCCTTTTTCACTATCAGGGCACGTAAAACCTAGAAGTACATGCCCGTCTTTTGAAATACTCTGCACCTTGCTCTCTGGGTTGTTTTGGATCTACCTCAGGGGTGACTTATATGTATTAAAAAGGAAGGTTCAGGCTTGGCAAATGGTTTATTTTCTCAAGTCGAATTTGCAGTTTAAAATTGCATACAGGCTACAATGGCAGGCCTGAGACATATTGTAAAGAGCTACTTAAGTGGTTGGCACAATAAGTGCTGCAGGCCCACCAGTAGTTTTAAATTTTTCAGGCCCTGTGCACATATATAAGTAAATGAACTATGCCAATTAGGTGGAAGCCAGTTTTACCATGTTTAAAGGAAAGAGCACTAGCACCTTAGCCCTCGTTAGCAGCAGTAAAGTGCACAGAATCATAAAAGCCAACACAAATTGGTCCAGAAACCAGGAGTGGGGGTAGAAGTAGTTTGAGGGTGACCCAACAGACTTCCTGGCCATTATGGCAGACTGCTATGGCATGGAGGTGGCTTTGGTATAATGGTGAGCATTATTGGAATATTACAGAGATACTTGATGTTGTGTTGAGTATCCATGGCCTATAATTGTAGTACCTGGACATTTGAAGCATACACTGTCACTGTAACGCAATTGTCTATGTGAGTACATGAGAAAAATGAAAACTGATACCTTCAAGGCAAAATTATGTTTTTTTCAAAAAAGGCTATTACTTTTTGCAAATTAGGGGTGCGTGGAATTTGCGAAATTGCCTTTTGCAAAATTTCACGAAACGGCAAAAAATCTCTGCGAGCATGCGAAATTTCGCGTGCTCGTCGAGATTTTGGGCTGATTAATGCGTTACTGAATTTGAGTTTCTTCAACTCGGGCACCTGCTTTATTTATATCTGTAAGTGCTTCCTGTTGAGGTTCAGTGACAGGAGCATTGTACAGAATGAATCCTGCCCTGCATATTTACCCAAGAAGATGCCACCGTTTTGTGCAATACCTCTACTCAACTGGAGTACTTTCTACTGGCTAATCATTAAGTGCTACCTCGTTGGGTAAATGTATAGTGCTTTTCCTACACTACAGCTGCGTAAGAGTCAGCATGACCCTGAGACAAACGCGGCTCATTAGAAGGATGCTCAGTGCAAAGCCTGCTGTGAGATGCTCGGAGATTCTGCAAGCTGTTTTGATGCCATAAACAACTGTCGGAAAAGAAGGGCTTTGTTAGCTGTACCATAATAACAGCACGCAATACTTGATTATTAACAAATGCTTTAAAAATAGAAAGCGCTGGCTTTCATTCACTGAACCAAAGAAATTATGTTTGTGAATGCCGTGACTATACTTTTCCGGCTGACACAAAGAACCCGAAAAGCAACACATTTAAAACGCAGTAAAATAGGATGTAACCTTTTATTAATTTTAAAGCTTACTTACCTCTAAATTAATTGACAGTGGCAACATTTCTAAGACCAGGATGAGGGACATCTGTCAGGGGTATGAGGCACGAATAATGTAGCTGCTTTGTTTATGATAATGAGTACTGTAGCCATGCACTGCAGCACACAGCAGGCTCTCACCCGTGAGAACTGACAAAGGCATACACTTTCTACCTTCGGCTCACTGATGTGGTCTTTATCTTCCTCTTTACTATCGCTCCTGATATTTCGCCATATTGTGAGAAACTCATGGGTGCACAGAGCTCCATCAAGGATTACAGCAAATTGTTGACGGTAGATATGGGGAGAAAGCACCCCTGCCTAGCCTCGAACGTGCTCACAAATATTTTGTGCTGATTAATGCGTTACTGAATTTGAGCTTCAACTCGGGCACCTGCTTTATTTATATCTGTAAGGGCTTCCTGTTGAGGTTTAGTGACAGGAGCATCGTGCCAGAATGAATCCTGCCCTGCATATTTCCTTTCCGCCGCGGATCGCGGAAGTTTCGACCTTTTCGCATTCCGCGCAGAACGTGAAAATGCCGAAATTTCGCAAGTTCCACGAGCGGAATGGAATTTGTCGCCCACCCTTAATTAAGAGGGTGATTAGGATGGCGGGCGGACTTGAGTCAGCTTGCCACCCTAGCGGTAACAGGACCGCCATGCCTGCCATGCGGCAGTTCCGCCATCCCAATTATAATGCAACCGTCACCGTGGCAGTCGCATCAGGCATTTTAACATTGCGGCGGGTGCTGCTGGCTGCAGCACCCGCCGCAATGGTAAAATGCCATGTTGTGCATTGCCATGCACAACGTTGCAGGCACCGCGCAGTATCCCCCAAGTGCAGCCCCCCAACCCCCTGGGGGCTCCCAACGGGCCCCCAAAGCAAATCCCCGCCAGCCTTTCCATGGCGGCATTGCCGCCATGGAAAGGCCTTAAATGCCACCATCATAATATGGATGGTGGTGCCTGCTAGGCACCGCCACCATTTATGTGCCCCAGCTCCGCCCGGCCGGCAATTCTAACGATTGCCGACCGGCAGAAAAGCGGCAGACCGACTTTCCATCCACCGCACTACCCACCGCCATTGTAATCTGGCGGTGGGTAAATCAGGTTACAATGTTGGGTGGATCGCCACTGCTGGGCCAGCGGTGGCGATCCGCCCGCCATCGTAATCAGCCCCTAAGTTCGTTTGTTCAAAATGGAAAGTTGCACATGTGCATTTTAAGTAACTGATATGCTGATGAAGACAAAGGTTGCAATTTCAAAACACATTTAAAATTGATTGTTGAATAATAATTAAAGCTGAGTTGGGGAGACTTTTTGCTGTAGCTATGTCTTTTGGGCCAGAGGGCATGTGATTGTTGGACTGTTATTTCATTAGGCAGTTGAAAGCATATAATAATATTAAGCTTGTTCATGATATTGATTGCTTCAGTGGTTTTTACCGATACTCCTGATTAGGGTGGTCATAGTGTAATGTTAACATATGTGGTGACTATTTTAAAGTGGCTAAATTTGCTGGCAGATAAGGAGGACTTTTCCTTGAATAAAAGTCACTTTCACTACAGAATATGTTGGAGACCCTTGCTCTAGGTTATGCAATCAATCCGGTAGTGTGTTTGATCTTCTTTGTCTGCAAAGTACACAGTCCAGTGAGGATGACATAAGTCAGCAAGTTTACAAGTCAGAGGGCCAAAGTAGCATTTTCCTGTTCCAAACTAAATTCAAGTAAAAAATGCAGACAGTGAATAAACATTGAGTAAGGCAGAACAGTACACATTATCTCTCCAAACATATTATGAAACTGATGTCTTTGGCACTGAACCACTCTTATGGCTCCATTGCCACTGGCTCATGAGTACTGCATCAGCATTCCCTCACCTGGAATTAACATTACCATAGGCATTGGTAATTGTGGGTGTGGGATTACTGCAGTATTTTAAATGAGATCTTGACAGTGCCCTTGAAAATGATGAAGTGGAGTAACTATATGCAGTTCCAGTAGTAATGCATCATTTTCAGCCATTTCCCGTCCAGAAATAGAACCAGAATTGTTTGAGATAAACTCCAGCAGTACGGAAGTCCCACATCTCTTTTTACTCCTGATTTGGCTTCTCCTGCCATTTCAAGCCAAATCAGGAGTGAATTCAAACTTAGAATGCCAGAAATTGGGTCTTATTTAGAGTTTGCAGATGAGATACTCCATCACAAATGTAGGGATGGCTCATCCGCTGTATTACAAGTGAATTATAGCCAATGTCATTTGTAATACGTCAGACGAAATATCAGCCACATTTTGACAGAATATCCTGTCTGTACCTTTGTATCTGTTCTACCTTTTTTCTTTATTAAGACACAAATATATGCCATGCTTCAAAAAGAAAAACCTTCCCAAAACATCCATTTTTAAACATCTTACAGATGAGAAATGTGCAGTTAGCTTTAAATACTGAAAATGTTTATCACCTGCTAAATTTGCAATGCACCATTTCACAGTAATTGTGCTCGATTCACTAATACACATTTCTGGTAAGTATGATTACTAATATTTTCAAAGAGGATGCCTGCTCCTTCTCTCATGGCTATGCCACCAAAAGGGTGCGGTTTTATGGCAAAGATGAATCTGCCTCCATATTTAATGAAGCTTTATTTGTAATTTCCATTTCCTTTCTTGGCAGAATGACCAGTATGATAGGTCTGGTATGTATAGTAGGTCTCTTTGCCATATGAGAATTTTCTGTATCTTCAGGCCTTTTCCAGACCAGGAGATATGTCATCTTCATTTGTAAAGTGCCTGTGTTGCCCAGAGGGCACTTCAAAGCATTTCTGCAGAGGAAATGGAACAAAGAGCAGGGAAAGACGCATGAAGCAGATTTACATATTACCATAGGAAATTAGTATAAGTATTTTTTGCTATTGAAGCCTTGATTAAGAGCTGTGCACTTCTATCTTTTATATGTGTTAATGAAAATGATGAATGTAAATTATATATTTCCCAAGAAGATGATTTGTATTCTGACTCACAGTCTGACTGGACGTTTCAGTGATATTCTAGTTTGTAGATATATGATTGCATGTGTATGTAACTTTGTTTGTAAATGAGTGCATCTCTTTGTGATATTTATGCTTCTCTAAATGTGTGTATAAGTGATTGCATGGATTGTCTCCTGTGAGTGTTAGTGAGTATTGGCTTTTTTAAGTGTGTGTGCAACTGCCTCCATTAGCACTAAAGACATATCAGTTCTACCTGTCTGTTTGAGTAAATGTTTAGGTGCTTCAGTCACAGTCTCTATGGGTGTTTTAGTATCTGTGTGCTTGTCTAGTTAGGTATGTTAGATTGAAGTCTGGGTGGGATGCTGGAAACATAAGTGTGCACATTGTCCTGTAGGAGTGATACAGCTCAGTCAATCTTCACATTGCATGTGTTACTTTATAACTTCTTGGCACCCTGCCCTATGGCCTAGTTGTAGCCTGCATCAGTTGCCAATTATATGTGGTAGAAGAGCAGTTCATGCCTTGCCTAGGAGTTTTAAATGTGAAAGTTGGATAGGAGTAAAACTGCATGCACTGACTAAAGTGTATTGGGCCCAGCACAGGATAGAACCAGTATTTCTCTGCATGTCAGAACTTAAAGTGTGAGTTCTTTAGCAGACATTTCAGTAAGTGTCATAGGGGCACATGCATGAAACCATTTTTCGATCGAAAATAGTGGGAATCGCAAATTTTGGCCGTTTGTGATCGCAAAATGGCATTTTGAGATGCATGGACCTTTTTTGCGATTCGCAATTAATGAAATCACAATTTTTTGGGATTCCCTTAATTGAGAATGCAGCTATGGAATTGCAAATTGCTATTCGCTAAAGGCGATGCATTATGAAATCGCAAATTGCATTTTTGCAATTTAGAATCGCAAAGTACCATCAACTTCAAGTTGATGGTAATTTGTAATTCCTTTGAATAATGCAAAAAAATTACTTTTGCAAAGTGCATTGTGGTGCATACACATGCCCTTAGGTCATGTGTGTGCACCACATGTGCATACTTACCTTTTGTGGGGGTGCATCAGGGTGGCTTTTTGGCACCCCTGAAATTGCATGAACAATTTGTGAGTACCTATTTGGTACGCGCAAATTGCGCATGCAATCCCATTCATTCCTATGGACCCCTAGGATCAAAGGAAAGAATGGGAAGTCATTCCTTAATAGCGAATCGCAATTTGCGATTCGCAATTAAAGAATATGTAGGAATCGGAAAAAAAATGCGAAACCTACCTGCATAGGTAATTGCGACTCCCTAATAGCGATTCCTTAATAATCGCTATTAAGGACTCGCAAATTAAGTTTGATGCATGTGCCCCTTAGTCCCTACCTTGGGTTGTGTTTGCAAATGTATGAAAGTTTGTTGAAAAATGAGTGCCTCTCTTCGTGATATGTAAAGTTCTCTAAATGTGTTTGTAAGGGGCATGCATTCCTTCCTGGGTGTGCTAGTATGTATTGGGTTACTTAACTGTGCTTGCAACTGTCTCCATTAGCACTATATACTCATCTGTTGTGCTTGTCTGTGTGAGCAAATCTTTAAATGCTTTTCCTACAGTATAACTGCATGTTTCAGTGTCTGTCGGATTTTCTACTTCTGTATGTCAGTTTGAAGTCTGGGTGGGAGGATTTATCTATAATTAGGCAGATTTGCCCCCAAAACTGGATATAGCTCAGTCAACCTTCAGAATGTATATGCTACCTCTCACCTGTTAGCACCCTGCCCTAAGGTTTGGCTGAAGTGTACCTCAGTGGGCCGTTATATGTGGTAGAAGAGGAGTTTATGCCATGTCTAGGAGTTTTAAAAGGAAACGTTGACCTAGCAGTAAACTGCATCCCCAGGCTTGAGTGTAGTAGGCTCAAGACATTGTAAAAGGAGTTCTTGTCTGCATCTCAAAATTTAAGGTGTCCGCTCTTTAGTAAAGATTTAAATATGTGTGTTAGCCCCTACCTTTAGCTGTGATTGCAAATGTATGTACGTTATTTGGAAAACAAGTGCCTCTCTTTGTAACACGTATCGTCCTCTAAAGGTGTCTGTAAGGGGCTACATGCATTCCTCCCTGAATGTGTTAGTGAGTAGTGGATCATTTAACTGTGCATGCGACTGTCTCCATTAGCACTACACATATATCAGTTCTGCTTGTCTGCGTGAATTAATCTTTAAGGTGCTCTTCTTACAGCCTAAGTGGATGATTCAGAGCCTGTGTAATTGTTTTAGTTATGTATGTCAGATTGAAGTTGTGGTCGGAAGGTAGATGTATAATTGTGTACATAGATCTCTAGGAGTGCATATTGCTCAGTGAATCTTCACAATACCTGTGTTACCTTATAACCTCTTAGCACTCTGCTCTATGGCCTACCTGTAGCCTACTTCAGTTGTGAGTTATATGCGGAAGAAAAGCTGTTTCCCCTCATCTAGGAGTTATAGATGTGATGATTGGTCTAGCAGTAAAAATGCATGCAGGGGTCAAGTATACTAGGACCAAACACATGATGTAAGGAGTACTTCTCTGCATGTCAGAATTGAAAATGTCAGTTCTTTAGCACACATTTGGAAAAGTGTCATATCCCTACCTTGGGCTGTGATAGTAAATATATGTAAAGGTGTTGGAAAATGAGTGCCTCTCTTTCTGATATGTACGCTTCTCTGTATGTGTCTGTAAGAGCTGCAAGCATTCCTTCCTGTGTGTGTTAGTGAGTATTGGGTTATTGAACTGTGCATGCAACTGTCTGCATTACCGCTACATATATACCAGTTGTACTTGTCTGGGGTAGTGATTCTTTAGGGGCTTTTTTTACAATGTCACTGGATGTTTCAGTATCTGTTGAATTTTTGTACTTATGTATGTCAGATTGAAGTCTGGGTGGTAGGAAACATGTATAATTGTGCACATGGGCCTCTATGAATGGATATAACTGAGTCAACCTTCAGTATACATGTGTTGCCTTTTAACCTGTGAGCACCCTGCCATATGGTGTAGGCGTAGCCTACCTCAGTAGTGCGTTACATGTGGAACAAGACCAAAAGAGAAAGGATAGGGGAACCCTACTCACTAACGAAACCAGGGTAATGGTTATATAAGGGGAAACAACGGTTCCTGTGGACTCCTAAAAAATTATTCAAGCAATATAATTTGCACAATCGCAATAAAAAGAGGGTAGAATAATGTCAGAAGGCAAGGAACCACCAACACATTTGTACAATTATGACTTGTTTTATAAACACAACAGACTTAATATATACATTGTTTAAATTTACAATAGAACAGATATTTGTGCACTGTGTCCCAAAGTGAAAAATGGAACCTAATCGTAAATGTCAGGGTGTATATTTAAATACAAGGTTTCCATAAATCTTAAAAGGCGACCATTCTTGTATAATTTTTTTGTAAACAGCAACTGTATATAATAATACGCGCTGGACAATAGTTCGCTCTTTCAGCTTGTCGACGGCGTTTCGACCCTCTATCAGTACGGGGTCTCCTCAGGACTAGTGATGCAGGGACATATATAATGAAATAATAAGAGCATAAGGCCCATGTACCGGCACAAATGCGAGAAATAAAAAAGGGGGGACATGGAGTGTGAATTACCTGAATTGCTTAATGCGCAGCCTTGTGAACTAGTGATGTGCCACAAGTGAGAAGTGAAAGGGTATTACTCACAAGAGGACCCGTCCGGGTACTCAGTGTGAGGAAAGGCTGGCAGTCAGGGATACGGTTTGGCCGACCGGCTCTTTACATCAACTCGCAATAGCCATAGCGGTATGATTAATCCATGGTAAATTCTGGAAACAGTGACAATGCACTGTGTAGGTCTATGGATTTAATAAAAGGGGAGGTTGGTTTCTAGAGAAGGCGGTGAGCGTAAGGTATTGCGCTCTTCAGTTATAGTTATTCTTAGCTGGATGATATTCTGTGCGCGATGAATCACAGCATCTGTATTGTGGTACAAGAGCAGTTTATGCTGTGCTTAGGAGTTTTACATATGGTGATTGGCCTAGGAGTAAAACTACATGCACGCACTCAAGTGTAGTAGGCCCAACACATGGTGGAAGGAGTACCTCTCCGCATGTCAGAATTGAAAGTATTTGTTCTTTAGCAGACATATGAAAAAGTTTCTTAGTCTCTATATTTGCCTGTGATTGCAAATGGATGTAAGTTTGTTTGAAAATGAGTGTCTCTCTTTGTCACATATAAAATTCTCTAAATGTGTCTCTAAAGGGCGGCAAGCATTACTTCCTGGGTAGACTAGTCAGTGTTGGTTACCTAACCGCATACAACTGCCTCAATTAACACTAAATATATATCAGGTGTGCCTGTCTGCTCACCTCAAATGCCTACTTTTCTATCAAAGTTTTTAAACATAGGATTAACACAGGGTATTGTTTTGAGATCTATCTATCTATCTATCTATCTATCTATCTATCTATCTATCTATCTATCTATCTATCTATCTATCTATCTATCTATCTATCTATCTATCTATCTATCTATCTATCTATCTATATATATATATATATATATATATATATATTTGTTAGTCGTCAAGTCACGATAAAACACACTCTCAGGCTCCAAAGTAAGTACCCAGTGGGATGTTTATTTCCACGCTACGCGTTTCGGCTAAACAGCCTTGATCACACGATGGAAATACATGTCTAAGTCACCATTTATATAAACAAAACGTGTTCCTCGAGGTAGTAAACATAAAAAACGGTTATGTACAAGTGAACACTTACAAAAGTAATGCAAATGCCGCGGCCATTTTGGCATGGTGGAAAGACTGGGAAATCCCAACTGTAATTACATTGTACTCTGCATGGTGTGATTGCCAATAGGGATGAATACACAAATTTAACAGAATAACCATGTGTTATGCAATGTGAGTATCACGACAAAATTAGTAACATTTTCTACTGTACAATAATGCTGGTCGGCATGTATTGTGCGTAAAGAATATCAATAAAGTTAAATGAAAATACGTGCCGCAAAACATGTTCATGTTTCAATAACCAAATAAACATGCATGATGTTTGTTTATAGAATGAAAATTCATAAATGTTAAGCCTTTCGGAACACGAGAAAAGTAATAATGAATGGTTGGAACAAGTACATTCCGTGAATCCGAAAACTGGTGTGATTGGGAGTAAAAGATAGAATAGTTCTTAGTCAGATCTTTCATTGATCCCCACGTCCATGTGTCAGCTTAGTGCTCAATAGGGGAGACTTGGTTGAGGCCGTGGCACCGTGTGAAAGGGGTGGTTAAGAGTGGTAAGCATTGCGGACAAGTGCCCATATTTTCTAAATCATCGATAAAATGGGGACCACCTCTGTTGGTGTGACACATGGCCTCAAACTGCTGGAAAACTAGGTATAGATTCCGTTGGCCATATTCAGCGGTCGCATTCGGGAAATCAGTAAGCATGTGTTCGTGCCTGGTTTCTGTCACAAGACAGAGTCTAAGACCTCCACAACGGCCAGAAGGGCTTCACGGAAAATTGTACTACAGTGACATTAGTGAAATTTGAAGAAGATACCGCATTACGTTGTGCCTTCGGAAAAAAGGTTGGGGACCCGTGAATGTGATGCCACCCCTGTGGTATGGGTCCCTGCCTTTCCTCCTGTAGTGAAAAGAAGAGAAAAGAGAAAAAAAGAAAACAAGAATTGTAAATGTGAATATTTGAAATACTAAGAGTGCATTAAAAATAAACAGATTAAAAAGTTCCTAAGAAACTTCATGTGTCCAAAGGATGATAATGTTTCTTTTTCATTTTCTAATGCAATTCAAATTGATTCAGTGAATACATGCACATAGAAAACATTTCTTTACGAATAATGGAAGGAAAGCAAGAGTGACAAGTACATTACAACTATTTTTCGTGTAAGTGTATTCGTAATTCTTCGTCAATGTTGAGCCCCCCCGGGGATTTGGTCTGGAGGTCAATAATCATTTTTGATTCTTTCTGTCTGAGTTTTAATACCCTGTTGCCGCCCCTCGGGGATCTTGGGATATGTTCCATGGCAAAATAGCTAAGACCTGAGTTGTCGGAAAAATGGTGTTCTTGAAAATGACGGGCTACCGGATACTGTTGGTCACAATTACTGATAGCCCTCATATGTTCCAATACACGTTTCTTTGCTGGGTGAACTGTGCTTCCTATATACCTGAGTTTGCACGGGCATTCAAGACAGTATATCACGAACGGGGTCCCACAGGTGAGGAATTGTGAGATGACTTTGTTCCTGCCACCCCCATCTATGTAGTCCTTTTTCATGCTGCTATTCCTGCAGGCTCTGCAGTGTCCGCAGGGAAAGAAACCTTGGAGTCCTTGATTCATCATGGTGTTATATATAGTAACATCACTGTGTACTAACTTATCTCTAAAATTGTGGCCTTTTCTGTAGGTGATGTGTGGTTTCTCACTAATGATGGTACCGATATTGGAATCACTTTTGAGAATGTCCCAATTTTTGGACAGTATACTCTTTATGTCCTTTGCATTCCTGTTGTATGTGAGTATTACCCTGGTTGTCTCTTCCTGCTGTGTGGGTTCCTGTTGTTGCTCTCTCATGGATCTCAGTATATCTGTTCTTTCTATCATTTCTACCTTCCGCAGTGCTTTATTGAGGACCCATGTGGGATAACCCCTGGTTTTGAACCTTTCTTGCATGATTGTGATTTCTTCTTTGAACCCCGTTGGTGTGCTGCAGTTGCGTTTGGCCCTCAAAAATTCTCCAAATGGAATGCTCCATTTTAGAGGATCCGGATGGCCACTAAGGGCATGAAGTAATGTATTTCCAGCTGTATCCTTGCGGAACAGTTTAGTTTGGATGGTGTTGTTGTGTATTTCTACTTTAGTGTCCAAAAATTCAACTGCACTTTTGCTCATGGTACTAGTTAGACTGATGTTAAGTTCGTTGACATTGAGTTTTGTAATGAATTCAGTGGCCTCAGTCTCTGTGCCCCGCCACACCATGAAAATATCATCGATGTAGCGGGAAGAGACAACCAGGGTAATACTCACATACAACAGGAATGCAAAGGACATAAAGAGTATACTGTCCAAAAATTGGGACATTCTCAAAAGTGATTCCAATATCGGTACCATCATTAGTGAGAAACCACACATCACCTACAGAAAAGGCCACAATTTTAGAGATAAGTTAGTACACAGTGATGTTACTATATATAACACCATGATGAATCAAGGACTCCAAGGTTTCTTTCCCTGCGGACACTGCAGAGCCTGCAGGAATAGAAGCATGAAAAAGGACTACATAGATGGGGGTGGCAGGAACAAAGTCATCTCACAATTCCTCACCTGTGGGACCCCGTTCGTGATATACTGTCTTGAATGCCCGTGCAAACTCAGGTATATAGGAAGCACAGTTCACCCAGCAAAGAAACGTGTATTGGAACATATGAGGGCTATCAGTAATTGTGACCAACAGTATCCGGTAGCCCGTCATTTTCAAGAACACCATTTTTCCGACAACTCAGGTCTTAGCTATTTTGCCATGGAACATATCCCAAGATCCCCGAGGGGCGGCAACAGGGTATTAAAACTCAGACAGAAAGAATCAAAAATGATTATTGACCTCCAGACCAAATCCCCGGGGGGGCTCAACATTGACGAAGAATTATGAATACACTTACACGAAAAATAGTTGTAATGTACTTGTCACTCTTGCTTTCCTTCCATTATTCGTAAAGAAATGTTTTCTATGTGCATGTATTCACTGAATCAATTTGAATTGCATTAGAAAATGAAAAAGAAACATTATCATCCTTTGGACACATGAAGTTTCTTAGGAACTTTTTAATCTGTTTATTTTTAATGCACTCTTAGTATTTCAAATATTCACATTTACAATTCTTGTTTTCTTTTTTTCTCTTTTCTCTTCTTTTCACTACAGGAGGAAAGGCAGGGACCCATACCACAGGGGTGGCATCACATTCACGGGTCCCCAACCTTTTTTCCGAAGGCACAACGTAATGCGGTATCTTCTTCAAATTTCACTAATGTCACTGTAGTACAATTTTCCGTGAAGCCCTTCTGGCCGTTGTGGAGGTCTTAGACTCTGTCTTGTGACAGAAACCAGGCACGAACACATGCTTACTGATTTCCCGAATGCGACCGCTGAATATGGCCAACGGAATCTATACCTAGTTTTCCAGCAGTTTGAGGCCATGTGTCACACCAACAGAGGTGGTCCCCATTTTATCGATGATTTAGAAAATATGGGCACTTGTCCGCAATGCTTACCACTCTTAACCACCCCTTTCACACGGTGCCACGGCCTCAACCAAGTCTCCCCTATTGAGCACTAAGCTGACACATGGACGTGGGGATCAATGAAAGATCTGACTAAGAACTATTCTATCTTTTACTCCCAATCACACCAGTTTTTGGATTCACGGAATGTACTTGTTCCAACCATTCATTATTACTTTTCTCGTGTTCCGAAAGGCTTAACATTTATGAATTTTCATTCTATAAACAAACATCATGCATGTTTATTTGGTTATTGAAACATGAACATGTTTTGCGGCACGTATTTTCATTTAACTTTATTGATATGCTTTACGCACAATACATGCCGACCAGCATTATTGTACAGTAGAAAATGTTACTAATTTTGTCGTGATACTCACATTGCATAACACATGGTTATTCTGTTAAATTCGTGTATTCATCCCTATTGGCAATCACACCATGCAGAGTACAATGTAATTACAGTTGGGATTTCCCAGTCTTTCCACCATGCCAAAATGGCCGCGGCATTTGCATTACTTTTGTAAGTGTTCACTTGTACATAACCGTTTTTTATGTTTACTACCTCGAGGAACACGTTTTGTTTATATAAATGGTGACTTAGACATGTATTTCCATCGTGTGATCAAGGCTGTTTAGCCGAAACGCGTAGCGTGGAAATAAACATCCCACTGGGTACTTACTTTGGAGCCTGAGAGTGTGTTTTATCGTGACTTGACGACTAACAAATATTGGATTACCGGGTGCTCTTCCGGAGTACACACCACCCTCCACGGGTCCGTGGTCTCACAAGGAGCGTTCTTCTGGTGGATATATATATATATATATATATATTCACTGAAAAAAACATAGGTTTCAGGGAATGTTATAGTTAGTTGGACATTTCACTCGTATAAAACCATAGAAATTCCTCCCTTCTAGTTAGTTCAGCTAACTATAACTCGCACCCCCGCAATGCACTGCTGATAATGTCACATATTTCACCATTCATGACATGGTCAGTGACATCACTGATGACATCACTGATGACATCTCAAATGACATCACTGATGACATCACTGAATGAGTTTTTCTTTAAAGTTTAAATATATATTATATATATAGCAAGGTGTATTGAAGAATGAGTGGGTGTATAAGTGTCTGGATGGTGGATTTAGTAGGTGTGTGACTGACTGTTTAAGTGAGTTATTTCATGTGTCTTATTGAATGCATGGGTGAGTGGCTAAACAGTGTGAATGTCTGTATCAGTCTCCCTGCTGTTGTATATGCTTCTGCATGGGTTGGTCAGTAGCTACATGAGTATCTATATGGATTATTGATTGGAAGCCAGAGTATTTGTATGGGTGCCTGAGTGTGTGTGTGTGGCTGCATGGGAAGTGTGTCACTCTGTACATACATTTTTGAGTGGTTGATTCACTGAGTGAATGGATTCATGAGTGCATGTGGAAACAGCTGTATGTGTGGGTGAGTGTGTGT
Organism: Triturus cristatus; assembly: GCF_964204655.1. Lineage (NCBI taxonomy): Eukaryota > Metazoa > Chordata > Amphibia > Caudata > Salamandridae > Triturus > Triturus cristatus. The sequence continues at coordinate 936,750,591 of NC_140585.1, read as the reverse complement.
ATGGCTGTGTTGGTCAGTGAATGAATGTCTCAATGGCACATGTCCAAGTAACTCCGTATGTCAAAGGCAGTGTATGTGAAAGTTGAAGTATATAAATGACTATACATAAGAGTCAGTGATTGTGAGAGTGGCTGTATGGATGAGTGTGTATTTGTATCAGTGATTGTAGAGGGGAGTAAGTATGCATTTTTTTCTGTTTGAATAAGTGATGTGGTGTGTGTATATCTTTATAGATCAGTAAATGGAAGTGTGATTGGTTCTTTGCATGACTGACTAGGTGTGTGAATAACTCTGGATGAGTGGTAGTGTCCGAGTGTCTGTATAGGTGTATGAGTGCTTATGATAGTGTTGTATTGATGAGTGACTACATGTAAGAGTGATTGTGTAGAAGAATGAATGGATGTGTGTGTAGACCTAGGAATCAGTGAGTGCGTATGTAGTAACTGGTATTGGAGTGTCAATGGTTTCGAGAATGATAGTCTGTATTTTAGAGTGGGTGTATCAAAGGTTATATTAGAGTGTGAGGAGGTGCATCGTATTATCACGTGGATGATGTCATTAGTGATGTCATCAGTGATGTCATTTGAGATGTCATCAGTGATGTCATCAGTGATGTCACTGACCATGTCATGAATGATGTAATATGTGACGTCATCAGCAGTGCATTGTGGGGACGTGAGTTATAGTTAGCTGAAGTAACTATAACGGGGGAATTTCTATGGTTTTATATGAGTGAAATGTCCAACTAACTATAACTTTCCCTGAAACCTATGGTTTTTTCAGTGAATTTCTAAGGTTTTTCAAATGCTAATTCCTAACTATAACGTGTCTGAAACCTAGGGTTTTTCAGGGAATTTCTAAGGTTTTTTAAATGCTACTTTTTAATTATGAAAGTAGTTATACCTATGTTTTTTATACAGAATTTGAAGATTTCTTTTAAACTGTTAATTTGTAAATATATTCTTTATTAAACAAAATTATATACTTTTCTGAAAATTGTTTAAAAAACTTTTTTTTAATTAAAACTGAAAAATACTTTAATTATTATTTTTTATGTTTTAATTTTAATACATATATATTATTTTTTTTTTAAAGAAATTTTAGAGTCGCGCACCCTAAGCATACCTAACGCGATGGGTGTGCGTATTACAGCCACCATATTGGAAAAGTTGTGAAGGATCCGTGTATGGTGTGCAACGGGTGCGTGTTTTCCAGTTACGTGATATATGTATAATATTACGTGTTGTGCGCGATAGGTATGCGACTGATGCGTGACTCCTACTCCCGCTAATTTGCAACACATGCGCATTAGGGTACACGACACTTGCGCAGTCGCGGGCCCCACGTGACGTCATATGTGGGGCGCGCTGGGTGCGCGACTCCCGAAACCTTTTTTATGTTCCAAAATGATATGTATGTGTCTTTAATATACATATTAGGGCTAGAGATTATCTAACGTATTCATAAAAATAATATATTTCTATTTGTAATAAAGTTATATAACTTTTAAATATATTTTCGCGAAGTCATGTAGGGTGCGTGCTTCGTAAGCGCAGGGTGCGCGGATCCCATGTGATCTAAAAAAAAAAAGATTTGATTGGTTCATAACATTTCCCACTGTAACTATTGAAGGACCCCACCCATTTCAATCATTATTCTTAGAGTCTGTTTAGAGAGACATCTCTTTTCACTCAAGAACCCTTTTTTGCTTGTTTTTTTTGGTGTTTTTAAAAAAAAATGGCTTCTGGACAGCAGCAGCAGGAGGAGGAAGTTTCTTCTGAAAAAGAATTTTTGGAAGAGGCACCACGTCCACAGAGGCCGGTCTCTGTTGTATGGAAATTCTTCACATATCCACCAGGACAGAAGAAACTGAATGCAACAAAGGTCACATGCAAAATTTGTGACCGAGTCCTGTCTACAGGTACTGGCAAGAAGTATTCTTGTGGCACTGCCTCAATGTATAAACATCTAAGGACCATACATCTGAATCTGGCTCGGGAGGAATCGAGGCGAGCAGCTATAAACCCCTCATCTGCTGCAGCATCTACATCTGGAGCATCCTCAGCAACACCTGCACTGGACATTAGGCCAGAATTCGCGTTTCTTGAACAACGTTGTGTAAAGTGCAAGAAACTAATATGTTTCGGTGAGCAGTCAGTAAATGCAGTTTGTGCTGCACAACGAAATCATCATTGTTAATTTTTTTTTTTTTTTTATTTGGAATGATACATAATTCCAAAAGTTTCCTGTTTTATTCGTTCTTTTTTTTGTTCATTTTTTGAAAAAAACACCAAAAAAATACAAAACTGTTCAAAAAAATAAAAATAAATATAAAAGAAAAAAGGAAAAAAAGTTCTTATCAGAACTACCTTATCTGGTTAAAGAAAGAACTGTAATTGCATGGTAATGTGTGAAAGTTTGGTTGAATATATGTGTAGAGCATGATTGAGTGAAAGAATGCATTAGTAGTGTATGGTGAATGTATAAGTGCAGATCTATAAGGAAGTACTGCAGCATGACACGGCAAGCTCTTTAGCTGCACTGCGCTGCTGCACTTCCGAAGCACTGGGATGTGACATATTTACATAAATATGTTGCAACTCTGTGCTTCTTCCTGCACTGGCACACAAACAGCTGCCAAGTGCTACTGCATGCACCCTTACATCATGGTGCAAGGATGTTTGTGTTGTGGAGAGATTGTTTTTGTGTAGGAAGGGACACCTTCCTGCACAAAAATAATCACTAAAGGCATTTTTGTCTTTCAATGTGTGCTGTGAAATGCAGCATGCATTGAAAGACGAAAAAAGGAGGTGTACTTTAGCAGCTAAGCCACTCTATAAATACATTACTGGTAACTGGAATGATTACAGTGCTGCAAGTACAATACATGGTCAATTTATGAATGCTGAGGTATTGGCGGAGTGATAGAATACGAAGATACTGTTGGTATTGACAGAGTAAAAGGATATGTATAGTGGTGGATAAGTGATGGAGAAGTATATAGAATAGACATGAGGATACCTAGACTGTATAGTTAGAGTTATTTAACAGTAGGGTAAGTTTATAAGTTGTTGTATGTTGGCACAGAGATTAAAGAAAGATATGGTTCTGTCAGAATAATTGCAGGAGTGGGCAGAGACTGATAGTCTGATTGGGGCAGTACTTGAATACTACCTGGCTTATAGCAAGGGTGAATCAGTACTCCGCTGGGGGTTAGAGGCCTGCAAAGATTGTGCTCATTTGATTGTAGCACTGCGTGTCTTAATACCTGAGTCATTCGACAAATGCATGCATAGTGGCTGGATACTTACACTGCTGGTAGTTGACTGCATGGAGACTTTATAAGTGCTTCTGTGTTCGCACAGAGATTAGATAAGGACATCCTTCTGACAGTATGATTCAAGGAGTGGACAGAGACTGACAATCTAATTGGGGCACTGTATGAATACTACCTGGCATAGTTGCTGGATACTTACACTGCAGGTAGTTGACTGCAGGGAGACTTTTAAAGTGCTTCTGTGTTGGCACAGAGACTGACAATCTAATTGGGGCACTGCATGAATACTACCTGGCTTATAGCAAGGGTGAATCACTACTCTGCTGGGGGTTAGAAGCCTGCATAGATTGTTCAAATTTGACTGGAGCACTTCGTATCTTAATAACTGAGTTATTGTGCGTATTTAGAATTAGGATCTGGAAAAGAGAAGAAAAAATAAAGTTATAATATATAATCTTATAATTTTTACAACACAACATAATGTTACCATTATATAAATTATTTAGTTTGCCTTTTTTGCTGTTCTCAGAATATATTGAATTTCACTATTAATAGTGATTTCAATGTTACTCATTACATAACAGCGGGCAAAAAAAACTGCAATCAATAAGATTGTTTAAAAAAAGACAAATCTGTGTCAAAAATATTTTAAACATAGTCAACTATCTCTCCACATTGCATATAAATAACATCCTGAATAACATAGTATATAATGCAACTCTCGTATATATAAAATGCTTCTTTCTAACAGAATTTTCGCAATATAATATCAAAGAAGATAAACAATAACTTAATCAACAATTCTTTATAATTTCCACATACTCTAAATGATGTCATTTAAAATATTTGCTGACAGAATATCTCTAAAAAACTGTTCCTTATTTTTTATTAATATCTTTCCTGTAGGCCAAATGATATTACTAAAATCCTTCATACTGAAATTGTCAAAAGTATTGGTATTAATACATATTAACATATTCACAATAGGCCGAATTATGTTGTTAGAACTTTGGCTTTAAAAATATTAGGTATGAATTTGTTAATTCCTTAGGCAAACAATATTTAAAAACCAAATGAGCATCCTTACAATATGTCCATTCTTTATTGCATTTTAAATAGACTGTGTAATGTCCAGATGTTGTTGAAGGTCCATCGTGGAAAATAATTGCTACTGCTACAAAAGTTCTTCCTGATATTGATAGTTGACTTGCTACAAATTTTTTTATTAAAGTTTCCAATTTTCTTCCATCAGCTGTATAACGTTGTATCATTAGAATTGAAAATTGTCCAAATCTTTCTATAAATAATGTTGATAACATTTCTGATTTGCATTGGCTACACTCCATGTTTTGATTTGCTGCTTTAACTAATTTGTTGAAAGATACTGCTTTACAGTCCGGTATTGTTACATATATGAATCTCTCAGTGTGTATGTTAGTGGTAGAAGTAAATATACATTTTTCCCACAGATGTTTCCATTTATAATGAAGTCCAAATAGATTATCAATTTCTATTCCTTCATCTTCCAATACTGCAAGCATATACATTAGAAATTCCTGAGCATCTTGTTGGACATTCTATGTAAATTGTGTAGAACCACTACATATATGCAGAAGATTCCGAATATCAGAAACACTTTGGATTTTACTTTTATCAGTTTTCAATTTTTCAAAAATAGAATGCAACAAAGAACAAAATCGTTTTTCTCGATGCTCCATAATTTGCTGTTGCAGATATTCTAAAGAAAATAGAACATTTAATACTACATTTGCATAGCAGTTGATACCTGAACTATTTTCCAATTGATATCCAACAACCTCTTCAATAGTCTCCTTCTGCTTTTTGCTTGGAATTTCAACATTATCTTGATTTATTTTCTTCACTTTAACTTCACTACAGATATTCTCATGTCTCCGTTTTCGACCAACTACACACTTTTCATATACAGGATATTCACCTAAATTGGGAGTATATAGTCTTCTTAACCGATTATACTCTCTTGCACAATTTGAATCTGCACTAATCTTTCTCTCATCAAAATCAATCAAATACAATCCAGATAAAGTTCTGATTCTTGACAAAGCAACATATGCCATACCCTCTTTAAATACGGTACTCCCAATGTTTACCAAAGCACTGTCTACACTTAAACCTTGAGACTTATGAATAGTCACTGCATATGCCAAGGAAAGAGGAAACTGTTTCCTACGAACATACAAATCTTTAACTAGCAAAAAACGAGCAGAACAACAACTAATTTGCTTTACTTTTCAACCTGATCAAATTTGATTTTTAAAGATTCAATCCCATCTCTTTTTTGATAATTGACAAATTCAACCACTTTTCCCATTGCTCCATTTACTAAACATTTTTCGACATTCAAATTATGCCGTAAAATGACCCGACAATTTACACATACATATAATTTTTTTTCTAAACCAGCAGTTTTAGATATAGATTTTTCTAAAGAATCCAATTTTGTTTGTAATTTTTCTGTTAAAATATTAGTAACTCCTTCATGCTCTATTTTGTCAATGGCTTCCATTTTTATTATTTGTTCGTTTTCAAGCTTTAAAAGTTCTTCATTGAATGTAGAACACTGTCGTAGTGTCAGCATTAGGCAGATTACAGATTTTTTTTCTGCAATTTTCTTGTATATTTTTTCAGGAACTATATTTTCATTTGCAAGCAAGGTAGTAAGTAGCCGACTTTCCAAAGATTGTTTGCCATGTTCTGTCAATACTCCAATTCTTATATATTGAAGAATAGTTCCATAATCTATATCATTTGCCTGTCTCATATTTTTAGTAAGTTCTTGGTATTTAAAATATGACTAAATGTTAACGTTTCCAATGCTTCTCAAAGACATTCTGGTGTCTGGTGTCTGGTGCTGAACTGTTTTAAATACTGGTTGTCCTTTTACAGGAGTGAGTTGAAGTAGATCACCAAAAACTACGACATATTTTCCTCCAAATAACACATCGTATTCTGTTGTTTAAAATTTGCTGCATTCTTAAATGCACAAAGGCAAGCATTAAGTTTGAGACCATGCTCACCTCATCAATAATTAGAAGTTTCATTTTCTTTAGCACTTGAAACTTCATATCAAGCTTCTCCAGATAGCTTGAGATATTCCAATTTATTTTCATGCTCTACAGGTAGCATAAGTAAACGATGCAATGTAATTCCTTTAATGTTGTGTGCTGCCAACCCAGTTGGTACAACAAACAAATGATGGACGGAATGCTGACAATGCAGACATTCTCCCCCAGTCAAGAGATCTGGGTTAAATCCATCGTTCTTTTGCCCACTACACCACCCCAGTTTAGACATGGCCATATGCAAATCAGTCTTGACCCTGTGCCTCATGGGAACAGTCCAGCCCGAACTGCCAAGCCATGTCTTCCCTGGACCGGAATCAAGCATCCTAGGACCGGTTTCTGGCTATCAGCCGTCATCAGCCAGGATAGCTTGACTCCAGTGGTGTAGTGAGCACGGGTCCCACGTCTGGGAATACCCATCCCACTTAGGGCGAAAAGCGTTACAACAAACAAATGATGGACGGAATGCTGACAATGCAGACATTCTCCCCCAGTCAAGAGATCTGGGTTAAATCCATCGTTCTTTTGCCCACTACACCACCCCAGTTTAGACATGGCCATATGCAAATCAGTCTTGACCCTGTGCCTCATGGGAACAGTCCAGCCCGAACTGCCAAGCCATGTCTTCCCTGGACCGGAATCAAGCATCCTAGGACCGGTTTCTGGCTATCAGCCGTCATCAGCCAGGATAGCTTGACTCCAGTGGTGTAGTGAGCACGGGTCCCACGTCTGGGAATACCCATCCCACTTAGGGCGAAAAGCGTTACAACAAACAAATGATGGACGGAATGCTGACAATGCAGACATTCTCCCCCAGTCAAGAGATCTGGGTTAAATCCATCGTTCTTTTGCCCACTACACCACCCCAGTTTAGACATGGCCATATGCAAATCAGTCTTGACCCTGTGCCTCATGGGAACAGTCCAGCCCGAACTGCCAAGCCATGTCTTCCCTGGACCGGGATCAAGCATCCTAGGACCGGTTTCTGGCTATCAGCCGTCATCAGCCAGGATAGCTTGACTCCAGTGGTGTAGTGAGCACGGGTCCCACGTCTGGGAATACCCATCCCACTTAGGGCGAAAAGCGTTACAACAAACAAATGATGGACGGAATGCTGACAATGCAGTTGGAGCAGTTACAACACAAGACACATCTGAGTCTGTTGTTTTCTGTAGATAACTGGTCAAAACAATAATTAAGAAACTTTTTCCTGTACCAGCTTGACCACTGGCATACATTCAGATAGGTTGAAATGATGTGCATGTACATTCTTTCTTTTCATGAAGAAAACCATGGTCGATCTGTTCTTTCACTTGCTGCTACATTTCTTTCTGTTCAACATTTAGTTGTTCTTCCAAGATTCCCAAGTCGATCATACCTTCTTGAGCTTGATGCATTGCTGTTTCCACTTCACTCACGGCGATGGCTGCTTCATTTTCAAGAATTGGTTGTCCTAGAGGATCCTGACTCAGTGGAGCAGAACTTTGACTATCTTGAGAACTGTCTCTAGCAATCTCAGCTGAAATAGTAGCTTCTTGATCCATTTCTTCATTCAACATTTTGAGATAATTTGCAAAAACTGTGCTTTCAATGCTATCTTCACATGCATTGAAAGAATCTTCATAGCACTCAAAATCTCCCAGTAATTCCAGTTCCGTACGCCAAGGTTTGAAGAGTTGCAAAAGTGCCAAATAGTAAAATTCTTTTTTATCAGGAGTATCACAGGTCAGTTTCCTATGATTAATCAAATTTCCTTTAGTATGTTTCACCAAACATCCTTCTGAACCAATCACTGCATATTTTCCTTCATTTATGTTCTCTGTAGTATTTCTCTTAAAACTGTAATATTGCAGTACTTCATAGAAAAATATGTTCACAAGATGAGGCCTTCTATTTGGATAGTGCGTATCCAACATGTTTGTTTTGACTATGTCTGTGCTTTCCGGTTCATTTAATGCTAAATATTCAATTTCCTGGATAGGTTTAAGTACTTGATTTCGCGTTGCAGGAAGACCTAGACTAACCCAAATAATTCCTCTTGACTCTGAATATAAACTTGCAGACGATAACCGATCCGAACATTCGTACAATCCAATTTCTCGATGTGACAGCATCTTCAAACTAAAGCTGTACAATTTCTTACTGAGACTCTTCTTGTGGGAAATTTCTTCCCACATTTCTTTCAACTCCGTCTTTTCTGATTTTGTTATGTATGATGTTACATACCGAGCCACAACAATGGAATTGTCCGCAGCATACTGAATATCCATATTAGCATTCCACATTGACAGAATAACTGGATTATAATCATTTATATACTTCGATTCTTCACTTCATCTCAAATTGTACGTATTTTTTGGAGATTTTCTGGGGATGGTATGTCTCATCGCTGACATGAAACTGTTCACTCTTCCTTTGGATATTACTGGACGTGGAAATCCAAAACGACATTTGGTATAAAACTTTTCCTTTGACTTGTATTTCCGTCGACAGTATTTCCCACATCGATGACTTTGGAATCGTAACACTTGTTGCCTTAAGGTGTTTTCTTCTGTTCTTTTAGGTATAGCACATGTAACATAATCTTCAATAAAAGATAAAACAGTGTCATCCGAATCAGTTCCAAATTTGGGTGCATCCTTGATCCATAGAAGCATATGTATATGAGGAGCACCTCTAGCTTGATACTCCTTTCTCCCAAAAAACCAATAACTTATCCAAGAGGAGGATTCTTTTTGTTGCAGATAAAAGACATCTTAGCTTCAAACCTATGATTGAAATATCTGCATAAATTAACATGATCCAAAGAACACAATTCTACAGGAGTCTTGAATTCAATGTTTTGAATGTTTGAATTTGCTTCTCGAAGAAATTGAAGTAAATCATCCCATGCGTATTCAGCACAGGGTAAGAAACCACGTTGGAGTTCCTAAATTCCTTAGCATGCATTTAAGTTCTCCATGACAACGATACCAATACTCATTCGTACCACGCTGACATGACATCAAATTAATCAGTTGAGATTCCAAATGATCATTTCTCTGATGTACTTTTTCCATAAATTCCTTTGCAGAAACATTTCGAAGATGTACTCCTGTTTTTAATATATGGTTGACTACATATGAAAGTCCAGACAAGTCACTCTCAAACAAAAGATGAAATATATATGGGATACATTGTCGAAATCTAGGATCTTCTGCATACAATCTTGTTGTCCGATATTCTGATGCAGAAATCTGTATTGATCGTTCGTCATATCGTCTACCTTTTCCAGTTGGGAACAGCTGGGGAAAACAACGAGCTTCCAAAGTCTTTTCCCAAACACTTAAGGGATTCCCCTTCGCTTTCTTCATTTGGAATAATTCAATAGTATTCCCCAACACTTCTTTAGAATGTAAAGGATGTACACTACAATGTTCATAAATTTCTTCAGTTTTCGACATGTCCACTTTCTCAATCTGACCACTGGACATTTCGCTATCATCTCTTTAAAGTATTTCTTCTTCTTCAACATACACATTCTTGTACAAATCATTGTTTTTATAAGATACAATGTTGCCTTTTGCACTTTCCTGACATCCACTAATTCCTGCCTGATTTCCTTACTCTTACTAGGAACACCATTCACTAGAATAATTAATGGTTCACTTTCTTCTTTCTGTACACCAATAGTTTCAATATTTTTCTTTAAATCTAGAGGTAAATATACAACTCTTCCTTTTAATCCTCTCTGTAAATCTGTGGGAGGCAATTTACCTGTTTTAGGCTTCATACGAACAATAGCCTGAAACGGGTGCACAGATTGAATCAGAATGCACTCATATGTGTTTAAATCCATCAGTTCTTGAGGAATATCTACCAACTCCAGGTCATTATGCACAGCTCTTCCTGGCATTTTATTATCCTCTAATTTGTTATAACAATATTTACAAATACGTTGATTAGTACCCAAATCAAAGCAATCCTCTACCAAAAAATAAGTTGCAAATTCCTTCCACTTATCATTATTTTCTTTTTCACTTTTTAAATACAGATCTACAATCTGATTCTTATAGTGAGTTCATCGACAACAAATGCATGTATAATTTGGCCTTTCACACGAAATTACCTTAAACCTTGAAACTTCTTCTTCAAATTTCTCTGTAGGAATCTTTTCCACGTTTTCTTCAATGCCTACTTCTATCGATGTCTCACTTTGTCTACTCTCTTCTTCAGGACCAAAGTAACAAAACTCTATCTCATTACAATTTTTTTTAATCTGATACTGACCCATGCACAAGTGCACTGTTTAATTCATTTAAAAATATTGCTGGAATTTTTGCATAATACAATCTTCTGACTAACTTCCGCATTTGAGAATGATGCACTGCTAACATTAAAAAATGATGAAAAACACTTTGACATACTTTTCTAGAAAGACAAGCCAGAGAATGACCTTGCAAACCATTTTTTTTTCTCACTCTGCAAGGATCTAGACCTTGCAACATCTTAATCTTTTGTTTAAGACTTTTTTTTAACTATAAATAAGAAATTGCAAAAAATATCAATAGATTCCTAACGTATATTGCATATGCTAGTACAATCCCAAATATACACTGGGGCTTTAGTACATCTCCCTAGAACTTCATCAGTTACCAGTTCCTCTACATTTCTAGGAACCATTTTTTCTTTTTCAATTGGACAACCGTTTTTAACCTCAGAAGCAAGCCCACTGGTATCAACTGCATGCAACAATCTGTTGATTTGAAAATAACTCTCTTCATTAAAAAAAGGATCTGAACTTGAACTGTGTTTCCATTCACCCAAAAAAATAACAAAAGTTACTTCTGTGAATTAATCTCTTCCTTTTACTTTTGGCCTTCATGAAAGATATTGGCTTATCTAATGATCGAATTCTATTTAATACTATAATGAATAATTTCCTTTTCAGTTCAAAAGCCTTTTCAACAATAGTTTCAATCTGTTTTTTATTTTTATAAAATGCTGATTTTTTTTTATATTTCCTCACATCTTTCAACAAATTAAAGATAACTCTATTATAAAACATTCTTTTTCTTATTTCAGTAAATTGATTCTTTCTCCTTTTACCACATATGTTTTCTTGAAGGCTTAATTTCCCATTAATTTCTCCTTTTTTCTTGTTATTGTTCTTTCTTCTTGAGGCCTTGTTTCTACTTTCCACATTGTGCACACTGTTTCTAGGCTGTGAAAGTCTTTTAATAAATGTTTTGGTTCTCTTACCGCAAGATTTATTTTTTTTCCCACATGTTGTTCTTCATCTAAATGTTGCTGTTGTTTTTTCTTCAAATAATACTCCTTTTTTGTTGTTTTCTTCTTTCTGGTAATGATGATGAACACTATCTGTTTTGAAAAACAAATATAATATTATTTACAAAAATCTATAAAATAATTTATTGTATTATTAAACAAATATCTTCTACATAAAAAATATTTATAAGCTTTGTTTAAAAATCACAACCCATTTTCTGCAATACAGAGGTAGTAGCTTGAAAAATGAAGGACAAAATAAGTAGTGCTTATGTGTTTAGAGGACTGCATGAATACTGGATAGGTGTTTGAAATATTGATGTATTACTACCAGGGTCATTGCATAAGTACATAAATACTGACTGAATGATTAGAGTAGTGCAACAAAAGAGAATGTTGAATGTATAAATCCCTAGGTTTTAGTACAGTGATTACATAAAGACATAGTTCTGTTAAGATGATTGCAGGAGTGGACAGAGAATGACAGGCTGATTGGGGCACTACATGAATACTACCTGTCTTATTGCAAGGGTGATTTAGTAGTCTGCTAGTGGTTAGAGTCCTACATAGATTGTGTACATTTCACTGTAGCACTGCTTATCTTAATGCCTGAGTCATTATACAAGTGCATGGATAGTGACTGTATATTTACACTGCTGGTAGTTGACTGCAGGGAGAGTTTATAAGTGCTTGTGTGTTGGCACAGAAAGTCAATAAGGACATGCTTCTGTCAGGATAACTCCAGAAGTGGACAGAGAGTGACAGTCTGATTGGGGCACTGCATGAATACTACCTGGCTTATTGCAAGGGTGAATCAGTACTCTGCTGGGGTTTAGGGGCCTGCATACATTGCACACATTTCACTGTACCACTATTTGTCTTAATGCCTGAGTCATTCTACAGGTGTATAGACACTGACTAGATAGTGAGAGTGCTGGTAGTTGACAGGAAGGTGACTTTTTAAGTGCTTGTGTGTTCAAACAGCGATTAGATAAGGACATGCTTCTGTCAGGATAATTGCAGCAATGGACAGAGACTGATAGACTGATTGAAGCACTACATGAATACTACCTGGCTTATAGCAAGGGTGAATCAGTACTCTGCTGGGGGTTACGGAACTGCATACATTGCACCCATTTCACTGTAGCAGTATGTGTCTTAATGCCTGAGGCTTTCTACAGGTATATGGGCAGTAACTAGATAGTGAGAGTGCTGGTAGTTCTCAGGAGGGTGAGTTTTTAAGTGTTTGTGTGTTGAAACAGCGATTAGATAAAGACATGCTTCTGTGAGGATAATTGCAGGAGTGGACAGAGACTGATAGGATGATTGGGGCACTGAATAAATACTACTGAGCTTATTGCAAGGGTGAATCAATAGTATACTGGGGGTTACAGGCCTACATGCATTGTACACATTTCATGGTACCACTATGTGTCTTAATGCCTGAGACATTCTACCGGTGTATGGACAGTGACTAGATAGTGAATGTGGTGGTAGTTGACAGGAGTGTGAGTTTTTAAGTGCTTGTGTGTTGACACAGAAATTAGATAATGACATGCTTCTGTCAGGATGATTGCAGGAGCAGACAGAGAGTGATAGGCTGATTGAAGCACTGCATGAATACTACCTGGCTTATTGCAAGGGTGAATCAGAAGTCTGCTGGTTATTACAGGCCTGCATACATTGTGCACATTTCACTGTAGCACCATGTGTCTTAATGCCTAAGGCATTTAAAAAGGTGTTTGGACACTGAGTAGATAGTGAGAGTGCTATGAGTTGACAGAAGAGTGAGTTGTTAAGTGCTTGTGTGTTGGCACAGACAGTAAATAAAGACATGGTTCTGTCAGGATGATTGCAGGACTGGATAGAGAGTGACAGTGTACTTGGGACACTACTTGAATGGTATCTGGCTTATAGCAAGGGTGAATTAGGACTCTGTTGGGGGTTAGGGGCCTGCATACATTGCACACATTTAACTGTAGCACTATGTGTCTCAATGCCTGAGGCATTCTACAGGTGTATAGACACTGACTAGATAGTGAGAGTGCTGGTAGTAGACAGAATAGTGAGTTTTTAAGTGCTTCTGTGTTGGCACAGTGATTAGATGAGGACATGCTTCTGTCAGGATAATTGCAGGAGTGGACAGAGACTAATAGCCTGATTGGGGCACTGCATGTATACTACCTAGTTATTGCAAGGGTGAATCAGAAGTCTGCTGGAGGTTATACGCCTGCATACATAACTCACATTTCACTGTAACACTATGTGTCTTAATGCCTGAGGCATTCTACAGGTGTATGGACACTGACTAGATAGTGAGAGTGCTGTGAGTTGACAGAAGAGTGAGTTTTTAAGTGCTTGTGTGTTGGCACAGACAGTAAATAAGGACATGGTTCTGTCAGGATGATTGCATGACTGGATAGAGAGTGACAGTCTAATTGGAGCACTACTTGAATACTACCTGGCTTATAGCAAGGGTGAATCAGTACTCTGTTGGGGGTTAGGGGCCTGCATACAATGCGCACATTTAACTGTAGCACTATGTGTCTTAAAGCCTGAGGCATTCTACAGGTGTATGGACAGTGACTAGATAGTGAGAGTGCTGGTAGTTGACAGAAGAGTGAGTTTGTAAGTGCTGCTGTGTTGGCACAGCGATTAGATAAGGACATGCTTCTGTCAGGATAATTGCAGGACTGGACAGAGACTGATAGGCTGATTTGGGCACTGCATGAATACTACCTAGTTATTGCAAGGGTTAATCAGAAGTCTACTGGGGAATAGAGGCCTGCATACATTTCACACATTTCACAGTACCACTATGTGTCTTAATGCCTGTAACATTCTATAACTGCATGGATACTGAGTGGATAGTTTAAATGGTGGTAGTTGACAGCAGAGAGAGTTTATAAGTGCTTCTGTGTTATCACAGTGATTACATAAGTACATGCTTCTCTCAAGGATAATTGCAGGAGTGGACAGAGACTAATAGGCTGATTGGGGCACTGCATAAATACTACTGAGCTTATTGCAAGGGTGAATCACTAGTATGTTGGGGGTTACAGGCCTACATACATTGTGTACATTTCACTGTACCACTATGTGTTTTAATGCCTGAGACATTCTATCGGTGTATGCACAGTGACTAGATAGTGAGAGTGCTGGTATTTGAGAGGAGGGTGTTTTTTTCACTGCTTCTATGTTGGCACAGAAATTAGATAAGGATATGCTTCTGTTAGAAAAATTGCAGGAGTGGACAGAGACTGATACTCTGATTGGACACTACATGAATACTACGTGGCTTATTACAAGGGTAAATCAATGCTGTGGATTACAGGACTGCATACATTGCACACATTTCACTGTAGCACCATGTGTTTTAATGCCTGAGGCATTCAAAAAGGTGTATGGACACTGACTAGATAGTGAGAGTGCTATGAGTTGACAGAACAGTGAGTTTTTAAGTGCTTGTGTGATGGCACAGACAGTAAATAAGGACATGGTTCTGTCAGAATGATTGCAGGACTGGATAGAGCGTGACAGTCTAATTGTGGCACTAATTGAATACTACCTGGCTTATAGTAAGGGTGAATCAGTACTCTGCTGGGGGTTAGGGGCCTGCATACATTGCGCACATTTTACTGTAGCACTATGTGTCTTAATGCCTGAGACATTCTACAGGTGTATGGAGACTGACTAGATAGTCAGAGTGCTGGTAGTTGACAGGAGAGTGAGGTTTTAAGTGTTTGTGTGTTAGCACAGCGATTAGATAAGGACATGCTTCTGTCAGGATAATTGCAGGGGTGGACAGGGACTGATAGGCTGATTGGGTCAATGCATAAATACTACCTGGTTATTGAAAGTGTGAATCAGAAGTCTGCTGGGGGTTACAGACCTGCATACATTGCACACATTTCACTGTAGCACTATGTGTCTTAATGTCTGAGGCATTCTACAGGTGTATGGACAGTGACTAGATAGTGACCGTGCTGGTAGTTGATAGGACAGTAAGTTTTCAAGTGCTTGTGTTTCAGCACAGAGAGTAGATACAGACATAGTGCTGTCAGGATGATAGGAGCAGTGGACAGTGACTCACAGTAAAAGTAGTAAAACATTAGTGTGCTGGAGGTAAAGATACCGCATAGATTGTACACATTTATTTATATACTAACCACGAAATTAGACATTATAGAACCACAAAATCACATCATACACTTATAAAATCACATTTTCACCACATGTTCAATCCTCTAATGTATCGGATACCTCTCATTAATTCATACAAATATAAATATAATGTAAACAAATACCTGACTCATGACATACCAACTACTACATACCAGAAAGAATAAAATGTACTGACTTTCTTTGAAGCTACATATTGTCCTTTAAATCTACAAATATGCAACTTCATCAAACTGTACCTCTCAACAGACTTAATGAAGAAGAGTAATAAAGAACATTTTTTTATAAGGATTTTTTAAACTGCACCAACTGTACCAACTGATAACAGATTCATAATTATTAACAGCTTCTATGATCATTTTATAAACAGCACAAGTGTACCTCATTTTACCACACTATCTATAATAATGCAATATTTTTAAACTATACCTTTTTACACAGAAGAAATAATCATGCCTAATAAACTACACCTTATATGAATATTTTGGAAAATACACCTTCTTAGTGCATATTTAACCAATTAATAGTAAATAAGAGCCTTCATTCAACTATATCTTCCAGCACACTTAAATATATATATATTCAATGAAAAAACCATAGGTTTCACACACGTTATAGTTAGGAATTAGCATTTAAAAAACCTTAGAAATTCAATGAAAAAACCAAAGGTTTCACACACGTTATAGTTAGCTGGACATTTTACTCGTAAAAAACCATTGAAATTCCCCCGTTATAGTTAGTTAAGCTAACTATAACTCGCGCGCCCGCAATGCACTGCTGATGACGTCACATATTACATCCCTCATGACATGGTCAGTGACATCACTCATGACATCACTGATGACATCTCAAATGACATCACTGATGACATCACTGATGACATCATCCTTGTGATAGAGTGGCAGACCTCCTCTCACCCTAATATAACCTTTGATACACACATTTATAAATAGAGACTAAACTTTTCAAAACAATGGACATACCAATACCAGTTACAACAACCTCTTCAGTAATTCTAAGATCCACATACACATCCACTCATTCACCAACAGTCCTATACAGTCACTCATACATGTACTCACTCATCATATGTACTCATACACCTATACATCCTGTTACACAATGCCACTCATCCGTAGAGTTACTCACACACATAGTCACTCATGCTAATAAAGAATCAAACATCCATTTACTTGCATATACAGTTATACACACACCACCACACTTACTTCTACGGAAACTTGCACATACTTAGTCTTTTAAACAATCACTTATAGAAACACATACTTATTCACACAGGAACTCTTTCAATCTCTCACTCTCACATATACTCACTTATATACACCAATAGTCACATATACTAGTTTAAAACATATGTAGTTACTCATAAAGACACTGTAGAGACAGTCATTCACTCACTAACACACCCATACACACACTCATCCACCCATGCAGTCCTGCATACATACTATCTTCAACACATACAAACAGTGAGTCACTCATTCATGCACCTATGCACTACGTAATACCCCCCACCGAACCATACAGACACTCAGACTCATACTCAAAAAAACAACTAATAACCCATATAAACACTCATGTAGCTGCTCACCAACCCATGCAGCCACTTATACACAAAGTGAAAGACTGATACAGATATATACATATTTAAACATTACTCACTAAGCCATGTATTCACTATGATACACCTAATCAGTCAGTTACACAATCAATTTTTCAAAAACAAATCATCCATTTAGACACTTATATACCCATTTATTCTTCCATCGACCTTGAGATATACATATATAAAACATATTTAATTTTCAGAAAAACACACATTCACGGGATGATGTCATCAGTGATGTCATTTGAGATGTCATCAGTGATGTCACGAGTGATGTCACTGACCATGTCATGAGTGATGTAATATGTGACGTCATCAGCAGTGCATTGCGGGCGCGCGAGTTATAGTTAGCTTAACTAACTATAACGGGGGAATTTCAATGGTTTTTTACGAGTAAAATGTCCAGCTAACTATAACGTGTGTGAAACCTTTGGTTTTTTCATTGAATTTCTAAGGTTTTTTAAATGCTAATTCCTAACTATAACGTGTGTGAAACCTATGGTTTTTTCATTGAATTAGCAAGGTTTTTTAAATGCTAATTCCTAACTATAACGTGTGTGAAACCCATGGTTTTTTCAGTGAATTTGCAAGGTTTTTTAAATGCTATTTATTTTTTTTTCTTCTATTTTTTTAAACATATTTTTAATTTAATGTTCTAACCTTTTATAAAGACTATGGTTAAATTTTTAAAATTCTTTAATATGTTTTTTTAAATATATTTCATAAAATAAACATGTTATAATTTTTTCCAGTAAATTTTTTCCTTTTTTTTTTAGTACGCGTACCGTAAGCTTACGGTAAGCGTACGGTTTACGCAACGCCCGTAATTTATCTACGCTGTTTGCGTATAGTTACGCAATTTGCGTAGCCGCGCGTACTCCGCGTGGGACGCGTACGCGTGTACGCTACACGCGCACGTTACGCGGAAGTGTCGGGTAGTGACTGTTATGCGCATGCGCGCAAGCGCGTGTCTTTTTTACGCGCATGCGCACTTTTGCCGTAAGCGTACCGTAAGCGTACCGTAAGCGTACGGTAGGTCATGTGATCATGAAACACAACTTTTGATTGGTTGAAACTACTTTCAGTTCTAGAACTCTCCTACACCACACCCATTCCCCTCATTTCTGCTTGTGATCCCTTAGGAGAAGGAGCTGGGTTGTCTTTGTGATACGATGGCAGACCAGCAGAGCCCTTCTGAGAGTGAGGCTAGCACTAGCAGCACTACCTTGAGGCAGAGAGCGAGGAAACAAAAGACTTCTTATGTATGGGATTATTTTACTTTTCCTGAAGGCCAGCAAAAGGTAAATGCACCCTTAGTAACTTGTAGGCTGTGTAAGCGTGTACTTTCAAGAGGTAATCCTGACAGGAAGTATTCCTTTGGGAATCATACCATGATGAGGCACCTCAAGGATGTACACAAGAGGACACATGCTCGACTTACTGGAGGTAACCCTTCAGTAAGTGAACCATGCACATCCACAGCAGCTCAGCCTGGACCATCATCTGCAGGGCTGACTCCTTCTTCTGCAGGTCAGGTGAGCCCTTCATCTGTGGGGGGAGCATCTCCTTTTGCTGGCCCTCTGGAAATTAACCCTCGATTTCGGAGGGTTGATATTCGATGCGCCTCTTGTCATGATCTAATTTGTCATAGGGAGACCAGTGTTTCCCTAGTGAACAACAAAATAGATCAGCACACTTGTCGCAGAGACTAATTTTCCCATTCTTTCTTTCCTCTGTCCCTGCATGAACACAACGGCTCTTTTAAGAGCCAACCTTATCTTTCATCTTTTTTTTATATATGTTTTTTAAAACTTTTTTTTTTTTTTTTTTTACCGTACGCGTACGGTGCGCGTAATTTTTTTTTTTTTTTAAAAAAACACTAAAAATCAATTATCACATTACAAGGTCCTTGAGAGACTACAATGAAAAACTGAAAATGTGATTGTAGAGAAGTAGAAAAAAAGGAACCATCATATTATTCACTTACCATACCCACTCAAAAAAATATTTATTCATTTTTTTAAAAAAAAATTGCTTTAAAAATGGTTTTAGTTTTCGAAAATTTTCTATATCAATCTGAAAAAAAAGAAAAAAGTATTAATATTTTTTAAAACATTTGACAATACAGTACACATATTTACATATTTATCAAAAAATATTTTTGCCTTAATTTGAATGCACACTTACTGCTCTTTTTTTTTGGCAAGTGAAAATCACTTTTACAGACTGACACATTATAAATCCACTTTTCAGATTTTTTTAAAAGCACATGTCCATACTGCTTTTTCAGACCACCACCATGTGTATCCTGGGTGACTGCCTACAGTCCAGCAAGGGCAACCAGCCTTAGTGATGCTGAATGTATTTGCATTACAGACTGAAACCTCAAAACCCCACTCGCTTGTAAATACTGTGCATGATTATACATGGAAAGGAGCTGGGTGTGTGCTAAGAGTCTGCTTCTGCACCAAAAAAATCGCTCCCCCTTTTTCCTACTAATGCAACTGTGAAATCACCAGAGCAAAACGCAATAAATCTCTGCCTGTAATTCCTATTTGCACACAGAGTCATGTTTTCACATTAGTCACAAAACGAAATTTCTTTGCCAATTTGAATGCACACTTACTGCTCTTTTTTTTTGGCAAGTGAAAATCACTTTTACAGACTGACACATTATAAATCCACTTTTCAGATTTTTTTAAAAGCACATGTCCAGACTGCTTTTTCAGACCACCACCATGTGTATCCTCGGTGACTGCCTACACTCCAGCAAGGGCAACCAGCCTTAGTGATGTTGAATGTATTTGCATTACAGACTGAAACCTCAAAACCCCACTCGCTTCTAAATACTGTGCATGATTCCACATGGCAAGCAGCTGGGTGTGTGCTAAGAGTCTGCTTCGGCACCAAAAAAATCGCTCCCCCTTTTTCCTACTAATGCAACTGTGAAATCACCAGAGCAAAACGCAATAAATCTCTGCCTGTAATTCCTATTTGCACACAGAGTCATGTTTTCACATTAGTCCCAAAACGAAATTTCTTTGCCAATTTAAATGCACACTTACTGCTCTTTTTTTTTGGCAAGTGAAAATCACTTTTACAGACTGACACATTATGAATCCACTTTTTAGGTTTTTTAAATTGCACATGTCCAGACTGCTTTTTCAGACCACCACCATAAGTATCCTCGGTGACTGCCTACACTCCAGCAAGGGCAACCAGCCTTAGTGATGCTGAATGTATTTGCATTACAGACTGAAACCTGAAAACCCCACTCGCTTCTAAATACTGTGCATGATTATACATGGAAAGGAGCTGGGTGTGTGCTAAGAGTCTGCTTCTTCCCCCAAAAAATCGCTCCCCCTTTTTCCTACTAATGCAACTGTGAAATCACCAGAGCAAAACGCAATAAATCTCTGCCTGTAATTCCTATTTGCACACAGAGTCATGTTTTCACATTAGTCCCAAAACGAAATTTCTTTGCCAATTTAAATGCACACTTACTGCTCTTTTTTTTTGGCAAGTGAAAATCACTTTTACAGACTGACACATTATGAATCCACTTTTTAGATTTTTTTAATTGCACATGTCCAGACTGCTTTTTCAGACCACCACCATGTGTATCCTCGGTGACTGCCTACACTCCAGCAAGGGCAACCAGCCTTAGTGATGCTGAATGTATTTGCATTACAGACTGAAACCTGAAAACCCCACTCGCTTCTAAATACTGTGCATGATTATACATGGAAAGGAGCTGGGTGTGTGCTAAGAGTCTGCTTCTTCCCCCAAAAAATCGCTCCCCCTTTTTCCTACTAATGCAACTGTGAAATCACCAGAGCAAAACGCAATAAATCTCTGCCTGTAATTCCTATTTGCACACAGTCATGTTTTCACATTAGTCACAAAACGAAATTTCTTTGCCAATTTGAATGCACACTTACTGCTCTTTTTTTTTGGCAAGTGAAAATCACTTTTACAGACTGACACATTATGAAACCACTTTTCAGATTTTTTTAAAAAAGCCCATGTCCAGACTGCTTTTTCAGACCACCACCATGTGTATCCTCGGTGACTGCCTACACTCCAGCAAGGGCAACCAGCCTTAGTGATGCTGAATGTATTTGCATTACTGACTGCAACCTCAAACCCTTAAAGTATTCCTTATTTTTACCAGTACACCTTAATTTATCATGAAAAAATTGTCCATATTATTTTACATGTTCCTCACATTTAAATTTCTCCCAAAACAGAAAATAATAAACACAACTTCTACAAAAGGAATTCCAATTCTATTATTCATTTCTTAATTTACCATATACATCCCCTCTCAAACTCTAAACTCACCTTTAAAATTAGTTAGTTGTGAAAGAAATGTGGCACTCAAACAGCAGATTATCAGAGCCAGGATCTCTGTTCTCTACACCTCTCTCCTCTCAGCAGAACCAGATAATGACAAACTTTCCCTCTATTTTTCCACACATATACATGTAAGTTTCAAATCTCAGTGCTTCCCCCTTTTTTTCAAATGTAATCACACATTTCTATTGGTTGAAAACCAACCCTTTTCCAAAAGTACCCTGCCCCCAACTTGACTTCTGCCTAGTACCCTTCCCCCAACTTGACTTCTGCCTGCTACCATAGCAACAGCTCATGGAACACTGCTGTGTGGAGTTAGGTCAGAAGTTCGCCACACAATGTTTCAATTCCACAGAGCAAGAGTGCTTGACTTTTCAAACCTAACAGCAAATCCATAGTACTGTTCTTTGGTAACACATTTTTTTGTACCAATACAAAACATGCTTCTATTAATTTACACATACAGCCTAGTTTTTATTCTAGAATGGTATGAAACAGCCAATCAGTTCTTTTTGTTTTGAAAAAAATATGTATGCCTCCATTTCCAAACTGTCTTTCTTTTCATATTGCCATTCTACTGAAAGACACCTCCTGAGTGCATCCAGTTCTCCTTTGAAGATGTTCACAGTGTGGATTGTAGGGCACAGCTATGTCTTCTGGAGTGAAAAGTTTGCAGAGAAAACAGGTATGGTGAGAGACCTTGCTTTGCCAAATGTAGACATTAAATGGATTGGTCAGAGAGGGTTAAAGTGGCACCAATTGATGCCATTGGTGAAATCCTTCATGCAAATCCAACACCCTGACCTCATAATAGTGCACTGTGGTGGCAATGACCTAGGCACTTTGACTGGGGTAGGTCTGGAAATGCTTATGAAGGACACCTTTGCACAACTGTTTTCACTTTTCCCTAAAACTGCCTTTGTGTTTTCCAACATATGCCAAAGGCAAAAATGGAACTGGTCCAATCATTTCTGTCCGCAAATTGACAAAGCAAGAAAGCACGTCAACAAATCTGTTTCTGCTTTCCTCCGTGACTATGGTATGGGTGCCATTTACCACAACAACTTGCGTTATGACATGCAAGACATTTATAGAGGAGATGGTGTGCACTTCAATGATGAAGGGAACAGAGTCTTCCTCTTGAACCTTAGACTCTGCATCGGTACTTACTTGTAGGTACCACTTAAAAAATCACTTCATAAACACAACGGCTCTTTTTAGAGCCCCCTAATATCTAAACTCTTAAATCTGCAATTCATTTCTTTTTTAATTTTTTTTTTCTTCCGTACGCTTACCGTAAGCTTACCGTACGCGTACCCCGTGATTTTGTTAAAAATCAATAAATGTTTTCTTTGTACTTTTCTATCCTTCTTTGACCCCCTCACAAATGTAAGGGGGTCTGTAACTCTCCTCCTTGCCCCCTTTTCTTGTTTTCACTCTTTTTTTTCTGAGTGAAACACACAAAATGGCGGCCGCCGCGTCCTGGTTTCGGCCGATTCGAATGTTTACTAAGATCTAACAGCCAATCAGAATCGCGCTCGCGCACGCCACCGTACGCGTACGGTAAGCTTACGGTAAGCGTACCGTAAACTGGCTCAGATATATATATTGATTTAAAGGCTATTTTCTCAGAATCTACTGAACAGATTTACACCAAACCTACAAAAGGCACTTCCTTGACCTAGGGACTACCTCTCTGCCAAATTTCTAGTAATTCTGTTCAGCCGTTCGGGCTGTAGCCCTGTCTAAAGGTCCTATGGAAAAATGCATGGGAAAAACGCGTTTTGGGACCCCCCTTTTATCTCAGCCCCCGCTTGACGAATCCCCCCGAGACTTTCAGGGTAGGAGCGGAGCGTAGCGCCCCACCTATTTTGAGAAATTCGCGAGGATTCGTCGACCGGCGCCAAAGTTATTCAAAATAGAATGTTGCGGATTTCCTATGGAAAAGGGGTCCTAACTATAACTACCTACTGGCGACCGCCAGTAGGTAATATTACTGCACATACTGTTTTTTAAACAAACTTCAAGTACAATAAAAATAATCCCAATATACATCTCTGCATTTAATAATATATTTCAAACAACACAGTTTCATAAAAATGTTTAAAAAAAAAGAATTATCCTCAAAAATATGTAACTTACCTTTTTTAAAAAATCTGTTGAATCCAAAATCTCACACACTCAGTCAGGATTTTCTTTTTCACACAGAGAATGTAGATCAACATACTCTGCAAGGTTGAACCAGTGTTGGCAAACTTTCCCTCACTTTTTCTACACATATAGACATAAGCAACAAATGGCATTGCTTCCCAGCGTTTTTCAAATTGAAAAACGATTTTCCATTGGTCACAGAGAATAATACTTCTCAACTGACATCTTCACCTCTTGTCCTTAACCCCTTCGCTGCCAGGCCTTTTCCCCCTCCTGTGCCAAGCCTTTTTTTGGCTATTTGGGGTAGTGCACGCTTAGGCCCCTGTAACTTTTTGACCACATTAGGTATCCACGCCAAATTTGCGTCCTTTTCTTCCAACATCACGGGGATTCTAAAGGTACTCAGGGTTTGTGGATTTCTCTGGAGGGGTCAGAGAAATGAGCCAAATTACAGCAAAATTTTGTTTTTTTTTTGAAAAATTGGAAAAACTGGCTGCAAATGAAAGCATCTGGGTTTTTCCCTGCAAATGTTATCAAAAAAAGGTTTGTGGGGTTGAAATCACCATTTTCCCAGCTTTTTGGGGATACCAGACTTTTGTCAGAAACCCAACATTTTTTACACAGTTTTGGCATTTTTCTGGGACATACCCTATTTTTGCTATTTTTTGTGCTTTTGACCTCCTTCCAGTTAATGGCAGAAATGGGTACAAAAGCAATAATGGATCCTGGAAAGCTATACATTTTCGAGAAGAAGACAATATTCTGAATTCAGCCAAGGGTCATTTGTGTAGATCCATCAAGGTTTTTTTATAGAAACAAACAGTTAAATATAGGATACATTGAACATTAGTTGAAAAAAACAGCCTTTTGTGTCAACGTTTTCACCTGTAACTTCTTCTAATTATGACAGCTCTTTGAAAGCAATATACCGTTGCATCCGCTGGACATTACTGGTTGTGGGGATATATAGGACTTGTAGGTTCACCAAGAACCCGACGAACCCAGAGCCAAAAACTGAGCAGCAACTTGCAATGGTTTTTTATTATGTACCGGGTATATAGTAATTATTCTGTAAAAATGTGTACATGGAAAAATCGGTATGAAAGACACCTATGTATTTCTGAAATGGGAACAAAATATAGAGTTTAGAAACAGTAGATATTTGCACATTTCTGAAATTGGGAATACTCATACTAGCATGAGAATTATAAGTCATTTTTCAGAATGACTTATTTTTTACACAATGTCTTTCATTTGGAAGGCAGAAATGCATCAAAAGTCAATAGATAATAACAGTTCCTTTACAAATCTGAATTACCCTAAGTCTCCCGATAAAAATGGTACCTCACTTGTGTGGGTAGGCATAGTGCCCGCGACAGGAAACGGCGCAAAACGCAACGTGGTCACAACTCAATATCGCAGTGAAAACTTACCCTTTTTTGGCAAAGTGTCTAGCTCTAGTTTTTTAACCCTAGCTCTGCGGGAACCTTGGTAAACCTAGAAAACCTATACATTTTTGAAAACTAGCCACCCAGGGGAATCCAGGATGGGGTGACTTGACTGCCTCCGACCAGGGTCTGTTACCCAGAATCCCTTGCAAACCTAAAAAATTGTCAAAAAAAATACATTTTCCCCACATTTCTGTCGTGGAAAGTTCCGCAATCAGCGTGGATCCACAAATTTCCACCCACCCACCGTTCCCCAATGTCTTATGAGAAAAATGGTACCTCACTTGTGTGGGTCGGCCTAGTGCCCGCGACAGGAAACGGCGCAAAACGCAACGTGGTCACACCTCAATTTCGCAGTGAAAAATGACTCTTTTTTGGAAAAATGTCTAGCTGTAGTTTTTGAACCCTAGCTCTGCGGGCACCTTGGGAAACCTAGCAAACCTATACATTTTTGAAAACTAGACACCCAGGGGAATCCAAGATGGGGTGACTTGACTGCCTCCCACCAGGGTCTGTTACCCAGAATCCCTTGCAAACCTAAACAATTGTAAAAAAAAACACATTTTCCCCACATTTCTGTCTTGGAAAGTTCCGGAATCTGCGTGGATCCACAAATTTCCACATACCCCGCATTCCCCAAAGTGTTACAAGACAAACGGTACCTCACTTGTGTGGGTCGGCCTAGTGCCCGCGACAGGAAACGGCGCAAAACACAACGTGGTCACACCTCAATTTTGCAGTGAAAAATGACCCTTTTTTGGCAAAATGTCTAGCTGTAGTTTTTGAACCCTAGCTCTGCGGGCACCTTGGGAAACCTAGAAAACCTATACATTTTTGAAAACTGGACACCCAGGGAAATCCAAGATGGGGTGACTTGACTGCCTCCCACCAGGGTCTGTTACCCAGAATCCCTTGCAAACATAAAAAATTGTCAAAAACCACATTTTCCCCACATTTCTGTGGTGGAAAGTTCCGGAATCTGCGTGGATCCACAAATTTCCACCCACCCCACGTTCCCCAAAGTCTTACGAGAAAAACGGTACCTCACTTGTGTGGGTCAGCCTAGTGCCCGCGACAGGAAACGGCGCAAAACGCAACGTGGTCACACCTCAATTTCGTAGTGAAAACTTACCCTTTTTTGGCAAAGTGTCTAGCTCTAGTTTTTTAACCCTAGCTCTGCGGGAACCTTGGTAAACCTAGAAAACCTATACATTTTTGAAAACTAGCCACCCAGGGGAATCCAGGATGGGGTGACTTGACTGCCTCCCACCAGGGTCTGTTACCCAGAATCCCTTGCAAACCTAAAAAATTGTCCAAAAAAACACATTTTCCCCACATTTCTGTCGTGGAAAGTTCCGCAATCAGCGTGGATCCACAAATTTCCACCCACCCACCGTTCCCCAATGTCTTATGAGAAAAATGGTACCTCACTTGTGTGGGTCGGCCTAGTGCCCGCGACAGGAAATGGCGCAAAACGCAACGTGGTCACACCTCAATTTCGCAGTGAAAAATGACTCTTTTTTGGAAAAATGTCTAGCTGTAGTTTTTGAACCCTAGCTCTGCGGGCACCTTGGGAAACCTAGCAAACCTATACATTTTTGAAAACTAGACACACAGGGGAATCCAAGATGGGGTGACTTGACTGCCTCCCACCAGGGTCTGTTACCCAGAATCCCTTGCAAACCTAAACAATTGTAAAAAAAAACACATTTTCCCCACATTTCTGTCGTGGAAAGTTCCGGAATCTGCGTGGATCCACAAATTTCCACCCACCCCGCGTTCCCCAAAGTCTTACGAGAAAAACAGTACCTCACTTGTTTGGGTCGGCCTAGTGCCCGCGACAGGAAACGGCGCAAAATACAACGTGGTCACACCTCAATTTCGCAGTGAAAAATGACCCTTTTTTGGCAAAATGTCTAGCTGTAGTTTTTGAACCCTAGCTCTGCGGGCACCTTGGGAAACCTAGCAAACCTATACATTTTTGAAAACTAGACACCCAGGGGAATCCAAGATGGGGTGACTTGACTGCCTCCCACCAGGGTCTGTTACCCAGAATCCCTTGCAAACCTAAAAAATTGTCAAAAAAAACACATTTTCCCCACATTTCTGTCTTGGAAAGTTCCGGAATCTGCGTGGATCCACAAATTTCCACACACCCCGCATTCCCCAAAGTCTTACAAGACAAACGGTACCTCACTTGTGTGGGTCGGCCTAGTGCCCGCGACAGGAAACGGCGCAAAACACAACGTGGTCACACCTCAATTTTGCAGTGAAAAATGACCCTTTTTTGGCAAAATGTCTAGCTGTAGTTTTTGAACCCTAGCTCTGCGGGCACCTTGGGAAACCTAGAAAACCTATACATTTTTGAAAACTGGACACCCAGGGAAATCCAAGATGGGGTGACTTGACTGCCTCCCACCAGGGTCTGTTACCCAGAATCCCTTGCAAACATAAAAAATTGTCAAAAAACACATTTTCCCCACATTTCTGTGGTGGAAAGTTCCGGAATCTGCGTGGATCCACAAATTTCCACCCACCCCACGTTCCCCAAAGTCTTACGAGAAAAACGGTACCTCACTTGTGTGGGTCAGCCTAGTGCCCGCGACAGGAAACGGCGCAAAACGCAACGTGGTCACACCTCAATTTCGTAGTGAAAAATGACCTTTTTTTGGCAAAATGACTAGCTGTAGTTTTTGAACCCTAGCTCTGTGGGCACCTTGGAAAACCTAGCAAACCTATACATTTTTGAAAACTAGACACCCAGGGAAATCCAGGATGGGGTGACTTGACTGCCTCCCACCAGGGTCTGTTATCCAGAATCCCTTGCAAACCTAAAAAATTGTCCAAAAAAACACATTTTCCCAACATTTCTGTGGTGGAAAGTTCCGGGATCTGCGTGGATCCATAAATTTCCACCCACCCCGCGTTCCCCAAAGTCTTACGAGAAAAATGGTACCTCACTTGTGTGGGTTGGCCTAGTGCCCGCGACAGGAAACGGCGCAAAACGTAGTGAGGTAACATCAAAATTGCCTATCTCAAAACCACCTGGTTTTGCAAGGGTGGCCTCTTGGGTTTTTGGCCCAGTGCTCGGCGGCAATCTAGGGAAACCTACCAAACCCATACATTTCTAAAAGCTAGACACCCGGGGGCTTCCAGGGAGGTATGGCTTGCGTGGATTCCCCAACGTTTCCTTACCCAAAATCCCCTGCAAACCTCAATTTTATCTGAAAAAATCACTTTTTTCACACATTTTTGTGTGGGAAAGTTGTGGCATCACCGGGCTCACTAAAATTTCCCACCTCCCAGCATTCCCCTGGGTCTCCCGGTAAAAATATTGCCTCACTTGTGTGGGAGGCCCAAGTACCCGCGACAGGCAAGGGCCCAAAACGTAGTGAGGTGACATTAAAATTGCCTATCTCAAAACCACCTGGTTTTGCAAGGGGGGTCACCTGGGTTTTTAGCCCGGTGCTCGGCGGCCATCTAAGGAAACCTACCAAACCCATACATTTCTTAAAACTAGACACCCGGGGGCTTCCAGGGAGGTATGGCTTGCGTGGATCTCCCAACGTTTCCTTACCCAGAATCCCCTGCAAACCTCAATTTTAGCTGAAAAAATTACTTTTTTCACACATTTTTGTGTGGGAAAGTTGTGGCATCATCGGGTTCACTCAAATTTCCCACCTCCCAGCGTTCCCCTGGGTCTCCCGGTAAAAATGGTGGTGCCTCACTTGTGTGGGAGGCCCAAGTACCCGCGACAGGCAAGGGCCCAAACTTTTTTTTGGATAGGCAATGTTGATGTCGCATCACTACGTTTTTGGCCCTTGCCTGTCGCGGGTACTTGGGCCTCCCACACAAGTGAGGCACCATTTTTACCAGGAGACCCAGGGGAACGCTGGGAGGTGGGAAATTTGAGTGAGCCCGGTGATGCCACAACTTTCCTACAAAAAAAGTGTGAAAAAAGTGATTTTTTCAGCTAAAATTGAGGTTTGCAGGGGATTCTGGGTAAGGAAATGTTGGGGGATCCATGCAAGCCATACCTCCCTGGAAGCCCCCGGGTGTCTAGTTTTTAGAAATGTATGGGTTTGGTAAGTTTCCCTAGATGGCCACCGAGCACCGGGCCAAAAACCCAGGTGACCCCCCTTGCAAAACCAGGTGGTTTTGAGATAGGCAATTTTGATGTCACCTCACTACATTTTGGGCCCTTGCCTGTCGCGGGTACTTGGGCCTCCCACACAAGTGAGGTACCATTTTTACTGGGAGACCCAGGGGAATGCTGGGAGGTGGGAAACTTGAGTGAGCCCGGTGATGCCACAACTTTCCCACAAAAAAATGTGTGAAAAAAGTGATTTTTTTCAGCTAAAATTGAGGTTTGCAGGGGATTCTGTGTAAGGAAATGTTGGGGGATCCATGCAAGCCATACCTCCCTGGAAGCCCCCGGGTGTCTAGTTTTCAGAAATGTATGGGTTTGGTAGGTTTACCTAGATGGCCGCCGAGCACCGGGCCAAAAACCCAGGTGACCCCCTTGCAAAACCAGGTGGTTTTGAGATAGGCAATTTTGATGTCACCTCACTACGTTTTGAGCCCTTGCCTGTTGCGGGAACTTGGGCCTCCCACACAAGTGAGGCACCATTTTTACCGGGAGACCCAGGGGAACGCTGGGAGGTGGGAAATTTGAGTGAGCCCGGTGATGCTACAACTTTCCCACACAAGAATGTGTGAAAAAAGTGATTTTTTTCAGCTAAAATTGAGGTTTGCAGGGGATTCTGGGTAAGGAAACGTTGGGGGATCCCCGCAAGCCATACCTCCCTGGAAGCCCCCGGGTGTCTAGTTTTCAGAAATGTATGGGTTTGGTAGGTTTCCCTAGATGGCCGCCGAGCACCGGGCCAAAAACCCAGGTGACCCCCCTTGCAAAACCAGGTGGTTTTGAGATAGGCAATTTTGATGTTACCTCACTACGTTTTGGGCCCTTGCCTTTCACGGGTACTTGGGCCTCCCACACAAGTGAGGCACCATTTTTACTGGGAGGCCCAGGGGAATGCTGGGAGGTGGGAAATTTGAGTGAGCCCGGTGATGCCACAACTTTCCCACACTAAAATGTGTGAAAAAAGTGATTTTTTCAGCTAAAATTGAGGTTTGCAGGGGATTCTGGGTAAGGAAACCTTGGGGGATCCATGCAAGCCATACCTCCCTGGAAGCCCCCGGGTGTCTGGTTTTCAGAAATGTATGGGTTTGGTAGGTTTCCCTAGATGGCCGCCGAGCACGGGCCATAAAGACAGTTGACCCCCTTGCAAAACCAGATCGTTTTGACATTGTTTGTTTCTACAGCGTGAGAATTTCGGCACAATATTGCAAGGAAAATGTGACAGACATTTTGAGGTTTGCAGGACATTGTGGATAAAATAACTTTTTGGAATTCACAAGAGAGACATCACCATGAACTCCCGTGGGTTTACGACAATATCTACAGTTGGGGGGTTATTCTTACATGGAACATACACCTTGGCAGAGAAACTAAAAAGACAAACATTCCTGCACAGCCATCTATTCCTCAAACGCACACACATACTGGTTGGATTTGGCACGAGGGCGAGTGATGGTTCAGTATATTAAATTTTATTAACAAGAGATTTCACAAAAATGAAATGCACTGTCAATAATTAAATGGAGAAAAAACTGAACCCATGACTCGCAGCTCGTGAGCTGTAAAGCCACGGCAAGGCACCAACCGCTTTACAGGCCATTCTCACACCTTTCATACATGATACACACAAGACCATTCACACCACCAGGCACAAAAACAACACATTACAAAATTCACAAAAGGGACAAGGTACACCCTGCTTCAGAAAGGCAAATATTACAGCACAGCCATCTAATCCTCAAGCACACACACATACTAGTTGGATTTGGCACGAGAGTGAGTGATGGTTCAGTATATACAATTGTATTAGCAAGTGATTTCACAAAAATGAAATGCACTGTTAATAATTGAAAGGGCGAGAAACTGAACCTTTGACTCACAGCTCGTGAACTGTAAAGCCACGACAAGGCACCAACCTCTTTACAGGCCATTCATACACCTTTCATACGTGTGAGACATACAAAACCATTCACACCACCAGCCGCGGGCCCATCACATAACAAAACTCACACCAGCACACAGCGTCATTCAAGGGCCCATCACTTTCACACGCCCACATTCCTGACACAGCAACTACACAAGGTGAAGGATTGCGTGGAGTGGCACTCAGCTAGCAGTGTGTGTAGTGACCAGCAGCAAGTCACTACTCACAGACTGCCAGCCAAGCACCATTCCACGCACACCGCCAACCAAGTGCCAGTCCACACACACCGCCAACACATTTAGGATTTTTTTAGACAAAAATAAAAACACAAACAAATTGCAAATAGATACAAATCTACAAACACAAAATCAGAAACTATATACATTACACTAACGCCAACCTTGAAACCTAATCAAATTTTTCAAAGAATACAGACCAGGCAGTTCACTTTACCACTCATGAATGCTCCCAAAAATTATTTTGCGTGTGGTACGCTCTAAAACAAGCAGGGACACACAGCCCAGGTTTAGAAGGACAGTCGGGGTAGTACATACGAATCTCCTTCCGCGTACCTCTTCGCCAACAGACTCTGCATCTCCTAGTGGGAAAATCTTTTGCCGGTGTGGGAGGGATGAAATCAGGAAAGTGGCGATCTTTCAATCGAACCGCATCCTACACCACTCCAAATCTAGGAACACTTGCCTGTTCCACAACAACAAGGCTAGCTATCACAGAGTGCTGAAACTGAAGAAATGTCAACTTTGACGCAGGAGAACACTCCCTGAACACAATAAAAGCATTGAAATTTGCTAATTCGAAGAAATGGATGGCCAACTTCTTATACCAAACGTAAGCCTTCCGAATAGCAGAGTAAGGTTCCAACCTCTGATCTACTCTGTCAACACCACCCATGTGCTTATTGTAGTCTAGAATGCACACAGGTTTGCACACTTCAGCAACCTGACCCCAAACAGCCACAGGTGAAGTACTCTCATCATGGATGGTAGTCAGAATGTACACATCCCTCCTGTTCACAAATTTTACAGCTAGTAGTTCATCACTACGCAAGGAACTGCACTGCCCCCTCTGAAGTTTTTTGCAAACAAGCTCTTTCGGATAACCTTTACGGTTAGAGCGCATTGTGCCACATGCAAAAGTGTCCACTTTATACAATTCCTTAAATAATTGCACAGCAGTATAGAAGTTATCAAGATACAAATGGTGGCCTCTGTTAAACAGTCTTCTAGCAAGATCCCACACAATTTTCTCTGAAACTCCAAAAGTGGACGGACAACCTGGGGGGTCAATAGTAGAATCTCTACCAGTGTACACACGAAAATTAAAAACATATCCTGTCCTACTCTCAGACAACATATACAGCTTAATTCCATAGCGTGCCCTCTTGCTAGGGATGTACTGCCTAAAAACCAAATGGCCCTTGAACAAGACCAAAGACTCATCAATAGATATTTCTTTCCCTGGAGTATAGATCTCAGAAAATCGATCTACAAAGTGATCAAAAACGGGCCGAATCTTAAAAAGACGGTCACAGTCAGGGTGATCTCGTGGCAACGCCATAGAATTATCAACCAAATGCAGCATACGTAGCAAAAGTAAATACCGATTACGAGTCATAACTGCAGGAAATATGGCAGTTGCCAACAAGGGGCTAGTAGACCAAAATGAAGCCAAGGTTGGCTTCCTTACCACACCCATCAATAAAGTCAAACCCAAAAACTTCTTAATCTCTTCCAGATATGTGGGAGTCCACCGGGTAGCTCTAGACTGGGGCCTAAGTTTGTCGCTGTTGTCCCTCAAAAACTGTTCAGCATACAAATTCGTCTGCTCAACAATCTCACCTAAAAATACATCATCCATAAACAACTGAAAAAACTGTATAGGCAAAAAGTGTTCACAATCCACTGTACACCCTGCATCACCGCTAAAGGCAGGCAACACCGGCTGCACCATGTTTGGATCAACCCAAAGTCCAGCGCTTCCAGTAGGAAGCCTAGCAGCCTCAGACTGCAATACAGATGCCTCTTGCACCATCGGCACAGCAGTTTCCTCCTCTAAGACAGGCACTTCATCCGCACTGAGAGTTGCTTCATCCACACCAAGAGTACCTTCATCTGCACTGAGAGTACCTTCATAATCCGATGATTCCATGTTGAGAGAAAACTCGCTGCCAGAATCTTCCCCTCCCTCCTCTCCCTCAGACGCACTGTCAGTCTCATAATCATGCTCAGAGGAAGATTCAAGAAGCATACCAACCACCTGTTGAGCAGTCATTCTACGGCTAGCCATATTGCTTACTAATAAAGGTAACTTGTCAAACAAGTCAACAACAACAAACACTTTGTAAAATAAGTAATAAACAAAAAGCACCTTTATCAAAAACTCATATATACTCCAAAACAATACCACTCACTTGCCAGAGGCAGCTAAACTACTCACCACCACCTACTCTGTACAGACACAGTATGGATCAACAATATCCCACTAAAAAAGAAAGAGAAAAGCAATTACACATAAGACTATGCAAAACACATTGCAAAGAATTCTATGCTCAAACCACTAACTAAATATGCCGCCATTATGACATGACTTACACAAAAATTCATTCAGACATTACAATATTACTCATTTGGAGTAAATACAACCCAAAAAAAAATTCTTACCAAAACAATGCAACTACACAAAACTGCAGAACAACCACTGTCGAAACTGGAAACAGGAATCAAAAGCTTTAGACTAGAATAAAAAGGAGAAAAAAACGCTATTGTCACATATGCATATAATGCTCTAGACCATCACGTACTGTGCAAAATGTATTACTTGAACCTCCCACTTTCAAGAAGGAAAGATCAATGGCCCAATCCTTTACAAGCAACGCGGCGAGAATCTGGAACTCAGCCTCAGCTCCGGACCACCTCCTCCCTCTTCCCAGTCCTTCAAAACAGACCTCAAAGTTCTCCTTCTGCAAAGACACTTCCAAACTTAATTCACACCCTCTCTATTGTCTGAAGGAAGTCTTTACATTATAGGAAATTCTGTTCTCCATGCCCGTAGAAGTGCCTTCCCAGTGTGTTCCTGTGTTTTGAGTGTCTGCCATGTATTGCACTTTTATACCTCTACTTGTACTTTGTACTCTTTTGTAACTTGCACACATGTCACTTTTCCTCTTGTTTGCTACCTCTTGTATTTTGTTTGCTTTTGATACATGCACAATTACCACCATTGCCTCATGTAACGTAACGTTTGCTCTTGTTTTCAGAGTGTCTGCCATTTATTGCAGTTTTTACCTCATGTGACATCCATCAGAGAGGTGCGTGAATAATTACCTGGTAATCCCCTCAGCACAATGCAAACATGCACATACATGACACTGTTCAGGGATCTATCATCTACAGCTGACATTAAATGACCATTCATCATGGTCCCCCCATTAAAGCAGTGCACTTTGTGATTTGCAAGGTACATGTTCTTTGCAGCAGGCACATTAACCCTCTGTTCTACCTTTCCAGGAGTCAACCCTTCCACTACAAAAAACTCCATCTCTCTCTAGGAAGAACATTAATCACCAAAGTTATCATGACATTTTAATTGCTTCTGAAAATTGCTGCAGGCCAGGAAGGAGGCAGCAAGGTTTTTTCAAACCATAATATACTTGCAAACATTACGCACCCACCCGAAATAGGTACCCAGTGAGGTCACACCGTTCGCATCGCCCTAACCTGCTCAAGGTTCATGTGACCTCAGTGACAGAGTCACAGCGACTGGATCACAGTTGCTCAAGGGTGTGCTGCTTCGTAGGCCTGCCCGCAAGACTGGAGATGAACTTCAGTATGGATTGTGGTGGACAGGCCTTCAAGGTTAACCCACAATTGACACCACTGCTTGTGCTAAGACATCAAGCCTTCTAAGGTCTAGTGGGGCCTTCTACGGTCTAGCATGGGAATGTGCTCCCTCAGTACAGTGGTGTAAAAAAACTGGTCTAGGCCTGGGCGAGAATTTCGTTCCGTTCGCGGAAATTGCGATAATTTGACATTTTCGCGTTCCGCGGAGAGCGCGAAAATGTCAAAATTTCCGGTTTCCGCAGCTCTGGCGATAATTTGTTTCTTGCTCGCGCTGTAAAATAATACATTCTCGCGCGCGCGCGATCGCCTTACCTGAATCCCTGCGTTCGCCGACAAGTTTTCTTGATCCGGTCGCGTTCTCCATGAGATGTTGTATTGTTTTTAGCCATATGCGCTGTCTCGCGACAGTTCGCGCCCGCAGTGACGTCATGCGTCGCGCGATCACGTCTTTCTTCTTGCGATCATGCACCGCGAGACAACTCAAATCAAGATGGCCGTGCCCGCAAGCAACCACATGGGTAAGTTGGCGACCCGCAACCATGCAGAAAATCTCGCGAACATGCGGGAAAAACACTTCTGCATCTTCGTGATATTTCAGCTTGTTTGCAATAATTTTAAACATTTTCGCGATAATTTGCGAAAGTTAATTTTGCAAATTCCGCCCACCCCTAGACTGGTCATGAATGCTGAACCCGGTTCCCCAGTTCCAAATTCCACAGCTCTGGCCATAGTGCCACATCCCCACTGAACACCATACTTGCCCACTGAGAGAAACTCGCACTGCCTTCAGCTATAACCTATTTGTGCCCGCTATAAACACTTGGATGTGGCTCAATTCAAATTATGCACTTGATAAGAGTAATATGCTGCCTAAAAAAAAATAAAAAAAAGCAACCACTCATAGGGAATGCAAAGCATGTGAAATGTAAGCAGAAACAACATGGTTACCTAAACGATCTCTCACTAACTATCTGCACCAAAAAAATCGCTCCCCCTTTTTCCTACTAATGCAACTGTGAAATCACCAGAGCAAAACGCAATAAATCTCTGCCTGTAATTCCTATTTGCACACAGAGTCATGTTTTCACATTAGTCCCAAAACGAAATTTCTTTGCCAATTTAAATGCACACTTACTGCTCTTTTTTTTTGGCAAGTGAAAATCACTTTTACAGACTGACACATTATGAATCCACTTTTTAGATTTTTTAAATTGCACATGTCCAGACTGCTTTTTCAGACCACCACCATGTGTATCCTCGGTGACTGCCTACACTCCAGCAAGGGCAACCAGCCTTAGTGATGCTGAATGTATTTGCATTACAGACTGAAACCTCAAAACCCCACTCGCTTCTAAATACTGTGCATGATTATACATGGAAAGGAGCTGGGTGTGTGCTAAGAGTCTGCTTCTTCCCCCAAAAAATCGCTCCCCCTTTTTCCTACTAATGCAACTGTGAAATCACCAGAGCAAAACGCAATAAATCTCTGCCTATAATTCCTATTTGCACACAGAGTCATGTTTTCACATTAGTCCCAAAACGAAATTTCTTTGCCAATTTAAATGCACACTTACTGCTCTTTTTTTTTGGCAAGTGAAAATCACTTTTACAGACTGACACTTTATGAATCCACTTTTTAGATTTTTTTAATTGCACATGTCCAGACTGCTTTTTCAGACCACCACCATGTGTATCCTCGGTGACTGCCTACACTCCAGCAAGGGCAACCAGCCTTAGTGATGCTGAATGTATTTGCATTACAGACTGAAACCTCAAAACCCCACTCGCTTCTAAATACTGTGCATGATTCCACATGGCAAGCAGCTGGGTGTGTGCTAAGAGTCTGCTTCTTCCCCCAAAAAATCGCTCCCCCTTTTTCCTACTAATGCAACTGTGAAATCACCAGAGCAAAACGCAATAAATCTCTGCCTGTAATTCCTATTTGCACACAGAGTCATGTTTTCACATTAGTCCCAAAACGAAATTTCTTTGCCAATTTAAATGCACACTTACTGCTCTTTTTTTTTGGCAAGTGAAAATCACTTTTACAGACTGACACATTATGAATCCACTTTTTAGATTTTTTTAATTGCACATGTCCAGACTGCTTTTTCAGACCACCACCATGTGTATCCTCGGTGACTGCCTACACTCCAGCAAGGGCAACCAGCCTTAGTGATGCTGAATGTATTTGCATTACAGACTGAAACCTGAAAACCCCACTCGCTTCTAAATACTGTGCATGATTATACATGGAAAGGAGCTGGGTGTGTGCTAAGAGTCTGCTTCTTCCCCCAAAAAATCGCTCCCCCTTTTTCCTACTAATGCAACTGTGAAATCACCAGAGCAAAACGCAATAAATCTCTGCCTGTAATTCCTATTTGCACACAGAGTCATGTTTTCACATTAGTCACAAAACGAAATTTCTTTGCCAATTTGAATGCACACTTACTGCTCTTTTTTTTTGGCAAGTGAAAATCACTTTTACAGACTGACACATTATGAATCCACTTTTTAGATTTTTTAAATTGCACATGTCCAGACTGCTTTTTCAGACCACCACCATGTGTATCCTCGGTGACTGCCCACACTCCAGCAAGGGCAACCAGCCTTAGTGATGCTGAATGTATTTGCATTACAGACTGAAACCTCAAAACCCCACTCGCTTCTAAATACTGTGCATGATTATACATGGAAAGGAGCTGGGTGTGTGCTAAGAGTCTGCTTCTTCCCCCAAAAAATCGCTCCCCCTTTTTCCTACTAATGCAACTGTGAAATCACCAGAGCAAAACGCAATACATCTCTGCCTGTAATTCCTATTTGCACACAGAGTCATGTTTTCACATTAGTCCCAAAACGAAATTTCTTTGCCAATTTAAATGCACACTTACTGCTCTTTTTTTTTGGCAAGTGAAAATCACTTTTACAGACTGACACATTATGAATCCACTTTTTAGATTTTTTTAATTGCACATGTCCAGACTGCTTTTTCAGACCACCACCATGTGTATCCTCGGTGACTGCCTACACTCCAGCAAGGGCAACCAGCCTTAGTGATGCTGAATGTATTTGCATTACAGACTGAAACCTGAAAACCCCACTCGCTTCTAAATACTGTGCATGATTATACATGGAAAGGAGCTGGGTGTGTGCTAAGAGTCTGCTTCTTCCCCCAAAAAATCGCTCCCCCTTTTTCCTACTAATGCAACTGTGAAATCACCAGAGCAAAACGCAATAAATCTCTGCCTGTAATTCCTATTTGCACACAGAGTCATGTTTTCACATTAGTCACAAAACGAAATTTCTTTGCCAATTTGAATGCACACTTACTGCTCTTTTTTTTTGGCAAGTGAAAATCACTTTTACAGACTGACACATTATGAAACCACTTTTCAGATTTTTTAAAAAAAGCCCATGTCCAGACTGCTTTTTCAGACCACCACCATGTGTATCCTCGGTGACTGCCTACACTCCAGCAAGGGCAACCAGCCTTAGTGATGCTGAATGTATTTGCATTACTGACTGCAACCTCAAACCCTTAAAGTATTCCTTATTTTTACCAGTACACCTTAATTTATCATGAAAAAATAGTCCATATTATTTTACATGTTCCTCACATTTAAATTTCTCCCAAAACAGAAAATAATAAACACAACTTCTACAAAAGGAATTCCAATTCTAATATTCATTTCTTAATGTAC
The DNA here is from genome assembly GCF_964204655.1 of Triturus cristatus. Lineage (NCBI taxonomy): Eukaryota > Metazoa > Chordata > Amphibia > Caudata > Salamandridae > Triturus > Triturus cristatus. The sequence continues at coordinate 936,711,555 of NC_140585.1, read as the reverse complement.
CATATACATCCCCTCTCAAACTCTAAACTCACCTTTAAAATTAGTTAGTTGTGAAAGAAATGTGGCACTCAAACAGCAGATTATCAGAGCCAGGATCTCTGTTCTCTACACCTCTCTCCTCTCAGCAGAACCAGATAATGGCAAACTTTCCCTCTATTTTTCCACACATATACATGTAAGTTTCAAATCTCAGTGCTTCCCCCTTTTTTTCAAATGTAATCACACATTTCTATTGGTTGAAAACCAACCCTTTTCCAAAAGTACCCTGCCCCCAACTTGACTTCTGCCTAGTACCCTTCCCCCAACTTGACTTCTGCCTGCTACCATAGCAACAGCTCATGGAACACTGCTGTGTGGAGTTAGGTCAGAAGTTCGCCACACAATGTTTCAATTCCACAGAGCAAGAGTGCTTGACTTTTCAAACCTAACAGCAAATCCATAGTACTGTTCTTTGGTAACACATTTTTTTGTACCAATACAAAACATGCTTCTATTAATTTACACATACAGCCTAGTTTTTATTCTAGAATGGTATGAAACAGCCAATCAGTTCTTTTTGTTTTGAAAAAAATATGTATGCCTCCATTTCCAAACTGTCTTTCTTTTCATATTGCCATTCTACTGAAAGACACCTCCTGAGTGCATCCAGTTCTCCTTTGAAGATGTTCACAGTGTGGATTGTAGGGCACAGCTATGTCTTCTGGAGTGAAAAGTTTGCAGAGAAAACAGGTATGGTGAGAGACCTTGCTTTGCCAAATGTAGACATTAAATGGATTGGTCAGAGAGGGTTAAAGTGGCACCAATTGATGCCATTGGTGAAATCCTTCATGCAAATCCAACACCCTGACCTCATAATAGTGCACTGTGGTGGCAATGACCTAGGCACTTTGACTGGGGTAGGTCTGGAAATGCTTATGAAGGACACCTTTGCACAACTGTTTTCACTTTTCCCTAAAACTGCCTTTGTGTTTTCCAACATATGCCAAAGGCAAAAATGGAACTGGTCCAATCATTTCTGTCCGCAAATTGACAAAGCAAGAAAGCACGTCAACAAATCTGTTTCTGCTTTCCTCCGTGACTATGGTATGGGTGCCATTTACCACAACAACTTGCGTTATGACATGCAAGACATTTATAGAGGAGATGGTGTGCACTTCAATGATGAAGGGAACAGAGTCTTCCTCTTGAACCTTAGACTCTGCATCGGTACTTACTTGTAGGTACCACTTAAAAAATCACTTCATAAACACAACGGCTCTTTTTAGAGCCCCCTAATATCTAAACTCTTAAATCTGCATTTCATTTCTTTTTTAATTTTTTTTTTCTTCCGTACGCTTACCGTAAGCTTACCGTACGCGTACCCCGTGATTTTTTTAAAAATCAATAAATGTTTTGCACGGTCGTGCCTGACTCGTGCCTGAGTCAGGCCAGAGTCCTGCCCGTCTGCGCCCGTCCGCGTTCCGGAGGCGTTTGAGGCGACGGGCAGGACGCGGCCATTCGGCTCGAGCTAGCTTGCCTATTGAACACCATGCTACACTACTCGGGTTCGGAACTTCGGTCTTGGCGGTACACAAATGGTTTCTGCCGGTCGGTTTTCCCTGCTCGCCACAAGGGCAAGCATTGCTGCCCTGAGTGTGGCTGGCGCCCGCAGAAATATTTTGGCGATGCGCCACTGAAGGCGGCGTTTTGCACTAAACATCTGGGCCTACTGCTCAACACTCGTTCTCTGGGCCGGCACGCTTTGGATGTTTTTGATTTGCTAGAGTCAGAAAAACCCCTGTTCCTAATGCTCACCGAGACGTGGCTCGGCGTGGCGTCCAACCCAGATATTGCCACTGCTATCCCGCCCGAGTATAACATCTTCAGGCAGGATAGGCCGAAGGGGCGTGGAGGTGGCGTGGCATTAATAGTCAACAAAATGGTCACCTGCACCATCATTCCATCGGATGCGATCAAGGATTGCGAATCCCTTGCCTTTGCCCTTGTCCTTTCACCGCACCAATCGATTAAGGGTCTCCTAGTCTATCGGCCGCCAGGGCCCTTGGGCTCTTTTTTTGAAGAGTTCCAGTCGGTGACCTCTTCTTTGTTACTTACATCAGAACATTGCATTGTCGCCGGGGACTTCAACGTCCATATGGACGTGGAAACGGATCCCGATGCGATGAAAATGTTGGAGGTCACAGCCCCTATGGGCCTGGTTCCCTATCATGTCGGGCCGACCCATGAGAAGGGACATACCCTGGATTTGACCTTCTCTACGATCCCTATAGAGATGTTGGCCCCCACCCAGGTGCTTTGGTCTGACCACAGGCTGGTGAGATTTTATCTCTCAGATGCTGGGAAGCCTGCCGGTGTCCCCCGGCAGTCTTCAGTGGGATTCAGGCCACTCCACCGGATTACTCCGGAACTGTTGGCACAGTCCTGCGCCGATCACCCCTGTGCCTTAACCGGGAACTTAGAGGAGGATGTGGAGCGTTTGCAGGTCTGGCTCTCAGAGAGGCTCAATGAGCTTGCTCCTCTGAGACCCCTCCGCAAACCCGAAAAAGGTGCCTCTGCCCCTTGGTTTACGGAAGCATTGGCGGCCTCGCGTCGGCAATGCAAGGTAGCGGAAAGAGCTTGGCGCGTGAAATACGACGCGACGGCGAAACTCACCTACAGGTCTCTGGCGAAAGCGTACCATCGGAACATCCTCGCGGAGAAGAAGGCTTATTTTGCTAGAAAAATTGAAGCCGCTTCCAACTCCTGTAAGGAGCTTTTCGCCATTGTGCGGGAGTTTACAGCCTCTCGCGCAGCGCCTGCCCAGACCCCCCCTCCTGCGCCTTGGGTCAGGGCGATTGCGGACTTTTTCACCTCTAAGATCCAGCGGATCCAGGATTCCTTCCTTGTGTTGGATCCTGAGGTACCAGGTCGGGTGGAGAATGTCGCTGCTACCCGACTGAGCGCCGGTGTGGCCTTGGCAGTTTTCCCTCCTCTCTCGCTGTCAGCTTCATTTGACCTGATGGGGGGACTAAAGTCAGGTTCCCCTCGGGATGCCTGCCCCGCAAAATTCCTGGCTAAAATGGCAGCTGTCATTAATCCACTCGTGAACCCCCTGTTGAACTGTTCTCTTGCACAGGGTGTGGTTCCCCAGTCCTGGAAGCAGGCAATGATTATCCCCCTGCTTAAAAAGCCTGGTCTGGATGTGGAGGTGTTAGCGAATTATAGACCTATCTCGCTCCTGCCGGCTTTGGCGAAGGTCATTGAAAAGCACGTGCATAGGGTGCTTGCCGATTACTTGGAGGCCCACGACCTACTGCACCCTACCCAGTCGGGTTTTCGCGCCAATCTTAGCACCGAAACAGCCCTCTTGGAAGTCTCGGAGGCGATAAAGGAGGTGCTGGATTCGGGTGGGAGAGCGATGCTGGTGATGTTAGACCTGTCGGCGGCCTTTGACACCGTCCCCCATGAGGGTCTGCTTGCTAGACTCTCAGAGATTGGCCTTTGTGGGACGGTGCTCCAGTGGTTTCGATCTTTCCTGGCAGGTCGTCGACAATCGGTCTGGGCTTCTGCTTGCTCCGCCGAGATGTCGCCATTGGGTGTCGGAGTTCCTCAGGGCTCTGTCCTGAGCCCGACTCTATTTAATATCTTCATGACCCCTCTGGCGGCCCTGGCGGAGTCTTTCGGGGCCCAGATCGTTTCTTACGCCGATGACACCCAGCTCCTCTTCACCTGTGAGAGGGGTGCGGACTTCGATGGAGGTAGGATCCAGGGTTGCCTTGAGGCTGTGTTTCAGTGGTTCCATCATAACAGCCTCAAGTGCAACTCGGATAAATCCGAGGTCCTCTTCTTTGGGTGCAGCTCGGACCCGGACTGGAAAGTGTGGTGGCCTGAGAACATGTTTCCACCAGCAAGTTCGTCCCAGGTAGCGAAAAACCTTGGGATTAAGATCGACAATGGCCTCACACTACGCTCGCAGGTAATCGGTCTCACAGGGACCTGCTTCGGCTTACTCCGGATGCTTCGCAAGTTCCTTCCTTTGCTATCGGAGGAACATAGGAAGATCACGGTGCAGGCGATGATAGGCTCGAGAATAGATTATTCCAACGTTCTCTATCTCGGCCTGCCAGAATACCTGCTTCAACGACTACAGGTCGTTCAGAATTCGGCAGCACGTGCTATTTTTGGACTACCTCGCCGTGCCAGAGCCTCGGGCCTTTTGGAAGCTCTGCATTGGCTTCCTGTCCGGAAGCGGATAGTTTTTAAATCTCTCACCCTGGCACACAAAGCCTTGTACAGATCTGGAGCAAAATACCTCCAGGAAAGGTTGTCCTTTTACCGTCCGGCCAGATCGCTCAGGTCTGAAGCCTTGTTTTTTGCTGTAGTGCCCCGCGCGAAGAGAGCTCGCATCGGTGGCCGCTCCTTTAAATGTTTAGCGCCTCAGCTGTGGAATAAATTGCCTGTGTCCCTGCGTAGCACCCCAAACTTGTTGGCCTTTAGGAAGGGGCTTAAAACTTGGCTTTTCACTTCTTAGTTTCAGGTCCTATCAGGTTTCCTCTTTTTATGTTTCTGTTCATTTTCCCTGTTGTGTTTCTGCGATTAGTGTGCAATCCAAAGCGTCGGGACACTCTTTCGAGTAGCCGTACGCTATACAAAAACCTGCATAACATAACATAACATAACATAACTTTTCTATCCTTCTTTGACCCCCTCACAAATGTAAGGGGGTCTGTAACTCTCCTCCTTGCCCCCTTTTCTTGTTTTCACTCTTTTTTTTCTGAGTGAAACACACAAAATGGCGGCCGCCGCTTCCTGGTTTCGGCCGATTCGAATGTTTACTAAGATCTAACAGCCAATCAGAATCGCGCTCGCGCACGCCACCGTACGCGTACGGTAAGCTTACGGTAAGCGTACCGTAAGCTGGCTCAGATATATATATTGATTTAAAGGCTATTTTCTCAGAATCTACTGAACAGATTTACACCAAACCTACAAAAGGCACTTCCTCGACCTAGGGACTACCTCTCTGCCAAATTTCTAGTAATTCTGTTCAGCCGTTCGGGCTGTAGCCCTGTCTAAAGGTCCTATGGAAAAATGCATGGGAAAAACGCGTTTTGGGACCCCCCTTTTATCTCAGCCCCCGCTTGACGAATCCCCCCGAGACTTTCAGGGTAGGAGCGGAGCGTAGCGCCCCACCTATTTTGAGAAATTCGCGAGGATTCGTCGACCGGCGCCAAAGTTATTCAAAATAGAATGTTGCGGATTTCCTATGGAAAAGGGGTCCTAACTATAACTACCTACTGGCGACCGCCAGTAGGTAATATATATATATATATACAATCAAACAACTTGCCCTGAAGCAAAGATGCACTCGACAGTGAAATCTTCAATCCGAAGCTTTATTCATTAAATAAACACTTGCATTCCAAAGGTTTTCTTTGCCTTGCCTGACATGTTTCAAAGCTCCTGCTCTTTGATCATAGGCAGACTGTCAGTTCACAGAAGCACTTACATGCATTTTTTCTTCTCTGCATGCTAATGAATAATTACCCTTTGGTGGGCCTCACAGGTGAGTTCAGCTGTTTTGCATGCTGGGAGTGTAGTACACTTATTCTTCCCTTCAGTAGGTTCTGTGTCCTTTCAGTATATTCTTTTAAAATATAACAACGCCCCAGTGGGCCTTAGATTGGGAATCCGGTTTTGTAATTAATTGTTCACTGTGCTTTTCAGAGGCTGCACGCAATTCCAACCCCCTGCAGCCCTTTTATCGGCTCCTGGGAGCCCATCCACAAGGGCATTGCCTTGTTTAAAAAATATATATATATATTCGCTGGGAGGCCGCATGGCCCCCCATCTCTGTGCCACTTCTGGCCCCGGGACCCCATCACCTGGGGCCTGGCCAGCCTTTACTTTTTTCCTATTTTGGAGGGGGGCCGCCCCCCTTCTGAGGCCAATTATGGCCCCGGGGATCCCATCCTCCGGGGCCAGCCTTCCATTTTTTTTAATATAATTAAAACAGAGGGGGCCGAGTGACCACCTTCTGGGCCACTTCTTGCCCCGGGACCCTATCCTCCAAGGCCGGCCCTCACGTTGGGGAACACAGGGGAAGCCCCAATGCCCCTGGGGTCTATGCCGGCTCCCCCACCTCCTTCAGGAGCCGGCACTGCTTTTGGACAAGGGAAGCTGTTGACATGCCGCTCCTCTTGTGCAAAAGCAATTCTGTTTTGCTTCTTGGAAGTAAGAGCAGGTTTCCTGCTCTCACTTACAATAAGCAAAGCAGTGTTTGCTATGTCAGGGCAGGAGCTGTGCTTCCACCCAACCATAGCAAATGACAATGTCCCGTGGTGGGCACCCCGGGACATTGTGGGAGTCTGCCCTGGGGGGTGGCGATTCCCAGGGCCATAGAGGGCTCCAGGAGGGGGCCTGGGCAGCCCCCTCCCTTTGAGTACAAAGCCCCGGGGAGATGGTGGTCCCTGGGGCTTGGGGGGGCTAATGAGGCCCCCCTCAACAATGAAGAAAGCCCCGGGGAGGTGAGGGTCCCTTGGTTTTGGGGGGGTCTGCGAGGCCACCCACCTCCCCAGGGCTTGGAGGGGCTTGCGAGGCCCTCCCCATTAATGAAGAAAGCCCATGGGAGGTGGCGGTCCCTGGGGCTTGGGGGGCAATGTGGCCCCTGTGCATGATAAATTAAGCCCTGAGGTAGTGGAGGTCCCCTGGGCTGATTATTTTAAATATTTTCGGTCGGATTCGAGGACCCAGAGTAAATTTGGATGAAAGTATTTTTTAAAGTATTTTTTAAAAATGCTTTTCTTTGGCCCTGGGGGACCTTGTGGGACCCCCTGGGCTGGCCTAGGGGATTAGGGGGTTTCTACCCAGCCCCCTTTTTTTGTTTTTTTTCCTTATTTGTTTTGTCTTGTGACAATAACAATGAAGCTCGTGCTCGGGAGGCTTCACGGACCCTCCTCGGCCCTCAGATATATAAATTATGTATTTTTTGAATTTCTTAAGAACTGCTGAATGGATTTACACCATTTAAAGAAAAGGTTGATTTCTGAACCAAGAGCTACCTTTTTGCCAAATGTGTCAAAGTAGGTTCTCTGTGTCATGGAAAGTTTGGGGGTGACCCGTGCAGTGGGGACCAAGAATAGAGGTGCAAAAAAAGCGTGCATTTGTAAGGTTAATTCCATTAGGAATGCATTGATGACCCTACAGCCCGAACTGCTGGACAGAATTACACCAAATTTGAAGAAAGGTATCTGTTGTTATGCAGATTGTGCCTTTTGTTGTTTTGTGAAAATCCATTCAGTATTTTTCAGAAATTTAAGTTGAAAATTATAGCGATATCTCTGGTTGCGAAGCCTTAATGAAAAAACATAAGCTCATGCAGGGAAATGCACAGCTTTGATTGGCTACTAACACTTCAATCCATTCATTCGAGCCACCAAAAGGACCTCTCCCATGAACGCTTCGACAACAACGCACACAACAGCAAAGAGCTCTTCAACGTTGTGAAGGAACTCTCAAACCCCAGCTCCAGCGCCAACGACATCCCGCCGTCGCAAGACCTCTGCGACTTACTAGCCACCTTCTTTCACCACAAGAATCGCAGACATCCACAACAGTTTCAACACCCAGACCCTTCCAACAGCCGCCAACACCGCAGATTCACCACCCCCCAGCCTCACCAACCTCCTGGTCTCCTAGACCCACGTCAATGACGACACCATCAAGACCATGAACACCATATACTCCGGCTCTCCATCCGACCCCTGCCCTCACCACATCTTCAAAAAAGCTAACTGCATCATCGCACCCAAACTCCGGAAGATCATCAACAACTCCTTCAAGACTGCCACATTCCCAGAAAGCTGGAAGCATGCCGAGATCAACGCACCACTCAAGAAACCCACAGCGGACCCAAAGGACCTCAAGAATTTCTGGCCCATCTCTCTGCTCCCGTTCCCAGCGAAAGACACCGAAAAGATCATCAACAGGCAACTGACCCACTTCCTCGAGGAAAACAACATCCTGGACCCATCCCAATCAGGATTCCGCAGCAATCATAGTGCCGAAACTGCCCTCATCGCTGCCACCGATGACATCAGGATCCTACTGGACAACGGCAAAACTGCGGCCCTCATCCTCCTGGAACTCTCAGCCGCCTTTGACACCGTCTGCCACCACACCCTACGCACACGCCTCCATGACGCAGGAATCAGCGACAAAGCCCTGGACTGGATGACCTCCTCCCTCACCGACAGAACCCAGACAGTCTGCCTCCCCCATTCTGCTCTGACGCCCCCAAGATAATCTGCGGCGTGCCCCAAGGCTCATCCCTTAGCCCTACCCTTTTCAATGTCTACATGGCTCCACTCGCCAACGTCGTCCGCTCGCACAACCTCAACATTGCCTCCTACGCCAACGACACCCAGCTGATCCTCTCACTCACCAAGGACCCCGCCACCGCCAAAACCAACCTCCAGGAAGGACTGAAGGCCGTGGCCGACTGGATGAAGAACAGTCGCCTGAAACTTAACTCAGACAAGACGGAGGTCCTCATCCTCAGCTCCACCCTCTCCTCCTGGGATGATTCTTGGTGGCCGGCCACTCTGGGAGCCGCACCAACACCCACCGACCACACACGCAACCTGGGGTCTCCTGGACTCATCGCTCTCAATGACCCAACAAGTCAATGCCGTCTCCTCCTCCTGCTTCAACAACCTCCACATGCTTAGCAAGATCTGCAGATGGATCCCCACAGAAACCAGAAGGAGGGTCACCCACGCCCTTGACAGCAGCAGACTGGACTACGGCAATGCCCTCTATGCAGGAACCACAAACCAACTCCAGGAAAGACTTCAACGCATACAGACCGCCTCCGTGTGCCTCGTCCTCGGGATCCCCCACCACACCCACATCACTGCTAGGGGTGGGCGGAATTTGCGAAATTAACTTTCGCAAATTATCGCGAAAATGCTAAAAATCTCCGCAAACACGCCGGAAATATCGCGAAGACGCAGAAGTATTTTTCTCACCTGACCGCGGTAAATTTTGCGTGATCGCGGGTCGCCAACTTACCCATGCGGTTGCTCACGGGCGCGGCCATCTTGTTTTCACTTGTCCCGCCCTCTCGCGATGCTTACTTTCTGTTCTGGGTCGCGCAATGCATGTTCGCGCCCGTTCGCGGTAGATATTTCCTGTTTGCGACCACTTTTACTTGATCGCGTTGCTTTTTGCTTGCTCGGGGAGAAAATATCGCGCAAACTTGCGCACGTGGTCGCAATGGGCGCGGCCATCTTGTTTTTCACTCTATTGCATGGTTCTGGGGTCAGATTTTGAATCCTCCCTACATCTTTTCAATCCTTTGTTTAAACCCACTTTTTTTTTATCTTTCTTATTTATTATTTCTCTAACTATTTTCCTGCTTCTATATTTTTGGTTTTTGTCTCCTTTTTTTTGTTTTTTAGATACTTTTTCTCTTTCTATTGCCTGCTATTGTTTATTTCCTTTACTTCTTTAATTTTATTAGCTTTTCTTGACCCAGAACCATGTCTAAGGGTAGGGCTGGTCGCCGTCGCAGCTAGAGCCGCGACCGCCTTCCTTGCGGAAGGCGGCACCCACAAGGGGTGCAGGCACGGGCCTTATTTGGGGAGGTGGAGTTGGCTGCACTGATTTTCTTTGTGCAGCGCCACCTCCCCTCAACCCTGGCAGCAGGTGGCAGGCCTGGGTCCGGGTACGGCCTCCGGGAGCGTCGGCAGCAGTGGGGGAAGGTGCGCCGGGCAGTGTCGCGCTTCTCTGGGGTCCGGCGCACCCAGGTGCAGCTGCCGCACCGGTGGTCCGACATCCTGGACCGTGTGGCAGGACCTGCTGGACCTGCTAGGAGTGGAGGTCCCGGGGCTTTTGTGAGTAACTATTTAATTATTACTACTTTGTGTCTGTTCTTCTGCTCTGTGTTATATATTGCGAATATCTTTTTATTCTTCCAACCAGCTAGAATGTTGCTGCTTACATTCCAGGTTAATTACGTTTAAAAGTCTTCTGTGATTATGACACAGGTGCTCTTCTGCGCTACTACTAATCTTACTTGTTTGCAACTTTGCGTTTGCGCTCACTTAGCATGATTCTTTACGAGTTTATTTTAGAGAAATTAAGTTACGTATTGCTACAGTGACTCTAGTCCACTCCTTATTTTGTCCTGTCACTAATAGATAGGGGCGGATTGATACTTAGGTTTAGGTACTTTGTATGAGTTTCTAATTTGTTAGTGGTATGCGTGATGCCCCCTCAGTTACGTGACATGCTGCTAGTACGGCAGTCTTTATTAGAACCTTTTCTAGTTTGTTCAATGAGTGGTGGTAATTGGCTTAGCACTAGCAGAACATCAGCATCAATCAATCAACCCAAAATGTGGTGTATACAAAAAATGTAGTCATGTATCCTCCATTTGACCATATGCATTGTTGAGGAATAAAAGAAGTGGAAATGCATACTTAATGTACAATTGGCATGCCTGGAATAGGTGGGCTACGTTGGGTGGTACGTCTTACTTAGGCTTAGTTGCTTGTAACTTAGTATTCTGGAATCAGAATGGAAGACTGGATTACTGTTGATAAATAGTAACTTAAGTAGTCGATCCGCAAGTCCCCCGATACTACTTGTTGACCAGATGAGATCGGTCAATTTAGTTACTGCAATTGTTGTTTACATAAGTGTTTTTTGACCGTTGTTGAAAAATATTTTATTTGTTTGACACCATCCATCAATGTTTGTCTCTTTCTAATATCTTTCCTGTTCATCAGCACCCAGGGGCAGACAGACAGGGAGTGGGGAGTCGACGGGACAACAGTCCGAACTGCACCACCAGGAGGACACCAATGAGGGCTCCTCTGCTGGCCCCAGTAAGTCTTCTTGTTTTTAATAATATTTCTTATTCCATAACTCTTACTGCACCATATTTTTCACGAACTATTGTTTGTTTCCAAATGCTATTTTTTTACCAACAATTATCCTTCGATCTGTACGGTTTCAAAAATCTTATCCCTGCCTCTGCTATGATGACTCTCAGTACTACTACTACTATCAGTCTGTCTGTACTGTAGTAGCTAAGCTTGCCCAGTTGGCCAGTGCCACTCTTTATCTAAAAGGTTGTAATATATAACTCATATTCACCAGTAGCTCTAGCCATTGAGTCCAATCCTTTGGGTCGTCCTCTTGTACTACTTCTAGTCTTATTGATCTTTAGTCTTTGTTAATCTTGAGGCTTTGAAAATTCACAGCAACAAAAGCTCAACCAGATTTATTACTATTTTGATAGGATAGCCTATAGGACATACTACTACTGTTGTAGGGAACTTGCACATACACAGACCTTTGCACAAGAAAATAGGATGTTGGTGATGGTAGGTTGGACCTTCCTCACACACCTCAATCAGAAATTCAGAACCCACCACAATCACCTGCTCGACTATAGTACTGTCTTGTCATAACTATTAGGTCTCCGAACCCTCCCCCCAAGATACCCAACAAGTACACAACCCAGAACATAACACCCCCAACCTCTCAGTCGTAGAAGCAATGCACATGCACACCCTTACTTTAATTTGCTCACTCGTGTAAGTTAGTTCACACCAAATACCACCAAGTCTATGTACGTTCAAAATGTTTATTTTGAATTGAGAAGCTCTGTACATTGATCTATTATAAAATGCAGCACCAACCGGAAAATCAATAACATTAAAACAATAAACATTGTTACACTTACTTACAGTTGGGAATTAAATCATGATAACTGAACAGTGATGGAAGGCAGCGCCACCATCCCCTAGGAATTTAGTTTATATAAATTTATAAATGAAGATGTGAGTGAAGGGACCCCTTACCTTAGAAGAACCTAGTACTGGTAGTTGTTGCATCATTCAGAAGCTCTGCAAAGCTCTGGTTCGTAGAAGGGAATCTTCCATCTGTAATGCGAAAAATGAAATGGTGCGCGTTAGTATATTGCAACTTGCAAGCATTTCTCAGCCGTGCCAAAAAGCGTAGCATTTATTGATAAGCAATATGGACTAACAGTACACCAGTACTTCCTAAAAAAGTGGCTTGTTAATGTTTTTGTTGACCACTTGTATGCAGCGCGTAGACTAGACAGTAGCAGTGTGAGGCAGGTCATGTGGGCTCAAAGGTGTCTTATACAAAAAGCTGCAAGGTAACGTCACATGTGCAAAAATAAAAGAGACAAAGGTAAAATGGTTGCATGGCTCGAGCTAACTAAGCAAAGGCTAGAATGACCATATATAACTATTAGTGTCTACTCTACTACTACCTGATTTGTTCTAGTGATGTATGTTAGTATTAACTCATTTTTCAACCTTGCTGCTGATCAATAGGGGGGAGGTGTATATGATGCCTAATAAATGTGTAATGTTTTCTAGGCGCACCATGGACCACCATTGCCTTGGTCAGCAAAGGCGACGTGGAGGGAGAAGATGCGGCAGTTGCTGCAGATACCAACGGAGCGGTAGGGGGAGTGGCAGCACCAGTGGCGGGCGGAGGTAAGTTAGATTCATAATCCTTAACTATTGTTGAACTTGACAGTACACTCAGTGCAAGGGTGTACTGTATGCATATGTATACTGTACTGTTGAGACTTAGGGCCCCGTCGACACCGCAGGGGCAAACCTCCCACCATCCCTGTAGAAAAGAGTCAGGCCCCCACATGTCGACAAGGCGGAAAAGGGTTCAATATGGCGGTGGTGTCTCTCTGAACACACCGCCAGCCATATAATCTGCATTTTGGAATGCCTTTGCGTGGCGGCATTGCCGTCCGCCACGGAAAGGCATGCAGACATTGCAGAGTATGCTTGGGGCCCCCATCTAGGGTACCTACCTATGCTATGGTACCCCCCTGCCTTTCAAAGCAAAACGTGACAGGCTCCGTGCGGGGCCCGTCATGTTGTGCTTGGAAAAGCAGCATAACATGTATTTTTAGCATTTCTTTCGGCACCGCCAACCAGAATGTAAAAAAAACAGGATGCGCCCGCCACTGTGCCAGGCGCATCATCCTAATTAATTGTCCCCACGGGATCCCCACCCGTTTTAGCGTGAGGATGGCGGGCAGACAAAGTCTGCCCGCCATCCGAAGTCTTAAGTAAGTATGAGTTGTTGTGAACGTTTGAAGAGTGAACTAGAAGACTAGAATCCCTTTAATTGGCATAGGAGCGGGAGTACTGAGTAACCAATGGCCTCATCTATCTGATTTCAACTCCGCTTTGAAAGTTTTATGGAGAAGAGCACCTGGTGCACTGTTCAACTAAAAAGTGAAAGACGGGTGGAAGGAAGAAGGACGGACGAGATTTAAAATGTTATGTACTACTGTGCTTTATAGTGCTACTCTACCATGCCACTATGTGTCTAAATAATTAACTTGTCTTACTGTTTTTCTAAGAGTATATTTTACAAATGTCTTGTTTTTTTCTTTTTAATACACAGCTACTCCTAAACTGAACCGAAAGGAGTTGGCCGCCAAGGCATGGCGCCGGAAGCTGGAGGCAATCCAGCGGGAATACCGGCGGCTGGTGGTCTTAGCAGAGGAGGAGGAGGAGACTGCGGCAGCAATTGAAGCCTCCTCCAGTGCCCCGGGCCCCAGCCACCGCCCTCCAGCGGTACGGCACCACCGTCTGGCGGCTGCCCGCCGCCACCGTAGTGCCATCACTCGTGCCCCCCCACTGTGGCTGCAACTGCCGCGCCCTCACATGCCCCGTCGCCCGTTTAGAGGAGCAGATTCGTGTCCTCCTTGAGTCCTGCCCCACACCTTAGTCCCTGTCATCAAGTTCTGCCCCTTTTTTAATTCTTGTTTGGGTGGGTGGGAACTGGTTTGGGCAATGGGTTTGGGTTTTTGCTTTACGGACTTTTTCTCCTGGACTTTCCTATGGACATTGGTTGGGGTTAGGGAGGGGGGTGGGTCAGCTTTTGTGGGTTTAGTGTATTTTTGTTAGGGTAAATTAAATATATTTTTCTATGTTACATGCAATGTTGTTAATGTTTTGCAGGTTGGGTAACTGTTTTACATCACACTGTTTCCTAGCTTGTGCAGGGCCGCCCATAGCCTGTGTTTGATTTAAATAATTGGCTGACTGTGTAAGACACAAACAGATAGATGCGACACACCTCACTGATTGACTTGTCCTTCTAGTACTTTCAGTCTGTCCTCTAGTCCATGCATTCTTTATGTGGACTGGTGTGTGAAATTGAAATCATTGACAACATGTCCATTATTAATTCTTCCTCCCCCAAACTTCTCTCTTACCTGTGCGTAATGTTTATGTTTAACTTTGGCACAGCAATGGCTGCATGGTGAAGATGGTTTCCTTTTTCTAACATGCCATGATTGGGGTGGTGGTGGTGGTAGTATAGTAGTAGTAGTAGACACTGGCAGGGTGGCACCATTTGCAAAAAAAGAAGAGGAGACAGTCAATCGCCTTTGAGAGACTGTTAGAGGAGTAGTAGAATGAAGTACAGTACAGAACTTACCGAGCAACAATAATATGCTAAAATATTTTACAACAAAACATAATGGTGGTTGGGATAGCCTACTAGACAGAGTTACAAACTATAGTTGTGTCGAGTCACTTGACTAGGCCTACAGCCTAACAGTTAGTGCTGTATATGAGGAATGACAACAAACAAATCCAATCAATGCCGGCAATTAATGCTGAGGTATGTGTTCCTTTGTTAAATAAAATACCCTCTAAAATATCCTACTCATGGGTGGGCAAGCAGAAGAAGATCATCGCTCTGCCTTGAAATTGAAGTACTGTTGCTTTCGCCACATCCGCCCCAGCAAGTGTGTGATTAAGTATTGGTGTACATTTAATTTAGACACACCTCGACAATAAGTCACACAGCCCGGGGGAAGAGGGTTAGGGTTTGTTGAATGGATGGGAAGGGGGTTTTTGGGAAAGGTTTGAAATAGAAAAACAGTATGCATGGACAACCAAACGACAATCATTGAAGACTACCATATCCATATGTTAAGGGAGAAAAAGGAAATGCATGCATGATGATGAGAGACCCGGATTACATACACTTCTAGTTCTTGTTCTGTTGTTCCGGCCTTAATACTTTTACAGATAGCAAATAGAAATGTTAAATATTGGTAGGGAAGAATCGTAAACAGAGAGCAAACCTAATGATGATAATAACAACTCCAAGAACACACTGTTGTAAAGATTGTATACAAAATATTAATCAAATTATTTAAAAGAAGATAAAAGTGTATACTGTTACTGTGTTATCATGGTAAAAAATGTGGACTGGATTTGCATCTCGGCATTCCTCTTGGTCCTCTCGTCCATCAATCTTGGGTGTGTCGCCTCGCCACTCGCCACTGCCCGACTGGAAAAAAAATGTCGATTTATTGGTAAGGTAAGTGTGCATTGTAATGTTTTCCAAAGTATAGGGCAAGGCCCGGCCTGTAATTGTAGATGGAAAACCAAAGGGGATATTGAGAAACAAAGTTGAAACAAATGCACAAGTTATGGTGTAGTGCAACAAGAACACTTTCCGAGGTGGCATGTATGCATCATCTCTACTCTAGTCTGTTTCCAGCATTGACCTTCAACAATAACAGGAGATAGCAGGCCCACAGTGCTTAGCAGTAGCACATCCTACGTTAAGACTTTAGAGTACTTTTTTTTTTTTTTTAAAGAGTTGGACAAAGGCAAAGCACATTATCCATTCCAAACATAGCATTTTACAGTTTAAGTTAGTAAATCAATGCACAGCAGTCATCCCACCGCTACACTCTATTCCACTTCTACACAGACTTTTGGGTCTGCTGTGGTTGTTGTTGACGTGTTTACCTTTAGGCTTTTAAGTTTATGCCACACATGAAACGTCCTCCTGACTTCATCATCATCTCCGATACTTTTACTGACTGACTGTGAAGATCGGCCTGCAGTAGAAGTAAAATTATTATTACACAACAAGAGTAGAAATATTATTGACTTGAGTCAGTCTTTAGTGTGTACAGAAAGATAGATTACTAGTATACTTTGAATTCACTTTGTGCACAACAAACAAACAACGAAAACACAAAGACCAATCGCTCAGAGTCAGGTGTCCAATGCATGCCATTAATTGTCATTACCTGTTCCTTCTCATCTTAAGTTAACAGGCCGCCTATTTCGCCATCATCATGATGGACGGTGCTGTTGTGTCAATCAAACTCATTGCGCAGATAGAGTGAGTCCCCTTCCTGTATTGAATTAAAAGCAATGTATCACCAAGCTGCAGGAGAAGTACAAATTTCTTATTTGCAAGAAGGGGAAAATTGAATTCACCTTGAGTTAAGTTTAGTGTGTTCTGTAGAAAGTTGATTAGTGGCAGTGCACAATTACATAAATTCATGCACAACAAACACAACAAAATCATTCAGTCTGCGACTCTGCGTCCAATGCATGGCATCAATCATTACCTGTTCCATCTTATTTTCATGTAATGGCCAGTCTCGCTCGGCTCTGAAAGGAGGATAGCTATAGTAGTCATCTGATTCATGCTCCACTTCTTTTGGCAGGACTAGGAAAGTTTGAATTTGTTCTTGTAGTATTCTACCATCATCCAATCATCATTCATGAGGGCAATGGATTTGGGTGGGAGATTCAGTATGATGGAGCGGAGGAGCTGGATTCGGAGGACTGTACTGTCTAATTGCAGACACCTAAAAATTGTATATTAAATAAGAAGAGTAGAAGACGGTGGTAATGGATTTGTTGTGATTCACAAGTTTGTAACCGGAACGACAGACACACAAATAAAGGTGGGAAAAAAGGGAGGAAGACAGTAAGTGCAAGCCTAATTGTCAGGGAAGTAAAGCTCGTCCTCAAACTCTGAGGGGTCAGCCAGTAGTAGGTAATAATCATCATGTGACACACTACTTCCGTCACCTGAGCCGCTGTCCTCATCTTCCTCCATTGCTTCATGTATTGTGTAATTCGGTGGTATGAAGTGCTGATTCATTTTGATCATTGTTAACCTCTCCACATTTTTGGGCGAGAGACTGGTCCTTCTCAATGTTACAATGGAACCAGCAGCACTGAAAACACGTTCGAAAGAGACACTTGCGACAGGGCAAGTCAGATAGCTTATCGCTGTGGCCATTCAGACCTTTTCCTATACCAACACTGCAATGGGTTTTGATCAATGTATACCTCTGTTGGGTCGTCCAGATAGGCCTGGACCATCCACTCAATGTTCAGGGCTGCTGCTGGTAAGGTTTCGTGCTCTTTTCTCTGTGCATCAGCACTGTGCTTATTTATGCCTAACTTTACATACCAATCGTGTAATGATTGTACTCGGCCTAATGATCCAGTTATTGTTTCTGTGGTCGATAGTGATGGTGAGTGTTGTGATCCAAACGCACTGCCCTCAGCCGACGAAGTTGCACTTGATCCTGCATGGCCTGCTGCAGTACTTCTTGTGGGTTGATCTTGCGGGCTTTTAATTAGCAGCCGTTCGTTTTCCAACTTACTGGCTGCTTCAGCTATACAACTTTTGTAGCGGGCAACATCAATGTCGGAAAAAGCAAAGAATGTCTTCAGTCCAAATTTTGCACGTGGATCCAGAATTGTGGCACAAATGTTCTTGTGACAAAATTTTATTTTGTATCCTAACATTTTCAGCTAAGCGACGGGATAAGCTCTCCACCAAGTCATGGGCTTGCCTTTTGTCCTCTACACCTTTGTATGATTCAGACACATTATTCAGCTGATGCTCTAGCATTTGCAATAATGCGATAGCTTGGCCCATTGTACAGTCCTCCTTGCTGACTTCATGTGTGAAGACCTCAAAAGGACAAAGCATCTCAGTCAGGCATTTAATTAGGCTCCATTGCTCCATGTCAAGGTTCATGTCTTTAACAGTAGCATCCCCTCTTCTTTTCCAGACATATTCATGGAGTGACCTGTACTGCTCATACAGACGATCAAGCATGTAATACGTTGAGTTCCAACGTGTTGCCACCTCCTGGATGAGTGCCTTGACTGGCATCCTATGTTCACGTTGGATGATCCTCAGCTGCTTCCGAGCTTTAAAAGAATGGCTGAAATGAGTGCATATTCTTTGGCAGATGGCCAGTAAATTGCTGACTATGGGTTCTTTTTTCAGAAAGTCTTGAACTATAATGTTTATGCAGTGCGCCAAACACGGAACCCTGAAATAAGAACCAAGTTCCATGGCCTTAAGTACATTACTGCCATTGTCTGTGGCAACAAAACCAATACCAAGCCCTCTTGGCCGCAGCCATTCCAAAACCTTGCTGCGAAACTCGTGTAAAATGTTTTCAGCCGTATGAGATTTCTCCATGGCGAACATGGCTACAGTTGCATGTTTCCGAGTACCTTCAAAAATCGCAGCTGTGTCAACAGCACCTCGTGCAGATAGCTTATCTCTAACCCCCACAAAAGAGATCCAGTGTGCAGTGATGCACATGTAATCTGTGGCTTGGCAACTGGTCCACATGTCTGTTGTCAGGTGGATATTGTCCAACCAATTCCAGCACATCATGATGTAGTGCCGGAACAGCAATTCTTGCGAAATAGGACCGGCTGGGAACCTTCCATTTAGGGCAGATGGCAGACACAAATTCAAGGAAACCCACCCCTTCCACAAATGAAAAAGGAAGAAGGTCCAGCGCTAACATTTTAGCCAGCTTCGCATTGTACAATCGTGCCATTGGGTGGTTGCGTTGGAACTGCCCCTCCAACCTAAACATGCTCTCAATGGTAGGCTGGATTACTTTCCTTTGTGGTGCTGTTTTCATTAACCCACTTAGGCTCAACGACACAGTTTGTCTCATTACGGTACTCGGTCGCCTTGGTGTCTCAGCCTGACTCTGAGTTTGGCTTTTACTGCGGTGCCACTCTGATGTTACTGAGGAGGATGTGGGCGGTACCACTGCACTACTGGGAACAGGGCTAGAAATGCCTCCCTCTTCTTCACCTTCCACCGCAATAATATCGCTCCCTGATTCTTCCTGACCAACTTCAATGGGTTGAGTTTTTCTACTTTCTTTTAACTGAAGTAGGTGATTCTCCCAGACAATAGTGTGGTGTATTCTGAGATGACTTGTTTGTCCTCCGGTACCATAGTTTGTACCAAGCTTACCACGCCGAACACCTTGACGACAAATTGAACATATAGCAACGTTCTCCTCCTTAGTGCTAACAGAAAAGAAGTCCCAAACTGGGGACTTGCCACTTTCAATACCAGATTAACTGGAGAGTGTGCTTAAAATGTGACCCTGTGCACTTTGACTGTGACTTTTACTACCACTACCTACTGAGATGGTTGAGCTGGATGTAGGTCTCTGCCGGCACTTGGAAAATATGGCAGCTGGAGGTAGTGGTGGTGTAACCTGTGTTGGTGATATCCGTGCTACATCCCGCTCAGTAGCAGCCTTTCTGGATAGGGTGAGAATGTTGGTCTCCAATCCCTTTGGGGCGGGAGTAATGTGCGTGATGACTGGCTCGTCTTCATCAACATCATCACCCCCCTCTTCTACATCTACCTCCATAACTCTAAGTTTTTCTGGGACCTTCCTTTTCAGAAGCATTGTCTTATGGCGTATATCACTCTCAGACTGAGCTGGTGGGAGCCAAGTGGCATCACGATCATCAGAAGCGGGGCTTGAAGAATAAGATGATGGACTAAGCCTCCTTTTCCTTGCTGGTGGTCTGGAAGACAATGGATCTTCTCAAACAGTGGTTTGACTTTGCTCCACTTTGTCTGCAGGAAGCTCGATTTCCTGAAATGCCCCTACGTCAGGAGCAACAACTACTATGGTGGGCTGTTGCGGCCGCTGCTGTTCTTGTTGCGGCCGCTGCTGTTCTTATTGCGGCTGCTGCTGTTCTTGTTGCGGCTGCTGCTGTTCTTGTTGCGGCTGCACACTTATCTGCTGAGTTTGCGCCTGCGTTGAACTTGATTGTGTACTACTCTGCGGTAAAGACATTTCTTCAACATCGCTGCTCGTTAGTAGACTGGCTACCTCTGCGACACTAAAGCCCTTGGGCCTAGGTTGGTGGGGTTGGACCACTGTGCTGCTCCCAGCTTGGTTCCCGGACAACGCTGCTGCAGGCGTAACTTTTTTGGTGCCAAAAAAAACATTGGCCGGCACACCACCAGTCGTGGTTAATTGCACTTCCTTTTTCTGTTCCTTCTTCTCAATGGCAACTTTCTTGGTACTGGACCTGGTACCTTTCTTTGGGGCCATCTTCTTCAGTTGTCAGGCAGGATGCAGATGCACAACAAGTTCTGGTCACATGTGGACGTGATGCGCAGCAGGACTTCTGTCTGTCTGACAGTACAATGGGTAGCCGGGTGATGCTGATGACACCTCCTCCTCTGTCTTTTGTGCACCTAAAAGCAAATAAGTCAGGAGAAGAACATCAGTGAAATGTTGCATTTGTTGTTGTGGTTGTTACTTAGTACTGTACTAGTGCAAAAAAAAAGATATAGTCTAGTCATTTATTACTTTTTTTTTAACAAGGGCTATGTTATACTACTGTGTACAGTCACAAACTACAATCTCAGGAAGGATAGGAAAGTTAATGATAACCACCAAAATAAAAATGTAATGGAAGTGGGGTGGACCCTATTTGCCATTAAATTATTTGAGCATCTCAGCATCCATGGAGCTGCTGCTGACAAAGGGGGTGGATGGATGGAAGCAGTAAGCCAAATAGCCAATAGGAAAACCTTGCAGGCCTATGGCAAAAGCAGGACACTAATAACTCCCAGTCCAAACACAAAAAAAATAAGGCCACCAGCCACATGGACATTCACAAATCACAAACAAGCAGGGGGCCTGGGAAACACCAGGAGCTGACAAAAGGCCTATAAAAGCCTGGTAAAGGATGCATGCTAAAGCACACTGCTCTGCATTTTTAATGCAACAAAATGGAAATACGAACATTCACAGGCCCCAAAAAGGGCTGCAGGGTGCATGCATTGCACACCAACACAGTGCACACCAAACACATACAACAAAAGCATGTCTTTAATACAACCAACATCAGAAAGGCCACCCCAAAAAACACACTTCCCCAACTCAATACAATGCCATCCATGCCCTAAATGATGTCTAAATTCAACAGACCACACAGAAAACACTTGATTAATAAAGCTGTGGCTACCTGATCTGATCCTAGTGGATGAAAAAGCAGGCCTGTTGACAGACAAGGCCAGGCAAGCTTGCAGGCCTAGGCTTCAAAATGGCCACCAGCCACATGGCCAGGACCAACAACATCAGAAAGCCCACCCCAAAAAAACACACTTCCCCAACTCAATCCAATTCCATCCATACCCTAAATGATGTCTAAATTCAACAGACCACACAGAAAACACTTGATTAATAAAGCTGTGGCTACCTGCTCTGATCCTAGTGGATGAAAACAGGCCTGTTGGCAAACAAGGCCAGGCAAGCTTGCAGGCCTAGGCTTCAAAATGGCCACCAGCCACATGGCCAGGCCCAACAACATCAGAAAGCCCACCCCAAAAAAACACACTTCCCCAATTCAATCCAATGCCATCCATTAGGGGTGGGCGGAATTTGCGAAAGTGACTTTCGCAAATTATCGCGAAAATGTTACAAATCTCCGAAAACACGCAACAATATTGCGAAGATGCGGAAGTTTTTTTCAGGCCCGTTCGGGGTATTTTCTGCATGGTCACGGCTCGCCAATTTACCCATGCGGTTGCTCGCGGGCACGGCCATCTTGTTTTCACTCCTCTCGCGGTGCATGATCGCGAGAAGAAAGACGTGATCGCGCGACCAATGACATTACTGCGGGCGCGAACTGTCGCGAGACAGCGCAAATGGCTACGAACAATCCAACATCTTGTGGAGAACGCGACCGGATCGGGAAAACTTGTCTGCGAACGCGGGGATTCAGGTAAGGCGATCGCGCGCGCGCTAGAATGTATTATTTTACAGCGCGAGCAAGAAACAAATTATCGCTAAGCTCCGGAATGCGAAAATTTTGACATTTTCGCGCTCTCCGCGGAACGTGAAAATGTCAAATTATTTCAATTTCCGCGAGCGGAACGGAAATTTAGCCCAGGCCTACCATCCATGCCCTAAATGATGTCTAAATTCAACAGACCACACAGAAAACACTTGATTAATAAAGCTGTGGCTACCTGCTCTGATCCTAGTGGATGAAAAAGCAGGCCTGTTGACAGACAAGGCCAGGCAAGCTTGCAGGCCTAGGCTTCAAAATGGCCACCAGCCACATGGCCAGGACCAACAACATCAGAAAGCCCACCCCAAAAAAACACACTTCCCCAACTCAATCCAATTCCATCCATGCCCTAAATGATGTCTAAATTCAACAGACCACACAGAAAACACTTGATTAATAAAGCTGTGGCTACCTCCTCTGATCCTAGTGGATGAAAAAGCAAGCCTGTTGGCAGACAAGGCTAGGCAAGCTTGCAGGCCTAGGCTTCAAAATGGCCACCAGCCACATGGCCAGGCCCAACAACATCAGAAAGCCCACCCCCAAAAAACACACTTCCTCAACTCAATCTAATGCCATCCATGCCCTAAATGATGTCTAAATTCAACACACCACACAGAAAACACTTGATTAATAAAGCTGTGGCTACCTGCTCTGATCCTAGTGGATGAAAGCAGGCCTGTTGGCAGACAAGGCCAGGGAAGCTTGCAGGCCTAGGTTTCAAAATGGCCACCAGCCACATGGCCAGACCCAACAACATCAGAAAGCCCACCCCAAAAAAACACACTTCCCCAACTCAATCCAATGCCATCCATGCCCTAAATGATGCTTGAAAATGAAATACATTCAAAAAACACCAAAGGAACAGTTGCTTCATCATGCACACACCCATGAGGCCATGCCCATGACTAGCTCAGCCTACTACTGACTACTACTACCCACAACATTTAAAAAAAAAGGAATGATGATAGTGTTCTGCTTGGGTTTTCGGATCAGATAGAACCCGCTCAACAGAGCCTCTCTAACCCAGCCAGAACGTTACCCCCTCCCTAGGGCCTATTCACACCTAAATAACCACATATATATACCACCTAAGGACAGGGAATTCCTACTATATATATATATATATATATCAAGACCTCTTATAATACAAGTGGCGGCCTCGCGGTCCCAAATGGACCCAGGACTTCCTGCCCAGACGGCAGCCTCAGCCTCGCGGTCCCAAACGGACCCAGGACTTCCTGCCCAGACGGCAGCCTCAGCCTCGCGGTCCTAAACGGACCCAGGACTTCCTACCCAGACGGCAGCCTCAGCCTCGCGGTCCCAAACGGACCCAGGACTTCCTGCCCAGACGGCAGCCTTAGCCTCGCGGTCCCAAACGGACCCAGGACTTCCTGCCCAGACGGCAGCCTCAGCCTCGCGGTCCCACACGGACCCAGGGCTTCCTACCCAGACGGCAGCCTTAGCCTCGCGGTCCCAAACGGACCCAGGACTTCCTGCCCAGACGGCAGCCTCAGCCTCGCGGTCCCAAACGGACCCAGGACTTCCTACCCAGACGGCAGCCTAAGCCTCGCGGTCCCAAACGGACCCAGGACTCCCTACCCAGACGGCAGCCTTAGCACAAGTTCATCCTATAATTACCATGACATACAACAAGGGAACCAGTGTTACTATGTATCAGATCACACAAAGACTGCTAGTTGAGCACAACCTGTTCCCCAGTTCGAGGGGCTCCTTTCACCCTTATTCAGTTATCACTTACCTGATCAGGATTAACATCTGTTCATATCAAGTCACAACTGACTAGAAGAATAGGTTACCCTCTTATACAAGAACACGTAGCACATATTGCTTTACTACAAACTGAATACTTTATTTAGTTACTACATGCACGCTCACAGAACATAATACATATCACATAACCTGCAAAGAAAAGTGAAAGATTAAGTTGTACACTCTAATAGTAAGGGGTTGACATCACCTTGGTCGTATGTAGCCTGCACACAATGGTCATCTAGGTTCCCTTCTCGTCTGCGCCTTGGCTTCGCCTGGAAGTCACACCTCCGCAGTCACGGATTTACTCCCGTCTCCCTCTCCGAGTCACTGGGACCTCTTCCTCATCGGCTACTCTCTTCTCTTTGGAATATCTATTTCTCGTTTTTTCTCCACCTTCAAGTTTGTCATCTGTCTTCCCTGGAATAAGTAGTAGCTTTACTGCTAACGGCCAGGTGCCGCCTATGGACTAAAAGCAAGTGTCAGTATCTGCCTCAAACTTTTACTAATATAGATGTGCATTTCCTCATGGAAAATTCCAGCCCGTAACCTGCCGCCCACCAAATTCTTGTACCTCCCCGTGCCAAGGACACGTTCCCAGCCGGCCGGCCTGATGTAGTGTCTTCGGCATGAAGAAAAATACAATCCTTCGATAAGGGCCGGCCTGAACCGGTTCTCTCCAAGCGAATAACACCTCATAACTAAAACATCACCCTCGACCTAAAAACATCCCAAGCTGCCGGAGCAGAAAGAAAGATGGAGTCTCTCCTGATTGAGGCCTACCAGGCCTGAATTCAGCACGGCTCCATGAAATACCCTCACTACAGGACAGGTTACCCCTAATACTAACAAATCTATCCCCTAGGCTATGTGTGCAAGCCCTGATCTATGGGGAAGAACACAGGATCATGTTGAAGTGCCTAGTAAATAGGCTCTATACACTACTCTAACCCTTAAACTTGAATGGAAAGAGACTGAAGTCATATTGGTCCCTCTTTAACACAAGAAAGGCCGGGAAAATCGAGCAGTACAGATAGTTACCAAAAATAAATTGTAGTCACAACAACTGCAATGCCCACAATCAAACAGACACAACAACCACTTACTTGTAAAATATCCAAATCAAAAAATCCTCAAATCCAATTGCAATTATGCAGCAGACAAAAAGAGTGATCTTCCCAGCTCAAAATCCAAATGCAGAATGAGCAGGAGATGGACTAAGCACTGGGAGGAGCCTGCTGGACAGGAACAGGAAGTTGGAGATTCTGTGTCACTTCCTCCCTCTCCCCACCTTTTAAAAAAAGGACTCCTTGCACAAAAAAGGACAGCCAAATGTCAATATGAGGAGTTGTTTTCATCCAAAATCATCATTTGCAGAAGGTTTCATGCTGCTAGAGCTGATATTCTTCGCCAAATAGAAAATTTTCCATGTTCGAGTTCTCGAGCTTCCCTCCCTATCGTGTTGGATATGACGTGTTCGGGGTCTCTTTCTCCTTTTCGCGTTCAATTAGACATACCCGCATCCTCACTCTCTCGCTCGCGGTGGAGAATCACGTGTTCGAGATCTCAATCTTCTCATACTCGCGCGGTGCATGATCGCGAGAAGAATGACGTGATCGCACGACAAATGACGTGATCACGCGACAAGTGACAATAATGCGAGCGCGAACTGTTGCGAGACAGCGCAAAATGGCTACCAACAATCCAATATCTCGTGGAGAACGAGACCGGGTCGGGAAAACTTGTCAGCGAGCGTGGGGATTCAGGTAAGGCGAGCAAGAAACAAATTATCGCTAAGCTGCGGATTGCGGAAATTTTGACATTTTCGCGCTTTCTGCGGAACGCGAATAAGCCAAATTATAGCAATTTCCGCGAACGGAACGGAATTTTGGCCCAGGTCTAATCACTGCCCACCTGAAAGACCTGAACTGGCTCCCAGTCAACAATAGGATCACCTTCAAGCTCCTCAGCCATGCTCACAAAGGACTCCACAAAGCTGGACCAGCATACCTCCACAAATGTCTCACCTTCTACACTCCGAATTGCCAGCTTTGCTCTGCTGATCTCACCCTTGCCACTGACCCACTCATACACAGAGCCACCACAGGCAGCAGATCCTTTTCCTACCTCACCACCAAGACTTGGAACACCCTCCCCACCCATCTGCGACAAACCCAGGACCTGCTGACCATCAGGAGGCATCTCAAGACCTGGCTGTTTGAGCAGTAGCTGCAACCCCCGCCCCCTCAGCGCCTTGAGACCCTCATGGGTGAGTAGTGCAATATACAAATGATTGATTGATTGATTGATTGACTGCAGTGTTGGCAGTCATCTTGGAACTCGGCTTCATCGAGGCCCCCCCCAAAAAAGTGAAAATAACAAAAAGGGGGCAGGGTAGTAATAGCAAAACACACAAGATGATGGACGGAATGTTGCACATTGGCAAAACATTCACCCCCAGTCACAGATCTGGGCTTAATCCATCGTTATTTTGCTCACCACACCACCCCAGTTCAGACATGGCCATATGCAAATCAGTCTTGACCCTGTGCCTCATGGGAACAGTCCAGCCCAAACTGCCAAGCCATGTCTTCCCTGGACCAGAATCAAGCATCCTAGGACCGGTCTCGGGTAATACCCTGACCCCTAAGCCATGTTCTTCGGGTCCCCCTGGGATAAAAGCATATATATATATATATTTTGTAATTGCCACAAAAGCATGATATTCGCAAATTTGTGGCAATGTTTTTTTAAAAGCATGCGCAACCTCCCGCGATTGCTTTTAAATAACCTGTGACTGGGCCAGGTCACAGAGGCATTTAATAAATGTAGGAAGGGACGCACAGTGCCCCCTCCTAGGGCTTATCAAAGCCCCAGGGACCGCCAGCTACCTGGGGCATTTTTTATTATGTGTGTGGGTGGGCCCACTGGCCCAGCCCACAGCCCCAGGAACCATCACCTGCCCTGGGCGAATTGCAAATATATGGAGGTGCCTTGCAGACCACCCCTACCCCAGGGACTGCCACCTTCCTGGGACAAATTACTATAATATGGCTCTGCTTTCAGCAAGTGAGAGCAGAAAATGCTCTTGCTTGCTGATTGTGGAGCATGTGTCTGTTTCCCTGCCCACTGTCAAGAGAGCAGGGAAACAGACTCATTGCTTTGGGACCCAGGGAGTTGCTAACATGCAGATTGAGATGTGAGTGGGGACATCAGAGATTCTGTGGATGATATCATCAGTGATGGTACCAGTGATGTCACTGACCATGTACTGAGTGATGCAATATGTGAGGTCATAAGCAGCGCATTGCTGGTGCATGAGTTATAGTTAGCTCAGCTAACTATACCTGCTGAATTTCTCTTTTTGAAATGTCAACCTAACTATAGCATCCCAATAACCTTTGTTTTTTCCAGTGAATGAATATATATATATATATATATATATGTATAAATATATATATATATATATACATACATACATATATATTTACACAAATATTACCTACTGGCAGTCGCCAGTAGGTAGTTATAGTTAGGACCGAGTTTCCATAGGAAATCTCAAAATTCTATTTTGAATAACTTTGGCGCCGGTTGACGAATCCACGTGAAATTTTCAAAACTAATGGGGCGCTCTGCTCAGCTCCTACCCTGAAAGTCTCGGGGTGATTCGTCAAGCGGGGGCTGAGAAAAAAGGGGGGTCCCAAAACGCATTTTCCCCATGCATTTTTCCATAGGGACTTTAGTCGCAGCTACAGCCCGAACGGCTGAACAGAATTATGTGAAATTTGGCAGAGAGGTAGCCATAAGGTCCATGAAGTGACTTTTGCAGGTTTGGTGTAAATCTGTTCAGTATTTCCTGAGAAATTAGCATTTAAATCAATATATATATCTGTACGCGCGCAGCGTGCGCGCACTGAGCAAGGCCTGTGCGCGCACCTTGCCGTGCGCGAGCGCACTTCTGATTGGTTGTTAGATGTCAGTAAACATTCGAATCGGTGGAAATCAGGAAGCGGCGGCCGCCATTTTGTCTCTCGCATAAAGAGGGGGTGATAAACAAAGGGGGAGAACTTGAAAAGGGGGCAGAGTGGGGAGATATTGACCCACTAGGCATTGTTAGGGGGTCACAGTAGGACCTTGTAGGGCAAAAAAAAAGATTTATATTTTGAAAAAAAGTATCGCCGAGTGCGCGCACCCAGCGCGCACCCATAAAATTTTTAAAAATGAAAAAATGAAAAAAAAATCGCAATTAAGTAAAAAGATATAAGGTGGCTCTAAAAAGAGCCCTTGTGTTTATTGTGTGTTTTTTGGTACGTACAAGTAAGTACCGATGCAGAGTCTAAAGTTCAAGAGGAAGACTCTGTTGCCTTCATCAGTGAAGTGTACACCATCTCCTCTATAAATGTCTTGCATGTTGTAACGCAAGTTGTTGTGGTATATAGAACCCATGCCATAGTCTCTGAAGAAAGCAGAAATAGATTTGTTGACGTGCTTCCTTGCTTTGTCAATCTGCGGACAAAATTGGTTGGACCAGTTCCACTTTTGCCTTTGGCATATGTTAGAATATACAAAGGCAGTTTGTGGAAAAAGCGACATCAATTGCACAAAGGTGTCCTTAATAAGCATTTCCAGACCTACCCCAGTTAAAGTGCCTAGGTCATTTCCACCACAGTGCACAATAATAAGGTTAGGCTGTGGGAGATGTAGAAAGGTTTTCACCAAAGGCATTAATTGGTGCCACTTTAACCCTCTCTGACCAATCCATTTAATGTCTACATTTGGCAAAGCAAGGTTTCTCACCATACCTCTTTTTTCTGCAAATGTTTCACTCCAGAAGACATAGCTGTGACCTACAATCCACACAGTGAACATCTTCCAAGGAGATCTGGATGCACTCAGGAGGTGTCTTTCAGTAGAAAGGCAATATGAAATGAAAGACAGTTGAAATATGGGGTACACATATTTTTTTTTATAAAAAGAACTCATTGGCTGTTTCAAACCATTCCACACTAAAAACTAGGCTGTATGTTTAAATTTTAAAAAGCATGTTTTGTATTGGTACAGAAAAATGTGTTACCAAATAACATTACTATGGATTGGCTGTTAGGTTTGAAAAATCAAGCACTCTTGCTCTTTGGATATGAAACATTGTATGCTGAACTTCTGACCTCTCTCCTCACAGCAGTGTTCCATGAGCTGTTGCTATGGTAGCAGGCAGGAGACAAGAAGGGGGAAGGGTACATTTGGAAAGGGGTTCAAGTTTTCAACCAATAGAAATGTGTGATTTCATTTGAAAAAAAGGGGGAAGCACTGAGATTTGAAATTAACATGTATATGTGTGAAAAAAGAGAGGGAAACATTGCCATTTACTGGTTCTGCAGAGAGGAGAGAGGTGTAGAGCTCTGATATTCTGACTCTGATAGTCTGCTGTTTGAGTGGCACATTTCTTAAACAACTAACTAATTTTAAAGGTGAGTTATGAGTTTGAGAGGGAAAGTATGTGGTGATTTTTGAGAAAAATATTAGAATTGTGAATCTTCTTCAAAAGTTATGTTTTACATTTTGAGGTTTGGGAGATATTTAACTGTCTTTAACTAGTTAAATATTATGGAGTATGTTTTCACCATAACTTAATGTGTACTGGTAACAATGAGGAATACTGTTTTGTGCCTACCATCAAACCATGAGTCTGTGTGCAGAGAAGAATTGTTGACAGAGATTTAATTTGTGTTGCTGTTGAAAAGTAAGACTTGCAGTTGAAAGAAAAGGACAGCTTGTTTTTAATTGTGATGGTTAGGATTTAGCAGAAATCACTTTGAAAGAAAAGAGAGGAAAATGGCAGCACATTTGAAATTAGCATTAGTTCTGTAAGAATTGGTGACCCAGGAAAGGGGCAGCCTGTGTTTTGTGCCTACCAACACAGTATGAGTCTGTGTGCATATAGGAATTGTTGTCTGAGATTTAATTTGTGAAGTTGTTGTTCTGTAAGGATTGCAGACCCAGGAAAGGGGCAGCCTGTTGTGTTTACACAAATTATCCCTTAGCACACATGCATTGTTACATACATCCCTGCAGTCTTCATGCAGTTTTGGAAGTCTCTTTGCTCATCTGTCTTGCACCAGACAATACACAGTGTCTAGAAACACACTCTTGGCACACACGTAGCAGCTTCTCCAATACTCTCATGTGTAGTACTCAGCTCTGTGTGCTGTTTCAGATAGCACTGTGTAATGCAAACACATTCAACGTCACCAAGGCCTCATTTAAATTGATCTAGTCTAATCACTCACCCTGTAACACATGGTCATGGTCTTAAGGAGCTGTTAGGACATGTGCTGTTTTCTGCTTCTGTAAATGATAAGGGAAATGTGTCAGGCTGTAACAGTAATTTGGTACTATTCAGGAACACTGTTTTGTTCCAAAAAACATAGCATGAGTCTGTGTGTATACAGGAATTGTGGGCAGAGATTTAATTTATGAAGTTGTTGTTCTGAAAGAAATGCAGTCCTAGGAAAGGGGCAGCCTGTGTTATGTGCCTAAAATGATGGCATGAGTCTGTGTGCGCACAGGAATTGTGGGCAGAGATTTAATTTGTGAAGATGTTGTTCAGTAAGAATTGCAGTCCCAGGAAAGGGGCAGCCTGTTGTGTTTACACAAATTATCCCTTAGCACACATGCACTGTTACATACATCCCTGCAGTCTTCATGCAGTTCTGGAAATCTCCTTGCTCATCTCTCTTGCAGCTGACAATACATAGTCTGCAGAAACACACTCTTGGCACACACGCAGCAGCTTCTCCAACACTCCCATGCGTACTACTCAGGACTGTGTGTAATGCAAACACATTCAACGTCACCAAGGCCTCATTTTCTTTGCTCTACTCTAAACACTCACCCAGGTTGCAGATGCTTATGGTATGAAGTAGCTGTTAGGAAATGTGCTCTTTTCTGCCTCTGTGATCTACAAGGAAAATGTGTAAGGCTGTAACAACAATTATCACTTGATCTACCAGAGTAGTAAATGTGCTTTGAATTTGCAAATCAAATTCTGTTTTCTGCTTAGAAGCACACCATGAGGCTATGTGCGCACAGGAATTGTGGCCACAGATATAATTTGTGTTGCAGTTGTTCTGTAAAACATGCACTTGCAGGAAAGGGGCAGCTTGTTTTTTTTCAACTGTGGTGGTTAGCACTGTGCACAAATTAGTAAATCACAAATGAGAGACAAATGGAAAAACATTTGAAATTAATGAAAAGTAAAAATAAATATTTTAATGAATTATAATTACAAAAAGGATTTTTTTAAAGTTCCTTGCAGGTATTGCTGAGCAACAGTGAAAAAAAAAATGCCTTTAAGGACAAGAAAGAGGAAAGAAAAGCAACAACAAGTATATCTGGACAAAACTGGGAATAAAAAATATGAGGAGAAGCTGGTGATGGCAAAAAGAAAAAGTCTACTGGTAAGCAGAGCAGAGATTTCTTAAAAAAGATTTTCAAAAAACAAAAAAAATGGCAAAAATAACTGTAAAACAAACAGTGTTTTATGTACAAAGCAACAACACAGTCAACAGCAAAAAAAAAGCTAATGTACAATCAGAAGTATGTCAAAGTGATTTAACACGAAAATTAGATTTTAAAAACATTCGTCAAAAAATGTTTCAGAGAAGAGTGATGTTAAATTTGCTAAAAGATGTGAAAAAATATAAGAAAAAAAAAATTATAAAGAAAATTTTTTTTATAGAAAATATTGTAAGTAAGGCTTTGGAAATAAAAAGAAAACTTTTTATTCTAATTTTGAATAGGATGCGTAGATTAGATAAATTAGTGAATGCAATGAAGTCACAAAGCAAAAGGAAAAGAGAAGTGAAAAAAAGTAACTTTTGTAAAGTGTTCTTGGGAGAATGGAAACACAGTTCAAGTACTGAACCATTTTTTAATGAAGAGAGTTATCTTCAAAGTAATAGTTTGTTGCATGCAGTTGACACCAATGGTAGAGCATATGAAGTTAAGGATGGTTGTGTGATGGAAAAAGAGAAAATGGTCCCAAGAAATGAGGAAGAAGTAATGGCTGCTGAGGCTATGGGGAGACGTCCAAAAGCCCCAGTGTACACTTGGAACTGTAGTAGTATTTGTACTGTGCGTCAGGAATCTATTGATAAATGACGTGACTTTCTAAGAGAATATAGTAAAAAGAGTGTAAAACAGAAGATGAAGGTGCTTCAAACACTAGATCCATGCAGAGTGAGAGAAAATACTGGTTTGCAGGGACATTCTCTGGCTTGTCTATCTAGAAAAGTGTGTAAAAGTGTTTTTCATCATTTTAGGATGCTGGCTGTTCATCATACTGAAATGAGAAAGTTTGTGAGAACATTGTATTTTGCTAAAAGTCCAGCACTAAAGTTAAATGAGTTGAATAATGCTCTGTTCCGTGGATCTGTATCAGATGTAGTGAAGGTTACTGATGAGATTCAGTTTTGTTACTTTGGTCCAGAACAAGAAAGTGCAGAAAAGGACACAGTAAATGAGGAAAATGAGGAACAGAATGTAGAACTCATAATTACTAAAAACTTTGAGGATGAAATGACAAAATTTACTATCACCTCTAATGAAAGACCAAATATTACTTGTATTTGTTGCCGCAGAAGTCATTACAAAATTCAAACAAGGAATGTTGATCTGTATAAAAAAAGTGAAAATGAAGATAATTATAAGTGGAAGGATTTTGCAACATATATATTTCTTGAAAATTGTTTTGAATTGGGTGAAGATCAGCGTATTTGTAAATACTGTTATAACAAGTTAGAAGAAAATAGAATGCCGACCAGAGCTGTACATAATAATTTAGAATTGGATGCTATTCCTGCCGAACTTTCTGAATTAAATACATATGAGTCTATACTCATTCAATGTGTTCATCCGTTCCAGACCATAGTACGTATGGAGCCCAAAACTGGTAAATTACCTCCTTCTGATTTACTGAGAGGTTTAAAAGGAAGAGTGGTGTATTTGCCCTTGGATTTGAAAAAAAATATGGAAACTATTGATGCAGATACTTTGGAAAGTGAACCATTAGTAATTCTGGTTAATGGTGTACCTACAAAGAATAAGAAGATTTGGCAGGAGCTGGTAGATGTACGGAAAGTACAAAGAGCAAATTTATATTTGAAAAGGAATAATAAATGGTATGAATCAATTTATATAGATGAAGAAGAAGAAGATTTACAAGAAGACACAGGAACACCAACTGGTCAAATTGAAAAAGTGGACAAGTCAAAGGAAGAAGAAATTTATGAACATTTTAGCATACATCCTCTTCATTCAAAAGAAGTTATGGGAGACACTATTGATCTGTTTCAGATGAAGAAAGCAAAAGGAACTCCTGTGAGTGTATGGGAGAAGAGCTTGGAAGCTCGATGTTTTCCTCAGCTGTTTCCTACAGGAAAAGGTGGACGATACGATGAACGCCCAGAACAGATTCCAGCTTCTGAGTATCGGACTACAAGACTATATGCTGAAGATTCAAGATTTCGTCAAAGTATTCCTTATTTGTTTCATCTTTTATTTGAAAGTGACTTGTCTGCATTATCTTATGCAGTAAATCACATTTTAAAAAGTGGAGTACATCTACAAAATGTGTCTGCTAAGGATTTTATGGAGAAAGTGCAGCACCGAGATGATCATTTGGAAACACAACTGATCAATCTGATGGCTTGTCAGCATGGGACAAATGAATATTGGTACCGACGCCATGGTGAATTAAAATGCATGTTACGGAATTTAGGAACTCCTACATGGTTTCTAACCCTAAGCTGTGCCGAGTACGCTTGGGATGATTTACTGGATTTTCTACGAGAGGCAAATTCAAACATTAAAAACATTGAATACAAGACAGCTGGAGAACTGTGCTCATTGGATCCAGTTAATGTTTGCAGATATTTCAATCATAGATTTGAGGCTATGATGTCCTTCATCTGCAATAAAAAAAATCCACTTTTTTAAAAGTTTTACGTTTCCAAAGTCATCGGTGTGGAAAATACTGTCGACGGAAGTACAAGACCAAAGATAAATTCTACACAAAGTGTCGATTTGGATTTCCTAGACCTGTTCTTTCAAAAGGAAGAGTCAACAGTTTTATGTCAGCTGTGCGACATACTATAACCAGAAAATCTCCCAAAAATACATACAACCTAAGAAGAAAAGAAGAGTCAAAATATATAAATGACTACAACCCAGTCATTTTAACCATGTGGAATGCTAACATGGATATTCAGTATGTGGCAGACAATTCTATTGCTGTTGCTCTGTATGTCACATCTTACATCACTAAATCTGAGAAAACAGAATTGAAGGAAATGTGGGAAGAGATTTCTCATGAGAAGACTGTCAGTAAGAAGCTGTACAGTTTCAGTTTAAAGATGTTATCGCATCGAGAAATTGGATCCTACGAATGCTCAGATAGGTTATCATCTGCAAGTCTTTACTCAAAATCAAGAAGAATAATTTGGGTAAGCTTAGGCCTTGCAGGAATGAGAAATCGGGTACTGAAATCTGTTGGAGAAATTGAATATTTGGCCGAGAACGACCCAGAAAGTACAGATATTTTGAAAACAAACATGTTGGACACATATTACCCAAAAAGAAGTCATCATCTTGAGAACATGTGTCTCTATGAAGTGCTGCAGAACTACATTTATTCACGGAAAGCCACAGAAGACATCAACAATGGAAAATATAAAGTCATTGGTGAGGATGGATGTTTGGTGAAGCAAACAAAAGGAAGTTTGATAAATCACAGGAAGCTGAGTTGCGACACTACTGACAAAAAGGAATTTTACTACTTGGCTCTTTTACAGCTGTTTAAACCATGGCGTTCAGAGGACGAACTACTGGGAGAATTTCAAAGCTATGAAGATTCTTTTAATGCTAGCAAAGACAGCATAGAATGCAGTACTTTCACAACTTACGTCCAAATGTTAAGTGAAGAAAATGAACAGGAAGCAAAAATTGCAGCTGAAGTAGCTAGAGACAGTTCTCAAGACAGCCAAAGTTCAGGAACACTTAGTCAAGATCCCCTAGGACAACCAATCATAGAAAATGAAGCTGCAGTAGCCATGACTGAAGTAGAAACGGCTATGAATCAAGCACAGGAAGATTCAATCGACTTACTAAATCTGGAACAACAACTGAATGAAGAACAAAAAGAAATTTATGAAGAAGTCAGCAAAAAAATTGATCATGGATTACTACATGAAAAGAAAGAGTGCTCATGCACATCATTTGAACCAATCAGGATGTATGTGAGTGGACAAGCTGGAACTGGTAAAAGTTTCTTAATAAAAGTCATCAGAAGCTACCTAAAGCAAAAAACAGCTTCAAATTTGTCTTGTTTGGTAACTGCTCCATCTGGGTTAGCAGCCTATAACATAAAAGGAATTACCTTACATCGCTTGCTAATGTTAGCAGTGGAGCATGAGAACAAAATAGAATACCACAAGCTAACTGGAGAAGCATGCTTCGAAGTTTCAAGAGTGTTGAAGAAGATGCAAGTTCTCATTATTGATGAGGTGAGCATGGTTTCAAATTTAATGCTTGCCTTTGTGCATTTAAGAATGCAACAAATTCTTAAGAGAGACTATGACGTGTTATTTGGAGGTAAACACGTCATAGTTTTTGGGGATCTTCTGCAGCTCACTCCAGTTAAAGGACAACCAGTGTTTAATACTGTGACACATGAAGACACGAAGAAGTCATTAGGAAGCATTGGTAATGCGAATATTTGGTCGTTCTTTGAGTAAAAAGAACTCACTACCAATATGAGACAAGCAAACGACGAAGATTATGCAAGTATTCTGAAAGATATCAGAGTTGGACTACTCACAGAAGTTGGCAAAAAAGCATTACAGAGTCGGTTGCTACATAATTTATTTCCAAATGAAGAAATAGTTGCAGAGAAAATATACCAGAACATTGCAGAAAAAAATACTGTAATCTGCTTAATGCCAACACTACGTGAGTGCTCAATATTCAATGAGGAACTTTTGAAATTGGAAAAGGAAGAGATTAAGAAAATGGAAGCAGAGGACAAAATTCAGCATGAAAGAATCACTTTTACATTAACAGGCAAACTGAAAAATAAATTGGATTCACTAGAGAAGAACATTTCCAAAACAGCTGGATTAGAAAAAAATCTATATGTTTGCATGAATTGTACAGTGATTTTAAGGAGAAATTTGGATGTAGAAAAAGGTTTAGTGAATGGAGCTATGGGAAGAGTTGTGGGTTTTATTAATTACCAGAAAAAAGATGGAATTGAATGTTTAAAAATAAAATTTGATCAGATAGAAGAAGTTAAAGACATTTGTCGTTGTTCAGTTCGTTTTATGCTTGTAAAAGACTTATATGTGCGTAGAAAGCAGTTTCCATTTTCTCTAGCATATGCTGTAACTATTCACAAGTCTCAAGGATTGACTGTAGATAGTGCTTTTGTAAACATTGGTTCTACTGTGTTCAAAGAAGGTATGGCATATGTTGCTCTGTCACGAGTAAAAACATTATCTGGTTTATTTATGATAGACTTTGATGACTCAAAAGTTAGTGCTGATACAAACTGTGTAAAGGAGTATAATAGATTAAGAAGAACCTATGCTCCTCATTTAGGTCAGTATCCTGTGATTGAAAAACATGTTGTTTCTCGGAAAAGGAGATTTGAAAATATCTGTAATGTGGATGAACAGAACAGACAGTGATGTGATAGCAAGGAAAAAGAAAAAGGACAGTGTTGAAGACGTTGTTGGTTGCCATTTTGAAAATAGCTCTGGTGTCAACTGCTATGCAAATGTAGTGCTGAATGTTGTATTTTATCTTGAAAAGTTGCTAGAACAGATAATAGTAAATCATGGAAAAAGATTGTGTTCTCTGCTGAGTCTCTTTTGAGAAGCTGAGTACTGATAAAACTGAAATAGAAAGTGCTACTGATGTTAGAAATCTTTTAGATGTATGTTGTGGTTCTACACAGTTTAAAGAAAATGTCCAGCAAGATGCACAGGAATTCTTAATATATATTTTGAGTGTACTTGAAGATGAAGGAGTAGAAGTAGAAAACTTATTTGGTGTCTCTTACAAATGGGAACATTGCAGTGAAAACTGTATGAACACATGTAGTTGTAATGTTGATTCAGAAAGGTTCATATTTTTACCATTACCAGAGAGTAAATCAGTAACTTTTAGTAAATTAGTTAAAGATGCCAATCACAACATGGAATGTTCTGAATACAAATCTGACATGTTTTCCACGTTATTTTTACAGAAATATGGTCAGTATGTAATTTTAATGATGCAACGTTGTAGAGCTGATGGTTCAAAATTGGATACTTTAATAAAGAAGTTTACAGGACAACAATTATCAATTTCTGGAAAAACTTTTGGTACAGTTGCAATAATTTTTTATGAAGGACCTACTGTAACTTCTGGACATTACACAGTTTATCTTAAATGTGAAAAAATGCTGGACACTGTGTAATGATTCCCAATTGATTTTCAAGCAACGTTTACCTTATGATTTACCCAATTCTTATTTAATTTTTCTGAAACCTAAATTTTGAAAACTAAAAACTGCATCTGAACAAAGCATTTTTTGTAATTTTAAAGGATTATAATTGAAGATATCACTTAAAAAGGATTTTGAAATTACTATTTGGCCTAAAGGAAAAGTAATAAAAACAATTGTGGACTCCTTTGACAGAAATTATTTTGGCATGTGTGCTTTTGCGACAAGGTTTAAAGACTGTTTGTCTAGAAAAATTTTATTCATCTAGAAAAGTATTTGTAATATATATGTAATATTTCTAACAAGGTATATTTTAGTGAGGAAAGTTTTAGGGCTTTTTTTAAACAATCTTTCAGATTGTTTTTTTTTGCCCACTGTTAAATGATGAATACAATTGTTTTCACTATTTTAAGTGAAAAATAAAAAATTCTGAAAACAGCAAAAAAAAGGGCAAAAAATTGCTTTGTAAAATATGTAAAAACATGTAATGCTTTTTGTAATGTATGATTGAATATTAATACTTTTTTTCTTTTTTTGCAGAACTGGAAAGAAAAAAAAAAAAATTCTGTTCCCTTGAAAAATACTTTAAAAAATTATTTTAAAAAAAAAATAAGTGACAAATATTAGTATTTCTCAATCCTCCCTTTTCATGCTTCCATTTCTTCACCTCTTTTTGTACATTAAATTTTTTTTGAAAAAAAAAATATTTTTTTTAAAAAAACCTTGGGTGCGCGCAGGGCAGTTTAGTTTTTAAGTGGCTCTTAAAAGAGCCCTTGAGTTAATGGAGGGAAACAGGAAGAGAAAAACGAAAAAAAAGAAAAAACATCTATGGCCTACTGCACTCATGCGCATCAAATTTTCTCTGAATGAGATCAAGACTGGTCTCACACACAGAAATAAGTTTACCGCAATCAGTGCAGCGTGTGGACAACCCTGCAAAACAAGGTGGTCCAAAACGAGGTGTGGAAGAAGGCAAAGGCACCACTGCAGAAGAAGTGCTCGGCTGAGCTGCCGAAGATGTGCTCGGCTGAGCTGCTGCAGATGTCGTCTGTTGAGCAGGTGGAGGGTTTGCTCCAGAAGCTCGATGAAAAGTCACTGGATGCATTTTCTCAACATGCCTCAACATAGTGTGAATGCTAAAAGAATACTTCTTGTTAGGATTCCCACGTGACAAGACTTTTTGACAAAGTACACATGTAACTTTAGGTGCATTTACCTTTTTTTGTCCCTCTGGAAAAGTGAAAAACTGCCATATAAAGCTGTCTTTCTGCTTCCTGCTCCTCTGCCTCTCAATAGTGTCCTGGTCACTGTCTGAAGATGGTTGCTGTTCAGCCATTGTATCTCAACAACAGAATAGCTCCTTCTCCAAAGGAATCAGAACTAATAATGAGGGGAATAGGTGTGGTTTGGGAAGAATCTGGAACTGAAAGTACTTCAAACCAATCAAAAGTGATGATTCTTGATCACATGACATGCCATGAGGGGATTGGGTGTGGTGTTGAAACAATCAGAAACTGAAAGTAATGATAACCAATAAGAAGTGTTGTTTTATTAAGCATATAACCCGAGGTGCGTGCACTGCGCAAGCTCCGAGCGCGCACCTCGTGATTACGCATGCGCGAACGCATAGGAGCGCATGTGCATACGTCATATGCGCGTACGTAGCGTGCATACGTTGAACACGCGTATACGCAAACGTTGTTGCACGTAATTTAAGCGTATGCGGAAGTAAACCGCGTGGAGCTCGTAGGACGCACGCACGCATGCGTACGTACGTACGCATACGTACTGGGTGCGCGCTCCCAGCGCGCACTATGACGTATATATGCGTACGTAAATAACGTACGACGGTATTCATAAAAAACTTACGAAATTGTACTAGGAGAATTTATATAAAAAAAAAAAAGTGGAGAAAAATTATTTGCAAAAATTTAAAAAACTGTTCAACTTTATCCTAATTTAAATTTAAAAAAAAAAGAAAAAACAAATAAAAAGATACAGATAATATATAAATGAATACATAGGAATTTTATTTTTAATATAAAAATTTCTTTTTTTAATTAAATAATTCAAAAATTAGCATTTAAAAAAACGTACAAATTCACTGAAAAAACCAAAGGTTTCACACACGTTATAGTTAGGAATTAGCATTTAAAAAACCTTGCAAATTCACTGAAAAAAACATAGGTTTCACACATGTTATAGTTAGCTGGACATTTCTCTCATACAAAACCAATGAAATTCCCCGGTTATAGTTAGTTCAGCTAACTATAACTCGCGCCCCCGCAATGCACTGCTGATGACGTCACATTTTACATCACTCATGACATGGTCAGTGACATCACTCATGACATCACTGATGACATCTCAAATGACATCACTGATGACATCACTGATGACATCAACCTTGTGATAGAGTGGCAGACCTCCTCTCACCCTAATATAACCTTTGATACACACATTCAAAAAAAGAGACTAAAATTTTCAAAACAATGGACATACCAATACCAATTACAACAACCTCTTCAGTAATTCTAAGATCCACATACACATCCACTCATTCACCAACAGTCCTGTACAGTCACTCATACATGTACTCACTCATCATATGTACTCATACACCTATACATCCTGTTACACAACGCAACTCATCCATAGAGTTACTGACACACATAGTCACTCATGAAAATAAAGAATCAAACATACATTTACTTGCATATACAGTTATACACACACCACCACACTTACTTCTACGGGAACTTACACATACTTAGTCTTTTAAACAATCACTTATAGAAACACATACTTATTCATACAAGAACTCTTTCAATCTCTCACTCTCACATATACTCAGTTATATACGCCAATAGTCACATATACTAGTTTAAAACATATGTAGGTACTCATAGAGACACTATTGAGACAGTCATTCACTCACTAACACACCCATACACACACTCATCCACCCATACAGTCCTGCAGACATGCTGTCTTCAACACATACAAACAGTGGGTCACTCATTCATGCACCTATGCACTACGTAATACCCCCCACCGAACCATACACACACTCACACTGATACTAAAAAAAACAACTAATAACCTATATAGACACCCATGTAGCTACTCACCAACCGATGCAGCCACTTATACACAAAGTGAGAGACTGATACAGATATTTACATATTTAAACATTACTCACTAAGCCATGTATTCACTATGATACACTTAATCAGTCAGTTATACAATCAATTTTTCAAAAACAAATCATCCATTTAGACAATTATATACCCATTTATTCTTCCATCGACCTTGAGATATACATATAGAAAACATATTTAATTTTCAGAAAAACAGACATTCACTGGATGATGTCATCAGTGATGACATCAGTGATATCATTTGAGATGTCATCAGTGATGTCATGAGTGATGTCACTGACCATGTCATGAGTGATGTAATATGTGACGTCATCAGCAGTGCATTGCGGGGGCGCGAGTTATAGTTAGCTGAACTAACTATAACGGGGGAATTTCATTGGTTTTGTACGAGTGAAATGTCCAGCTAACTATAACGCCCCTGAAACCTATGTTTTTTTCAGTGAAATTCTAAGGTTTTTTAAAAGCTAATTTCTAACTATAATGTGCCTGAAACCTATGGGTTTTTCAGTTAATTTCAAAGGTTTTTTAAATGCCAGTTTCTAACTATCCCTACAGTGGTAGGACATGTGAAGAAAGAAGAAAAACCCACATAAAGAAGAAAAAGAGATGCAGAAAGAAGCAACAGAAGTCCTCAAAGACGAAGAAAAGTGCAGGAAGAAGGAAGTTATGCAGAAAGAGGCCTTGTTGCAAAATCACCCTGTACCGTCAACTTTTTCCGATGGGTACTGGTGGTAACTGACTCTGACTAACCAGTCCTAGAGCCAGTGCTATGCTAAAAGATACTTAGAATACAGTTAAAACACCTATATACACTAGGGAACACAATGCATTGGGGTACCCCTGTGATTACCATGGCCTCCTCCGTAAGACCCTAGTACATATTAGGGCAGGGGGATTAAAACTACCTCTTAAAATACGCCACAGGGCCCGTTTGCACACTGGGGAAGGGTTGGGGGGCTGAGCTGACGTGTACATACAAGCCCTGTGGCCGTTTTAATTTGGGGGATAAAGTCCCCTTGAATTCTAAGTGTCCCTTGGGTCCAACTAGCCCACCTGGTATCTCCAGCTAGCGCCACAGAGCTGTGTTGCAGAGAGGTGTAAAAAGGGGCACGGCCTGGACCACCTCGCTGCAAAGCAGCGCAGTGGCACTTACTGGAAGCACCTGGTGGACTAGTTGGCCCCCAGGGACCGTCAGGATTGAAGGGGAATTATTTCCCCAACTTAAAACGCACCACAGGGTGTGTTTGCACACGTTACCTCAGGCCCCATCCCCTTCCTTCACCACTGTGTAAACACACCCTGTGGCCATTTTAAGTTGGGAGATTAAGTCCCTTTGAATCCTGAGGGTCCCTAGAGTCAAAGTAGCCCACTAGGTACCTCCAGTAAGTGCCACAGAGCTGCGTTGCAGAGTGGTGTAAAAAGGGGTGTGGCCTCTGAGCACCTCTCTGCAGCGCAGCTCCCTGGTGCATACCGGAGGTACTTGGTGGGCTAGTTGGCCCTCAGGGACCCTCAGTATTGAAGGGGAATTAATTCCTCAACTAACAACTCACCAGGAGGCGTGTTTGCACAATGGTGAAGGAAGGGGGCGGGGCCTGAGATGACATGTCTGCAAACACGCCCTGTGGCGCGTTTTAAGTTGGGGAATTAATTCCTCTTCAATCCTGAGGGTCTCTGGGGGCCAATTAGCCCACCAGGTACCTCCAGTATGTGCCAGAGAGCTGCGTTGCAGAGAGGTGTTCAGAGACCATGCCCCTTTTTACAAGACATCCTCAGGATTGAAGAGGAATTAATTCCCCAACTTAAAACGCTCCACAGGGCGTGTTTGCAGATATGTCACCTCAGGCCCTGCCCCCTCAATTCACCACTTTGCAAACGCGCCACGTGCCGCCTTTTAAGTTGGGGGATTAACTCCACTTGAATCCTGAGGTCCCTGGGGTGCAACTAGCCCACCATGTACCTCCATTAAGCGCCACAGAGCTGCGTTTCAGAGAGATGTAAAAAGGGGCATGGCATCAGAACACCTCTCTGCAACGCAGCTCCCTGGCGCATACTGGAGGATCCTGGTGGGCTAGTTGGCCCCCAGGGACCCCCAGTATTCAAGGGGAATTAGTTCCCCATCTGCAAACGCACCCGGTGCGTTTACAGAGTGCTGCAGGGAGGGGGCGGGGCCCCTGGTGCGTTGTCGGTCTTTTTTTTTTTAAGAAGAAGGGGGGCTGTCTGGCCCCCCTTCTTTTCCTAATTTTTTGGCCCTGGGGACCCTATCCCCCAGGGCCTGACCCCTTTTTTATTTATTTTTATACAAATTTGGAAGGGGGCAGCGTGGCCCCCCTCCAAAGGGCATAATTGTCCCTGGGGACCCCGGGGCCAGGCCATTTAAAAAAAAAAAAAAATTTAGGAGGGGGCTGCGTAGCCCCCTCCTTAGGCCATTTAGGCCCCAGGGACCCCATCCCCTGGTGCTGGCCCTCTCTGTTGGGGACCGTGGGGGCGTCCCCAATCCCCCCACGGTCCCGTCGGCTCCCCGCGTCCTGCATTGCTTTTCCACATAGGGAGCTGCTAAGATGCAGCTCCCCGTGTGGAAAAGCAATGTGCTTTGGTATTTGGAAGAGAGAGCAGGTTTCCTGCTCTCTCTTCCAAATACCACAACTGAGTTTGCAATGCCGCAAGGCTCCCACCCTGCCATAGCAAGCTGCAGTGTCCCGGGGGTGGGCACACCGGCACACTGCAGTAGCCGACCCTGGGGGGGTGGCAGTCTACAGGGCCATAACAGGGCTCCAGGAGGGGGCCGCAAGACCCCCTCCCACCATTTACAAAGCCCCGGGGGTGGTGGTCCCCGGGGCTTGGGGTTCCATCACGGACCCCCCAATTGTAATATTTAGAGCCCCGGGGAGGTAGCGGTCCCTGGGGCGTGTGGGGGTTCAAGCCCTCGACACAGGTTTTTTTTTTTTTTTTTAAACAAGCCCCAGGGGTGGCGGTCCCTGGGGCTGCGGGGGGGCCTTTGAGCCCCCCCACACATTTAACTAATAAACCCTGGGGGGTGGCCGTCACGGGGGCTGGGGGGGCTGTGAGCCCCCCACAATTATGTTTTAAATGCCCCTGGGGGTGGCGGTCCCCGGGGCTGGAGCCCCGATTACCATACAAATATTGCCCCCGGAATTTGGCCCACCCGGGGGCTAAATATTAACGAAGCGCAGAATCCCACACTTGTGGGACCCCCTAAGCAGGCCTAGGGGGCAGGGTGTTTTTATCGGGCAGGGTGTTTCTACCCTGCCCCTTTTCTCTTTTTTCGTGTGTTTGTTTGACTGATTTCTTGTGCCTCGGTTCTACCGAGGCACAAGATGGCTGCCAATACTTCCTGGTTTGAAGTGTTGAAAGCCAATTAGCATGCAGCTCATGATCGGGAGGGTGCTCGGATCCTCTGCGGCCATAGATATCGAAACTTTTTTAATTTTGATTTTCTCAGCAACTACTGAACGGGTTTACACCACAAAAAGGGATCTTTCTGAACCAAGGCTACCTTTTTGCCAAATTTGGTGTAATTCCGTTCAGCAGTTCGGGCTGTGGCCATGTCTAAAATTCCCTATGGAAAATTGCATAGGAAAAACACGTTTTGGGACCCCCCTTTTTTCTCGGCCCCCACTTGCCGAATCACAACCCAAAACTTTTAAGTTAGGAGCGGACCGGAGCGCCCCACGAGTTATGAAAATTTCACAAAGATTCATCAACCGGCGCCAAAGTTATTGGGAAAAGAATGTTACGATTTGCCTATGGATAATAGGTCCTAACTATAACTACCTACTGGCGACCGTAATTATAGTTAAGACCTATTATCCATAGGTAAATCGCACCATTCTATTCCCAATAACTTTTGCACCGGGTGACAAATCTTCGCTAAATTTTCAAAACTCGTGGGGCGTTCCGGTCAGCTCCTATCTTAAAAGTCTAGGGGTGATTCAGCAAGTGGGGGCCGAGAAAAAAGGGGGGGTCCCAAAACATGTTTTCTCCAGGTTAATTCCCATAGGAAACTTTAGACACGGCTACAGCCCGAACTGCTGAACGGAATTACACCAAATCTGGTGAAAAGGTAGCCCTTAGTTCAGAAAGATCCCTTTTTGTTAAATGGTGTAAGCCCGTTTAGTAGTTCATGAGAAATTAGAAAAAGAAAAAGTTTCAATATCTGGGCAGAGCCTAACGACACATCTCATTGTGAGATCTGATTGGCTGGCAGCACTTCATCCTGGAATTGCTGGCAGCCATCTTGGGACCAATATACATGATTGTACCCCATTGAAATGCATTGTAGTGAATCGAAGATTTTGAGGGTTACCAAAAGGAGAACTATAAAGGGTGATAACAGACTTTAGTTACATTAGAATTCATGTGTTGATGGTACAATAATAATTTCAGGAATTGTGGTGTGTTCTAAGTTGATTTTACCCTGTGAAAAACCTTCTGCTGGGATATCATGAATCATGTT
Organism: Triturus cristatus; assembly: GCF_964204655.1. NCBI lineage: Eukaryota > Metazoa > Chordata > Amphibia > Caudata > Salamandridae > Triturus > Triturus cristatus. The sequence continues at coordinate 936,666,621 of NC_140585.1, read as the reverse complement.
TGAGAGAAAACTGAAGCTAAAATAAGAGCATATTTTCTGTAAATTCACATTATCTTTCTCAGTCATGTCAGAATTAAATCTGTCATTCCCAGTAAATCATGTACATCCAACAAGGGTAGAGACTGTCAGTTGATTCCTTTGTTTTCTACTGCAGCTTCCCAGAGTGTTCTAAAGAACAACTAGAGCGCCAACAGCCTTACGTATGACAAAAGTATGGCACACCTGAAGCCATCTTGATTGGAATAAACTGGTAACACTTAAAACATTTAATTTAAAAAGGAACAAAATGATGGGGTTCATTTTGCCATAGAAATTATGGTTAGTGCTGTAGAAAGAAAAATTAGGACATGTTTCAAATGTGATCTCAAATATCTTCCTGTTATATTTCAACAGGAGCAGCCTGTCAGCTGATGCCTTTGTGTTCTACTGCAGCTTCCCAGAGTGCTCTAAAGAACAACTAGAGCGCTAACAGTCTTACTTATAACAAAATGATGGCACACCTGAATCCATCTTGATTGGAATAAACGGGAAACTCTTAAAACATTTAATTTAAAAAGGAACAAAATGAGGAGGTTCATTTTGTCATAGACATTATGGTTAGTGTCAGAAGGTGCGCTGGAATCTCCACGGAGGCAGAATGTTGCTTTTTCCCAATGCCCGCCTCCCGGAGCTCACTGCGTTAAGCAGCTTCTCCAGGCCGGGGGAAAGGGGAAGTGGACAGAGAAGAGACACTCGTGCTGGACCTGAACTCCTTCGTCGCCTTTCTTAGATGATACAGGAGCACCTAATGCACAGAGGGAGACAACACTTCAATACTACACTTGTACCTACTTCTGACTTCTTCCTCCTATCGATCCCTCTCTCTCTCTCTCTTTTATCCTACCAGGTTCTGCGTGAGTATTGCTTCTCTTCTTTCTTTTTCTGTATATTCAGTAGGTTGCAGCTGGGATTGAGAGACAGCTACTTTCCTAATGCACATGGGAGAGAAAAGGAACAGTTAAACTCCCTTCCTAACCTAATTCTCTAATTCTTCTATGGGCCTCTCTTCCTACCTTTCTCGCTAATGCTGCGACTACCCAATAGAGGATTCTGGTTTACAACATACAGCAGTTTGAGTAGTCTTCTTGAAGAAAACGATTGTCAATACTCATTGCTTTTCAAATCTCTGGGAGGAAAGGCGAAGCCTTGAACTGAAAGTTGATTTTTCCTTATGCTCAGCTCCTAGGACTGAACGCGCAAAAAGGAAGCCAGGTAGGAGCAAGGGTGGAGGTAAGAAAAAGGGAAGCACGCATGAAAGGCAGGGGGGAAGGGGAAAAGGAGACTGAGCATTTATTATCACAGAGTTGGAACTTGCTGTGTTCACGACGCAGTCTTTACCAAGTCTAATTCTTACTTGTCTCTGGTCACTATGGTATTCCACTGGCTCACCTCGTATTTGACGGTAGCCTACCGGAGCTGTGAAATAGTAGGAAGCTTCTCAGGAATTCGACGAGCAGCGGGAAACTTTGAACTTCTCAGCTGAAGGGGCAGCACAGTTGACCAACTGCCCAAAACGAGGAGCTGTGATGAGGACGAACTGGTCTGAATGCTGCTCTTCTCTTCTGAAGAGAATGTGCAAAACGAAGAGGAACGCTACCAGTTTTGACAGAAAACTGTAGCGCGACACGAAAATACTTCTACTTCAGTCAAGACTCAAATTGAAGTGCGCAATGGAGTGCGCGCGCGCCGAGGATGAAATCTCGGTTCACGCGATATCCATGCCTTAGCACAAGTACATCAGAAGAATTAGCAATTAGGGCGGCCATCTTAAAGGGGTCAATTCCGCCTAAACGTTTACCCAACAATTGCAACTAGAGGGCTTCACAATAACCCTACGATTGCAATTCTGATTTTCCATTACAGAAATGACGTTCACTAGGTTCCTGACAGTACCCCCTCTCAATGACCGATTGATCGGTCTTGGTTTGAAGGGGTGTTGCAAATGAAAACGTTTTATATGTAATGGAGCATGAACCTCTTCTGCAGGTTCCCAGGATCTTTCTTCAGGACCATACCCCTTCCAGTCAATTAGATAAAATAGTTTTCCTCTAATCTTTTTAGAATCTAAGATCCCTTTAACTTCATACTCTAAATGTTCTTCAATCTTTAAAGGGGGGGGTGTCTTACTTTTCCTAAGATTTGATGCCACAGCCTTTAAGAGGGAAACGTGAAAGACAGGATGGATACCCAAATGAGCAGGTAGTTTCAATTTAACAGTCACTGGACCCAAGACCTGTTCTATAGGAAAAGGACCCACAAAACGAGGCTGAAATTTTCGATTGCCTTTCAATCTGAGGTGACGTGAGGACAACCAAACTGAATCTCCCACTTGATACTCTCTTGCTCTCTTCCTATGTTTGTCTGCTTGCTTCTTATAGCTTTCTTTTGCCTTGAGTAGGTTAGATTCCGCTGACCTATGAGCTGAGGATAACTCTGTGAACAGATCCTTAACTGAAGGTACCCCAAAATCTCCTTGAGTGGTAAAAGGATTTGGATGCCTCCCAAAATTCAAAAAGAATGGGGAAAAACCGGTGGAGACATTCTTTGCGTTATTTTGTGCAAATTCAGCCATCCACAACAGGTCGGACCAATCGCCTCCCTGATCCAGAAGGAACAGCCGAAGGTACTGTTCTAACTCTTGATTCATCCTCTCGGTCTGACCATCTGTCTCAGGGTGGTAACTAGTGGAGAGTCTGACCTCTACTCCTAAACCCTTCATAAAGGCTCTCCAGAAGTGGGACACAAATTGGGGACCTCTGTCAGAAATTAGAATCTTGGGAATCCCATGTATTTTTACTATATGTTCACTAAAAAGCTTAGCTAACTCTGGAGCCGAAGGAACCCCTTTTACTGGGATAAAGTGACTCATCTTAGTGTAGGTGTCTACTACTACCAATACTGTGTTATAACCTCTACTCAATGGTAGGTCCACTATCAGATCTAATGTGACAGTATGCCAAGGGTGCTTGGGGATGGGTAATGGTTGCAAAAACCCCTGGGGAGCCTGTCTAGTGGATTTCCCTCGGGCACATAACTCACAGGAATCTACATATTGTTTGATCTGGGTTTTCATGTGGGGCCACCAGAAGTAACGTTGAATTAGATCGGTAGTTTTCAGGATGCCCTTATGGCCAGCTAAAGGGTGATCGTGACAATCTTTCATAACATGTTCTCGAATCTCCTTAGTCGGCACATAGAGGGTTCCATGAAAGTATGGTAAAGAATCCACGATCTCTCTTCCCTCTTCCTGACTTGCCCATTCTGTCATTTCAGAAGGAGACATGTGTTTTCCAATTTCTTCTTTGTAGTCGGTCAGAGAGAGAGTACATACAATCTTTGATTCTGGAATGATCGGCTGTGGATCTATCGGGTGTTCTGAGGCTTCTGTCTGAATTCGCGATAAGGCATCCGCCTTGCCATTCTTGTTTCCTGGACGATAAGTAATTACAAAATCAAAATCTGCAAAATAAAGGGACCATCGCAATTGGCGAGGAGTTAAAGTTCGTGCGGACTTGAGGAATTGCAAATTCTTGTGATCGGTGAATACTGTAACCGTATGTCGAGCTCCAAGCAGATAATGTCTCCATTCGGCAAAAGCATCTTTGACTGCCAATAACTCCTTCTCAGCAATGGTGTAATTGATCTCGGCTGGATTAAGTTTTCTTGAGTGATATGCCACAGGATGCAATTGCCCAGTAGTTTTGTGCCGTTGGGACAAGACTCCTCCAATAGCTTGATCTGAAGCGTCTGCTTCCACATAGAATGGCTCGGCTGGGTCCGCATGAAGCAAGATTGGGGCTGAAGTGAAACTCTTCTTGAGGTACTCAAAAGCTTGTTCCGCCTCAACTGACCACTGGAACTTTACACCCTTTTTGAGCAATCGAGTAATCGGGACAATTTTTTGCGAAAATCCTTGAATAAACCGGCGATAGAAATTGGCAAACCCCAAGAAGCTCTGGATCTCTCTGACATTCTTAGGTGGAGGCCATTCTATGACAGCTTGAACCTTCTTAGCGTCCATTGTGATCCCACCAGGAGACACTAAGAATCCCAGGAACTCTACTGACTGTACACTGAAAGCACATTTTTCTAATTTGACATACAGTTGATGTTGATGGAGCCTTTCTAGTACAGCCTTAACATGACCAGAATGTTCTTGAGGATCCCTGGAGAAGATTAAAATGTCATCCAAATAGATGACAGCAATCTTATCCAACAAATCTCCCATGACGTCGTTGATGAAATGTTGGAATGCCGCTGGGGCATTGCAGAGGCCAAATGGCATAACCTGATATTCAAACAATCCATATTTGGTTCTGAAGGCAGTTTTCCATTCATGCCCCTCCTTCATGCGAATAAGGTGATAGGCCCCTCTCAGATCTAGTTTGGTGAATATCTGAGCATCTTTAATCTGATCAAGAAGAACAGAGATCAATGGTAGTGGATAACGGTTCTTAATAGTTGCTCGGTTGATTGCACGATAGTCTATGCACGTTCTTAAGGAACCTTCTTTCTTTGGAATGAAGAACAGCGGAGAAGAGACCGGCGACTGAGACGGTCTAATGAAGCCGTTGGCAAGATATCTATCGAGGTATTCCTTAAGGTAGCCGTTCTCTGCTTCGGTCAAAGCATAAATCCTACTGCAAGGCAGAGCAACTCCTGGTTCCAAGTCAATGGCACAGTCATAAGAACGATGTGGTGGCAACTTCTCAGCCTCTTGTTCACTGAATACTTCCTTGTATTCTTCATATTCCTTTGGAATCTCCAAGGTATCAATAACTCCAATGGATCCTCCCCCATAGGACAACAGAGTTGCTAGCGAGGGCTCCAAAATCTCTTCAGCTTGCGGGAAACAATGTTCTGAGCAAAAGGATGAATCCATGTTGACTGTCCGATGTTCCCAATCAATATTAGGGTTATGCAAGGAGAGCCACGGAATACCTAGGATAATTTGAAATTGCGGAGCATCAATTAAATTGAATTGGATATTTTCTCGGTGGCCGTTGGACTGAATGAGTTCCACCAATTCTGTATGATGTGTAATAGGGCCCGAAGAGAGGTTGGTTCCATCAACTGCTCTAACTGATTCCTTACGATCCTTAAGCACCGCTTGGATTCCCATCTTTCTGGCATATTTAATATCGCAAAAGTTACCAGTGGCCCCAGAATCAATCATGATGACCACTCCTGTGATTTCTTTCTTGCTGAATCGTACAGTCATTTGCAAGGTTAAATGTGGACTTAGAGTTTGAAGAGTATTCATAATTTGATGGCTCACAGGAGTCGGATTCCCTTGTTGCACCACCTGAGCGACTCCGCCTACAGATGGTTTTGGGAGTTTCCCGAAGCTACGGTCTTAGGTCTCTTAGGACACTCCTTCACAAAATGTCCAGCACTCCCACAATACATACAGAGCTTCTTTTGTCTTCTTTGTTCTTTCTCTTCTCGGGTTAAAGGACCGCGAACAGATCCTATCTGCATTGGTTCACCTTCCAGGGAAGTTCCTGAACTCTTACTCTGATCAGCTCTTGCTCTATCGAATCGTGGAATATTCCATCGAAAATCTCGTGACCTCTTTTCTCCTTTTCTCTCTGAACTTCGGAAATCAATCTCCAACACCAGGTCCACTAGTTCCGAAAACTCTGTAGGCCGATTTGGAATCTGTGCCAATGTATCTTTGATGTCATCACGTAATCCCCGATAGAATAGGGCAGATCTTTTTTCCTCTGGCCAGTTTGTTTCTACTAAAAGTTTATTGAAATGAGTCAAATACGTTATAAGGTCTTTGGATCCCTGACGCAACTCTAACAATTCATTGTCTGTAGCTTGGGAGATTCTGCGTCTATCGAAGATCCTCAAAAATTCAGCCTTGAAACGTTCAAAGTCATACAAAAAAGGATCATCCCGTGAAACTAAAGGCATGGCCCAGTTTGCAGCATCCCCACTCAGGTAGGATAATATAAAGGCTACTCGTGACTGAGCATCTGGAAAGAGAGTAGAACGACACATAAAATGTAAGGAGCACTGCGTTAGAAAAAGCTGGGCCTTTTGTGGATCTCCACTAAATCTTTCTGGGGGGGCCAAAGGAATAAGTGGAGAAACTGAATGCACTACCTGTGCTACTGTGCGCTGGTCTTGGTCAGCTGAAATGTTACTAGACAAGGACTGGGACATGGAAGCTCCTGTCGTGATTTCACTAACCCTTTTAGAGAGTAACATTGTCTCTTGACGGGAAGCTAATATATCCTGCCTTAAATTTTTGTTGTCTTCACTAAGTGTCCCCATTTCTCGCTGAATTCCCTCTAACATTTCTCCTAAAGCCTTTAAACTAAATCCCTCAGCCATTCTGCCTGGGTGAAGGAAATTCGTGGGCACTTCAATCTGTCAGAAGGTGCGCTGGAATCTCCACGGAGGCAGAATGTTGCTTTTTCCCAATGCCCGCCTCCCGGAGCTCACTGCGTTAAGCAGCTTCTCCAGGCCGGGGGAAAGGGGAAGTGGACAGAGAAGAGACACTCGTGCTGGACCTGAACTCCTTCGTCGCCTTTCTTAGATGATACAGGAGCACCTAATGCACAGAGGGAGACAACACTTCAATACTACACTTGTACCTACTTCTGACTTCTTCCTCCTATCGATCCCTCTCTCTCTCTCTCTTTTATCCTACCAGGTTCTGCGTGAGTATTGCTTCTCTTCTTTCTTTTTCTGTATATTCAGTAGGTTGCAGCTGGGATTGAGAGACAGCTACTTTCCTAATGCACATGGGAGAGAAAAGGAACAGTTAAACTCCCTTCCTAACCTAATTCTCTAATTCTTCTATGGGCCTCTCTTCCTACCTTTCTCGCTAATGCTGCGACTACCCAATAGAGGATTCTGGTTTACAACATACAGCAGTTTGAGTAGTCTTCTTGAAGAAAACGATTGTCAATACTCATTGCTTTTCAAATCTCTGGGAGGAAAGGCGAAGCCTTGAACTGAAAGTTGATTTTTCCTTATGCTCAGCTCCTAGGACTGAACGCGCAAAAAGGAAGCCAGGTAGGAGCAAGGGTGGAGGTAAGAAAAAGGGAAGCACGCATGAAAGGCAGGGGGGAAGGGGAAAAGGAGACTGAGCATTTATTATCACAGAGTTGGAACTTGCTGTGTTCACGACGCAGTCTTTACCAAGTCTAATTCTTACTTGTCTCTGGTCACTATGGTATTCCACTGGCTCACCTCGTATTTGACGGTAGCCTACCGGAGCTGTGAAATAGTAGGAAGCTTCTCAGGAATTCGACGAGCAGCGGGAAACTTTGAACTTCTCAGCTGAAGGGGCAGCACAGTTGACCAACTGCCCAAAACGAGGAGCTGTGATGAGGACGAACTGGTCTGAATGCTGCTCTTCTCTTCTGAAGAGAATGTGCAAAACGAAGAGGAACGCTACCAGTTTTGACAGAAAACTGTAGCGCGACACGAAAATACTTCTACTTCAGTCAAGACTCAAATTGAAGTGCGCAATGGAGTGCGCGCGCGCCGAGGATGAAATCTCGGTTCACGCGATATCCATGCCTTAGCACAAGTACATCAGAAGAATTAGCAATTAGGGCGGCCATCTTAAAGGGGTCAATTCCGCCTAAACGTTTACCCAACAATTGCAACTAGAGGGCTTCACAATAACCCTACGATTGCAATTCTGATTTTCCATTACAGAAATGACGTTCACTAGGTTCCTGACAGTTAGCGCTGTAGAAAGAAAAATTAGGACATGTTTTAAGTGAGATCTCAAATATCTTCCTGCTATATTTCAACAAGAGCTGCCTGTCAGTTGATGCCTTTGTGTTCTACTGCAACTTCCCAGAGTGTTCTAAAGAACAACTAAAGCGCTAACAGTCTTACTTATGACAAAATTATGGCACACCGGAAGCCATCTTGATTGCAATAAACTGGTAACTCTTAAAACATTAAATTTAAAAAGGAACAAAATGAGGGGGTTGATTTTGTCATAGAAATTATGGTTAGTGCTGTAGAAAGAAAAATGAGGACGTTTTAAGTGAGATCTCAAATATCTTCCTGTTATATTTCAACAGGAGCAGCCTGCCAGTTGATGCCTTTGTGTTCTACTGCAGCTTCCCAGAGTGTTCTAAAGAACAACTAGAGAGCTAACAGTCTTACTTATGACAAAAGTATGGCACACCTGAAGCCATCTTGATTGAAATAGACCGGTAACACTTAAAACATTTAATTTAAAAAGGAACAAAATGAGGAGGTTTATTTTGACATAAAAATTATGGTTAGTGCTGCAGAAAGAAAATTTAGGGCATGTTTTAAGTGAGATCTCAAATCCTCTTCTATTTCATTAGACAATTCTGACATGAAGATTGAAACAGTCACTTTCAATCCCAGCAGTAGACTTCCAGTTAACTCCCTGGTGAGCAGTAGCTTTACTACAGCGATCTAATGAACAACTAGAGTGTCTAACATTCAGAATTTATGGCAAATGTGTGACACATCTGAATGCCTTCTTGATGGAATCAAAGTAAAAAAGTGAAAGCATTTCCTACTGAGGAGACTGCAGTAAATGAGCAAATTAGGAAACTTCATAACAAATAAGTCTCCCAAGATGGGCACCTGAGAAAAAAGAGCCCAGATGTAGCACAAATATCAGCCAGATGTAGCCCACATAGAGCCCAATGACAGAAGTGTGCAAAACACTTTTTATTTTTAGTTTTTCTGCAGTTTTATATAGTGCAGACTGGTCAGGTATTGGAGCGTTACATCTTACTTGGACCCCTTATTGCGTATTTTGCACGAAGTACATGAGATTGTTCTTGCGAAACATTGAACTTTATGATTCTGTTAACCTGAAGTTGCTCTGAACCGGGCTTTGTAACACCCTTTTTTACATACTGGTTTTAATTAATTCTCACTGTATTGTATTAGGAAAGAGGATTTACTGTTTTTATGTTCACTTCTATGATCTATGTTTCTAAATCAGATCAAATAAAGTTTAATGAATTCTATGGCAGGACGGAGGTGAGGATTATGCATATCTTTCCTCACTTTATTTGCTTAGCAGTTCAAAGAAAACGTAATACAACAATCATTAAACAAAAGACTACACAACCCATGTACCATTAGGGGGGTAGTCTCCAAGGCAACTATAGTTCAATCATATCAAAGTGCATCGTATATAATATTGTGACGTCCCTTCCGCTTCCTCTTTCTTCACTCCTCGTCAGTTAAGTGCATTCCTTACATTCTTGGCTTAATCTGACGTTGTTGCTGTTTGTATAGCGGTTTCTAGTGCACGTTATTAGCATTATTGCCTTGGCATTGTTTCATATTCCCTGCGCAGCAGGCTCTTGCCCGCGAACGTTCTCCCCTCACAGTTTGTCCCGCTGTGCGCTCTGTGCGTGGTGAGATCCTGTCAGGCGCATCTGGTCTGAAAGAGGCAGCTCCGTCGAGCGCTCCCCCTGGCCTTCTTTACGCGCATTTGGGAATCCGGTCACTCCTTTGGTGTCTGCTTGATTCCTGACCAACCCTTGCCTAATTTTGACACCGTTATGCGGTGATTTCCCCACACAGCCACATTACCTGGTGGTGGTAATTGGTATTGCGCCTCAGTCTATTCTTATAACCGCTTCGGGGAAAGCCCAGCTGTTGGACCACCCGCGAGGGGGCTGCCTTAAGGATTTTAAGGGCATTTGTTCTGTGCTCACACCCTCTGCTATCATGTCTTCTCCAGAAGACCATTTTTACTCCTCCTACCAGGAAGTGCAGGATGAATTGTCCCCCAACTTCTCCCTCCAGCAGTGGACCAAGCCCTCTCTCTGGTCATTTCTAGGATGTTGGCTCCTCGTAGGGATCAGGCTGATAAGCTGGTGAAAAGCATCCCTGGGGTGTTCAGTGACCCAGACCAGGTGGTGGCGGGTCCCAGTGGCTCCCAGATGGGGAATAAAAGGGCTGTTAAGCATAACGCGGGGCAATTGGAAGGATTTGAGAAACTTACGGAGACCTTCCTCAAGAGTGCGCGAATGCTAAAACATGCACCCTGCCGGAAGGAGGAGGAGTCCGGAGAAAATTGCGATGCTGGTGCCACTATTGTAGACCCTGACGGCGGGTTTCCCTTAGAGGGAGAGGGTGTACCAGAGGACGATTTCTCCTCTGATGAGGATAAGGACTCAGGGCGTCCCTGGCATCCAGAGTCCCACTCCTCTCAGTCCCGGGTTGGGGATGGGGTCCACGCGGACATGTTCGAGCCTAGCCAAATTTACCATCCATGGCAGAGTATGTGGTGGGGAAAATCCATCAACCCCTTGAAAGGGAGGTCAGGAATAGGATGAGGGGAGAATGCCCCAGGCCCTCACTGAAGAGGAAGGTGGCACACACGCCTCAAATTGATTAGAAGCTATGTACCTTTTTCTCCACGTATATGAGGGATCACAAGAAAGGAATTGATAGGTCTTGGACGTGGTAGGGCCCTTGAACCAAATTATTCAATTGGTGGAGCGTTCAATAGAGTCAGGATCCCCTTTGTCCAAGGATATTGTGGCTGGTTGGGTGTACTACCCTAAACCCCAAAACACTACCCCCTCCACTACCAAAGCACTACTGCACTACCCTAATCCCTAAAACATTACCCCCAGCAAGACACCCTACACTACCCAAACATAACTGCACTATCCTAAACCCTAAAACACTACCCCCAGCACAACTCCCTACACTACCCAAACACCACTCCACTACCCTAAACCCTAAATCTACCCCAGCACAACCCCCTACACTACACAAACACCACTGCACTACCCTAAACCCTAAAACACTACCCCCAGCATGACCCCCTTAACTACACAAACACCACTGCACTGCCTTAAACCCTAAAACACTACCCTAGCATGACCCCCTACACTACACAAACACCACTGCACTACCATAAACACTAAATCTACCCCAGCATGACCCCCTACACTACACAAACACCACTGCACTAACCTAAATCCTAAAACACTACCCGCAGCATGACCCAATTCACTACCTAAACACAACTGCACTACCCTAAACCCTAAAACACTACCCCCAGCACGACCCCCTTCACTACCCAAACACCACAGCATGACCCTAAACCCTAAAACACGACCCCTATACTACACAAACACCGCTGCACTACCCTAAACCCTAAAACACTAGAACTCAGCACGACCCCCTACAGTACACAAACACCACTGCACTACCCTAAACCCTAAAACACTACCCCCTACACTACACAAACACCACTGCACTACCCTAAACTTGAAAAAAACACTACCCCCTACACTACACAAACACCACTGCACTACCCTAAACCCTAAAACACTACCCCAGCACTACCCCTACACTATCCAAACACCACTGCACTACCATAATCCCTAAAACACTACCCCCAGCACAACCCCCTACACTACCCAAACACCACTGCACTACCCAAAACCCTGAAACACTACCCCAGCACTACCCCTACACTATCCAAACACCACTACACTACCTTATACCCTAAAACTCTACCCCTAGCACAACCCCCTACACTACCCAAACACCACTGCACTACCCTAAACCCTAAAACACTACCCCAGCACAACCCCCTACACTACCCAAACACCATTGCACTACCATAAACCCTAAAACACTACCCATAGCACGACTCCCTACATGACCCAAACTCCACTGCACTACCCTAAACCCTAAATCTATCCCCAACACGACCCCCTAGACTACCCAAACACCACTGCACTACCCTAAACCATAAAACACTACCACAAGCATGACCCCCTACACTACTCAAACACCACTGAACTACCCTAAACCCTAAAACACTACACCAGCATGACCCTCTACACTACCCATACAGCACTGCACTACCCTAAACCCTAAAACACTACCCCCAGCACGATCCCCTACACTACTGCACTACCCTAAACCCTAAAACACTACCCCAGCACGACCCCCAACACCACCCAAACACCACTGCACTGCCCTAAACCCTAGAAAAAAAAACACCCCATGCCCAATCCCCCTTACCTCTTACTCCTTGTGGTTCCTATCTCCTCGTGGTTCCTGCTTCACGACGTCTCTGAGGGGCGGTGCACGTCGTTGTGAGGGAACAGAACAGCCTCTGTTTCCTTACAACAACGTGGATCGTCTACATGTTTTTTAGAACGCATGGTCATTCACCATACATACCTTTACAGCAAAATTTGTTGTAAAGACATGCGTGGTAAATGACCATGCGTTCTAAAAAAATGTGTAGTAATGACTTCGCGATGTACAATGCATGCGTGGTAATGCATGCGTTGTAATGGTATTGCGAAGTAAAAAGCCATTGTAACAGCTTTTTACTGATCGAAGCTGGCCCCTGTTCTTTAGTGAGATGTTTAGTTGATTAATTAGGAGGAAGGAATGTGGGTTTTTTTTACCGAAAAGTGCATTCCCAGCTGTTGTATTGTGAGAGTGTCCGCGTGGCCTGGTTTCACTTCCGGTGAGAAAGTGTAAGAGCCTGTTTGGATCTAAAGGAGTTCTGTTGTTGGACGGGGCCGGCGCGACACGTCATCCGAAAACATAGCTAATGGAAAGCGTCCTCCCTGAAGTGTGGAGCAGTGCCATGAGAGGTCAACGAGTGTGTGTCCCACCGCAGTATGAACGTACCGAGTGACCTATGTGCTGCCTCCTGGGTGCGGGAGGCAGAAGCGGCATCGCAGGTCCTCTTGAATACCGTTGTATCACTAATTCTATACTTTGGTACTTGGGCATTTTAACTTTGTTGTTCCTGCCAGATACAAAGAGAAGATCCTGTGTCATTCATTGCCCTCGTTACCTTTTTTGAGATTTGTGGTGCTTGTCACTTCGCTGCCCCGCCGGTGCACATGACTGGGCACCCCACCTCATGTGCCATCTGCAGGCCCTCTGCCCTCAGATCACTGGTTTCGGTTTCTGGAGTGGCAACATAAACAGTTGCTCCCAAAGGACTAGCCTGAACACTTAGGTGAATATCCCCTGCACCAGCATTCCACGGGAATTATTTCCTAGCTCTCCCACGTCGACGAGGATTTCATAATAGCACGGCTCCGCTCGCAACAACGTATGACGTCATCGTAGCCATTAGAGGATCTCGTCGGCGTCCTGACATCAGTTCCACCCATTTTTTCTGTGCCACCGAGGCAAGCAGGCGGACCGAGACATTTTCACATGTATACATAGTATAATAAATATATATATATATACACTGAAAAAACCATAGGTTTCAGGCACGTTATAGTTAGAAATTAGCATTTATAAAACCATAGAAATTCACTGAAAAAAGCATAGGTTTCAGGGGCGTTATAGTTAGTTGGACATTTCACTCGTACAAAACCACAGAAATTCCCCCGTTATAGTTAGTTCAGCTAACTATAACTTGCGTGCCCGCAATGCACTGCTGATGAAGTCACATATTACATCACTCATGACATGGTCAGTGACATCACTCGTGACATCACTGATGAGACCTCAAATGACATCACTGATGACATCATCCAGTGAATGTGTGTTTTTCTTAAAATTAAATATGTTTTATATATGTATATCTCAAGGTCGATGGAAGAATAAATTGGTATATAAGTGTCTAAATGGATGATTTTTTTTTGTAAAATTGATTGTATAACTGACTGATTAAGTGTATCTTAGTGAATACATGGTTTAGTGAGTAATGTTTAAATATGTAAATATCTGTATCAGTCTCTCACTTTGTGTATAAGTGGCTGCATGGGTTGGTGAGTAGCTACATGAGTGTCTATATGGGTTATTAGTTGGTTTTTTGAGTATCAGTATGAGTGTCTGAATGTCTGCTTGGTCCGGTGGGGGGTGTTACTTAGTGCATAGATGCATGAATGAGTGACTCACTGTTTGTATGTGTTGAAGACAGCATGTGTGCAGGACTGTATAGGTGAATGAGTGTGTGTATGGGTGTGTTAGTGAGTGAATGACTGTCTCAATAGTGTCTTTATGAGCAACTACATATGTTTTAAACTAGTATATGTGAGTATTGGTGCATATAAGTGAGTATATGTGAGAGTGAGAGATTGGAAGAGTTCCTGTACAAATAAGTAGGTGTTTCTATAAGTGATTGTTAAAGAGAGTAAGTTTGTGTAAGTTTCTGTAGAAGTAAGTGTGGTAGTGTGTGTATAACTGTATATGCAAGTAAATTGATGTTTGATACTTTGTTTGCATGTGTGACTATATGTGTGAGGAACTCTATGGATGAGTAGCGGTGTGTAACAGGATGTATAGGAGTATGAGTACATATGATGAGTGAGTACATGTATGAGTGACTGTATAGGGACTGTTGGTGAATTAGTGGATGTGTGTGTAGATCTTGGAATTACTGAATAGGTGTGTTGTAACTGGTATTGGTATGTCCATTGTTTTGAAAATGTTAGTTTGTATTTTTAAGTGTGTGTATCAAAGGTTATATTAGGGTGAGAGGAGGTCTGCCACTCTATCACAAGGATGATGTCATCAGTGATGTCATTTTAGATGTCATCAGTGATGTCATGAGTGATGTCACTGACCATGTCATGAGTGATGTAGTATGTGACGTCATCAGCAGTGCATTGCGGGCTCACGAGTTATAGTTAGCTGAACTAACTATAACGGGGGAATTTCTATGGTTTTGTATGAGTGAAATGTCCAACTAACTATAACGCCCCTGAAAACTTGTTTTTTTTCAGTGAATATATATAGAGATAAATATTTGCCAAGGTGTATAGAAGAATGAATGGATTTATAAGTGTCTGAATGGGGGGGCGTGGCTTCGGCGTCTTCGGTGATGGCCGCCGATTTCGGGAGCTCCGTAGTACCGTGACACAGTCCACCCTCTCCAGGATATTTTCGCTCCTTTTCGGAGCGCGGAAAGTGCATATATCAGCGTCGGAAGTGTATCCTGATGCAACGCAATATCTTTTCCACCGTTTGGTGAGCTCCTAACAGCTTTTTCTCCTCAAAACGGCTGAAATGCACTCGCGGCCGCCATTTTGTTTTCATTTTTCAGGCGTTTTTCATATTCCCTGATATTTTACCTCAGAAGTTGCGTATTATCGCCTGAAATGACTACTTAATCAGAATTTTTCTATTGCCTCATTGATTTCCTGTGTTTGGATGCGCTTGGGTCTTCATATTTGAACATTCCAGCTGTGTTATTTATTTACTTCGAGTTATTTTGCTCTACGTCTGGTTCTGCACTTGTGGGTTAAAACTGCTTTATCCAGACTCCGTACCTCTGCCAGCTTGCTTTGTGTTACAATACTCTCTGGGTCTGACTCTTTTGAAGCCGTCATCAGCATTTCTGCGTCTAACAAGCTCTACAATATGGCGGCATCTCGGACCAGCCGTAAAGAGGTGCCACAGTCCGCTGGTGCCTCTTTAGAGGACTTCAACCCTTTTACTATTTTACCAGAAACTACAGATGAAGCTCTCAGTGACTCTATGGCCATAAAAAGCTCCTCTTCGTCTACGACTCGTTTGGGCTCCAAACAGGGGTCTAAAATTCCATCTTCAGCTCCCCTCACTCCTAGGAAAAGAGGGAAAGCGAATCCTCCATCTCCCACTGGCTCTTCTACACCTCTTTCAATGGAACTCCTTCTTGAGGAGATTCGTGCCCTCAAACCCTATATGGAGGAAACCAACACCCGTTTGCTGAGATTAGAAGATAACTGGTCTCACACTGAGCAGCGGGTCGATGGTCTGGAGAAACGTGTTGATGCTGTTCAGGAGTTCGCTGACAAGGTTCCTCTTATCCATAAAGATGTTGAACGTCTTCAGCAACAAGTTGAACAATTGGAAAATCGTAATAGGCGTAATAACTTGCGCATTTATGGTTTGGCTGAAGGTCTTGAAGGTTCTAACGCCATATCCTATTTTCAGTCATTTCTTCCGACTCTTCTTGGCCTTCCGGAATCTCCTCCATTAAATATCCAGCGTGCACACCGTTTGGGCCAGAGTCCCCGTTCTTCATCTTCATCAACAAAACCCAGAGGAGTAATTTTGTACTTTCTGGAGTATACGGATCTACTTAAGGTTTTACAAGCAGCCAAACAACGAGGAAAGATTTCCTGGAACGGTTCCAATCTCTTCTTCGCTCAGGATTATGCCAAAATAACTGCTAACCGTTGAAAAAGGTTTTTAGATATGAGACCAGCTCTACGCAGTTTGAATGCCCGTTATGGCTTATTCCACCCCTGCCTGTTTAAAGTGACTCTTAACAACAGAACCACCAACTATGAAGATCCAGCTGTCCTGCAACAATTTTTGGACTCTTGCAAAGGAATTTCTATGGACATCTCTAAACCATGATATGTCGTGTAGTGTTTGTTGTGTATTTACCCGTTAATGTACATTTCGTGTGTATCAGTCATTTTCGTAAGTTTTGATGTCATTATCACTTCTTACATTAATTGTTATCTTATTTTATTTCTTTTTTGCCAGGTTTTGGTTTCCGTACCCCCCTACTTAATATTCTACGTTTCGCCTGGATGGTGTTTCTCTGTGTACTTCACGTCCTACGTCCTCCCGTCTGGCGTGCGGCCCTCCCCATATGGCTCCACCTACCCCGTTACTCTTGTTCTTTTGTGGTACGTTTTTCTGTTATTGTATTGTTTTATCAATTGTTAGCTTTAATTTGTTTCTCTGTTCCCTATCTCTTTCTCTCTTTCCCTCCTTTCTCCTCATTCCTCTGTTCTTCTCTATCTCTGGTTGTCCTCTTATATTTCTCATTTGTCTACAATGTTTCTCTTATCCTCATTCTCTTTTTTCTACACTGTTTCCTGATCTTCTTTGTTTCTCACTGCTATTTTTCCACAATAAGAAGTTGCTTTCATGTTCTGATGTGTTTTTTGATTACTTCTGTCTTTATGCACAATATATTCTTTTACGAACAGTTTTGAATATGTTTAAATAAGATCTAATATGTCGTTAAACATTATATCTTGGAATGTTAAAGGCTTGGGTTCTCCTATCAAACGTCAACGAGTTTTGTCTCATATTGCAAATTTAAAAGGAGATATTGTTCTTCTACAAGAAATTCACATACCGGACACTGAGGTAACTAAATTGAGACGTTGTTGGGTGGGCAATGTTTTCGCATCACCAGGTTCCGGAAAACGCAATGGCGTTGCTATTCTCTGTCATAAGCGCTTAGATGTTCACCTCATAAATCAAGATAACGATTCTGAGGGTAGATGGGTTGTGGTCTCTTTGCTAATTAACAAGATTCCTCTCACCATTTTTAATGTCTATGCCCCCACTTCCCCAGATAAATTGTTTTGGCCTCAAATTCTCTCCCATTTAATGCAATGTACTGATGGTTATTTAACCTCTTCAATGCCCATGACGAGCTGGTCTCGTCATGGGCCTCGGTGGCGCTGTGCCCATGACGAGACCAGCTCGTCATAAACCCCGCCCGCTAATACAACGGCCGGCACAGGGCGGGGAAAGGGGCGGGCACTGAAGGGGTTAATTTTTGGGGGAGATTGCAATATGATTGTGGATCCCTTTATTGATAGGAATTCCAGCTCCAGGTTTGTCCCGTCCTCTATGCATTCTCAATTTATGTCTGCTATTTCTCAAAGAGCTCTTGTAGACTCTTGGAGGCTTTGTCACCCCACACTACAAGAGTATACTTATTACTCACCTGCTCACTCCTCCCAATCCCGAATAGATTATCTTTTTATTTCTAAGGCTCTTCTTCAACACATTTCTCATTCGGACATAGGCTCTATTCTTCTCTCTGATCATGCCCCAGTTTCCTTGAATTTAGATGTACTTCCTCCCATTAAAGGAAATAGACGCTGGAGATTCAATAACTCTCTTCTTTTAGACCCTAAGTTCCCGCCAGCCTTTCTCGAATTCGCTTCTTTATTCTTTAAAGAAAATGATTCCCCTCAATTTTCTCCTCAACTTGTATGGGATTCCTTTAAAGCTGCTTCTAGAGATTTTATTATATCCTTTGTTGGCCGAAAAAGACGTGCAGCTTTTCTTTCCTCTCAAGCACTTAATTCACAAATCAAAAAACTGGAACATCTTTATTACTCTTCGAAAAGTCAATCTACCTTGAAAGAATTAATTAATGCTAAACTCTCTTTCAATAAGCTTTCTACTGGTTCTGCAAATTTATATTTACTCAAGTCTAGTGCTAAATTTTATAGTGCGCAGAACAAATCTGGCAACCTTCTCGCTAAATATCTCAAGATCAAAAAGGAACGTACTAAAATCGATTCTATTGTATCCTCTGCTAATGCCGTGCTTCATAAAGATGAGGACATTCTTTTGGAGTTTTCTAATTTCTATAAATCCCTATATACTCCTGAATCTACTCCTCTTCTATCTGACATTGATCAGTATTTAGCTTCCATCCCTCCACCTCCTTCTTTAGATGTTGATTTCTCTACTTTAGAATCTGATATTCAGATTAAAGATATCCTTACTGCTATTCAGTCACTTAAAAAAGGAAAGGCGCCAGGCCCTGACGGTTTTACCATAGAATTTTATACCCATTTTTCCAAATTACTTATCCCTAAATTACTCAACTTATTCTTGGTTTTTATATCTTCCCGAAAATCTGAAGGTTCTTTTCAAGAAGCTTTGATTTGTCTTCTTCCAAAAGAGGGTAAAGATCATACATTATGTAAGAATTACAGACCTATCTCTTTAATCAATCTAGATTGTAAGATTTTTGCAAAGATCCTTGCGCTTCGTTTGGACAATATTTTACCTCATTTAATTGGCAAAGAACAATGTGGTTTCATTAAAGGTCGTCATCTCTCAGATAACACTCGCCTCTTTTTCAATGTCCTTAGTAAATCTCAATCCCATAAGTCTTCATTAGCAGCTGTAGCTTTGGACGCTGAAAAAGCTTTTGATAGGGTTAATTGGCAGTTTATGTTTTCGACTCTTACTTGGTTTGGTTTTGGCCCTAAATTTTTATCCTATATTTCTTTACTTTATTCTTTTCCGAGATCGTTTATTTTAGCTAATGGCCTTGTGTCTTCCTCTTTCCCACTTCTCCGTGGTGTCAGACAAGGGTGTCCTCTCTCTCCCCTTTTATTTATTTTGACATTAGAACCCTTTTTATCTAAAATCCGGATGAACGAAAATATTACTGGCTTCCCGTATGGGGATAAACACTTAAAGATCTCGGCGTATGCTGATGATATTCTTTTATTTCTATCTAACCCTCAGACCTCTCTACCGGCTTTTCTTTCAGAAGTTTCTTCTTTTTCTTCTGTTTCAGGTTATAAACTTAATGTGGATAAATGTGAAATTCTTCCATTAAATAAATATTGTTTTCATGCTGATTTTGTATCTTCTTCTTTCCACTGGAATTCTACCAAAATTAAATACTTAGGTTTATGGTTCACCCCTTCTATTAAGGAAACTGTATCGCTCAATCTTAAAAACCTCCAATCGACTTTAATTAGTTCCACAACACGATGGCATCCCTTGTTTTTATCTTGGTGGGGTAGATTGGATTCTATAAAAATGATGTTGGTCCCTATAATCTTATTTTTCTTATCTAATCTGCCTGTTAACATCCCTAAATCCTGTTACAAACAATTATATACTATTTTATCAAAATTTTTGTGGCAGAACAAAAAATCTAGGATGTCTTTTTCCAAACTTAAACAACCTAAAAATTTGGGTGGGGTTAATTTCCCTGATTTTGCATTATACCATACTTCCTTCTTTCTTAAGAATTCCTCTTCCCTACTATCTCAAAATACGACTGATTTATTATCATTGCCTCTGTGGCTAGATATTGAATCCTCTTTCATTTACCCTCTCTCATTTGATGATTTTTTATCCATATCGAATACTCCTCAGAAATTCTCCCTTCCTATTCTTAAACATACTCGTAAAACTCTTCATCCTCTTATACTAGATGGTTTAGATGACCGTACACATTTCTTACAATCACCGATTTGGTATAATACTCGTATTAAGATCAAAAATCGGACCCTTTTTTAGAAAGAATGGTTCAATCTTGGTCTTAAATGGACTCATCAACTTTTCATAGGCGATACTTGCATCCCTTTCCGTATATTGCAACAACGCTTCTCTCTTCCCTCTTCATTTCTTTCTAAATATAAATTATTGACCTCAGCTGCCCAAAGTTCCTATGATAAGCTTCTGGCTTCCTCCACACAGATCATTTCTTCTCCTGTTAAGATTTCATTCTTGAAATCGAACCCCTCAGCCTCTCAAATTTACAATAAATTGAGACAGACTAATCAGACTCGAGACAAATCTGCAGTTGAAGCTAATTGGGAATCCGACTTAAGCACTTCCTTTTCCACGTCAGTATGGGATAACATTTGGATTAAGATAAGGAAATCTTCTAGGGCAGCAAATACTACGCAAACATTCTTTTTTATATACAATAGGCTATTAATTACTCCATCCAAATTACATCAGATTAACCCTAGCTCTCCCTCTACTTGTTGGTCATGCCCAGCTCCTGTTGCAGACCTTAAACATATGTTGTTTACTTGCCCAGCCATTTATCAATTTTGGATTAAAGTTTGGCAGCAAATTAACAAAATATTTCACACACATATCCCCTTTTCTTTCTCTCACATTTTTCTAGGTAGTGTTGCGGAAGTTTGGCCTTCATCCACTGTCCCTCAATACTCTTATTATTGACTTACTCATTGCTGTTGCCTTTCAACAGATCACTAAGTCGTGGAAAAATGCTTCTAATGTCTCTTTTCAAGCCTGGTGGTATGGCGTTTGTTATAACCATAGGTTGGATAGAGCTTATGTTTACCCGATTACTCTGGCTATTAAACGTGACTTGTTATGGCTTCCTGTTACCAGTTTTTTAGATTTAACTGCTCAATCATTACCATCCCATGTTCCTGCCATTGAAGAAGTTTCCAAGCCTCCTTAAATTAAGTTTAACTCCATTAAGGTAACTTAAATGTTGTTCTATTTTATATATACTCTCAATATATAAGTGAATTTGTGGTAGTGAGTTCATTACGATGTACCTGTTATATTTGGTGTACAATATTGTTCTATGGTATTGTTATAGGATTTATATATATTTTTCTTTTTCTCTCCTTCCCCCCTTCTTCTTCCCTCTTTTCTTTTTCTCCTTCCTTAGTATATATAGTTTATTTTCTATTTGATATTGCTTCTATATGCTAGATTGTATTATTGATGTATCTATTGCTTATATTCAATAAACTTTCTTTTAACTCAAAAAAAAAATAAGTGTCTGAATGGATGATTTAGTAGGTGCGTGACTGCTTGATTAAGTGAGTGATTAATTGTGTCTTACTGAATGCATGGGTTAGTGACTAAACTGAGTGAATATCAGTATTAGTCTGTCAGTTGGTGTGTAAGCTTCTGCATGTGTTGCTGAGTAGCTATATGAGTGTGTATATGGGTTATTGATTGGTTGTCTGACAATCTGTATGGGTGCCTGAGTGTCTCTATGGGGGTGGGGGGGTGTGACTGTGCATAGATGTGTGAGTAGGTGCTTCTCTGGGTGTATGGGTTTAAGAGTGCATTTCTGAAGGGCTGTATGTGTGGGTAAGAGCATGTATGGGTGTGTTGGTGAGTGAATGGATGTCTCAGTGGTACATGTGTGAGTAACTACATATGTGAAAGGCAGTATATGTGAGTGTTGGAGTATGTAAATGACTATATGTGAGAGTGAGTGATTGTGAGAGTGACTGTATGGATGAGTGTGTGCTTGTGTCAGTGATTGTAGAAGACAATAAGTATGTGTTAGTATCTGTATAAATAAGTAAAGTGGTGTGTTTATAACTGTATAGGTGAGTAAATGGGAGTGTGATTGATTCTTTGCATGACTGATCAGGTGTGTGATTAACTCTATGGGTGAGTGGCGGTGTGTGAGTGTCTGTAGAGGTGTATGAGTGCATATGATAGTGCTGTATTGATGAGTGACTGCATGTATGAGTAACTGTATGGATGAATGAGTGGACATGTATGTAGACCTAGGAATCAGTGAGTGGATATGTAGTAACTGATATTGGTGTGTCTACGGTTTCGAAAATGGTAGTCTGAATTTTAGAGTGGGTGTATCAAAAGTTATATTAGGGTGTGAGGAGGTACATCAGATTTTCACGTGGATGATTTCATCAGTGATGTCATTTGAGATGTCATCAGTGATATCACTGACCATGTCATGAATAATGTAATATGTGACGTCATCAGCAGTGCATTGCGGGGGCGCGAGTTATAGTTAGCTCAACTAATTATAACTAACTATAACGATGGAATTTCTATGGTTTTGTACGAGTGAAATGTCCAGCTAACTATAACGTTCCTGAAACCTATGGTTTTTTCAGTGAATTTCTATGTTTTTTAAATGCTAATTTCTAACTATAACGAGGCTAAAATCTATGGTTTGTTCAGTAAATTTCAAGTGCTAATTTCTAACTATAATTTAGCTGTATCCTTTTGTTTTTTCTGTAATGTTCATAATTTTTTTTAAAAAAATGCTAATATGTAAATATGATCTGCAAGAAATATTTAAAAAAAACATTTTTAATTAAAAAAAGTTTTCTTTGTAAAATTAATTTAACTTAAAAAAAAACAACCTAAAAACATTTGTGCACCTATCGTGCACCTGTCTCGGTCACTGTGCGAAATCAAGTAATTTGCCAACATATTGGTTAAGTCGTGCACGTTCCGCGTTACGTTAGTGAGTGGTGCGCGGTTTTATGGCCCCGTGCTACGTCACGTACATGAGTTGCGATGTCACGCAGGGTGCGCGAATCGAACATACATTTTTAACCTTTAAAAGTATGTTTATAAAACCTTCTCAAACAATTATATTGTCTTACACAATTAACATCAGCACTAACTTTGTTCTCATCAAAATCAATTAAATACAATCAAGAGGACGTTCTAACTCGAGATAATGCAGCATATACCATTCCCTCTTTAAACACAGCTCTTCCTACATTTACCAAAGCATTATCTACACTTAAACCTTGAGATTTATGAATAGTCATTGCATATGCTAAACAGAATAGAAACTGTTTTCTACGAACATATAAGTCTTTTACAAGCAAAAAACATACAGCACAATGCGCAATCTGTTTTACCTCTGTAATCTGATCAAATTTAACTTTCAAGAATTCAATTCCATTTCTATTTTGATATTTCATAAAATCAACAACTTTCCCCATTGCTCCATTCACAAACCCTTCTTCTACATTCAGATTACGCCTCAAAATTACCCAAAAGTTTAATAATACATCTACATTTTTTTCTAAGCCAGCAGTTTTTGATACAGACTTTTCCAAAGAATCCAATTTAGTCTGTAGTTTTTCTGAAAGAAGAATTGTTATTCCTTGATGCTCGATTTTATTAATAGCTTCAATGTGAAATATTTCTTGATTTTCCAATTTCATAAGCTCTCTATTAAATGTAACTATTCCACTGTAGGCATTAAGCAAACTATATACTTTTTTTCTTTCATTTTCTTGGACATTACTTCTGCTGGTGTGTATTCATTTGCAAACAAGTTCTTCAGTAGACAACTTTGAAAAGCTTGTTTACCATGTTTGCTTAGAACACCAATTCTTACATCTTTTAGAATATTTGCATAATCTTCATCTCTTGCTTGTTGCATATTCTGAGTGAGTTCTTTATATTGAAAATGTAACCACAGATTCAAATTTCAAATACTTCCCAAAGATTTCTTAGTGTCTTCATGTAGAAGAGTTTTAAACACTGGTTCTCCTTTTACAGGGGTTAGGTGTAGCAGATCTCCAAATACAATTAAATGTTTTCCTCCAAAGAGAACGTCGTAAACTGTCTTTAATACCTGTTGCATTCTTAAGTGTACAAAAGCAAGCATTAAGTTTGAAACCATGCACACCTCATCCATAATTAATAGTTTCATTTTCTTCAGCACTCTTGACACTTCATAAGAAGCTTCTCCAGACAACTTCTGATATTGTAATTTATTACCATGCTCAACTGGTAACATCAGTAATCTATGCAAAGTAACTCCTTTAACATTGTGTGCAGCTAACCCAGTTGGAGCTGTTAACACACAACATAAATGTGAACCAGTGGTTTTTTTAAGATAACTGGTGAAAACTTTAATTAAAAAACTTTTACCTGTCCCAGCTTGACCACTGATGTACATCAGAAGAGGTTTAAAAGATGAACACACACATTCTTTTTTTTCATGCAACAAACCATGTTCTATCTGTTCTCTTGCTTGCACATATATGTCTTTCTGATCAACATTTACTTGTTCTTCTAAGTTTTCCAATGTAATATTCTCCTCGTGTGCTTGTTGCATTGCAATTTCGACTTCATGCATAGGAATCGCTGCTTCATTTTCCAGTATTGGTTGTCCAAGAGGATCTTGACTACATGGACCTCTACTTTGACAATCTTGGGAACTTTCATTAGCTATTTCAGCTTTACTTTAATAGTCTTTTCCTGTTCAAATTCATCATTCAACATGTTTAAATATGTAGGGAAAATTATACATGCAATGCTATCTTTACATGCATTAAAAGAATCTTCATAGCAGTCAAAGTCTCCAAGTAACTCACTTTTGTGACACCATGGTTTAAAGAGTTCGAGAAATGCTAAATAGTAAAATTCTCGCTTATCTGGAGTTTCACAACTGAGTTTCTTGTGGTTTATAAGATTACCCTTTGCATGTTTTACTAAACAACCATGAAATCCAACTACTGCATATTTTCCTTCTTTTAAATTCTGTTTAACATTTCTTTTGAAGCTGTAATGTTGAAGTACTTCATACAGACATAGCTGTTCCAGATGTCGACTCCTTTTCGGATAGTATGTGTCCAACATGTTAGTTTTAAGAATGTCTGTACTGTCTGGTTCATTTGCTGCTAAGTATTCAATTTCTTCTAATGATTTCAACACTCTATTCTGTGAGCAGGCAAGACCTAAACGTACCCAAATGATTCCTCGTGACTTTGAATATAAACTTGAAGAGCACAAGCGGTCTGAACATTCATAGGATCCAATTTTTCGGTGGGAAAGCATTTTCAAAGTAAAGCTGTAATTTTTTGCTAAGGCTTTTCTCTTGTGCAATTTCTTTCCACATTTGTTACATCTCTGTTTTTTCTGATTTTGTTATGTACTATGTAACATAACGTGCAACAGCAACTGAATTATCTGCAACATACTGGTTGTCCATTTTCGCATTCCAAATTTTTTAAATGACTGGATTGTAGTCATTGATATACTTTGACACTTCTGTTCTTTTTAAGTTGTAGGTATTCTTTGGAGATTTCCGAGTTATTGTGTGCCTTACAGAAGAAAAAAAAGAATTTACTCTTCCTTTACAAATGACTGGATGTGGAATCCAAACCGATATTTGTTGTAAAATTTTCCTTTAGACTTGTATTTTCTTCTGCAGTACTTTCCACAACGGTGAGTTTGGAAACGTAAAACTTGCTGACTCAAGCTTCTATCTCCTTCTTCTCTTGGAATCTCACATGTCACATACTGTTCGATGAAAGACAATACTGTTTCATCAGAATCAGTTCCAAAGTTAGGTGCATCCTTGATCCATAGTAGCATATGTATATGAGGTGCACCTCTTGCTTGGTACTCCTTTCTGGAAAAGAAATTAGTAACTTCTCTAAGAGGTGGATCCTTTTTATTGCAGATAAAAGACATCATAGCTTGAAACCTATGATTAAAATATCTGCACGCATTTACAGGATCCAATGAACACAGTTCACCAGGAGTCTTTATTTCCAAAAGTTTTATATTGGAATTCACTTCTCTTAGAAACTCAAGCAAATCTTCCAATGCATACTCTGCACAGCTAAGTGTGACAAACCATGTCGGTGTACCTAAGCTCCGTAACATACACTTGAGGTCTCCATGACGACGATACCAATACTCATTTGTTCCACGTTCACATGTCATCAAATTGGTTAACTGTGCTTCTAAATTTTCATCTGTTTCTTGAACTTTCTCCACAAATTCTTTCGCACAAAGAAGTGATTGATGAACTCCAGTTTTAACTATGTGGTTCACTGCATACGACAGAGTAGACAGATCACTTTCAAACAAAAGGTGAAATACATATGGAATGCACTGTCGAAATATGGATCTTCAGAATATAATCTTGTTGACCGATATTCTGAAGCTAGAATCCGTACAGGTCACTCATTGGAGTTCCCTGTGCTTTTTTCATTTGAAATAACTCAATGCTGCTTCCTATTACTTCTTTTGAATGCAAAGGACATATTGTGTAATGTTCATAAATCTCTTCAGTCCTTGACTTGTCCACTCTCTATTTGACCACTTGAAATTTCAGATTCATCTTCTAAACGTATTACCTGTTCATCCACATTTACAGTTTTGTAATTAATATTGTTCTCTATAAGATATAAGGTAGCCTTTTCAATGTTATTAACATCCACAAATTCTTGCCATATTTTCCTACTCTTTGTTGGTACACCATTGACTAGAATGACTACTGCCTCATTTTCCTTTTTCTTTCCAGCAATAGTTTCAATATTTTTCTTAAAATCCAAAGGTAAGTACGCCACTCTTTCTTTCAGCCCTTTTTGCAAGTCTGTTGGTGGCAGTTTACCTGTTTTAGGCTCCATCTGAATTCTAGTTTGAAAAGAATGAACAGATTGAATTATGTATTCAATTCTGCCAGTTCCTCCAGAATAGCTACTAATTCTAAGTTAATATTTACTGTTCTAGCAGGCATTTTGTTCTCTTCTAATTTGTTGTAACAATATTTACATATACGTTGATCACTACCTAACTCAAATCGACCTTCCACCAACAAGTAAGTTGCAAATTCTTCCCACTTACCAATGTCCTCCTTTTCACTTTTTAAATACAAATCAACATTCTTAGTTTGACTTTTATAATGAGTACGTCGACAACAAACACAAACATAGTTTGGTATTTTAGAGCACACTACATTAAACTTTCCAATTTCTTCTTCAAACTGATCAGTGCTAATCACTTTCCCATCTCGTTCAACATCTGTAATTGTCAAACTTTCACTTTCTATGGACTGCTCTTCTGAACCAAAATATCGCATTTCAATATCATCACATTTTTTTTTAACATCTGATAAAGAACCATGTAAAAGACCTGTATTCAGTTCACTTAAACATAATGCAGGACTTTTTACATAGTGCAGTTTCCTTACAAACTTTTGCATTTCTGAATGGTGTACTGCTAACAACCTCAAGTGATGAAAAACACTTTTACACACTTTTCTTGAAAGACAAGCCAGAGAATGCCCATGCTTCTCAGCATATTTTCTTACATTACATGGATCTAGTCCATGTAACAACTTAATCTTCTGTTTAATACTTTTCTGTGTATATTCTCGTAGGAAATTTTGCATTATATCAATAGATTCCTACAAATACTGCTACATCCCCACTTATACACAGGAGCTTGTGTACGTCTCCCTTGCACTTCTTCAGCTATTAACTCTTCTGCACTTTTACCAACCATTTCCTCTTTTGGAAGGGGACGACCATCCTGAACTTCGTAGCAATGACCCCCAGTATCAACTGCAAATGGTAAAATATTTTCCTGGAAGTAACTTTCCTCTTTAAAAAACGGCTCACTAGTGGAAGTATGTTTCCAATGTCCACTAAAGATTTTGCAAAAGTTGGTTCTGTTCACAAGTGTTTTTCTTCTACTTTTCTCTTTCAACACTTTGATTATTTTATCCAACACTTTGATCCTCTTCAAAATCACAATGAATAACTTCTGTTTTAAAGTGAAAGTAGTATCCACTCTACTTTCAATACACTGCTTCTGTTTGAATTGCAGCACTTTCTTTTTATATTTGCAGCATGTTTTCATTAATTTCATTAAATTCTGAATCACTCTAGTTCAAAAAAGTCTCTGACAAATTTCTTGAAATAGTTTTTGTCTCCGGGTAACAGATACTGTTTCTTTATCATGTTTACTTTTCCTGTTATTTGAAATTGAAGTCTGCTTCTCCTTACTTGAAAAATTCTTCTTTTTGCTTTGTGTGATGTTATTTTCATTAAATGTTCGTAATATTTTTTCAGAAATTGTCTAGTCTTTTTACCAGAAGAAACTGTTTGTGTAGTACATTCATTTTTTTCTAATTGAAAATCTTTCCTTTTGTTCAAATATATATTTTTTCCTCTTTCCTTTTTTCATTTCTTCTAGGCATTTTCAAATTTTAATCCAAACGAAATAATTTTCTGAAAAAAAATAGATTCAATTATTTTTTACATCTGTTCAATATGTTAAAAGAATAACATACAATGATATAAGTTCTACTGATGGCTTCCAGAGGCAGTGCTGCAATGTGATGGAGCAGGTCAGGGGAGCAGTAGGATGACAGGTAGTGCCATAGAACATACAGCAAGTGTTTATTTAATTATTTACATACACCTTTACAATTTATATGTAACTGCACGACCTCATAATTTTCACCTCTCTGCCGCACCCCTCCACTCCACAGCACTCCCTCTGCAACCAACCACAGACAACTTTATAGATAGTATTTTTTTAAATTGTAATCTATGTACTATTTTATCAACCAAACGGCACACACAAAAATTACCATTATTAGCCTAACAAATTTATCTACAACATAACACTGCACCCAAAGCTTTAAGTGGGGGGGTCTGTGGGGGTCTGACACCGACATTTTATTTTTGGGGGCCTCGAAACGGGTCTCTATGGGGCTCTATTTTCGGGCCTCGCAAAGGTAGTCCGTTGTTTTTTTTTTTAATTGGACTGCAGTGAGACAGTAAGAGCATGCACATTGCTCACTACTGAGAAGTGGAGACTTCATGCCAGGTGAGTCGCGTTGTAGGAGAAGGGAAATCCTTTAAAGAGAGCCATTTTCTCTCAGGATTTCCCTTCTCTTTTTGCAGCGCAGGAGCAACATCATTGTGGCGTGATTAGCAGAGAGACCACCAGGCGCGCAACACCCATTGCCCCAGACTCTCTGAAACAGCTTCCCAGGCGCACACACAGAGCTGCACCCGAATACTTCACAGGTATTCAAAAGACCATTTGCTTGTAAATGAGGCTCTGTTCTTTTTCAGCCCTTTTTAGAGCCCCTACATCCCCACTCTGCCTATTGCTGAAATAATTAGCCTCCTCCGAAATTGTGCTCTGGATGCGCCTCTGGAGACGACCACAGGCAGCCAACTCCAGCACGACCCTGCTCTGACCTTTCACAGTGTCTTGTTTTAGTGCAATGAAAACACACGCTTTGCCTGGCTCACTTAGTTCTACCCCCTCTTTAATATGAAGATAGTAGCTTTGGAATTACCTTTATATTCCTACACTGTGCTTCACATGGAAATATAGAAGTGCAGGTTCTCACCACCCCCAAATTAGCTGTCTGGTATACTCTCTGAAATGTAAGAACTACAGGTATTAAGGGGAATATTATCAAGCACGACGTTAAAATTATCGCCGCTTTAGCGGCAGTAAACTGCTGCTAAAGCGGCGATAATGGGCTTGATAATATGCTGCAGAGAATTCCAATAGAAGCCCATGTTGACACCAGAACATGGGCTTCTATGGAAATTCTCAAGGGCATATTATCAAGCCCATTATCTCCGCTTTAGCTGCAGTTTTCTGCCGCTAAAGCAGCGATAATTTTAACGCCTGTTTCTTGATAATATGCCCCTCAGTATCTGTCAGTCACGGCCAGTTTAAAGCAGTGTTCCTATATAGAAATGGACAAAATGTTATGTTTCTAATTTAACGTCTTAAACTGAAAAGCTGCTTTACATTTCTTTCCCTGGATCAACCCTTGTTTAAAACACCACCAGAGAAGGGTGGTGAACTATGGTCCACAAAGAGAAACTCAAAGCTTTGTTGTTCTTTATTAGAAACATCTGACTGTCAATGCTTATCGCCAGCCTTTTCGACCCCTTCAGAGGGTGGGTGGATGAGTATAATACGCAGTATGTAGGATCAGGGCGGAGGGTGCACGGAAATAAGGACGGATAGTTGAATAAAGAGAGAGTGGATGGCTGGCCACAAGGATGAATGGATAGCTAGATGTATGGATGTTTGAATGGATGGAAGGATGAATTGATGCATGGACCAGTACTTAGGATAGACGGGTGGGCTGAGAGATGCTTAGGATTGATTCTGGGACAGATGTATGTATAGATTTATGGGCATATGGCTGGATGGATGGCACAGTGCTTACCATAGGCGAGTGGGCTGATAGATGCTTGGGATAAGTGCAGGGACAGATGTATGTATGTATGTAGGTAGGAATGTATGGATGAATTGAAAGATGGTTGGATGGCGCAGCGCTAAGGATGGATGGATGCAGGGCTTTAAGTGGGCCAGGTCTGAGCATCGGCAGTTATTTTCAGGAGGCCTCGAAACGGGTCTCTATTGGCTCTATTTTCGGCCCTCGCAAAGGTAGTCAGTTTTCTTTATTTTTTTTTATTGGACTGCAGTGAGAGCATGGACATCAATGTGCGCATGATCATTTTTCTCACTACTGAGAAGTGGAGACATCATGCTAGGTGAGCCACATTGTAGGAGGAAGGGAAATCCTTTAAAGAGTGTGCTTTCCGAAGGTAGGATAATTGGAGAGGATTTTCTTAAGCACACAATGCTAGTTTTCTTGATTTAGACCATGACCCTACTTGGATAGCCCACACCCCTTTAAGAGGTTTGCCCTACCCCTTTTAGAGCACCTCCAGTTTTTTTCCCACTTAAAGCCCTGACTGCACCATAGTAACAAAGAAATGGTCCAAGCTTCCATTTAAACCTACAATGGCATCAAGTTTCATAATTTGCCATCAACGCTGGCAGCCTTCTACCACAGTGCAAGAGTGTCTATCAGTACGAAGATTTGCTATCCACAGAAATGTTGTGTGATTTGCGTAGCTTTCTGCTGGAACACTTATCACCAAAAGGTATTAAAACATGCAAATTTGCGAGTACAACATATACCATACCATAAAGCGGTGTATAAATGGGCCCAGTGCCACTACACCACCCTTATCCCCATCCTTGCTTAACCTTACGAAATCAAAAAAGAGCCCCAGCAAACCTGGTTGAGCCACTATAGCAATACAGGGACTTAATTCCAACAAGTGTCTGCCAGAACGCTCAGCAAGAAAAGGTATTAAAACATGCAAATTTTCGGATAAATCATATACCATGCCATAGAGCGCTTTATAAATGGACCCAGTGGCACTACATCACCTTTACTAGCTACACATGTGCACATTACAAATGTCCGTGTTATAACTAGCAACATACCCACCTCTCCCACCCCCACCCCTGCCCTTGCTTAACCTTAAGAAATCAAACAACGAGCCCCAGCACTACCTTTAGCGCCACCATAGCCATACATAGACTTAATTTCAACAGGTGTCTGCCGGAATGCTCATCAGCAAAAGGTATTGAAACCTGCAATTTTGCAAGTATAACATACACCATACCATAAGGCGGTTTATAAATAGTCCCAGTACCACTACACCACCTCCACACCCGCACTTGCTTAACTTTACGCAATAAAACAAAGAGCTCCAGCAAACCTGGAAGCGCAACTATAGCCATACAGAGGCTTAATTTCAACAGATGTCTCCAAAACGCTCATCAGCAAAACGTATTAAAACATGCAAATTTGCGGGTAAAACATATACCATGCCATAGGGTGCTTTATAAATGGTCCCAGTGGTATTACATCACCTTTAGTAGCTAGACATCTGCACGTTACTGAAGTCTGTGTTTTAATCGCCAACACACCCACCTCCCACACCCTATCCCCGCTATTGCTTAACCGTACGAAATCAAACAGAAACCCCCACCATTCCTAGTAGCGACACTATACCCATACACGGGGTTAATTTTAACAGGTATCTGCCTGAACGCTTATCAGCAAAAAGTATTCAAACATGCAAATTGGCGGGTAAAACATAAACCATCCAATAGCACGGTTTATAAATGGGCCCAGTGGCACTACACCACCTTTACTAGCTAGACATCTGTATGTTACTAAAGTCGTTTAAACACTCTGTAGAGTGTATAGCAGGGGATGGGGAGAGTAAACAAAGTTCTAATTCCCAAACTTTTGATGTGCCGTCCCTTTACTGTATGTATATTAAGGACATTAATTGGAATGAAAAAATTGACGAGTGTCTCAAAAGGGATAGTGAAGCTGAGCACCGGTAAAACCCGGACCACTTAAACACCTACGTATATTCAGCACAGGGACACAGCCTTACAATTAGTATCACTTATAATCACATGGAATTTACTAATGTCAAGAAAGTCATACAGAAAATATACCCAACATTTTCATTTCTTTTTTTATCTCTCACACATTTATAAAACATCTCTTCTAAAGAAACACTCCCCAACCACTTCTATTTCATAAGAACCGACAATCATTAATACATTTACTACCATATATTTTAGTATATCTACCTTTTTATTATTCACTAGTCAGAAACTACTAAAACTATTAACTATACCCAAATGCAAACCAGAAACAATGTTCATATTATATCTCAACCTATGATCAAATGATTCAAACTATGTGTACATATAAAAGGAACGTATCACTTTTACTATCTCCATCTCCTCTCCATGTAATCTCCAAACACTGTAGACGGCCTCACAGTACAACAACCTACCTCGACTTATATTCAAATCTACCTCTCAGTGTCAAAAATGAGACCACAACCTGTACACATAACATTTCTGGGTTTGGTTTTATCGCTTTTATCTTAATAACACATACATCTCCTACCCCCCTCCCTCCCCACTATTTCCACAAAAAGTATAATTTGCAAACATGGGACATTTTGTTTATCTCGCCTGAATACATTAGCAAACCCAAATTAACGCTGTACCTCATTTTCAAAACCATACAGTCCTTTAAAGATGACAAACTACACTTCTTCTTTGTGAAAAATTCCTAAACATATATAAAGTACTTATTTAACAACAGGTCAAACTTTATGCATATTTTATAACCAATGTGAAACACCACACTTTACTAACAGTATATTATTTTGAAATAAAAAATACTTTCAAACTTAAAAATATCACCTCAAAAACGTAATCACTACTACAGAACACATAACATACCTTGTTCATTTCTACCTCACCTTTGTAGTTGGTATGCAGATTTCAAATGTCACACACGCATGCAACTCGTTCTTTGTCACACAGTAAATGTAATGCACCGCTTTCATCTAGAATGGAACCAGTAATGGCACAATTTCTCTGTCGCTCCACATATAAATACATGTAAAGAACCAATCAGAATACTTCATTCCTTCATCGACATTCCAAAACTTATCTCCATTGGTTATTTTTGAATTTTCCATATGAAAAGCTTCTTAATATTCCGTGCCACATACAGGTCAGAAGTTCAACCTATTTTATCACCACACTTTCTGGAACATTCTGCGACACCTGCAGGTTAAAAGTTAATAATTTTTTTTAACGTAAGTTTTTTTTTTCAGCATATTCTCAAACATTTAACAGCACCTACCGGTTAAAAGTTCACCATTGTTTTAAGTTCCAAATGTACCTTCCAAATGCAAGTAGCACGCCTGGTTGAGCTGAGCACATTTCATCCTATCATATGCACTCCACGTTTAGACTGCTCTTTATTAACCATTGACAAACATGCTTTTTCACGCAACTAATATGCACCCTAGTTTTTAGTACCCAATGCCTCTTATCTTCCAATCAATTATCATTTTCCGTAGGAAAAAAAAAAGATTTTTCCCGATCTTTAAACATATCTCTTACTCTACAAAGGAATTGCATGAGCTACAGACATCTTTCCATACCTTCCGGCCAAACCTTCAAAATGTTAGTGTGGATCATAGCTAGGTTTTCTGGTGCAAGAGGTATGCAGAACAGAGACGTATTGACTTAGACCTAGGTTGACAAAATGTGGACATTAAATGGTTTGGACAGAGAGGATTGAATTGGCACCAATTGCTACCTTTGGTTAAAACCTCTTTGCATCTTCCACACCCTGACCTCATGATTGTGCATTGTGGTGGAAATGACCTAGGCACATTGACTGGGGTAGGTTTGGAAATGCTTATGAACACCTTTGCACAATTGATGTTACTTTTGCCTCAAACTGTCTTTGTATATTCCAATATATGCCAAAGACAGAAGTGAAAATGGTCAAACCAATTTTGTCCTCAGATTGAAAAATCTAGGAAAAATGTCAACAAAGCTGTATCTGCATACCTCAGAGACCATAGAATGGGGTTGATATACAACAACAACATATGTTTTGATATGCCTCATATCTACAGAAGTGATGGAGTACTCTTCACAGATCAAGGAACCAGAGTTTTTCTGAATAACCTGAAGTTGTGCATCCGCACATACATGTAGCTCCAACTAATGAACTCAAGGGCTCTTTTTAGAGCCACCCTATAACTGACAACTTAGGCCCGCTATTTTAGGGCCAGGTAACGGCAACTCCCGGACCCTCGCCTAAATGTATTCTCCACACAGCTGTGGCACAGCGGCCAGACCATCTGACTTTGGAGCACAGAGCTCTCGCTTTGATCACTGGCTCTAATGACAGCTCAGGATAGCACCATGTGACTCTGGGCAATAGCTCACTTAATTTTCATGCTGGCCCCCAGTGCCTGCAGACCCGTACGAGTGAGTAGTTTGCACTTTACAAATACCGGATTGATTGAAAACTGCAGAATTGAACTTCACACTCCCTCTGTAGCACCCCCCAATCACCCTACAGACGTCACACTGTGTAAAACAAAAGTTCCTCCTAGTATTTATGCACACATGCTGACACTACTTGGACAGGTGTGCCGCAGCGCCCAAAAAACATGAGTTCAGAGCACAGGGCTCACGGTTTAATCCCCTGCTCCAGCAGCAGCTCAGCTCAGCACCGTGTGACTCTGGGCAATAGCTCACTCAATAGCTCACATAATTTCCACGCCGGCCTCCGGGGCCTTCAGACCCATAGGGGTGAGTAGTTTGCGCTTTACAAATACTGTATTGATTTACCTTCGCACTCCCTGTATAACACCATCTTAGCACCATATACAAGTTACCGTGTTCCAAACAAAACTTCCTCCTACTACATTTAAAATATTGCTGAAACTACTTGGACAGGTGTGGCACAGCGCCCAGAGCAGATGACTTCACCATCAGACCCATACGAGTGAGTAGTTTGCACTTTACAAATACCAAATTGATTTGATACGCGCAAATTTACCTTTACACTCCCTGTATAACACCCCTAAGGACCATACACAAGTTACAATATTCGAAACAAAAGTTTCACCGAGTAGGTATAACTACATGCAGACACTACTTGGACAGATGTGGCACAGCAGCCAGAGCACATGACTTCACAGCATATGACACACAATTTGGACTCAAGCTTTCATTCATGAGTCCGGCAGCAGCTCAGCTTAGCAGCATGAGACTCTAGACAATACCTCACATATTTTCCGTACCCCAGCACTTTCAGACCAGTAGGGGTCAGCAGTTTGTCCTAGTAGGTATGAACACATGCTGACACTACTTCCACAGGTGTGGTACAGCGGCCAGGGCACATGACTTCGCAGCATAAGACACACAGTTTGGTCTCACGCTTTAATCCCCGAGTCCAGCAGCAGCTCACCTTAGCAGCATCAGACTCTAGGCAATACCTCACTTAATTTTCATAGCCCGGCACTTTCAGACCGGTAGGGATGAGTAGTTCGCTTCGCACCCCCTGTATAGCGCACCCTAAACACCCCACAGAGGTCACAGTGCTCCTACCCTCCTCTTTCCTACTTTTGTTGCCCTTTTTTCCCCATACTCGCTTCGACAGAATGACGAAATGGCTGCCAACACTTCCAAGTTGCAACCACTCGCACCGCTCGCAGCCAATAAGCAGCAAGCTTGTGCTCATAACACCTCAGCTAATCAAATGGCAGAATTCCCAAATATCAATATCGGTAAATTTCAATAAATCTCCAAAACTACTGAATGGATTTGCACCAAATAAACAAAAGCGTGCTTTCTATACCAAGACCCTTCTCCCTGCCAAATTTGGGGTAATTCCGTTCACCCGTTCGACCTGTAGCTTTGTCTAAAGTTTCCTATGAAAATTAACATGGAGAAAGCACATTTTGGGACCCTCCTTTTTTATCGGCCCCCCTTGACGAATCACCCCCAAACTTTCAACATAGGAGCTGATATAAACAAAGAATTAGTTTGAAGAATTACATGAAGATTTATCAACCGCCACCAAAATTATGAGCAAAACAAAAAATACTCTTCCTATGGAAACTTGGTCCTAACTATAACTACCTACTGGCGACTGCCAGTAGGTTATATATATATATATATATATTACAAAGTTTATCCGAAGATCGAAAGAGCACTACACAGCAGGACGCTTTTCAAAAGCTTTAATCTGATTGCAGGAGCAAGTGCTGGTAAAAGATGTTCAGATTTCATGATGCCTTACGCGTTTCGAGTCTCCTGACTCTTGATCACAGGCAGAATGGCGGCATTACGGAGCAGCAGCACTTTCCGGTGATTAAATCCCCTTGGTGGGATCTCGCAGGTGAGTTTATCACTTCATGCACTCTGGGCATTGTAGTGCTGCTTTTCTTTCGTTTTTACCCTCTGGTGGGTTTGTTCCGTTTTTTGCCACATTTCTTCATTTTAACTCCCTCTGGTGGGCTTCTGTCATCTTGAACCAGCTTAATTTTGTAGTGCCACTGTGACCGCAACTGGGACTTCGAACGGTTCTGTGCCCCAACGGCTCCATGTTTTATTTCAATGGCTGTGCTTGCTTTCACGGCGGGACAGCCGTTAACATATTACAAAGTTTATCCGAAGATCGAAAGAGCACTACACAGCAGGACGCTTTTCAAAAGCTTTAATCTGATTGCAGGAGCAAGTGCTGGTAAAAGATGTTCAGATTTCATGATGCCTTACGCGTTTCGAGTCTCCTGACTCTTGATCACAGGCAGAATGGCGGCATTACGGAGCAGCAGCACTTTCCGGTGATTAAATCCCCTTGGTGGGATCTCGCAGGTGAGTTTATCACTTCATGCACTCTGGGCATTGTAGTGCTGCTTTTCTTTCGTTTTTACCCTCTGGTGGGTTTGTTCCGTTTTTTGCCACATTTCTTCATTTTAACTCCCTCTGGTGGGCTTCTGTCATCTTGAACCAGCTTAATTTTGTAGTGCCACTGTGACCGCAACTGGGACTTCGAACGGTTCTGTGCCCCAACGGCTCCATGTTTTATTTCAATGGCTGTGCTTGCTTTCACGGCGGGACAGCCGTTAACATATTACAAAGTTTATCCGAAGATCGAAAGAGCACTACACAGCAGGACGCTTTTCAAAAGCTTTAATCTGATTGCAGGAGCAAGTGCTGGTAAAAGATGTTCAGATTTCATGATGCCTTACACGTTTCGAGTCTCCTGACTCTTGATCACAGGCAGAATGGCGGCATTACGGAGCAGCAGCACTTTCCGGTGATTAAATCCCCTTGGTGGGATCTCGCAGGTGAGTTTATCACTTCATGCACTCTGGGCATTGTAGTGCTGCTTTTCTTTCGTTTTTACCCTCTGGTGGGTTTGTTCCGTTTTTTGCCACATTTCTTCATTTTAACTCCCTCTGGTGGGCTTCTGTCATCTTGAACCAGCTTAATTTTGTAGTGCCACTGTGACCGCAACTGGGACTTCGAACGGTTCTGTGCCCCAACGGCTCCATGTTTTATTTCAATGGCTGTGCTTGCTTTCACGGCGGGACAGCCGTTAACATATTACAAAGTTTATCCGAAGATCGAAAGAGCACTACACAGCAGGACGCTTTTCAAAAGCTTTAATCTGATTGCAGGAGCAAGTGCTGGTAAAAGATGTTCAGATTTCATGATGCCTTACGCGTTTCGAGTCTCCTGACTCTTGATCACAGGCAGAATGGCGGCATTACGGAGCAGCAGCACTTTCCGGTGATTAAATCCCCTTGGTGGGATCTCGCAGGTGAGTTTATCACTTCATGCACTCTGGGCATTGTAGTGCTGCTTTTCTTTCGTTTTTACCCTCTGGTGGGTTTGTTCCGTTTTTTGCCACATTTCTTCATTTTAACTCCCTCTGGTGGGCTTCTGTCATCTTGAACCAGCTTAATTTTGTAGTGCCACTGTGACCGCAACTGGGACTTCGAACGGTTCTGTGCCCCAACGGCTCCATGTTTTATTTCAATGGCTGTGCTTGCTTTCACGGCGGGACAGCCGTTAACATATTACAAAGTTTATCCGAAGATCGAAAGAGCACTACACAGCAGGACGCTTTTCAAAAGCTTTAATCTGATTGCAGGAGCAAGTGCTGGTAAAAGATGTTCAGATTTCATGATGCCTTACGCGTTTCGAGTCTCCTGACTCTTGATCACAGGCAGAATGGCGGCATTACGGAGCAGCAGCACTTTCCGGTGATTAAATCCCCTTGGTGGGATCTCGCAGGTGAGTTTATCACTTCATGCACTCTGGGCATTGTAGTGCTGCTTTTCTTTCGTTTTTACCCTCTGGTGGGTTTGTTCCGTTTTTTGCCACATTTCTTCATTTTAACTCCCTCTGGTGGGCTTCTGTCATCTTGAACCAGCTTAATTTTGTAGTGCCACTGTGACCGCAACTGGGACTTCGAACGGTTCTGTGCCCCAACGGCTCCATGTTTTATTTCAATGGCTGTGCTTGCTTTCACGGCGGGACAGCCGTTAACATATTACAAAGTTTATCCGAAGATCGAAAGAGCACTACACAGCAGGACGCTTTTCAAAAGCTTTAATCTGATTGCAGGAGCAAGTGCTGGTAAAAGATGTTCAGATTTCATGATGCCTTACGCGTTTCGAGTCTCCTGACTCTTGATCACAGGCAGAATGGCGGCATTACGGAGCAGCAGCACTTTCCGGTGATTAAATCCCCTTGGTGGGATCTCGCAGGTGAGTTTATCACTTCATGCACTCTGGGCATTGTAGTGCTGCTTTTCTTTCGTTTTTACCCTCTGTTGGGTTTGTTCCGTTTTTTGCCACATTTCTTCATTTTAACTCCCTCTGGTGGGCTTCTGTCATCTTGAACCAGCTTAATTTTGTAGTGCCACTGTGACCGCAACTGGGACTTCGAACGGTTCTGTGCCCCAACGGCTCCATGTTTTATTTCAATGGCTGTGCTTGCTTTCACGGCGGGACAGCCGTTAACATATTACAAAGTTTATCCGAAGATCGAAAGAGCAATACACAGCAGGACGCTTTTCAAAAGCTTTAATCTGATTGCAGGAGCAAGTGCTGGTAAAAGATGTTCAGATTCATGATGCCTTACACGTTTCGAGTCTCCTGACTCTTGATCACAGGCAGAATGGCGGCATTACGGAGCAGCAGCACTTTCCGGTGATTAAATCCCCTTGGTGGGATCTCGCAGGTGAGTTTATCACTTCATGCACTCTGGGCATTGTAGTGCTGCTTTTCTTTCGTTTTTACCCTCTGGTGGGTTTGTTCCGTTTTTTGCCACATTTCTTCATTTTAACTCCCTCTGGTGGGCTTCTGTCATCTTGAACCAGCTTAATTTTGTAGTGCCACTGTGACCGCAACTGGGACTTCGAACGGTTCTGTGCCCCAACGGCTCCATGTTTTATTTCAATGGCTGTGCTTGCTTTAACGGCGGGACAGCCGTTAACATATTACAAAGTTTATCCGAAGATCGAAAGAGCACTACACAGCAGGACGCTTTTCAAAAGCTTTAATCTGATTGCAGGAGCAAGTGCTGGTAAAAGATGTTCAGATTTCATGATGCCTTACGCGTTTCGAGTCTCCTGACTCTTGATCACAGGCAGAATGGCGGCATTACGGAGCAGCAGCACTTTCCGGTGATTAAATCCCCTTGGTGGGATCTCGCAGGTGAGTTTATCACTTCATGCACTCTGGGCATTGTAGTGCTGCTTTTCTTTCGTTTTTACCCTCTGGTGGGTTTGTTCCGTTTTTTGCCACATTTCTTCATTTTAACTCCCTCTGGTGGGCTTCTGTCATCTTGAACCAGCTTAATTTTGTAGTGCCACTGTGACCGCAACTGGGACTTCGAACGGTTCTGTGCCCCAACGGTTCCATGTTTTATTTCAATGGCTGTGCTTGCTTTCACGGCGGGACAGCCGTTAACATATTACAAAGTTTATCCGAAGATCGAAAGAGCACTACACAGCAGGACGCTTTTCAAAAGCTTTAATCTGATTGCAGGAGCAAGTGCTGGTAAAAGATGTTCAGATTTCATGATGCCTTACGCGTTTCGAGTCTCCTGACTCTTGATCACAGGCAGAATGGCGGCATTACGGAGCAGCAGCACTTTCCGGTGATTAAATCCCCTTGGTGGGATCTCGCAGGTGAGTTTATCACTTCATGCACTCTGGGCATTGTAGTGCTGCTTTTCTTTCGTTTTTACCCTCTGGTGGGTTTGTTCCGTTTTTTGCCACATTTCTTCATTTGAACTCCCTCTGGTGGGCTTCTGTCATCTTGAACCAGCTTAATTTTGTAGTGCCACTGTGACCGCAAATTAAGTTAAAATGAAGAAATGTGGCAAAAAACGGAACAAACCCACCAGAGGGTAAAAACGAAAGAAAAGCAGCACTACAATGCCCAGAGTGCATGAAGTGATAAACTCACCTGCGAGATCCCACCAAGGGGATTTAATCACCGGAAAGTGCTGCTGCTCCGTAATGCCGCCATTCTGCCTGTGATCAAGAGTCAGGAGACTCGAAACGCGTAAGGCATCATGAAATCTGAACATCTTTTACCAGCACTTGCTCCTGCAATCAGATTAAAGCTTTTGAAAAGCGTCCTGCTGTGTAGTGCTCTTTCGATCTTCGGATAAACTTTGTAATATATATATATATATATATATATATATTCACTGAAAAAAAACATAGTTTTCAGAGACGTTATAGTTAGAAATTAGCATTTAAAAAACCTTAGCAATTCACAGAAAAAAACCTAGGTTTCAGGGGTGTTATAGTTAGCTGCCCATTTCACTCATACAAAACCATAGAAATTCCTCCGTTATAGTTAGTTCTGCTAACTATAACTCACGTGCCCGCAATGCACTGCTGATGATGTCACATATTGCATCATTCATGACATGGTCAGTGACATCACTGATGACATCACTGATGACATCTCAAATGACATCACTGATGACATCACTGATGACATCATCCACTGAATGTTGTTTAGTTTGAAATTTAAATATGTATTATATATATACCAATCTGTATTGAAGATTGAGTGGATATATAACTGTCTGGATGTAGGATTTAGTAGCTGTCTGACTGTCTTTTTAAGTGAGTAATTAAAAGAGTCTCACTTAATACGTGGATTAGTAACTAAACTATGTGAATGTGTGCAGCACTGTCTCTGTTGTTGTATAACATGCTACATCAGTTGGTCACTAACTACATGAGTGTGTATATTAGTTATTGATTAGTTGGGTGAGTATCTGTATGGAACACTGAGTTTGTGTGTGGTTGGATGGGGTGTGTGTAACTCTATGCATAGATGTGTGAATGGTTGATTGACTAGGTGTATGGGTTTAAGAGTGCATGTGGAAACAGTTGTTTGGGTGACTGAGTGTATTTATTTCTGTGTTGGTGAGCGAATATATGTTTTAGTTGTACATCTTTGTTAGAAATGGGATTTCTGGTTGGCTAAGGCTTGCGCCAAAGTCAGGCAGAAACCACCACTCTAGTCAGGGCAAGGAAGTTACACGCCAAAGATAACCCCTGCTCACCCCCTTGGTAGCTTGGCACGAGCAGACAGGCTTATCCCTGAGGCGATGTGTAAAGCGTTTGCGCGCGCACCCAGCAACAACACCCAAGGCCCACCACAAAGGAAACTCCACACAAGGTATTATATAAAAATAACCTTTGTATTATACACAACACATTAGATAAAAACACACACTTTACAATGTGCCAACAGGCACGGGCAGAATTTACAAGGGATTATATATACAGGGGACAGGGCCACATGGACCACTGTCAGGAATTAGCACTTTGTAGAAATAGCACTTAGAACGTAGGAATAATATTTTAGAACATAGCACACAATAACATATATAACACCCAACCAGTAACTACTGGTAACAGAAAGTACCACCTACGCAACCCTAACCACCTTTAGGAATATCACGCAGGGAACTAGGACCTTACTAGTACCACCTGTACTAGGAGAAAAACAACCACCTAAGTATCACAATACCTGTAGGGGTAAACGCACATTACACATGACGCATAAAAACATTCAGAGGTGTAAACACAATTTAGGAAAGAAAATATCATGAAGGCATTGCGCAGGCGCAAAAAAAGTACATGTATGCAAATCACCAAGCACCCTAGGGGAGGGCACAACACAGCAAAACTGTCCCCAGGCCAACTGGCCTCTCAGGGGTGCAGAAATGACCAATAGCTAATAATGTCAGGGCGCGACTGCGCAGGCTGCGCAAGCCAGGCGCACAATGCACAACCTAAACGTTGCAGCTGCCCACTAAGTGCTGGGCAGCTGGGAAACGGAGCGTGGGTACCACTGTGCCCTTTGAACACAATCACAGTCACGTGGGGCCCCTTGGGGCTCTAACAAAACTCTGGTGGCCCCCTGAGCCTCGCAGGCTCTAATCAATGAATGCCCCCTGAGCCTCGCAGGCTCTAATCAATAAATGCCCCCTGAGCCTTGGAGTCCCTTTGGACTCTTAAAATAATGCGCCCCGTTCGTTGGAGCCTTCACGGCTCTTTCACAAAATGCCTCGTTGGAGCGCACGAGCGCTCGAAAACAAATCTGCCCCCAACGATGGAGCCTCTCTGGGCTCTAGGCGAAGCGGAATAATGGCCCCAAATAACGTTGGAGCGGCCCGCTGCCTTCCGGGGCCGCTCTGCTGATCAACAAAATGCCCCCGTTCTGTTGGAGCGCACTCGCGCTCTGGGACCATCAACACGGTCCCTTCGGAGCCTCACAGGCTCGAGCAGCACTGACCTCACCTACCGGGATCCTGGCAGAGGCGGCGCTGGCGTCTCTGAAGGCGGCGGGGCTCTCCTCTTCCTCCTGAGAGCCCCGCTCGGGCAGCCAGGACCTCGGGGACTCTTCGCTTCCCGGGCGAGGGCACCGGGGCGCAGAGTCGGCTCCTGCCTGCTCCGGGGTCAACAAAACCGTCGCGAGTCCTCGGAGGGAGGCGGGGTAGGCTCCCGCCCTCCTACTTCCTGCTGTCCCGGAGTCCCGCCCCACGCCTGCCTGACTTCCTTCGAGCCCGGCCGCGGTGGTGACTTCTCTCGGCAATAGGAGGGGTAGGCTCCCTAGCGATATGAAATGTACGGCGGGGTGGGCACCCGCCGTGAAATTAAGACCAATAAGCGGGGTGGGCACCCGCCAACAACCACGGCAATGTCCCTGGCAGGGTGGGCACCTGCCAGAGGAATTCAGAAGCTGTATAGACGGGGCAAACGCCGGGTGGGCACCGGCTGTTAGAAATAAAGCGCTCCTGAGCGCTAAAGGAAAATAAAAGCGCTTCCAAGCGCCTGAGGGACACAATAAAGCGCTCCCAGCGCTTTGGGGCAAATTACCACAAAGTCCAGCAAAGTTCTTCCCTGCATGCAGCAGGGCAGGCGTGGGGGGCAAGGCTGGACCCAGAGCCAGCTCACTGGGCCTCCAGGCAGGGAGGTAATCCAAGTGGCGGTCCTCTGGTCCAGCAGCAGCAGCAGCAGCCCCCCTCAGGTAAGATCCTGGCAGAGA
The DNA here is from genome assembly GCF_964204655.1 of Triturus cristatus. NCBI lineage: Eukaryota > Metazoa > Chordata > Amphibia > Caudata > Salamandridae > Triturus > Triturus cristatus. The sequence continues at coordinate 936,622,786 of NC_140585.1, read as the reverse complement.
ACAGTTTCTGTGGGGACACAGCCCCATTTTTATACAGGCAAACCCTTTGTTCTGGGTTCAGGGTGAGGGGGAAAACCAGTCGCAGCTGGTTGGGGAGCACCCTTGATGTGCTCAGCCCCTCACTCTCTTCACTGGAAGGGCTAGGGTCGTCAGTCGCACCACAGGGGGCGGGGCCAGCATTGTGTTTGGAAAACCCTGTCCTATTCAGGACCCAGGTGGACTCCTCCCACCCATCTAGCTGCTGATCTCCCCATTCACCACTGGGTGACTCATCCTGACACTGGGGAATCCCTAGCCCGTCACATGACATGACCAGCCAATCACGCGACAGTCGCACTGCACACAGAAGTGCCCACTTCTAGAAGTGGCACTTCCACACTAGGTACATACACGCCGCACACATCATCGCGCAGCATTCACTCCCACGAGTCCGCACATACCAAACTCGGGCCTGCACACCCCACGCATCAGGAACTACTAGGGACACATACATTCCCCATGCATTCCTATGGGAGGGCAGGCCTATCTCACCACATGCACTCAGAGCACGCACGCACTTTACCCTGGGACACGGGGAAAGTGCGCAGAAACCAAACAATCACCAGTAAAAATCAAAAAAGTTCAGGGGTGAACCTGCCAGAAGGGCCAAGTCCAACACAACCCCCTTCCAGCCAAAACGCAGGGCAGCCCAATCACCACCGTGATGGACTTCCCTGCTTGGGGCGATAGAACACGGACGCGGGCCCGCAACTGCAGGGACACCCTCCGGTTCTACGCCACGGCGAACCCATGGAATTCTTTCTAACACCACTGTCTGGACCAACTGGGCTACCCCACTGGTACTCCCAAGCTGTCCGCGGCCAAGACCAGGCCCTAGGCCACCCAGGTGCCACCGGTCTTTGCCTAATCACAGAGTGGGGGGTAGTAACCCCTGGCACATAGCGGCCATTCTCCACTCTTCCTCTCTGAAAGACAGGACTAGACTGCCACTGGTTCTCCAGCCTAGGGTCTACACCCTCAGGCGGACCAGGAGTCTCAGGGAAGGCTCTCCTCCCCCTACCTCTTCTCCTAGGGTTCCTCCTCCTCTGGCGAGGTGTACACCTAGAACGCCATTCCAACCCAGGGTTTAACCCCTCAGGTTGTACCGGGGGCAGAGGTGGGCTCTCCCACCCTCTGCACCCCCTTCCAGAACCCTGCTCCCTACCAACTGGGGCGGTACCTCTGGAAGAAGAACTGGTCGGGACGCTGATTACAGACGTCCCACCCTTCAGGTCAGGCTGATCCCGAACCTGGCCTTCCAACCTCCGGCCTAGAACCTTTGGTGGAATAATTGCCTGGCACTCCAGGACTTCTGGGGATCTCCACTCCATCCCCCTGAGGCTATCAAATGACACGTATGTCGAGCGACTGTCTGTCTGGCGCTGATCTCCCGTCCCCTGTCCACCTGACAGTGCGCGGAGATCCCCCAGAACAGAAGTGGTGTCACCCTGGTCACTACACGGGAACCTAGCCCAACTGGGAAGTCCCTGACCCACCGGCTCTTCCACTGGGGAACTCATCCCCCAATCACTCACGCTGGACTCCTGTACCCTCCCTACCGGAGCGGTACCGCCAGACTCCAGAACCACAGGAGCCCTGGTTACAGGTGCCCCAGGTCCTCCACTCACTAAGAGATCTTCCTCAAGTGGACTAACAGGACAGCCTAGGTCCCCAACTTGGTGTTCCCTCATGAAACCATCCAAGTCCTGAGGCAGGGTTTCGGGCGTCTGGGGACCCTCGGTCACCCCCTCACTCCTGCTCCACTGAGCCAGGCAGCGAGCCCCTACACCCTCCTCGCTATCCTGGGACCTAGCTGGGCTACACTGAGCCTCCTCCACCACGCTGGGCTGGAGGATCTCTGACCCACTATTGTTGGAATCACTCACTAATGACACTAGAGAACCTCTGGCCCTTTCCCAGCGCTCTGCTTCCTCTGCAAGTTTCCATGGACAAAAAGAGTTATACCTCAACAGGTGTTGGCGCAACCCTGGAGAACAACTACTGAGCATCTGCTCCTTGATAATCATATTTAGTACTCCATCCAAATCCTGCTCCGGGTTAAACACCAACCAGTCCACCAGGGCATCATGACATTCCTCCACAGCCTCCTCCCAAGACTGGTGAGACAGCTTCTTACTGCCCCTGAACTTCAACCTACATTCCTCCTCTCGGGAACAAGGTACCACACTCGGGGGACTGGGACTCTCTGTACTGCACTTTATATCGCTGCCCCCCCTGGACTCCACCCTCACTGGGGAATCCAGAAAACTACCACTATACTCAGGGGACAAGGAAAGGGATGAGGCGCTATCTCCTACGCTGGACCCAGCAAGGGACTCCCTACCTACGGGGTCCTCACTCTCTACTGGAGTCCAGGTACTGTCATCTTCTTCTAAATCTTCAGGGCTCCCCACGGACCCACCACCCTCCAGGTGTGAGGCCCGGGCCCTTTCTTCCTCACTGCGCTCACGTTCCCATTCATCTGCTTGCCATCCAATCATGTAGTTCCTCAATTCGTACACAGTGTCTGACTCGCTCACCCCTATGTTTCTCTCTCTACAGAACCTTTCCAACTCCTGCATACTGTAATAAACTAGATCACTGAGATCAAAAGCAGGCTCCATTCTGGCAGACGTTCTAGAGAAAAGATCACACAGGGAACCTAGGGGTCTGAGCTTAACAGGAGTACACAATTCACAAAAAGATTCAGCAAGCTCTCTAACCCAGAGAACTCACACTCACTTGCCTAGTGCCACTCACCACTCATCCACACACAACCCTCCCCTCGGACTGGTAAGGCAGTTTCTACCACCCCTGATTCCTCAACCTGACCACCACGTGACACAGGTACCAACTCTGGGCGCAGGGCGGGGGACAAATGTACAGGACACTATTACGCTGCCACCACTGGATCCCACCCTCTGGTGAATCCAGAAAACACAATGCACTAAGGGGGATGATCTACCCTCCCGAGCTAGGGACACCTAACTCACAGTGCACAAAAACACATTTCCAAGGAAATGAAAATTAAAAACAATTTTAAAACAATAATCCCTATACCATGTGATTTATCTAAATGCAGAGTTTTGTAGTGCGGCCAGTTGCCGCTGCGGTACAGCGCAAACACAAGTCCAAATCCCACCGCTGCCACCAATGTTAGAAATGGGATTTCTGGTTGGCTAAGGCTTGCGCCAAAGTCAGGCAGAAACCACCACTCTAGTCAGGGCAAGGAAGTTACACGCCAAAGATAACCCCTGCTCACCCCCTTGGTAGCTTGGCACGAGCAGACAGGCTTATCCCTGAGGCGATGTGTAAAGCGTTTGCACGCGCACCCAGCAACAACACCCAAGGCCCACCACAAAGGAAACTCCACACAAGGTATTATATAAAAATAACCTTTGTATTATACACAACACATTAGATAAAAACACACACTTTACAATGTGCCAACAGGCACGGGCAGAATTTACAAGGGATTATATATACAGGGGACAGGGCCACATGGACCACTGTCAGGAATTAGCACTTTGTAGAAATAGCACTTAGAACGTAGGAATAATATTTTAGAACATAGCACACAATAACATATATAACACCCAACCAGTAACTACTGGTAACAGAAAGTACCACCTACGCAACCCTAACCACCTTTAGGAATATCACGCAGGGAACTAGGACCTTACTAGTACCACCTGTACTAGGAGAAAAACAACCACCTAAGTATCACAATACCTGTAGGGGTAAACGCACATTACACATGACGCATAAAAACATTCAGAGGTGTAAACACAATTTAGGAAAGAAAATATCATGAAGGCATTGCGCAGGCGCAAAAAAAGTACATGTATGCAAATCACCAAGCACCCTAGGGGAGGGCACAACACAGCAAAACTGTCCCCAGGCCAACTGGCCTCTCAGGGGTGCAGAAATGACCAATAGCTAATAATGTCAGGGCGCGACTGCGCAGGCTGCGCAAGCCAGGCGCACAATGCACAACCTAAACGTTGCAGCTGCCCACTAAGTGCTGGGCAGCTGGGAAACGGAGCGTGGGTACCACTGTGCCCTTTGAACACAATCACAGTCACGTGGGGCCCCTTGGGGCTCTAACAAAACTCTGGTGGCCCCCTGAGCCTTGCAGGCTCTAATCAATGAATGCCCCCTGAGCCTCGCAGGCTCTAATCAATAAATGCCGCCTGAGCCTTGGAGTCCCTTTGGACTCTTAAAATAATGCGCCCCGTTCGTTGGAGCCTTCACGGCTCTTTAACAAAATGCCTCGTTGGAGCGCACGAGCGCTCGAAAACAAATCTGCCCCCAACGATGGAGCCTCTCTGGGCTCTAGGCGAAGCGGAATAATGGCCCCAAATAACGTTGGAGCGGCCCGCTGCCTTCCGGGGCCGCTCTGCTGATCAACAAAATGCCCCCATTCTGTTGGAGCGCACTCGCGCTCTGGGACCATCAACACGGTCCCTTCGGAGCCTCACAGGCTCGAGCAGCACTGACCTCACCTACCGGGATCCTGGCAGAGGCGGCGCTGGCGTCTCTGAAGGCGGCGGGGCTCTCCTCTTCCTCCTGAGAGCCCCGCTCGGGCAGCCAGGACCTCGGGGACTCTTCGCTTCCCGGGCGAGGGCACCGGGGCGCAGAGTCGGCTCCTGCCTGCTCCGGGGTCAACAAAACCGTCGCGAGTCCTCGGAGGGAGGCGGGGTAGGCTCCCGCCCTCCTACTTCCTGCTGTCCCGGAGTCCCGCCCCACGCCTGCCTGACTTCCTTCGAGCCCGGCCGCGGCGGTGACTTCTCTCGGCAGTAGGAGGGGTAGGCTCCCTCGCGATATGAAATGTACGGCGGGGTGGGCACCCGCCGTGAAATTAAGACCAATAAGCGGGGTGGGCACCCGCCAACAACCACGGCAATGTCCCTGGCAGGGTGGGCACCTGCCAGAGGAATTCAGAAGCTGTATAGACGGGGCAAACGCCGGGTGGGCACCGGCTGTTAGAAATAAAGCGCTCCTGAGCGCTAAAGGAAAATAAAAGCGCTTCCAAGCGCCTGAGGGACACAATAAAGCGCTCCCAGCGCTTTGGGGCAAATTACCACAAAGTCCAGCAAAGTTCTTCCCTGCATGCAGCAGGGCAGGGGTGGGGGGCAAGGCTGGACCCAGAGCCAGCTCACTGGGCCTCCAGGCAGGAAGGTAATCCAAGTGGCGGTCCTCTGGTCCAGCAGCAGCAGCAGCAGCCCCCCTCAGGTAAGATCCTGGCAGAGAACAGTTTCTGTGGGGACACAGCCCCATTTTTATACAGGCAAACCCTTTGTTCTGGGTTCAGGGTGAGGGGGAAAACCAGTCGCAGCTGGTTGGGGAGCACCCTTGATGTGCTCAGCCCCTCACTCTCTTCACTGGAAGGGCTAGGGTCGTCAGTCGCACCACAGGGGGCGGGGCCAGCATTGTGTTTGGAAAACCCTGTCCTATTCAGGACCCAGGTGGACTCCTCCCACCCATCTAGCTGCTGATCTCCCCATTCACCACTGGGTGACTCATCCTGACACTGGGGAATCCCTAGCCCGTCACATGACATGACCAGCCAATCACGCAACAGTCGCACTGCACACAGAAGTGCCCACTTCTAGAAGTGGCACTTCCACACTAGGTACATACACGCCGCACACATCATCGCGCAGCATTCACTCCCACGAGTCCGCACATACCAAACTCGGGCCTGCACACCCCACGCATCAGGAACTACTAGGGACACATACATTCCCCATGCATTCCTATGGGAGGGCAGGCCTATCTCACCACATGCACTCAGAGCACGCACGCACTTTACCCTGGGACACGGGGAAAGTGCGCAGAAACCAAACAATCACCAGTAAAAATCAAAAAAATTCAGGGGTGAACCTGCCAGAAGGGCCAAGTCCAACAATCTTCAACAAAGTAAAAAAATAAAAGGCATTGTATGTGAGAGTTGGTGTATATAAATAAGTATGTGTAAGAGTCAGTGATTGTGAGAGTAACTATATGAATGAGTGTATAATTGTAATGGTGCTTTTTTCACATATTAACAATGAGTTACTATGTGTTTGAATAAATGAGGTGTTGTTGGATAATTGTGTAAGTGAGTAAATTTAAGTGCGATACATTTTATTCATGAGTGAGTAGGATGACTGCATAAGCGACTAAGATGACTGCTGATGTGTCAATGTCTATATATGTGTATAAGTGCATTTGCTAGTGTTCTATTAATTAATGACTGCATGTATAGATGATTCTGTTGTTGAATGGGTAGTTGTGTGTGTAGACTTAGGAATCAGTGAGTGGGTATGTAGTAACTGGTATTGGTGTGTCACTGGTTTCAAATATGGTACTCTGTATTTTACAGTGAGTGATGAAAGGTTATACTAGTGTATGATGAGGTGTATCAGATTGTCAAGTGGATGATGTCATCAGTGATGTCATTTGAGGTGTCATCAGTGATGTCATCAGTGATGTCACTGACCATGGCATGAATGGTGCAATATGTGACATCATCAGCAGTGCATTGCGGGTGCGTGAGTTATAGTTAGCAGAACTAACTATAACGGAGGAATTTCTATGGTTTTGTATGAGTGAAATGGGCAGCTAACTATAACACCCCTGAAACCTATGTTTTTTTCTGTGAATTTCTAAGGTTTTTTAAATGCTAATTTCTAACTATAACGTCTCTGAAACCTATGTTTTTTTCCAGTGAATTTCAAAGGTTTTTTAAATGCTAACTTTTAAGTGTGATAGTAGTTATATCTATTTTTTTGTACTGATTTTCTACAGTTTTTTAACTGTTTATTTATAAATATTTTATTCATTAAATAACATTATATATTTTTCTGAAATTTGCAAAAAAAAATTTTTTTTATTAAAACTGATGTATTGATTAATTTTCTTGTTTTAATTTTTTATTTTAATATATTTATATTATTTTCTTTAAAAAAAAATCACATTTTTTTCCGAGTTGCGCACTCAAAGTGTACACATCACGGTGGGTGCGCGCATTATAGCCGCCATTTTAGAAAAGTCATGAAGGATCCGCGTATGGTGTGCGACGGCTGCGTGTTTTTCAGTTACATCATATACATTTAATATCATGTGATATGCGCGATTGGTACGCGACCAGTCTGCGACTCCTGCTCCCGTGCATTTGCGACACATGCGCATTACGGTACGAGATGTTGGCGCGGTTGTGGGTCCCGCGTGACATCATATACGTGCTGGGGTGCGCTGGGTGCGTGACTCCCGCAAAAAAAATGTATGTTCCAAAATGATATGTATGTGTCTTTAATATACATATTAAGGCAAGAGATTATGTAAGATATTCATCAAAATAATATATTTGTACTTATAATAAACTTATATTATTTTTAAATATATCTTCGCGAAGTCGGGTGCGTCTATCGTGAGTGCAGAAAACCAGGTCAGCAGAGCTGCTGTAAAGCAAGAGAACCAGGTCAGCATAGCTGTTCTAGAGCCTTAGAACTAGGTCAGCAGAGCTGCTCTAGAGCCAGAGAACCAGGTCAGCAGAGCTGCTATAGAGCCAGAGAAACCAGGTCAGCAGAGCTGCTTTAGAGGGAGAGAACCAGGTCAGCAGAGCTGCTTTCGAGCCAGAAAACCAGGCCAGCAGAGTACTTTAGAGCCAGAGAACCAGATTAGCAGAGCTGCTTTAGAGCCAGAGAACCAGGTCAGCAGAGCTACTCTAGAGCCAGAGAACCAAATCAGCAGAGCTGCTTTAGAGCCATATAACCAGGTCAGCAGAGCTGCTTTAGAGCCAGAGAACCAGGTCAGTAGAGCTGCTCTAGAGCCTAAGAACCAGGTCAACAGAGCTGCTCTAGAGCCAGAGAACCAGGTCTGCAGAGCTGCTGCAGAGCCAGAGAAACCAGGTCAGTAGAGCTGCTTTAGAGTGAGAGAACCAGGTCAGCAGAGCTGCTCTAGAGCCAGAGAACCATGTCAGCAGAACTGCTTCAGAGCCATAGAACTGGGTCAGCGGAGTTGCTTTAGAGCCAGAGAACCAGGTCAGCAGAGCTGTTGTAGAGCCAGAGAACTAGATCAGCAGAGCTGCTCTGTAGCATAAGAACTAGGTCAGCAGAGCTGCTCTAGAGCCAGAGAACCAGGTCAGCAGACCTGCTGTAGAGCCAGAGAAACCAGGTCAGTAGAGCTGCTTTAGAGTGAGAGAACCAGGTCAGCAGAGCTGCTCTAGAGCCAGAGAACCATTTCAGCAGAACTGCTTCAGAGCCATAGAACTGGGTCAGCGGAGTTGCTTTAGAGCCAGAGAACCAGGTCAGCAGAGCTGTTGTAGAGCCAGAGAACTAGATCAGCAGAGCTGCTCTGTAGCATAAGAACTAGGTCAGCAGAGCTGCTCTAGAGCCAGAGAACCAGGTCAGCAGAGCTGCTTTAGAGCCAGAGAACAAAGTCAGCAGAGCTGCTCTAGCTGACACTGACTGACTGACACTGACTGATTGACACTGACTGACACAGATTGATGGACACTGACACTGACTGACACTGATTGACTGACACTGACTGACTGACACTGACTGACTGACTGACACTGACTGACACTGATTGACACTGACTGGCACTGATTGACTGACACTGACTGACTGACTGACACTGATTGACTGACACTGACTGACACTGATTGACTGACACTGACTGACTGACTGACACTGACTGACTGACACTGACTGACACTGACTGACTACTCTCTACTACTCTACTACTGACTTTCTACTACTCTCTCTACTACTCACTCTCTACTACTCACTCTCTACTACTCTCTACTACTCTACTACTCTCTACTACTCACTCTCTATTACTCACTCTCAACTACTCACTCTCTACTACTCTACTACTCACTCTCTACTACTCACTCGCTACTACTCTCTACTACTCACTCTCTACTACTCAGGCTCTACTACTCTCTAATACTCACTGTCTACTACTACTCTCTCTACTACTCACTCTCTACTACTCTCTACTATTCACTCTCTACTACTCACTCTCTAATACTCACTCTACTACTTTCTACTACTCTCTACCACTCACTCTCTACTGCTCTACTACTCACTCTCTGCTACTCTCTACTACTCACTCGCTACTACTCTCTACTACTCACTCTCTACTACACTCTCTACTACTCTCTCTCTCTACTACTCTCTACTACTACTCTCTACTATTCACTCTCTACTACTCACTCTCTACTACTCTCTACTACCCACTCTACTACTCTCTGCTGCTCTCTACCACTCACTCTCTACTACTCTACTACTCTCTCTCTACTACTCACTCTCTACTACTCTCTCTCTTCTACTCTCTACTACTCACTGTACTACTCTCTCCTACTCTCTACCACTCACTCTCTACTACTCTACAACTCACTCTCTACTACTCTCTCTCTACTACTCACTCTCTACTACTCACTCTACTACTCTCTACTACTCACTCTCTACTACTCTCTACTACTCACTCTGTACTACTCACTCTCTACTACTCACTCTCTACTACTCTCTACTGCTCACTCTCCACTACTCATTCTCTACAACTCGCTCTCAACTACTCTCTACTATTCACTCTACTACTCACTCTCTACTACTCTACTACTCTCTCTACTTCTCACTCTCTACTACTCTCTCTCTACTACTCACTCTCTACTACTCTCTACTACTCACTCTCTACTACATTCTCTCTACTACTTGCTCTCTGCTACTCACTCTCTACTACTCTCTAGTACTCACTCTACTACTCACTCTCTACTACTCTCTACTTCTCACTCTCTACTACTCAACTACTCTCTACTACTCACTCTCTACTACTCTCTACTACTCTCTCTCTACTACTCACTCTCTACTACTCACTCTACTACTTTCTACTACTCACTCTCTACTACTCTCTACTCTCTACTACTCACTGTCTACTACTCTCTCTCTCTCTACTACTCTCTACTACTCACTCTCTACTACTCTCTACTACTCACTCTCTACTACTCACTCTGCTACTCACTCTCTACTACCCTCTAATACTCTCTCTCTGCTACTCACTCTCTACTACTCTCTACTACTCACTCTCTACTACTCACTCTCTACTACTCTCTACTACTCACCCTCTACTACTCTCTACTACTCACTCTACTACTCACTCTCTACTCACTCTCTACTACTCACTCTAATACTCACTCTCTACTACTCACTCTCTACTACTCACTCTACTACTCTCTACTACTCACTATCTGATACTTTCTCTACTACTCTCTACTACTCACTCTCTAATCTCTATTACTCGCTCTCTACTCTCTACCTCTCTACCTCTCTCTACCTCTCTCTCTACTACTCTCTACCTCTCTACCTCTACCTCTCTACCTCTACACATCTACCTATACACCTCTACCTCTCTACCTCTCTGTACATGCACACATATGCACATATATATATGCATATATATGCATATGCATTTATATATATGTATGTGTATATATACATATATAAACATATAAATATAATCTGCATATCTATATGAATATAAATGCATGCAAACATATACATATACATACATGCATACATATGCATGGTATGTACATGAAAGTTTGAAAAACTCTAATACAAGCAAAGCTAAAAAGCCACCTAATTACAAACAGAAATGCTTTAACTTAAACGAGGGCGAGACCTATTGCATTTTCAATGCTTGTTTACTTTGATTCCATCAAGAAGGCATTCAGATGTGTCACACATTTTCCATAAATTCTGAATGGTAGCACTCTAGTTGCTAATTAGATCACTGTAGTAAAGCTACTGCTCGCCAGGGAAGTCTGCTGCTGGTATTCAAAGTGCATGTTTCAGTCTGCATATCAGAATTTTTTAATGAAATGGAAGAGGATTTGAGAAGTCAAAATGTGCCCTAATCTTTCTTTCTGCAGCACTAATCATAATTTCTATGGCAAAATGAACCCCCTCATTTTGTTCCTTTGCAAAATTAATGTTTTAAGTGTTACCACTTTATTCCAATCAAGATGGCATCAGGTGTACCATACTTTTGTCATAAGTAAGACTGGTAGTGCTCTAATTGTTCTTTAAAACACTCTGGGACATTCTGTCATTGGGCTATAATTGGGCGACGTCTTGGTGATATTTGTGCTACATTTGGGCTCTTTTGTCTCTGGTGGCCATCTTGGGAGACTTATTTGTTTTGAAGTTTCCTAATTTCCTCATTTACAACAGTCTCCTCAGTAGGAAATACTTTCAGGTTTTTTACTTTCATTCCATCAAGAAGGCATTCAGATGTGTCACACATTTGCCATAAATGTGGAATGTTAGCACTCTAGTTGGTTATTAGATCACTGTAGTAAAGCTACTGCTTACCAGGGAAGTCTGCTGCTGGTATTGAAAGTGCATGTTTTTTCAGTCTGCATGTCAGAATTTTGTAATGAAATAGAAGAGGATTTGAGAAGTCACTCAAAATGTGCCCTAATTTTCTTTTTTCCGCACTAATCATATTTTCTATGGCAAAATGAACCTCCTCATTGTGTTCCTTTTAAATTAAACTACTCACTCTCTACTACTCACGCGCTACTACTTTCTACTACTCACTCTCTACTACTCTCTCTCTACTACTCTCTACTACTCTCTACTACTACTCTCTACTATTCACTCTCTACTACTCACTCTCTACTACTCTCTACTACTCACTCTACTGCTCTCTACAACTCTCTACCACTCACTCTCTACTACTCTACTACTCACTCTCTACTACTGTCTCTTCACTACTCCCTCTCTACTACTCACTCTACTACTCTCTACTACTCACTCTCTACTACTCACTCTCTACTACTCTATTACTCTCTACTACTCACTCTCTACTACTCACTCTCTACTACTCTCTACTACTCTCTCTCTACTACACACGCTCTACTACTTGCGCTCTACTACTCACTCAACTAGTCACTCTACTACTCACTCTCTACTACTCCCTACTACTCACTCTACTACTCACTCTCTACTACTCTCTACTACTCACTCTCTACTACTCCACTACTCTCTACTAATCACTCTCTACTACTCACTCTGTACTACTCTCTACTACTCACTCTCTACTACTCTCTACTACTCACTCTCTACTACTCTCTACTACTCACTCAGTACGACTCTCTACTACTCACTCTCTACTACTCTCTCACTACTACTCTCTACTACTCACTCTACTACTCATTCTCTACTACTCTCTCTCTGCTACTCAGTCTCCACTACTCACTCTCTACTACTCTCTACTACTCACTCTCTAATACTCACTCTCTACTACTCTCTACTACTCACTCTCTACTACTCTCTAGTACTCACTCTACTACTCACTCTTTTACTACTCTCTACTACTCTCTACTGTTCACTCTCTACTACTCTCTCCTACTCACTCTCTGCTACTCTCTCTACTACTCTCTCTACTACTCACTCTTTTACTACTCTCTACTACTCTCTACTGCTCACTCTCTACTACTCCCTCTCTACTACTCACTCTACTACTCTCTCCTACTCACTCTCTGCTACTCTCTCTACTACTCTCTCTCTACTCTCTACTCTCTATTACTCATCCTCTACTCTCTACCGCTCTACCTCTACCTCTCTACCTCTACGTCTCTACCTCTACACCTCTACCTCTCTACCTCTCTCTACCTCTCTCTACATGCACACATATGCACATATATGCATATGCATTTATATATATGTATGTGTATATACATGAAATTTTGAAAAACACCAATAAAAGCAAGGCTAAAAAGCCACCTAATTACAGACAGAATTGCTTTAACTTAAACAAGGGCGAGACCGATTGCATTTTCAATGCTTGTTTACTTTGGTTCCATCAAGAAGGCATTCAGATGTGACACATTTGCCATACATTCTGAATGGTAGCACTCTAGTTCCTCATTAGATCACTGTAGTAAAGCTACTGCTCACCAGGGAAGTCTGCTGCTTGTATTCAAAGTGCATGTTTCAGTCTGCATGGTAGAACTTTTTAATGAAATAGAAGAGGATTTGAGTAGTCTCTCAAAATGTGCCCTAATTTTTCTTTCTGCAGCACTAATCATACATTCTATGGCAAAATGAACCCCCTCATTTTGTTCCTTTTTAAATTAAATGTTTTAAGAGTTACCACTTTATTCCAATCAAGATGGCTTCAGGTGTGCCATACGTTTATCATAAGTAGGAGTGTTAGACGCTCTAGTTGTTCTTTGGAACACTCTGGGAAGTTGCAGTAGAACACAAAGGAATCAACTGACAGTCTCTGCCCTTGTTGGAATACATGTTTTACTGAGAATGTCAGACTTCATTCTCACATGACTAAGAAAGATAATGTGAATTTACAGAAAATATGCTCTCAGTTTAGCTTATAGATCACCTTCCGAACCTCTGTGGGAAAAGCATGTGAAAATAGTTTTCTCTCAAACATGATTCATGATATCCCAGCAGAAGGCTTTTTCACATGGTAAAATCACCTTAGAACATACCACAATTCCTAAAATGAGTATGGTACCATCAACAAATGATTTATAATGTAACTAAAGTCTTAAAACCTTCTATTAACTGCAATGCTTTTTAATGAGGTGCTATCATGTATATTGGTCCCAATATGGCTGCCAACACTTCTTGGATGAAGTGCTGACAGCCAATCAGATCTCACGATGAGATGTGTGGTTAGGCTCCGCCCAGATATATATGTGATTTTACTTTTGATTTTCTCAGGAACTACTGAACGGATTTACACCATTTAAGCAAAAGGCAGGACTCTGAACCAAGGTCTACCTTTCTGCCAAATTGGTGTAATTCCGTTCAGCAGCTCGGGCTGTAGCTGCGTCAACAGGTCCTATGGGAAATTGCATGGGGAAAAAGCATTTTGGGACCCCCCTTTTTTCTCGGCCCCGCTTGACGAATCACCACAAAAATTTCAGGATAGGAGCATACCGGAGCTGGCCAAAAGTTTGGAAACTTTTGTGAAGATTCATCAACCGGCGCCAGACTTATTGGGAATAGAATGTTGCGGATTTCCTATGAAAAATAGGTCCTAACTATAAATATCTACTGGCGACCGCCAGTAGATAATATATGTATATATATATATATATTCCAAAATTGTGTTGGCTGTTCCCAAGCCACTTGTACGGCGGGCACTCGGCAGGGGTAGCCACCCCCAACAAATCCACTCAATACCGCTGCGTCTCACTTTCCCCTCACGGGACGAAAGAACACTGGAGCCGAGGCCACAATAGAATGCGTGTTTATTAACACCAGGTCCGACGCGTTTCGGAGTTACAAATCACTCCTTTCTCACGGGCAACAGACTGTGTTATTTTTTTGTATTTAAAACGCAAGTGCCGGTCACGTGCCATAGACATAGATAACATACTTAAATTCATCTTCATTCATTGCGTTTTTAACATTACAATTATAATCATATGGCAATTGATTCAAGCGATATTTCATCACCAGACAAATAATAATATACATGGAACTTAAAGCAACTTCAGCCTTTGCATAAAGTAATTCAACATACAAAAAACTTTATCAAGGCGCAAGTGCGCACACAAACAAAAATGGGAAGCTTAAACCTTCATAGTGCCGTCTCATTGAAAACAATAATTTTAGACATATTACCGCCCCAGTGGGCACAAATTCCAAATAACAACAAGGAACCAAATTGGTCCCCAATACAAACCCATTGAGTACTCACTGTTAGATTCACAATAATACTCAATGGGTTACGGAAATCAAGTACCCTAAACCAATGTCAATCTCTGACTATCGGTACTGTCCATTCACACAATCCTGCCCAAGTGGGCTTGAATTTACATAATGTTAGTCAGTATCATGACCATAAGTACATCATATCATGTGAAAACACGTTACAGTGAGTGGTTTTCTCCAATGCAGTTGAAAGTTTTTATGCAGTAATCCCCGTTATAGTCACAGTTCCATAGGCCACCTGCAAGATGAATAAAAAAACGTTGACACAACTAAAACAAGTGCACTGACCAAATAAATTTAACACAAAAAGTTAAAAACACATGGAGATCAGTACCAAAACCCGCTGTTAATGACAATTACAAGTGTACTGAAAGTTCCGTTGTGTTTATGAAGTGATTTGATTTTTTAGTGGTACCTACAAGTAAGTACCGATGCAGAGTCTAAGGTTCAAGAGGAAGACTCTGTTCCCTTCATCATTGAAGTGCACACCATCTCCTCTATAAATGTCTTGCATGTCGTAACGCAAGTTGTTGTGGTAAATGGAACCCATACCATAGTCACGAAGGAAAGCAGAAACAGATTTGTTGACGTGCTTTCTTGCTTTGTCAATCTGCGGACAGAAATGATTGGACCAGTTCCATTTTTGCCTTTGGCATATGTTAGAAAACACAAAGGCAGTTTTAGGGAAAAGTGAAAACAGTTGTGCAAAGGTGTCCTTCATAAGCATTTCCAGACCTACCCCAGTCAAACTGCCAAGGTCATTGCCACCACAGTGCACTATTATGAGGTCAGGGTGTTGGATTTGCATGAAGGATTTCACCAATGGCATCAATTGGTGCCACTTTAACCCTCTCTGACCAATCCATTTAATGTCTACATTTGGCAAACCAAGGTCTCTCACCATATCTGTTTTCTCTGCATACTTTTCACTCCAGAAGACATAGCTGTGCCCTACAATCCACACTGTGAACATCTTCAAAGGAGAACTGGATGCACTCAGGAGGTGTAATTCAGTAGAATGGTAAAAAGAAATGAAAGACAGTTTGGAAATGGAGGCATACATATTTTTTTTAAATAAAAAGAACTCATTGGCTGTTTCATACCATTCTACACTAAAAACTAGGCTGTATGTGTCAATTTATAGAAGCATGTTTTGTATTGGTACAGAAAAATGTGTTATCAAAGAACAGTACTGTGGATTTGCTGTTAGGTTTGAAAAGTCAAGCACTCTTGCTCTTTGGAAATGAAACATTGTGTGGCGAACTTCTGACCTGACTTCACAGAGCAGTGTTCCATGAGCTGTTGCTATGGTAGCAGGCAGAAGTCAAGTTGGGGGAAGGGGGCTAGGCAGAAGTCAAGTTGGGGGAAGGGTACTTTTGGAAAAGGGTTGGGTTTTCAACCAATAGAAATGTGTGATTACATTTGAAAAAAAGGGGGAAGCACTGAGATTTGAAACTTACATGTATATGTGTGGAAAAAGAGAGGGAAACTTTGCCATTATCTGGTTCTGCTGAGAGGAGAGAGGTGTACAGAACTGAGATCCTGGCTCTGATAATCTGCTGTTTGAGTGCCACATTTCTTTCACAGCTAACTAATTTTAAAGGTGAGTTTAGAGTTTGAGAGGGGATGTATATGGTAAATTAAGAAATGAATAATAGAAATGGAATTCCTTTTGTTGAAGTTGTGTTTATCATTTTCTGTTTTGGGAGAAATTTAAATGTGAGGAACATGTAAAATAATATGGACTATGTTTTCACGATAAATTAAGGTGTACTGGTAAAAATAAGGAATACTTTAAGGGTTTGAGGTTGCACTCAGTAATGCAAATACATACAGCATCAGTAAGGCTAGTTGCCCTTGCTGGAGTGTAGGCAGTCACCCAGGTTACAAATGGTGCTGGTTTGAAAAAGCAGTTTGGACATGTGCTGTTTTCCGAATCTGAAAAGTGGATTCAAGATGTGTCAGTCTGTAAAAGTGTTTATCACTTGCCAAAAAAAAGAAGAGTAAGTGTGCTTTTAAATTGGCAAAGAAATTTCGTTTTGTGACTAATATGAAAACATGACTCTGTGTACAAAGAGGAATTACAGGCAGAGATTTATTGCGTATTGCTCTGGTGATTTCACAGTTGCATTAGATGGAAAGGGGGAGCCATTTTTTTTGTGTAGAAGCAGACTCTTAGCACACACCCAGCTGCTTATTCTCTGGAATCATGCACAGTATTCACAACCGAGTGGGGTTTGAGGTTTCAGTCAGTAATGCAAATACATTCAGCATCAGTAAGGCTGGTTGCCCTTGCTGGAGTGTAGTCCGTCACCCAGGTTACACATGGTGCTGGTCTGAAAAAGCAGTTTGGACATGTGCTTTTTTAAGAATCTAAAAAGTGGATTCAAAATGTGTCAGTCTGTAAAAGTGTTTATCACTTGCCAAAAAAAAGAGTAGTAAGTGTGCTTTCAAATTGGCAAAGAAATGTCGTTTTGAGACTAATGTGAAAACATGACTCTGTGTGCAAAGAGGAATTACATGCAGAGATTTATTGCGTATTGCTCTGGTGATTTCACAGTTGCATTAGATGGAAAGGGTGAGACATTTTTTTTGTGTAGAAGCAGACTCTTAGCACACACCCAGCTGCTTATTCTCTGGAATCATGCACAGTATTTACAACCGAGTGGGGTTTGAGGTTTCAGTCAGTAATGCAAATACATACAGCATCAGTAAGGCTGGTTGCCCTTGCTGGAGTGTAGGCAGTCACCCAGGTTACAAATGGTGCTGGTTTGAAAAAGCAGTTTGGACATGTGCTGTTTTCAGAATCTGAAAAGTGGATTCAAGATGTGTCAGTCTGTAAAAGTGTTTATCACTTGCCAAAAAAAAGAAAAGTAAGTGTGCTTTCAAATTGGCAAAGAAATTTCGTTATGTGACTAATGTGAAAACATGACTCTGTGTGCAAAGAGGAATTACAGGCAGAGATTTATTGCGTATTGCTCTGGTGATTTCACAGTTGCATTAGATGGAAAGGGTGAGCCATTTTTTTTGTGTAGAAGCAGACTCTTAGCACACACCCAGCTGCTTATGCTCTGGAATCATGCACAGTATTTACAACCGAGTGGGGTTTGAGGTTTCAGTCAGTAATGCAAATACATTCAGCATCAGTAAGGCTGGTTGCCCTTGCTGGAGTGTAGTCAGTCACCCAGGTTACACATGGTGCTGGTCTGAAAAAGCAGTTTGGACATGTGCTTTTTTAAGAATCTAAAAAGTGGATTCAAAATGTGTCAGTCTGTAAAAGTGTTTCTCACTTGCCAAAAAAAAGAGTAGTAAGTGTGCTTTTAAATTGGCAAAGAAATTTTGTTTTGTGACTAATATGAAAACATGACTCTGTGTGCAAAGAGGAATTACAGGCAGAGATGTATTGCTATGGTGATTTCACAGTTGCATTAGATGGAAAGGGGGAGCCATTTTTTTTGTGTAGAAGCAGACTCTTAGCACACACCCAGCTGCTTATCCTCTGGAATCATGCACAGTATTCACAACCGAGTGGGGTTTGAGGTTTCAGTCAGTAATGCAAATACATTCAGCATCAGTAAGGCTGGTTTCCCTTGCTGGAGTGTAGTCAGTCACCCAGGTTACACATGGTGCTGGTCTGAAAAAGCAGTTTGGACATGTGCTTTTTTAAGAATCTAAAAAGTGGATTTAAAATGTGTCAGTCTGTAAAAGTGTTTATCACTTGCCAAAAAAAGAGTAGTAAGTGTGCTTTCAAATTGGCAAAGAAATTTCGTTTTGTGACTAATGTGAAAACATGACTGTGTGTGCAAATAGGAATTACAGGCAGAGATTTATTGCGTATGGCTCTGGTGATTTCACAGTTGCATTAGATGGAAAGGGTGAGCCATTTTTTTGTGTAGAAGCAGACTCTTAGCACACACCCAGCTGCTTATTCTCTGGAATCATGCACAGTATTCACAACCGAGTGGGGTTTGAGGTTTCAGTCAGTAATGCAAATACATTCAGCATCAGTAAGGCTGGTTGCCCTTGCTGGAGTGTAGTCAGTCACCCAGGTTACACATGGTGCTGGTCTGAAAAAGCAGTTTGGACATGTGCTTTTTTAATAATCTAAAAAGTGGATTCAAAATGTGTCAGTCTGTAAAAGTGTTTATCACTTGCCAAAAAAAAGAGTAGTAAGTGTGCTTTCAAATTGGCAAAGAAATTTCGTTTTGTGACTAATATGAAAACATGACTCTGTTTGCAAAGAGGAATTACAGGCAGAGATTTATTGCGTATTGCTATGGTGATTTCACAGTTGCATTAGATGGAAAGGGGGAGCCATTTTTTTTGTGTAGAAGCAGACTCTTAGCACACACCCAGCTGCTTATGCTCTGGAATCATGCACAGTATTCACAACCGAGTGGGGTTTGAGGTTTCAGTCAGTAATGCAAATACATTCAGCATCACTAAGGCTGGTTGCCCTTGTTGGAGTGTAGTCAGTCACCCAGGTTACACATGGTGCTGGTGTGAAAAAGCAGTTTGGACATGTGCTTTTTTCAGAATCTGAAAAGTGGATTCAAGATGTGTCAGTCTGTAAAAGTGTTTATCACTTGCCAAAAAAAAGAAAAGTAAGTGTGCTTTAAAATTGGCAAAGAAATTTCGTTTTGTGACTAATGTGAAAACATGACTGTGTGTGCAAATAGGAATTACAGGCAGAGATTTATTGCGTTTTGCTCTGGAGATTTCACATTTGCATTAGATGGAAAGGGTGAGCCATTTTTTTTTGTGTAGAAGCAGACTCTTAGCACACACCCAGCTGCTTATCCTCTGGAATCATGCACAGTATTCACAACCGAGTGGGGTTTGAGGTTTCAATCAGTAATGCAAATACATTCAGCATCACTAAGGCTGGTTGCCCTTGCTGGAGTGTAGTCAGTCACCCAGGTTACACATGGTGCTGGTCTGAAAAAGCAGTTTGGACATGTGCTTTTTTAAGAATCTAAAAAGTGGATTCAAAATGTGTCCGTCTGTAAAAGTGTTTATCACTTGCCAAAAAAAAGAAGAGTAAGTGTGCTTTCAAATTGGCAAAGAAATTTCGTTTTGTGACTAATATGAAAACATGACTCTGTTTGCAAAGAGGAATTACAGGCAGAGATTTATTGCGTATTTCTATGGTGATTTCACAGTTGCATTAGATGGAAAGGGGGAGCCATTTTTTTGTGTAGAAGCAGACTCTTAGCACACACCCAGCTGCTTATGCTCTGGAATCATGCACAGTATTCACAACCGAGTGGGGTTTGAGGTTTCAGTCAGTAATGCAAATACATTCAGCATCACTAAGGCTGGTTGCCCTTGTTGGAGTGTAGTCAGTCACCCAGGTTACACATGGTGCTGGTGTGAAAAAGCAGTTTGGACATGTGCTTTTTTCAGAATCTGAAAAGTGGATTCAAGATGTGTCAGTCTGTAAAAGTGTTTATCACTTGCCAAAAAAAAGAAAAGTAAGTGTGCTTTAAAATTGGCAAAGAAATTTCGTTTTGTGACTAATGTGAAAACATGACTGTGTGTGCAAATAAGAATTACAGGCAGAGGTTTATTGTGTATTGCTCTGGAGATTTCACATTTGCATTAGATGGAAAGGGTGAGCCATTTTTTTTGTGTAGAAGCAGACTCTTAGCACACAACCAGCTGCTTATCCTCTGGAATCATGCACAGTATTCACAACCGAGTGGGGTTTGAGGTTTCAATCAGTAATGCAAATACATTCAGCATCACTAAGGCTGGTTGCCCTTGCTGGAGTGTAGTCAGTCACCCAGGTTACATATGGTGCTGGTCTGAAAAAGCAGTTTGGACATGTGCTTTTTTAAGAATCTAAAAAGTGGATTCAAAATTTGTCAGTCTGTAAAAGTGTTTATCACTTGCCAAAAAAAAGAGTAGTAAGTGTGCTTTCAAATTGGCAAAGAAATTTCGTTTTGTGACTAATATGAAAACATGACTCTGTGTGCAAAGAGGAATTACAGGCAGAGATTTATTGCGTATTGCTCTGGAGATTTTACAGTTGCACTAGTAGGAAAGGGGGAACTATTTTTTTTATGCAGAAGCAGACTCTTAGCACACAGCTAGCTGCTTATCCTGTGGAATCATGCACAGTATTCATAACTGAGTGGGGTTTCAGGTTGCACTTAATAATGCAAATAAAAACATGTAAAATAATATGAACTATGTTTTCACCATAAATTAAAATGTAGTAATATATTTAAATATAAAAAAGGAGTTTTTTTTTAGTTTTTTTCAGGTATTGCTGAACAGCAGTGAACAAAATTTAAGATGCCTACAGAATCCAGAGTAACAAAAGACCACAAAAAAAAACTATATTTGAAGACAACTGGAGGACCTAAGTTAGTTGGAGATGCTCATGTTGGGAAAAATAGAAAGTCTTCTGGTAAGCAGACAAAAGATTTTTTAAAGAACAGATTCAAAAAAAGGAAAAATGTACAAAATGTCTGTACTGGAAAGAATGTTAACAAAAGAAAAGAACAGGAAAAAATTGAGAATTTAGTTAATGCAAATATACCTTCTGCAATAACAAAGATTAACTTAAACAGAAAAACAGCGTTTAAAGAGATACGTAGAAAAATGTTTCAGAGAAGAGTTATGTCCAATTTGATAAAGGATGTGAAGAAATATAAGCAAAAGGCAAAATTTTACAAGAGAAAAAAAGACATTGAAGCCATTGCAGCAAAGGCATTAGAATTAAAAAGGAAACTATTCATTTTAATTTTGAATAGGATGCGTACATTAGATAAAATGGTTAATGTACTGAAATCACAAAGCAAAAGGAAAAGAGTAGTGAACAGAACAAACTTTTGTAAAGTGTTTTTAGGAAAATGGATGCATAGTTCAAGTAGTGAACCTTTTTTTAATGAAGAGAGCTATTTTCAAAGTAATAGTTTGCTGCATGCAGTTGACACCAGAGGTCGTGCTTACGAAGTGAAAAATGGTTGCATAATGGAGAAGGAGATAATGGTTCCAAGAGATGAGGTACAAGTGATGGCGGATGAGGCTATGGGGAGACGTCCTAAAGCCCCAGTGTACACTTGGAATTGTAGTAGTATTTGCACTGTGCGTCAGGAATCTATTGATAAATTTCGTGAGTTTCTAAGAGAATATAGTAAAAAAAGTGTAAAACAGAAGATTAAGGTGCTTCAAAGTCTAGATCCATGCAGAGTGAGTGAGAATACTGGTTTGCAGGGTCATTCTCTGGCTTGTCTATCTAGAAAAGTGTGTAATAGTGTTTTCCATCATTTTAGGATGCTGGCTGTTCATCATACTGAAATGAGAAAGTTTGTGAGACGGTTGTATTTTGCTAAAAGTCCAGCAATAAAGTTAGATGAATTGAATAGGGCTCTGTTCCGTGGGTCAGTATCAGATGTAGAGAAGGTTATTGATGAAATTCAGTTTTGTTACTTTGGTCCTGAACAAGACAGTGCAGAAAAGGACACAGTAAATGAGGAAGAAGTGGAAGAGAATGTAGAACCCTCTGTAAGTAAGACATTTAATGATCACATAACAAAATTTGAAATAATCTCTAATGAAAGACCAAATATTACTTGTATTTGTTGCCGCAGAACTCATTATAGAAAACAAACCAGGTATGTTGATCTCTACAGAAAAAGTGAAAATGAAGATAATTATAAGTGGACGGATTTTGCCACATATATATTTCTTGAAAATTGTTTTGAATTGGGTGAAGTTCAGCGTATTTGTAAATACTGTTACAACAAGTTAGAGGAAAATAGAATGCCGACCAGAGCTGTACATAATAATTTAGAATTGGATGCTATTCCTGCTGAACTTTCTGAATTAAATACATATGAGTCTATACTCATTCAATGTGTTCATCCGTTCCAGACCATAGTACGTATGGAGCCCAAAACTGGTAAATTACCTCCTTCAGATTTACTGAGAGGTTTAAAAGGTAGAGTGGTGTATTTGCCCTTGGATTTGAAAAAAAATATGGAAACTATTGATGCGGATACTTTGGAAACTGAACCATTAATTATTCTGGTTAATGGTGTACCTACAAAGAATAAGAAGATTTGGCAGGAGCTGGTAGATGTACGGAAAGTACAAAGAGCAAATTTGTATTTGAAAAGGAATAACAAATGGTATGAATCAATTTATATAGAAGAAGAAGAAGAAGAAGAAGAAGATTTACAAGAAGACACAGAAACACCAACTGGACAAATTGAAAAAGTGGACAAGTCAAAGGAAGAAGAAATTTATGAACATTTTAGCATACATCCTCTTCATTCAAAAGAAGTTATGGGAGACAATATTGATCTGTTTCAGATGAAGAAAGCAAAAGGAACTCCTGTGAGTGTATGGGAGGAGAGCTTGGAAGCTCGATGTTTTCCCCAGCTGTTTCCTACAGGAAAAGGAGGACGATACGATGAACGTCCAGAACAGATTCCAGCTTCTGAGTATCGGACTACAAGACTATATGCTGAAGATCCCAGATTTCGACAAAGTATTCCTTATTTGTTCCATCTTTTATTTGAAAGCGACTTGTCTGCATTATCATATGCAGTAAATCACATTTTAAAAAGTGGAGTACATTTACAAAATGTGACTGCTAAGGATTTTATGGAGAAAGTGCAGCACCGAGATGATCATTTGGAAACACAACTGATCAATCTGATGGCTTGTCAGCGTGGGACTAATGAATATTGGTACCGACGCCATGGTGAATTAAAATGCATGTTACGGAATTTAGGAACACCAACATGGTTCCTTACCCTAAGCTGTGCTGAGTACGCTTGGGATGATCTTCTGGATTTTCTACGAGAGGCAAATTCAAACATTAAAAACATCGAAAACAAGACAGCAGGAGAACTGTGCTCATTGGATCCGGTTAATGTTTGCAGATATTTCAATCATAGATTTGAGGCTATGATGTCCTTCATCTGCAATAAAAAAAATCAAATCCACCTCTAGGAGAAGTAGTGGATTTCTTTTGGAGAAAAGAGTACCAGGCAAGAGGTGCTCCTCATATTCATATGCTGTTGTGGATCAAGGATGCCCCAAAGTTTGGAACAGATGCAGATGAAGCAGTGTTATCTTACATTGAAGAATATGCAACATGTGCTATACCAAAAAGCACAGAAGAGAAAAAGTTAAAGGAGCAAGTTTTACGTTTCCAAAGTCATCGGTGTGGAAAATACTGTCGACGGAAATACAAGAGCAAAGATAAATACTACACTAAATGTCGATTTGGATTTCCTAGACCTGTTCTTTCAAATGGAAGAGTAAACAGTTTTATGTCATCTGTGAGACATACTATCACAAGAAAATCACCTAAGAATACCTACAACCTTAAAAGAAAAGAAGAATCAAAAAATATAAATGACTACAACCCAGTCATTTTATCCATGTGGAATGCTAACATGGATATACAGTATGTAGCTGACAATTCCATTGCTGTTGCTCGATATGTAACGTCTTACATTACGAAATCAGAAAAAACAGAATTGAAGGAAATGTGGGAAGAGATTTCTCACGAGAAGACTGTCAGTAAGAAGCTGTACAGTTTCAGTTTAAAGATGTTATCGCATCGAGAAATTGGATCCTACGAATGTTCAGATAGGTTATCTTCTGCAAGTCTCTACTCGAAATCAAGAAGAATAATTTGGGCAAGTTTAGGCCTTGCAGCAATGAGAAATCGGGTACTGAAATCTGTTGGAGAAATCGAATATTTGGCCGAGAATGACCCAGAAAGTACAGATATTTTGAAATCAAACATGTTGGACACATATTATCCCAAGAGAAGTCATCATCTGGAGAACATGTGTCTCTATGAAGTGCTGCAGAACTACATTTATTCACGGAAAGCCGCAGAAGACATCAACAATGGAAAATATAAAGTCATTGGTGAGGAAGGATGTTTGGTGAAGCAAACAAAAGGAAGTTTAATAAATCACAGGAAGCTGAGTTGCGACACTACTGACAAAAAGGAATTTTACTACTTGGCTCTTTTACAGCTGTTTAAACCATGGCGTACAGAGGATGAACTACTGGGAGAATTTCAAAGCTATGAAGATTCTTTTAATGCTTGCAAAGACAGCATACAATGCAGTACATTCTCAACTTATCTGCAAATGTTAAATGAAGAAATTGAACAGGAAACTACAATTGCAGCAGAAGTAGCTAGAGACAGTTCTCAGGACAGCCAAAGTTCAGGAACACTCAGTCAAGATCCCCTAGGACAACCAATCGTTGAAAATGAAGCATCAATAGCCATGAATGAAGTGGAAACGGCTATGAATCAAGCTCAAGAAGAATTTATAGACTTACCAAATTTGGAAAGACAACTGAATGAAGAGCAGCAACAAATTTATGAAGAGATCAGAAACAAAATTGATCACGGATTACTACATGAAAAAAAAGAGTGCTCATGCACATCATTTCAACCAATCAGGATGTATGTAAGTGGACAAGCTGGAACTGGAAAAAGTTTCTTAATAAAAGTCATCAGAAGCTACCTACAGCAAAAAACGGATTCTACTTTGTCTTGTGTGGTTACTGCTCCAACTGGGTTAGCAGCCTATAACACAAAAGGAATCACCTTACATCGTTTGCTAATGTTACCAGTGGAGCATGAGAACAAAATACAATACCACAAGCTAACTGGAGAAGCATGCTTGGAAGTTTCAAGAGTATTGAAGAAGATGCAAGTTCTCATTATTGATGAGGTGAGCATGGTATCAAACTTAATGCTTGCCTTTGTGCATTTAAGAATGCAGCAAATTCTAAGGACAGACTATGACGTGTTATTTGGTGGAAAACATGTCATAGTTTTTGGGGATCTTCTACAACTTACTCCAGTTAAAGGACAACCAGTGTTTAATACTATGACACATGAAGACACAAAGAAGTCATTGGGAAGCATCGGTAATGCAAATATTTGGTCCTTCTTTGAGTACAAGGAACTTACTACTAATATGAGGCAAGCAAACGATGAAGAATATGGAAGTATTCTGAAAGATATCAGGATTGGACTACTCACAGAAGCTGGCAAAAAAAGCATTACAGAGTCGGCTGCTACATAATTTATTTCCAAAGGAAGAAATAGTTGCAGAGAAGATATACAAGAACATTGCAGAAAAGAAAAGTGTCATCTGCTTAATGCCAACTCTACGTGAATGCTCAATATTCAATGAGGAGCTTTTGAAATTGGAAAAGGAAGATATCAGGAAATTGGAAGCAGTGGACAAAATTGAGGATGGAAGAATTACTATCACATTAACAAGCACACTGAAAAATAAATTGGATTCACTAGAGAAGAACATTTCCAAAACAGCTGGATTAGAAAAAAATCTATATGTTTGCATGAACTGTAGAGTATTTTTAAGGAGAAATTTGGATGTTGAAAAAGGTTTAGTTAATGGAGCTATGGGAAGAGTTGTGGGTTTTATTAATTATCAGAAAAAAGATGGAATTGAATGTTTAAAAATAAAATTTGATCAGATAGAAGATGTTAAAGACATTTGTCGTTGTTCAGTTCGTTTCATGCTTGTGAAAGACTTATATGTACGTAGGAAGCAGTTTCCGTTTTCTCTAGCATATGCTGTAACTATTCACAAGTCTCAAGGATTGACTGTAGATTGTGCATTTGTGAACATTGGTTCAACTGTGTTCAAAGAAGGTATGGCATATGTTGCTTTGTCACGAGTGAAAACATTATCAGGTTTATTCATGATAGACTTTGATGACTCAAAAGTTAGTGCTGATACAAATTGTGTAAAGGAGTATAATAGATTAAGAAGAACCTATGCTCCTCATTTAGGTCAGTATCCTGTGTTGGAGAAACGTGTAGTTTCTCGAAAAAGGAGAAATGAGAATATCTGTAATGAAGATGTAGAGAGGAGGAAAAAAAAGAGGAGTGATGTAATTGCAAGCAAAAAGAAAAAGGATAATGAAGAACAGGTTGTAGGATGTGATTTTGAAAATAGCTCTGGTGTCAACTGCTACGCTAATGTAGTGCTGAATGTTGCATTTTATCTGGAAAGTGTGCAAGAGCAGATAATAGTAAATCAGGGAAAAAGATTCTGTTCTGAGTTGAGTATCCTTTTTCAAAAGCTGAGTAATGATAAAACTCAAATAGAAAGTGCTACTGAAATTAGAAAACTTTTAGATGTTTGTTCAGGACGAACACAGTTTTCTCAAAATGTACAGCAAGACGCACAGGAATTCTTGATGTTTCTTCTTCAGGTACTGGAAGAAGAAGGGGTTCCCATTAAAAATGTATTTGGTCTCTCTTATAAATGGGAACATAGTTGTGAAAACTGTTACAATATATGTGGCTCTAATGTTGATTCTGAAAGGTTTATTTATTTAACATTGCCAGAAAGTAAAACAGTCACTTTTGCTAAATTAGTTAAAGATGCTAATCATAGCATGGAATGCAGTGAGTGTCAATCTGACATGTTTTCAACGTTAATTTTAAAGAAATACGGACAATATGTAATTTTAATGATGCAACGCTGTAAAGCTGATGGTTCAAAATTGGATGCTTTAATAAAGAAGTTTACAGGACAGCAATTATCAATTTCAGGAAAAACTTTTGTAACAGTTGCAATAATTTTCCATGAAGGACCTACTGTTACTTCTAGACATTACACAGTTTATCTTAAATGTGAAAAAGGCTGGACACTGTGTAATGATTCCCAATTGATTTTCAAGCAACGTTTGCCTTTTGATTTAGCAAATTCCTATCTAATCTTCCTGAAACCTAAATTTTAGAGAGACTTGGCAAGATGTGTAGAAAACAATTTTACCATTTTATTGGATTACCATTGGAATTTTCCAAAAAAATGATTTTACAAATTATCATTTGGCCTAATGGAATGGTAACCAATTGTAATGTGGATTTTTAAATTTTTTATAAAACTTTGGAAAACCAAAAATTTAGACAAAATCGGTAACATCTGCACAATTTAAATTTTGGAATGTTATTGGATTGCCATTGGAAATTTATTCAAAAAAGATTTTTAAAATTACTATTTGGCCATGAGGAAAAGTAAACAATTCTATTGTGGACTTATTTAATTATTAATTAATCTTTCGGAAACCAAAATGTTACAGAGAATCGGTGAGATCTGTACAATTTAAACTTTAGAATTTTATTGGATTACCATTGGAAATTTAATCAAAAAAGAATTTTAAAATTACTATTTGGCCTAAAGGAAATGGAACCAGATGTATTGTGGAGTTATTTGAGATATATTTTTGTGATTATACTTCTGAAACAAAAATGTCAGACGGTATTTTAAAGAAATAAGTATTGATATTAGTTGATATTTTTTTTAGAATATTATGCATTTCTATAATGTTATGTTTAAGTTAAAAGTTAAAAGAGATACTGGGCTTTTTTTATACAATCTTTGAGATTGTTATTTTTTTTTTGCCCGCTGTTAAATGATGAATGCAATTGCTTTCACAATTTATAGTGAAATGCAATATATTCTGAAAACAGCAAAAAAAAGGCAAAACATTTTTTTGAAAAATATGTAAATATGTGTACTGTATTATAAAATGTTTTATTAAATATTAATACTTTTTTCTTTTTTTTCAGATTGAGATAGAAAATTTTCGAAAACTAGAACCATTTTTAAAGCAATTAAAATTAAATTTAAATTAATAAATATTTTTTTGAGTGGGTATGGTAAGTCAAAAATTTCATGGTCCCTTTTTTCCACTTCTCCACAATCACATTTTCAGTTTTTCATTGTAGTCTCTCAAGGACCTTGTAATGTGATAATTGATTTTTAGTGTTTTAAAAAAAAAAAAAAAAAAAATTACGCGTACCGTAAAAAAAAAAAGTTTTAAAAAATATATAAAAAAAAGTTAAAAGGTAAGGTTGGCTCTTAAAAGAGCCGTTGTGTTCATGCAGGGACAGAGGAAAGAAAGAATGGGAATATTAGTCGGTACGACAAATGTGCTGATCTATTTTATTGTTCACTAGGGAAATACTGGTCTCCCTATGACAAATTAGATCATGACAAGTGGTGCACCGTATTTCAACCCTCACAAACCGATGGTTGATTTCCAGAGGACGAGAAAAAGGAGATGCTCCCCCCACAGATGAAGGGCTCACCTGACCTGCCGAAGATGGACTCGGCCCTGCAGATGATGGACCAGGCTGAGCTGCTGTGGATGTGCTTGGTTGACTTACTGAAGGGTTACCTTCAGTATGTCGAGCATGTGTCCTACCATGTACATCTTGAAGGTGTCTCAACATGGTGTGATTCCCAAAGGAATACTTCCTGTTGGGATTCCCTCTTGAAAGTACACGGCCACACAGCTTACAAGTCACTAAGGGTGCATTTACCTTTTTCTTGTCCTCTGGAAAAGTAAAATACTCCCATATGAAAGAGGTCTTTTGTTTCCTCTTTCTCTGCCTCAAGGTAGTGCTGCTAGCCTCACTCTCAGAAGGGCTCTGCTGTTCTGCCATCGTATCACAAAGACAACCCAGCTCCTTCTCCTAAGGGATCACAAGCAGAAATGAGGGGAATGGGTGTGGTGTAGGAGAGTTCTAGAACTGAAAGTAGTTTCAACCAATCAAAAGTTGTGTTTCATGATCACATGATCCACCGTACGCTTACGTTACGCTTACGGTGCGCTTACAGTGCGCTTACGGTAAAAGTGCGCATGCGCGTAAAAAAGACACGCGCTCGCGCGCATGCGCAAAACAGTCACTCTACAACACTTCCGCGTAACGTGCGTGTGTAGCGTACACGCCTACGCGCCCCACGCACAGTACGCGCGGCTACGCAAATTGCGTAACTATACGCAAACAGAGTAGATAAATTACGGACATTGCGTAAACCGTACGCTTACCGTACGCTTACCGTACGCGCACTAAAAAAAAAAAAAAAAAATATTTTCTATTTTATACTAATATATCTTACCTGTTTGGTAAAAAAAAAAGAGAAAACTTGATATATTGCATATTTTTTTTAAAAAAAACATAGTGTTTTAAGAGAATAAAAAGTTTAAAAAAAACTTGTTTTTTATAACAAAAAAACACATTTAAGATAAGAATTTATAATAAAAAAATCATACAAAATCAATAAAAAAAAATATGGGAATCACATATGTTATAGGTAAGAATTAGCATTTAAAAAATCATACAAATTCACTGAAAAAACCATGGGTTTCACACACGTTATAGTTAGAAATTAGCATTTAAAAAACCTTGCAAATTCACTGAAAAAACCATGGGTTTCACACACGTTATAGTTAGGAATTAGCATTTAAAAAACCTTGCAAATTCACTGAAAAAACCATGGGTTTCACACATGTTATAGTTAGGAATTAGCATTTAAAAAACCTTAGAAATTCAATGAAAAAACCAAAGGTTTCACACATGTTATAGTTAGCTGGACATTTCACTCATAAAAAACCAATGAAATTTTCCCGTTATAGTTAGTTCAGCTAACTATAACTCGCGCGCCCGCAATGCACTACTGATGACGTCACATATTACATCACTCATGACATGGTCACTGACATCACTCATGACATCACTGATGACATCTCAAATGACATCACTGATGACATCACTGATGACATCATGCTTGTGATAGAGTGGCAGACCTCCTCTTCCCCTAATATAACCTTTGATACACACATACAAAAATAGAAACTAAATTGTTCAAAATAATGGACATACCAATATCAGTTACAACAACCTCTTCAGTAATTCTAAGAACCACATACACATCCACTCATTCACCAACAGTCCTATACAGTCACTCATACATGCACTCACTCATCATATGTACTCATACATCTATACATCCTGTTACACAATGCCACTCATCCATAGAGTTACTCACACATAGTCACTCATGCTAATAAAGAAACAAACATACATTTATTAGCTTATACAGTTATACACACACCACCACACTTACTTCTACGGAAACTTACACATAGTTAGTCTAAAAAACAATCACTTATAGAAACACATACTTATTCATACAGGAACTCTTTCAATCTCTCACTGTCACATATACTCACTTATATACACCAATAGTCACATATACTAGTTTAATAGATATGTAATTACTCATAAAGACACTATTGAGACAGTCATTCACTCACTAACACACTCATACACACACTCATCCACCCATACAGTCCTGCACACATGTTGTTTTCAACACATACAAAGAGTGAATCACTCATTCATGCACCAATGCACTACATATTACCCCCCACCGAACCATACAGACACTCAGACTGATATTCAAAAAAAGAACTATTTACCTATATAGACACCCATGAAGCTACTCACCAACCCATGCAGCCACTTATACACAAAGTGAGAAACTGATACAGATATTTTCATATTTAAACATTACTCAGTAAGCCATGTATTCACTATGATACACTTAGGTGCCAATTCCGATCCGGTAAAAAAATTCCCCGTCCGACTCGCATCCGGATATTTTTCCGTCCGAATCGTCAAAGTAGCGTACAAACTGCCAAGTACGATTCGAACGGAAAAAAGTCCATACGAATCGCATCGGGAAGATTTCCCCACACGTCCTCGGGTCGGGAAAAGTCACCGACACGTCCCCGGTCGAAAAACCCACCGTGCGTAAAAATAAAGTCCGACAGCGCAAGTACGATCCCTCCCGTCCTCCCCATTTCACAACCGTACGCAAAAAACACCGTCCGAACCGAACTCCCATAGCAACCATGGAGACATGTGCCCGCATACGCGCCGAACACCCCACCACCCCCCCGCCCGCGTATGTACGCACCGAACCCCCACCCCAGCAGTGCATGTACGCCCCGAACCCCCACCCGTGTATGTACGCCCCAAACCCCCACCCGTGTATGTACGGACCGTACCCACACCCGTGGAAGTACGGCCCGTACCCCCACCCCAGCAGTGTATGTACGCCCCGAACCCCCACCCCAGCAGTGTATGTACGCCCCGAACCCCCACCCGTGTATGTACGCACCGAACCCCCACCCCAGCAGTGTATGTACGCACCAAACCACCACCCGTGTATGTACGCACCGAACCCCCACCCCAGCAGTGTATGTACGCACCGAACCCCCACCTGTGTATGTACGCACCGAACCCCCACCCGTGTATGTACGAACCGTACCCACACCCGTGGAAGTATGGCCCGTACCCCCACCCCAGCAGTGTATGTACGCACCGAACCCCCACCCCACCCGTGTATGTACGCCCCGAACCCCCACCCGTGTATGTACGCACCGTACCCCCCCAGCCATGTATGTACGCACCGAACCCCCACCCCAGCAGTGTATGTACGCACCGAACCACCACCCGTGTATGTACGCACCGAACCCCCACCCCAGCAGTGTATGTATGCCCCGAACCCCCACCCCAGCAGTGTATGTACGCCCCGAACCCCCACCCGTGTATGTACGCACCGAACCCCCACCCCAGCAGTGTATGTACGCACCAAACCACTACCCGTGTATGTACGCACCGAACCCCCACCCCAGCAGTGTATGTACGCACCGAACCCCCACCCGTGTATGTATGCACCGAACCCCTACCCGTGTATGTACGGACCGTACCCACACCCGTGGAAGTATGGCCCGTACCCCCACCCCAGCAGTGTATGTACGCACCGAACCCCCACCCCACCCGTGTATGTACGCCCCAAACCCCCACCCGTGTATGTACGCACCGTACCCCCCCAGCCGTGTATGTACGCACCGAACCCCCACCCCAGCAGTGTATGTACGCACCGAACCACCACCTGTGTATGTACGCACCGAACCCCCACCCCAGCAGTGTATGTACGCCCCGAACCCCCACCCCAGCAGTGTATGTATGCCCCGAACCCCCACCCGTGTATGTACGCACCAAACCCCCACCCCAGCAGTGTATGTACGCACCAAACCACCACCCGTGTATGTACGCACCGAACCCCCACCCCAGCAGTGTATGTACGCACCGAACCCCCACCCGTGTATGTACGCACCGAACCACCACCCGTGTATGTACGCACCGAACCCCCACCCCAGCAGTGTATGTACGCACCGAACCCCCACCTGTGTATGTACGCACCGAACCCCCACCCGTGTATGTACGGACCGTACCACACCCGTGGAAGTATGGCCCGTACCCCCACCCCAGCAGTGTATGTACGCACTGAACCCCCACCCCACCCGTGTATGTATGCCCCAAACCCCCACCCGTGTATGTACGCACCGAACCCCCACCCGTGTATGTACGTACCGAACCCCCACCCCAGCAGTGTATGTACGCACCGAACCACCACCGTGTATGTACGCACCGAACCCCCCCCAGCCGTGTATGTACGCCCCGAACCCCCCCCCAGCCATGTATGTACGCCCCGAACCCCCAGCCGTGTATGTACGCAACGAACCACCACCCGTGGAAGTACGGCCGTACCCACACCCCACCAGGGAATGTACGGACCGTACCCCCACCAGTGCATGTACGTACCGTACTGACGCCAAAAACACACGTACTGAACCAGGACAAACCATATTTACACAAGGAGAGTCAATTAGAGTTTCCCCACACCACCAAACATGCCCAACAACCCCACAAACATCACATACACTGACCTGCAACTGCCAAACTGCCAAACAGAGGCCCAAAACTCAATCACTCCTCATAACACACCCACACAAATTTCAAACACAGCCACACCCACAAATGGACCAATAAAAATGGACCACACACACAAACCATGAGCCTTTGCAACAGACCCACTGCTGCCAGAGCCCACAGACGACCCACACCACCATACTTGAACCTCACACTTGCATACCTTCACACAACCACCTACACAAACACCCCCTCATCACATTCACACACACACCTCCACTACCACACCCACACACCCACAACCATCCACACCCACACCCCCACAACCATCCACACCCACACCCAACGCCATGTCCACCACCAAGAATCCAAAGTTCACAAAGGAGGAGCTGGAGATCCTTGTCGACGAAATCCTCAGAGTCGAGCCACAGCTCTTTGGGACATTGGTCAGACAGACCAGCATATCCGAAAAAACGGCCATGTGGCAGAGGATTGTCGATTCTTTGAATGCTGTTGGGACCACCAGAAGGACCAGGCACGAGTGCCAATCCAGGTGGTACGATCTGCGGAGGACGGTCAAGAGGAAGATGACTGACAATCACAACCAGGGGAACATCACTGGAGGAGGGCCGCCCCCCAGACCGGTACAATACCATCCCTGGGAGGAGAAGGTGATGTCCACGCTGGCGGTGGAGGGACTACATGGACTACCAGGACTCCCAGACCCTGGTGAGTACACAAACAACTCACCTCACATGGGGGGGATGCCATACACAATCAATCATGCATGCCACCCCCCCAAGCCACCACCGGACACAACAACACTCCACAAACACACACATGCCACTAGCGCCTCCATGCCCCATGCATCAATCAGGGCCATGCCAAGTCACAGGCCACACAAAACACCAACACAACACAGGATGTGGCCGATGCTGGGAGTGGGGGCATCAAAACTAACATTGAGCAACTCACAAGCACACAACAATGCCCTCAGCCCATATGGCCCAGGGCACAGCCATACAAACTGTGTGTACCCACACAGTACTGTCTTGCCTGCAAATGGTGGCTGCCATGCAGGATGACATGGGTCTTAAGGCACAATTTGCACATAACAGCAGACAATGAAGATGCATCGCTCTGATAGAGTCTCAGCACACACCGCCACAGCAGCAGCCTACACTCAGACACACTGCCCAATGGGTTCCCGGAGAACAGGAACTAACTCACATGAACAAGCCAATGGCCATTCAAAGACCGGCTAACTGTGTGTGCCCAGGAAGCTGGCCTGAGGTGACAGAGGGTGACAAATAGAGGGAGGGAGAGGGGGAATGAGAGGGAAGGAGACAGAGGGGGACACAGGGAGACAGACAGAGGGAGGGAGTAGGGTGACAGAGGGAGACCGACAGAGGGAGGAGGGTGACAGAGGGAGGGAGGAAGGGAGACACAGGGAGACTAAATCACCCTTGGGTGGTGTGGCCATGTCCACTCGTCAGCCGGTGGACTGTGTGCATGCAGACAAGGTCTGGCAGTGCCTCAACCCCCCCCTACCGTAGATGAAGACCGGTCCATGTGTCAATCTGTGCACAAGTCCATCCGTGCTGCAGGCACAGACCTAACCACACACCCAGTATACCCACCCACTGTGTCGGTAAGAACCCTGTCACAAATGCTTCAGTCACCTACCTGCAACATCAAATTGCCTTGGCAAAACACCATTTGGCCACGTACAGTGCAACACGTAAGGCGCCTCTGCATGGCTCGCTATGCCCGCACACCACACTGCTGACTGTGTACCCAAATAGATGCATCAACCAAGATTGTGTCACACATGCGTAAAGCCCTGACAGCTGTGGCCAAGGGACATACCCATGCACAAGTGTACTGTGAGAGGAATGCAAGACAGATCCAACTACCCAGAGGAAGAGTGCCAAATCAGAAATGCATGAAACATGGATGCCACATGTAACACTGTTAACATTGTCTCTCTCACACACAGGTCAACGTCGACGATCACCCCCCAACACTGGGGGGGAAGTCTCACAGGACCAGGCTCTGCGGGATGAGGACCCCACCGCCAGCGACGACTCTCACCACTCCGTGGATGACCCAGACCAACCTGGCCCCTCTGGTGTCCAACCACCTGCAGCACCTGCGTCAGGTACAACTGTGCCAACCACCACCCCCATTCCTGCCACATCCCAGGAGACGTCCAGGAGCCCTGCCCGCACACGACCACCCAGCCAGTCTGCCCAGGAGGGACACGGTCCTCCGGGCACCCGGGAGGAGGCAGGCGGCAACGCAGATGCCATCCCTCAGGGGTCCCGGAGTCCCGATGCGCCCACAACGGCAGGCCAGGTGCACGTGGGCAGGGGTGGCGGGAGTGGAGGACGGCGGAGGCGCGAACCTGACCAGGGAGCTCAGGACCCGGTAGTGTCCCAGGTCAGCAACATCCTGGATACATACCGGCGTGACACCAGGAGCATGGACCAGATTGCGTCCACCCTCAATGACATCAAGGGGACCCTCCAGGAGATGAAGACCCTGCTGGCCCAGCAACATGCCTGTCAACTGCAACACCAAGGAAGGATGGAGGATAGACAGGCTGAGCTCGTGGCGGTGCAAACCCAAATGACCGGTGTACTCCGTCGGATTGCCGACAACATGGGCAACCCTCCCTGTGGCACCAGGCGAAGGCCATTACCAGACACAGGGAGGGATCAGGAGGAGGAGGATTCATCCGACGGAGCGTCACAGACATCGTCACGGCCTGCTTCCGAGGGTCCCCGCAGGAAGGTGGGTCGTCCACGAAAAAGACTGTGAGAGTCAGCAGAACATCACCATCTCCTAGGTCACCTGGCCTGGCACCTGGCCCTCTGGCCCAATAGCAGCACATGACATCCTCTGCCACATGGACTTGCTGGTCACTGTCTGACCTATGTTAACGAAGACTGTGGCATGGACTCTGACATTTTGCTACGGCAAGGATACCAACTCCCCCAGTGAACTTTGGATTCTACACTCCCGCTGTGCACCTCTTGTCATCCCCACAAACCCGTACCCCACCACAAATAAATTAATCACACTTACAAGATGATGCCGTGATCCTGCATTATTACAATACATGTGTGTGTCGTAAAGTCAAAGCATGCCTGATCTCAGATTTAACGCCAACCATCCAAACCGTGGGGTCTCAGTCTTGCCCAGGACACACATGGGTCCCAATGTATCATCTGATACAGACATGGAGTACCATACTCACCTGTGCTGGGCCCAACCAGCTGAGTGGTTCCCGCACAACTGTGGCTACAGACACATTCAGGGGAGCAACAGTCATGCGCAGAGGTCAGGGATCATGTGGAGTGACCTGGCTTGCCGCTCCCAGGTATGTCTAGACATGTGTCCCTACCATGTCCTGCATGCTTGCGTCAGGCGGATGTTGAGAATGGTGGCTAGGCCAAGGTTGGATGCATGGAGATGCCAGAATGCAGTTTTGGATCACAGTGCCACATGGTTGTGTTGGGGTTGTGTGCTGCATCATGAGTGTGGGCGTGGATCGAGAAGGTCATCCTGCAGCTGGCTGTGAATCATTCCCCCCATCCCGTTTGGACGTTGATGTGGCCTGGTTGCCCGATGCAGTAGCAGAGCTGTGCAGATGCACTCCGGATATGGACAAGTATCATGGGAGTCGTAAGGCACATGTCCGTAGACTGCAGGGTAGGATTCGACACGGATGTTGTAGTTGCCCTGGGGGATGGTCTCTCTTGCCTTGAGGTGGATGGAACTGTGCATCTTGTGCATAAGACAGTTTCCACTCCCTGACAAACCGCTAGCATCTTGTCACTCTACACATAGACACATATGCACCACCTCTGAAAACTATGCCAGACATGCCGCACGCACAGTGGCAACAGGCCACCATTGACAGGGAAGAGGCACCTTGGAGACAGAGGGACAAATTTATTAGTCATGTGTGTTGGAATGACAATGATACTCTGTCAACACATACACAGGTCATGTGGATGAACATGTGGGAGCAACACTGGCACCCCCCATTGCAACACAGATGCTGGTATTCCATTGAACTGGCACACAAGTGACGGATAACAGCTAAACACCCCCTGCTGCCACGGAGAGGCTGCTATACACCATTGAGGCCCTGATGGTGCAATCACACACATGTCAACCCGGTGCAACCTGTATGTTTCCGAGGCCAGTGTTACACACATTGATGGCCTCATCACAATCCCCAATCCCCTGACACATGACAGTCACCAAGTCTGACCATGGCTCCAGGTGAAGCCTGCCCCATGTCATGTTCCCCATGTAGGATCCACATGTATGCAAATTGACCACACATGAACCGGAGAAGTGCACACAGACTACAAACAATTTACACACCCAAAACGCCGTGAGGCATCCCTTACCCTAAGGAGATTTCCAAACTTGCCCGTGCATGTGACGCAGAATCAGCACATGTTGCTGTGTTCATGAGGAGTAGCAGGAGCACAACAATGCCACCAGCAGACAGCATGCCCATGGACCTGTGGAAGAGAGACACACAAGGAGTCAGCCCAAAGGAGCACATCCGCAAGCATGTACTCAACACATATCATGTTGTCAACATGACAGGTGACAATGATGACTCTCTGACAACATCCTTCCATTGCGCCATCACTCGAGTGACACTTCAATACACACCACTGACTCACTTGGCAGACATGCAGATGGACACACACATTGCAACACATGCCACACACGGCCCAATGCGTGCACACTCAGACACTGGAACTCACCACTAAGCAAAGAAGTTGCGTATGAGCCGACTCCGCATGTCCTCCACAGCCTCCTCCTCCTCCACATCACTTGCCCCGTCACCAAGGCCTTCATCCTCCACGGGTGGATGGTCCTGGTCATCTTGATCCAGTATGAGTGGAACAGCTTCCTCCACTGCCATGTTGTGCAGCATGCAGCAGACGATGATGATCTTGCACACCTTCACCGGGGCATATGGGAGTGCTCCGCCGGTCTTGTGGAGGCACCGGAATCGGCTCTTCAGAAGTCCAAACGTCCTCTCAATGACTCTCCTGGTCCGCCCATGGGCGTTGTTGTAGCGGTGCTCGGCAGCCGTGCTGGGGTTGCGGACAGGCGTCATCAGCCATGGCATGTTGGGATAGCCAGCGTCCCCTACAAGGAAACATCATGGACAGAAGTGTGTCAGCACAGGCAGTGAGATTGGAAGATGACGCCAAACACTGAACTGCCAGAGTCTACCCACCAACAATACATGCTCGCTCGTTCCGCAGCTGCTGCATCATTTCAGGCAGCCTGCTACGCCTCATGATGAAGGCATCGTGTGCTGATCCTGGAAAGCGAACACAGACATGTGAAATCACCATGTTGGACAGACACACCACAAGGGCATTAATGGAGTGATAATGTTTGCGATTCCTATACACCACCTCCTGTGCCTGTGGTGGTACCAACGCAACATGTGTCCCATCTAGGGACCCAATGACATGGGGCATCCCTCCCAGGGCATAGAACTCACGCTTGACATCTGTCAACTGCTCACGAATTGGGAATTTAATGTACTCATCCAGGTGAACCAACATGGCCTCTAAGAAATCATGCAGAACACGGCTGAACATCGTCTGGGACATGCCCCCGACGTCAGCAATGGTATGTTGGAACGTACCTGTGGCAAGGAAATGTAGGGCTGCCATCACCTTCAACTTGGGTGTCAGTGCACTGGGATACCTGTGGCGCGGGAGGAGTTGTGCTTCCAGCCGGCCAGTCAACTCATCAATCAACCGTTGGCTGAATCTGTAGCGGCGTATACAGTCCCGTTCATGCAGGGCAGCCATGTCTGGCATACGTCGAGGGAGAGGCGGAGCCCTGCAGTGAAATGGAAGGAACACCGAAGAGTGAGCACTGTACAACGACATTGTCAATGCACTGAGCACATGTTACACAGCCAATACACAAATGCCACATTCTGAGTCAGGTCTGTGCCACATTTCCTGGACACGTACGCCAGTCAGGTGACACTCCTACCAAGGGACAGCCACTAACGGAGTGGGGCAAGCTCACGATGACATGGCATGAGACCAGCTGTGGGCCAGTGTAAGTGAACATGCACACGCATCACAGGATTCACAGACATCCACACATGTGCAGAAGTAGTATGCGTATGGTACAGACAGGTTGGTGGATGCGATATGCACTGGTCACATGTCATAGGAAAAGGACAGGCCACACACATTGCCTTGGAGGAGTACATGTCGAGACAGAACATACATAGAGAGCATGTGGATATGTACTTGTTTTGATACTCCGTGTAGTTGCATACATACACACCTCATGGCAGATCACATATGTGGGCTGGTGTGCGGAACAGTGTGCCATGGCCATCTACACACAGACACATGTTGGCAGCAGCAACATTGGACCACACACCTACAGCAAAATCATGGAAACACATGCCACACACATGACATGGTTGCAGCGTGCAACGCAGCCATACACATGTCATGTGTAATATTCCGTGTACCTGGCATCAGGGGACAGGTGCGGGTGTCCGTGACTGGGACATGCAAGTGACTCATGGCTCCACTAGTGTGTACGACATGCACACATGTCAAAGGAGTGCAGGGGATGTGTGGTACAATGCGCACCATCACACACGACATGTGTACACAGCTCATCGTACATATGCTTTGCCCACACCTCAGGGGTAAAGTGCCACATCACATCCTGACACACCTGTGTCACACACATGTGGTATTGCACAGACAATGCATTGGTGTCCACCCTTGGCAAAATCTGACCGCTCCATTCCTGTCTGTGTGCCGCCTGTCACCACTGACAGGTGTGAAACGCACCGTACATACGCTCTGAGTGCGTGTATAGGGTCCCTGGGCCAATATGGGCGCTGGCGTATGCGTACGCCACAGTAGTACGGACTGTACACGCGCTTGTACGGTCCGGATCACAATATGGGCGCTGGCGTATGCGTACGCCACAGTAGTACGGACTGTACACGCGCTTGTACGGTCCGGATCACAATATGGGCGCTGGGGTATGCGTACGCCACAGTAGTACGGACTGTACACGCGCCTGTATGGTCCGGATCACAATATGGGCGCTGGCGTATGCGTACGCCACAGTAGTATGGACTGTACACGCGCTTGTACGGTCCGGATCACAATATGGGCGCTGGCGTATGTGTACGCCACAGTAGTACGGACTGTACACGCGCTTGTACGGTCCGGATCACAATATGGGCGCTGGCGTATGCGTACGCCACAGTAGTACGGACCGTACAAGCGCTTGTACAGTCCGTACTACTGTGGCGTACGCATACGCCAGCGCCCATGTTGTGATCCGAAGGCCTTGCCCATGCCTTTGGTGGGTGGGTACGGTGCGTCCCCCCATTGTTGCGGTGCCGTGGGGTCCGCACCGTACACAGGCCTTGGGGGCGTGGCTACGGGTCGTACCACGCGTACCCCTACATGACCCAGCAATGCTGGTACGAGCCGTACCAAGGCCTTTCTGACGTGGGTACGGGCCGTACCGCCATTGATGGAGTGACGTAGGGGGACGCGTGGTACGTTCCGTACCCACGCTCTTGCGGCCTGGGTAGGGTACGTACCGGTTCGCGTGACCATCCACTTCCGTTGTGACGGACGCTTGCGTTGCTGGCCTCGCCCCCACCCCCTGGAAGTGACCAGGCCCTGATGGTCAGGTATGTCCAGGCCATGTGTGATTTGGTACCATGTGTTGGTGTTGTGTGACCTGCCCCTGCCCCCCCTTTGCCCCTGGTTGTTGTGCGGACCTTCTGCGGCGTCTGCGTCGGTTCCTGTACGCCAGGTGGACTGCTAGGAGGGCAGGGATGGCACGTAGATTCGGGTCCATGTCTGTTCGTCGCGTCCAGCTGCTCCTTGCGTGTGTCGTCCTGATTTCCCGGCAGTTTTTGGCAGCCGGTAAATATTTTCCGTGCGGGATGACGTCGGTTCGAATCGTACTTCCTGGTTCGTGAAACGTAGGCTGGATGCGTACCGACGTCAGGTCGGCGCTTTTCAGAATCAGAATTGTGTTTCGATCCTGTTCGGTCGGTGTTTTGTTCGATTCGTACGGAAATGGTGTTTCCGTAGGAATCGTACTTGCATTTTCGGATGGATTTCGCACCGGGTACGAGTCGGACGGAGAAAAGGCTCCGTCCGACGGTTCGTACCGGGTTTTTACCGGATCGGAATTGGCACCTTAATCAGTCAGTTACACAAAAAAATGTTTAAAAAAAAAGCATTCATTTAGACACTTATATACCCATTTATTCTTCCATTGACCTTGAGATATACATAAATATAAAACATATTTAATTTTCAGAAAAACACACATTCACTGGATGATGTCATCAGTGATGTCATCAGTGATGTCATTTGAGATGTCATCAGTGATGTCATGAGTGATGTCAGTGACCATGTCATGAGTGATGTAATATGTGACGTCATCAGTAGTGCATTGCGGGCGCGCGAGTTATAGTTAGCTGAACTAACTATAACGGGAAAATTTCATTGGTTTTTTACGAGTGAAATGTCCAGCTAACTATAACATGTGTGAAACCTTTGTTTTTTTCATTGAATATATATATATATATATATATATATCATAATCACCTTACGCTCCTGCAGCATAAGAAAGAGTCGCACTCAGGATTCCAAATCAGCGAAAAATATTTATTTGACTTTGATGTGTTTCAACAACTCTGGTGCAGATTACCATCCGGTAAAAAATTTCCCCGTGCGACTCGTATCCGGTCTTTTTACCGTACGAATCGTACAAGTGCCGTACGAACTGGCAATCACGATTCGCATGGTAAAAAGTCCATATGAACCGCATTGGGAATCATTCCCCACACGTCCTCGGGTCGGAAAATGTGTCCGACACGTCCTCGTACGATTTACCGTACAAATGTGAAAGGTGAAGTCTGACCGCGGAATCACGATCCATCCCGTGCGTCCGAGGTTACAACCGAATGGAAAAAACACCGTCCGCACCGAACTCCCATAGCAACCATGGAGACGTGCCCGCATACGCGCTGACCCCCCCCAGCCCCCGTACGTACGCGCCGACCCCCCCCAGCCCCCGTACGTATGCACTGACCCCCCCCAGCCCCCGTACGTACGCGCCGACCCCCCCCAGCCCCCGTACGTACGCGCCGACCACCCCCCAGCCCCCGTACGTACGCGCCGACCCCCCCCAGCCCCCGTACGTACGCGCCGACCCCCCCCAGCCCCCGTATGTACGCGCCGAACCCCCCTGTATGTACACCCGTGTACGTGTCGAACCCCCCGTGTACGTTCGAGTCAAACCCCCCCGTGTACGTTCGAGTCGGGTGGGGGTACGACTCGAACGTACACGGGGGGGTTCGACTCGAACGTACACGGGGGGTTCGACTCGAACGTACACGGGGGGTACGCACCATACATACACGGGTGGGGGTACGACTCGAACGTACACGGGGGGTTCGACTCGAACGTACATGAGGGGGTTCGACTCGAACGTACACGGGGGGTACGCACCGTACATACACGGGTGGGGGTACGACTCAAACGTACACGGGGGGGTTCGACTCGAACGTACACGGGGGGGTTCGACTCGAACGTACACGGGTGGGGG
The DNA here is from genome assembly GCF_964204655.1 of Triturus cristatus. Lineage (NCBI taxonomy): Eukaryota > Metazoa > Chordata > Amphibia > Caudata > Salamandridae > Triturus > Triturus cristatus. Next base: position 936,579,718 of record NC_140585.1, on the reverse strand, counting down.
TACGACTCGAACGTACACGGGGGGGTTCGACTCGAACGTACACGGGTGGGGGTACGACTCGAACGTACACGGGGGGGTTCGACTCGAACGTACACGGGTGGGGGTACGACTCGAACGTACACGGGGGTTCGACTCGAACGTACACGGGGGGTTCGACTCAAACGTACACGGGTGGGGGTTCGACTCGAACGTACACGGGGGTACGCACCGTACATACACGGGTGGGGGTACGACTCGAACGTACACGGGGGGGTTCGACTCGAACGTACACGGGTGGGGGTACGACTCGAACGTACACGGGGGGTTCGACTCGAACGTACACGGGTGGGGGTACGACTCGAACGTACACGGGGGGTTCGACTCAAACGTACACGGGGGGGTTCGACTCGAACGTACACGGGTGGGGGTACGACTCGAACGTACACGGGGGGTTTGACTCGAACGTACACGGGGGGTTCGACTCAAACGTACACGGGTGGGGGTTCGACTCAAACGTACACGGGGGGTACGCACCGTACATACACGGGTGGGGGTACGACTCGAACGTACACGGGGGGGTTCGACTCGAACGTACACGGGGGGTTCGACTCGAACGTACACGGGGGGTACGCACCGTACATACACGGGTGGGGGTACGACTCGAACGTACACGGGGGGGGTTCGACACGTACGCGGGTGTACATACAGGGGGGTTCGGCGCATACGTACGGGGGCTGGGGGGGGTCGGCGCGTACGTACGGGGACTGGGGGGGTTGGCGCGTACGTACAGGGGCTGCGGGGGGGGTACGGTGCGTACCGGGCCACCTACTCTGGTTGATTTGCGCCGTACTTCGCTTTTCCGGCACTTTTTGGGTGCCGTGAAAATATTGCCGCCCGGACTGCTGTCGGTTCAAATCGTAATTCCTGGGTCGTGAAACGCTGCCTGAAAAGCGTACCGACGTCACGTCGCAGCATTCCCGGAGCACATTCGTATGTATATTTTCGTCGGTCGGTGTTTTTTACGATTCGTACGGAAATGGTGTTTCCGTGCGAATCGTAATTCCATGTTTGTAAAGTTTTACGACCGGGTACGAGTCGGACGGGAAAAACGCTCCGACCGACGGTTCGTACCCGGTTTTTACCGGATCGTAATCGGCACCTCTGTCTTTGTCAAAAAGTCATTCAGTGACCCGGAAGTGAGAATGGGCTTAAAACCACTTCCTTGAAAGTTAATAGACATAGAAAACAGTATGTATTACACTTGATACAAATGGCATATCCAACAGAAGACAGACTTTCAAAGAACTTTTAAGAAAACACATACATTGGGTCAAAATTAATTCAAAAGCACCCATACAATTCATAAGAGTGTAATGAAATGAAAAATGCATAAAATTAAATGCCAAGTGGCAGAGATAATCTGATTTTGAAACCATTTCTTTGTTTGCGTATTCATTATTGTTATCTTGTGTGCTATACACTAATGGTGCTGGTGTTTCACTGGTCAATGAAGGAATCTGCCTCATTTTATTTGGCAAGTGCCAATGATAGCAAATAAAGACCACACTTATGGCTAAAAAGGAAGGATCAAGCCACTCTATCCATCCCACTGCGGGTCTCTTAGAGTGAACAAAAAAATCACGTTAAGTATACATCAAGAGCGATATAATCCAAAGGGATAGGGGAAGGTTTGGGCCAATTCTACTGTGAATAGAGCAGCCGCTCATACCACAGATGGCCCAAAAGAATATGTATAGCTGTTATTACCAAAAAAGTATATAATCCATGTTGTCAGGACATGTGTGAGAAGAAAGTAAAGAAAGAGGGGGAGAGATAGGAATAAAATACACAAAAAAGAGAAAATATGTGTATATATCCATCTGTGTTTGTTTTTGATTATAAATGTTGTTATACAAGGGGGACCTCAGCTAAACAAAAAAATGTCAGTATACCAATTACATCTATTACAGACAACAGAAATGTCAGTCTTTGTCTATATCGACCACAGGATATAAATATATATATAATGATAATCCTGTTAGCCTAGATGTACATGAAGGTCCTCCTCGTGGTTAAGCCCTCCCGGGGTCTTACTGCACAGTTTAATGATGTATTCAGATTCTAGGCGTCTCAATTGTCGTTCCCGATCTCCACCTCTAGCATTCACAGGAACCCTGTCAATACCAAAAAATGTAATTTTAGTATTGATGTCCTTGATGTTCGCATGCAATAAATGACAATGTTTCGCGATTGCATATGACATATCGCCATTTTTAACTGCACACAAATGCTCCAAGATGCGTTTTTTCACAGGAAAAATAGTGCTGCCTATATATCGTAGGCCACAAATACAAGTTATCACATAAACAACATATTCCGTGTTGCAGTTGATAAAATCACGTATTTTCCCCTGTTTGCCATTCGGGAGAGAGAAAGTTTTCACATTAGTGCTGCAGCTACAGGCTTTACACCTCCCACATTTGTAAAAACCTGGGAGTTCCCTCAACCAGGTTTCCGATGTCTTGTTTGTGGTAGTCAAATGACTATGTACTAGGAGGTCTTTGAGAGATTGGCATTTCCGGTATGTGACGTGAGGCGTGGGACTGACCAATTTGCCAATTATAGCATCGCTCTTGATGATATGCCAATGTTTGCGCACTATATTATGTACATCTTGTGATGCATGATTAAACGTGGTGATCAGTCTTATTTCCTGTTTGTCCCTATCCCGAAGCTTGGGAATTAACAAACTGTTCCTATCTCTCATGTTAGCCTTTTTAGTAGCTGCTTTGAGAATATTGGCTGCATATCCTCTGCTTTTGAAACGGGCCTGCATGTTAGTGGCCTCTTTTTCATACAATTCAGGGGTGCTGCAATTTCTCTTGGCTCTTAAGAGTTCGCCATAGGGAATACTCTGCTTTAAACCCACGGGATGATGGCTACGAGAATGCAAGATACTGTTTCCTGCGGTAGGTTTCCTGTACAACTTTGTTTGCAAAATGCCATTTGTCACCTCAACCTGTACGTCTAGGAATTCTATAGAAGTGGAGTCAGTTTTGCTCGTAAAATCAAGATTCAGTTTGTTTGTGGATAAACCTTGGATAAAAGAATCCAAGTCATCCTGTGGACCATCCCATATCATAAAAATAACATCTATGTACCGGGTGCACAGGATGACATTATCCTGGTAGATTGCGTTGCCCTCATGCCACAGATGTTCTGCCTCCCACCACCCCATCAGAAGGCAGGCGTAGCTCGGAGCAAAGCAACTTCCCATCGCAGTACCTGTATACTGTTCATACCATTGATCCTCAAACAGAAAGCAGTTATTGTTAAGACAGAAATTTAACATTTGTAATAAAACCATAGTGTGATCAAACATTTTAAGCGGTCTGTCTCTCAAGAAATATTTGCATGCTTCAATACCCAAATCATGTTCAATGCACGTATACAACGCGACAACATCAATTGTAGCCAGAATATACGTATCCCGCCATGGGATCTCCTGTATTTTAGACAAAAATTCCATGGTGTCCCTACAATAAGAGGGAAGATTGCAAACATATGGGCAGAGAAAGTAATCCAAATAAATAGAGGTATTCTCTAGAAGGCTCTGATTTGCTGAGATTATTGGTCTCCCGGGGGGGTCTGTGGGATGCTTATGCACTTTAGGCAATAAGTAAAAAACTGGTACCATTGGCTTCTGCACTAGTAAAAAAAGATATTCATTTTTACTCAATAGATCATTTTGCTGCCAATCATTCAACATATTATGGTACTCCCATATCGTTTTGTTGTATCTTCCCACACTACATCTCAAATAACTGCCAGAGAATTCCAATTGGCGCTTCGCCTCCGCGCGATATTTACTAATATCCCACAGGACCACATTACCTCCCTTGTCGGAGGGCTTTATCACAAATGTCGTTGCTTGTTTAAGAGACAACAGTCCCCTTCTCTGTGAGGGTGTCAGATTTTGAGCAAAAGTATCTCGTTTTTTCCACAATTCAAATACATCCTTGAGAATGACTTCATGAAACGTGTCAATTCCATCATGTGAAGTTATAGGGTTAAATTTCGACTTAGGTTTAAAATCATTCCTTGACCTCCTGCTGATCTCCATATCCATGTTGATCAGCAGCTCTCAGTCAGAGGACCAATCCTTAATGCCTGTCTGGAATTCCCTAAGAATAGCCAGAGTCTCAATGTCACTGATAGAAACTGTTCCTTCCACAGATTCAGTGGTATTTGTAGCTTCATGATTGGAATTGACAACGTTTATATTGCGCACAGCATGTACTTTAAGTAATTTCAATTTGCGCATAAATAGAAACAAATCAATTCTCGTTTTCGCAAAATCAAAATTGGCAGTCGGGCAAAAAGAGAGACCCAGTTCCAAAACCGATCTCTCTTCCGGGGTAATTTCGTGGGTAGAAAGGTTGATGATAGAGGGGTTAGTTTGCTCACCTTTCATTTGTTCTGCTTTGATCGCCTGAAGCCTCTCCCACACGGCGTTTCGTTTTCGCTGGCCTTCCCCGCCTCTCCTGCTCCTTCCTTTCCTAGACCTCTGCCTCCTCCTTTTCCTCTTCCCCGAGCCGGTTTTTTCGAGGAACTGAGGATCAGTTGGACAAAACGGTATTCCTCCGGCGACGTAAAGAGTCCTCTTTCTGGTCCCCCTCGACCCTCATCCTCCGATGAGACTATTGAGCTGGACCCAGAGGTTTCCGATTCCTGGACTCGAAGTGCTTCAACATTCTTATAATCCCTTCTGATGGTATCATACTTTTGACTGAAAGTGAGAGTACGTCCTTGCACATAGTCATTCCGGTCGCGTATAAATTTCCATCTTTTTCTCGCTTTTATGCCATCTTCATATTTTGTCAGTCTTGCTGTCATCTCTTTGAAAAAATTGGCAATCTCATCCTGAGATGTTGATTTACTTAATGCGTCGCAAAGTTGTTTCAATTCCTCCTCAATTTGCTGAAGTTCAATTGCAGCATATTTAGAGAGGAGCCTCAACATTTGTTTGCAAGTGGTGGCCATCAATCCTGACCATTCTTCCAACAGCTTTGGATTTGGGTTTTGGTAGGTGGGGGTCACCAGGATTCTCAGCCCCCTTGGTATCCGTCCTACTTCGATATAGTTATCAAGCGATATCACCTCGCAGTTCCTGTTGATTTCTTTCTTGCAGAGTTTTTCAAGTCTGTTGAGTTCCTGTCGCAAGGTTTTGTCCCCACTGGCCTCACCGCCCTGATCTTGCGTGGGTGCTCCTTGATTATCCCCATCCGTTTCAGAAAACATAGTTTTTTCTTCATTTAATCTGCTGCGAATAGACTCACACATTGTCCTGACACTCCGGAGTCTTATATTTTGCCTCCTTTGTTAAATTCGCTTCAAATCGCATTTGTAAGAATCCTCTTCCGTGGCGTCGACAATCCACAACTGTGTTGCGTACGGAACGGAAGGGCCCCTGCCGTTTCTTATTATTAATGGAAAAGTTCACCGGGGTCCGTTACGAACAGCCGCCGATTCCAGGTCAACTCCAAGCCTGGAGTAGACACACTCCGGCAACCGTCAGCCCGGACCTCCTCTGTGTAACAATCAAAGGCTCCACAAGGTGCAAGCGGCGGCGGGAATCGGGAAAGAGAAGGTTCAAAACAGCATCCAGCATCACTTCCGATCTCTTCCTCCATGCGGGGCCGGTGCTGACAGGCGGGCGCTGGACCCGCTATTATTTCATAATCACCTTATGCTCCTGCAGCATAAGAAAGAGTCGCACTCAGGATTCCAAATCAGCGAAAAATATTTATTTGACTTTGACACGTTTCAACAACTCTGTCTTTGTCAAAAAGTCATTCAGTGACCCGGAAGTGAGAATGGGCTTAAAACCACTTCCTTGAAAGTTAATAGACATAGAAAACAGTATGTATTACACTCGATACAAATGGCATATCCAACAGAAGACAGACTTTCAAAGAACTTTTAAGAAAACCCATACATTGGATCAAAATTAATTCAAAAGCACCCACACAATTCATAAGAGTGTAATGAAATGAAAAATACATAAAATTAAATGCCAAGTGGCAGAGATAATCTGATTTTGAAACCATTTCTTTGTTTGCGTATTCATTATTGTTATCTTGTGTGCTATACACTAATGGTGCTGGTGTTTCACTGGTCACTGAAGGAATCTGCCCCATTTTTTTTCTCATTATATATATATTATATATTATATATATATATATTTTTTTTTTTATATATATTTATTATCTACTGGCGGTCGCCAGTAAATAGTTATAGTTAGGACCGTGTTTCCATAGGAAATCCGCAACATTCTATTTGGAATAACTTTGGCGCCGGTTGACGAATCCTCGCGAACTTTTCAAAATAGGTGGGGCGCTCCGCTCCGCTCCTACCCTGAAAGTCTCGGGGGGATTCGTCAAGCAGGGGCTGAGAAAAAAGGAGGGTCCCAAAACGCATTTTCCCTATGCAATTTTCAATAGGGACCTTTAGTCCAAGGTACAGCCTGAACGGCTGAACAGAATTACTTGAAATTTGGCAAAGAGGTAGTCCTCAGGTCAGGCATGTGCCTTTTGCATATATGGTGTCAATCTGTTCAGTAGTTCCTGAGAAAATCAAAAGTAAAATCACATACATATCTGGGCGGAGCCTAACCACACATCTCATTGTGAGATCTGATTGGCTGTCAGTACTTCATCCAAGAAGTGTTGGCAGCCATCTTGGGACCAATATACATGATAGCACCTCATTAAAAAGCATTGCAGTTAATAGAAGGTTTTAAGACTTTAGTTACATTATAAATCATTTGTTGATGGTACCATACTCATTTTAGGAATTGTGGTGTGTTCTAAGGTGATTTTACCATGTGAAAAAGCCTTCTGCTGTGATATCATGAACCATGTTTGAGAGAAAACTATTTTCTCATACTTTTCCCACAGAGGTTTGGAAGGTGATCTATAAGCTAAACTGAGAGCATATTTTCTCTAAATTCACATTATCTTTCTCAGTCATGTAAGAATGAAGTCTGACATTCTCAGTAAAACATGTACATCCAACAAGGGCAGAGACTGTCAGTTGATTCCTTTGTGTTCTACTGCAGCTTCCCAGAGTGCTCTAAAGAACAACTAGAGCGCTAACCGTCTTACTCATGACAAAAGTATGGCACACCTGAAGCCATCTTGATTGGAATAAAGTGGTAACACTTAAAACATTTAATTTACAAAGGAACAAAATGAGGGGGTCCATTTTGCCATATAAATTATGATTAGTGCGGCAGAAAGAAAAACTAGGGCACATTTTGACTTCTGAAATCCTCTTTTATTTTATAAAAACATTCTGACATGCAGACTGAAACATGCACTTTTAATACCAGCAGCAGACTTTTGTGGTGAGCAGTAGCTTTACTACAGTGATCTAATGGGCAACTAGAGTGCTAACATTCAGAATTTATGGCAAATGTGTGACATATCTCAATACCTTCTTGATGGAATCAAAGTAAAAAACTGAAAGTATTTCCTACTGAGGAGACTGCAGTAAATGAGGAAATTAGGAAACTTCATAACAAATAAATCTCCCAAGATGGCCACCAGAGACAAAAGAGCCCAAATGTAGCCCAAATATCACCCAGATGTAGCCCAAGTATAGCCCAATGACAGAATGTCCCAGAGTGTTCTTAAGAACAACTAGAGCGCTAACAGTCTTACTTATGACAAAAGTATGGCACACCTGAAGCCATCTTGATTGGAATAAAGTGGTAACACTTAAAACATTTAATTTACAAAGGAACAAAATGAGGGGGTTCATTTTGCCATATAAATTATGATTAGTGCTGCAGAAAGAAAAACTAGGGCACATTTTGACTTCTGAAATCCTCTTTTATTTCATAAAAACATTCTGACATGCAGACTGAAAAATGCACTTTTAATACCAGCAGCAGACTTTTGTGGTGAGCAGTAGCTTTACTACAGTGATCTAATGGGCAACTAGAGTGCTAACATTCAGAATTTATGGCAAATGTGTGACATATCTCAATACCTTCTTGATGGAATCAAAGTAAAAAACTGAAAGTATTTCCTACTGAGGAGACTGCAGTAAATGAGGAAATTAGGAAACTTCAAAACAAATAAATCTCCCAAGATGGCCACCAGAGACAAAAGAGCCCAAATGTAGCCCAAATATCACCCAGATGTAGCCTAAGTATAGCCCAATGACAGAATATCCCAGAATGTTCTTAAGAACAAGTAGAGCGCTAACAGTCTTACTTATGACAAAAGTATGGCACACCTGAAGCCATCTTGATTGGAATAAAGTGGTAACACTTAAAACATTTAATTTACAAAGGAACAAAATGAGGGGGTTCATTTTGCCATATAAATTATGATTAGTGCTGCAGAAAGAAAAACTAGGGCACATTTTGACTTCTGAAATCCTCTTTTATTTCATAAAAACATTCAGACATGCAGACTGAAACATGCACTTTTAATACCAGCAGCAAACTTTTGTGGTGAGCAGTAGCTTTACTACAGTGATCTAATGGGCAACTAGAGTGCTAACATTCAGAATTTATGGCAAATGTGTGACAGATCTCAATACCTTCTTGATGGAATCAAAGTAAAAAACTGAAAGCATTTCCTACTGAGGAGACTGCAGTAAATGAGGAAATTAGGAAACTTCATAACAAATAAATCTCCTAAAATGGCCACCAGAGACAAAAGAGCCCAAATGTAGCCCAAATATCACCCAGATGTAGCCCAAATGTAGCCCAATGACAGAGGTGTGCAAAACACTTATTTGTTTGTGTATTTGCAGTTTTATATAGTGCAGACTTGTCAGGTACTGGAGTGCTTTACATGAACATTGGTTACATCACACAAGATCAAATTCATTTTGGTTGTAGACATGGGGAGATTAAGTGATTTGACCAGAATCACAGAATGTTGAGCTGAAGCAGAAACTCCAACCTGGTTCCCCAGTTGCAAAGTCTGCAGCTCTGGAAGTAACACCACACCCTCTCCCCTTGGATGCAACATTTAATCAAGTGGTAAACTGGATAAAAAAACTAAAATTACAAATAATTTAAAAGTTCTTTGTCGCTATTTGAAAACTCAGAAAATATGTCCTCATTTTAGTTTTTTAGAGCACTAACCATAATTTTGATGCAAATATATGTAATTTCTAAAGGAAATGCTCTAGGCATTACAGTTTTGATTACATCAAGATGACGTCAGGCATTCCACACTTTTGTAATAAATATAGAATGTTAGCAATCTAGTTGTTCATTGGGATACTGTTGAGAGGCAGGGGCCAGGGGCACGGACTCTGAAAATTGAAGGCAGGTAGGAGAGTGCAGAGGCAACAATTTGACCACACTAGGCAGGCAGGAAGGGCAGTGGCAGCACAACAGACTATGGAGGGCAGTGGAAAGGGGGGCAGGGGCAACAAACCAACAATACAGGACTGGCAAGAGAGGCTGTGGCAATATAAGAGACCATTGTGGGCAGAAGGAAGAGGCAGTGGTCATACTACCATACTTGCCAATAGACCCGTTTCAGCCAGGAAACGTCCAATGTTTTTAAGCTCAAATGGGCTTTACTTGATCTGTTTCCTGTCTACAATCTTCTCTTTTTCAATGTAACTCAAAGGGGAAAATCAATACCCTAGTTTTATTCAAAATCTCCCTCTTACCAAGTTCAAAATGTTCGCAAGTATGGTACATTGGATCATGGTAGGCAGGAGGAATTGGGGTAGGGACATGGACTCGGATAACAGAGGACAGGAGGGACATTGAGAGGTGCACCAAACTGACCCTACAGGGCGGGCATCAGGGTTTGCAGCAGCACAATACACCACACAGGGCATGCGGGACGGGAGTGCAGCACAACAATCCATAGAAAGCAATAGGGAGGGGACAGGACCATGCACATGGACAACAGACAACAGAGGGGAAAGAGGCAATGGTAGCTAGCTAGCTGACCATAATGGACCGACAGGAGAGAAAGCTGCAGCAGAACAGACCATAAAGGGCAGGAGGGACGGATCAGGGGCATTACAATGGAACCGACAAGCCAGGAGGGAGGGAATAGGGGTCTGCACATGGAAACAGAGGGCTGGGGGCAAGGGGGCAGGGCAGGAGCAGCAAGATGACCATGGAGGTCAGGCAGGATGGGCACTAGAAACAAGACACACCATGGAGAGCAACAGTGAGACTATGATGGCATACACACAGACCATGGAGGGAAGGTGGGAGGGGGTCAGGAGCAGCTAGCTGACCACACAGGGAAGGTGAGAGGGGCCGTGGCAGCACAGAAGACCATGCATGGCAAGCGGGAGGGTTAGTGGCAGCACAATGGCTATGATGGGCAAGAAGGAGGGTGCAGGGGCATTCACAAAGGACCATGGAGGATAGAAGGGAGGGTCAGGACCTGGGCACAGACAAGAGAGTTCAGGGGAAGGGGCCTCACAACAGACCGCGTGGGGCAGGCAGGAGGAGCAGTTGCAGCACAACAGACCAGGGAGGGCAGAAGGGTGTGGCAGTAAAATGGACCATGGAGGACAGGAGGAAGGGGATAGGGGCATGGCATGTGGACAGGCAGGGTGGAGGTGGCAGGGACAGGTTACAGTCATCTGACAATACTAGGCAGGTGGTAGGGGAGTGGCAGCTCAACAGAACACTCAGAGTAGATATGAGTGGCAGGTCCATGGAACATGGTGGTCAAAAAAGATGGAGCAGGGGCATACACAAAGACATCGGAGGGCAGGGGGAAGGAGAATAGGGGCAGCAAGAAAAGCACAGAGGCTAAGCAGGAGGTCAATGATGGGCCATAGAATTGGGCAATGGAGGGCAGGATGTGTGGACTGGTACATCATGCTAAATGCAGGGAAGTGGCAGCACATCAGACCATGCATGGCAGGAGGGAGGAGGCTAGTCCATGGATTCAGACAACAGAGGATAGGGAGGAGGTGGATGGGGCAGCAAGCTAACTGTTCATAGAAGGTGGGTATTAGGAACTTTATTGTTTTTAAAATGTGTGTCTGTGCGAACTACTTAAAATATGAACAAGTATGCAGCATTATCTCACTTTTATTCAGGAAGAAGAGGACGTTTGGGACTGTGACACCGGGCTCACTTGGCAGAAACATCCCCTGACCCTCCATCCCACATCGCAAAATGTAATGCCTGTGAAAAGGGTAGGTGGACGCAGTGTAATATAGAACATAGTCCTGAGAGCACGATTGAAAATGAAAACTAGATATAGTATATGGTATAAACTATGCACCAAAAAGTGTGATATAAGATGAACCGGGGTGTGAAATATAATATGCAATACATTGTGCGCAATGACAGATTCATTGGAGAGCGCGAGATAGCACAGGCACTAGCGCTTGCTATGTGATATGCGCCTTGGAGTGTAATATGCACAGGGCAGTGTTGTGTAACCTAAGTAGTCTCTAAAGTTGTAATATAAAATATGCGCTGGGTTGTGTAACATTGCATATGCACTGTGACAAAGATATGGATCCCAGATTGTAATATGTATGGCATGGCGAGCAGTGCGAATCAGTCGAACTACACGGATCTGAAAGAGAAGAACACGAGGACCGTATACATCTGCAACATAAGCTCGTCTTGACGGTGTTATACAAAATTGGCCGGTTCCTAGAGACGATTATTATTAAAAAAGTTGTTTATAGCGGTGCAAAGATTACGCAGGAAAAAGTTGTTTGAGGAAGAAGCTTCAAAGAGATGTGACTGCAGATATATTCCCTTGACCAAGTGCTGTTACTTGTTTGCCGTCCCGCACTGAGTTGAATTGAGAAAATGCATAATTGATTGCCCTAGTCCTGAAGAGGCCTGAAATTACGAAGGCTGAAACGCGTCGACATTTAATTTGGAGACACTCAGATGAAGTTTAACTGTGATGAAACATATAAAGAATTCTCAATAAGTATATGTTGAAAAAACAATCCACTGGGTTTCTTTAAAAGAGTGATTTTCATTCAAGGAATGCTAGTGTAAAAAATCATTGTAGGCATCCTTATTGATTAGTAGGGCAAAGAGACAATTGCATATTGTAATGTAGAGATAAAAATGTATATATGTACAAAAAGAACGTGAAGAGAAACGTACTATAAATATATATATAAAAAATATTTTTGGATACTCATTAGTCTGTATATATTTATTTTGTTGGGGTACATTTGATTCTGGATTGATTTACAATATATAGATTTTTCTACTAAAATGAAGTACTTTGGGAAGAGATAACTAAACTATTTTTTCATTTAATTATACTTAGATTCATCCCAAGGCATTATTATTTTTTTGCAAATGTTGTATATTTACCCAGGTGCCAGAGGGTTAAACGGGTAAACCCCCTTTCTTGTAAAGAGGTGCTTTATAACATAGGCATCGAGGAAGGCACGTTAGATGGGGCAATATAACCCGTGCAAAGGCAAGTGTGGCATGACATATTCACGGGGTGGTGTTACAGTGCACATGGGCTAGAGAGTGTCATAGCATACGCACTAGCTGGTGGAATACAACACAGAGGTGTGTGGCACTCGGCGGGCACTGGTGGGTGTAACACAGCATTGGGCTCAGCCAGGAGCACGCTGTGACTCTCAAGTGAGGTTTGTCTCCTTTCCAGAGAGTAAAATAAAAAGTATTACACATCCGGCAGTGGATGTGTGTTTTATTAACCGTGAGGGGGTTTCTTGCATAGTTTGGTCGAATTTTTGCCGAATCCCCTTTGAATGGCTTGGTGTGCATGTGTATTAAATGTGCCCATCAATAGGCACCCATGTTTGTATAAATAAACAACAAGTGTGTCTACTTGGAGAGTACCCACCAGTGGGGGCGCCGTGATTAGGCACGGTAGGGTGTCAGACATGTCAGAGCTTCACTAGCGGTGTGAATACATTCTACGTGGATTCATTGTATGCAGAGTCGCCTTTTAATGAATATCACGCAAATCATCATGGTGATAGGTACATACGGTTTGTCCAGCATCTCCTAGGTGTTTCTATAAATATATATTTTATAAAGAAAAAAAAAGAAAAAAAAAGCCGGCCCCGGGGGATGGGGTCCCCGGGGCCATAAGTGTTCTGAGGAGGGGGGCAACACAGCCCCCCTCCTAAAGAATAAAAAAATTTAAAAAAGGCCATGACCTGGGGTCCTGGGGTTGGGGTCCCCGGGGCCGATTAAGGCCTTGGGAGGGCCAAATTAAGTTTTTTTCAACAAAAAAACATTAGGGTGCAGGCCCTGGGGGATGGGGTCCCCAGGGCTAATAAACTGGAAAAAGAAAGGGGGCCACACAGCCCTCCTTCTTAAAAATAAATAAATAAAAGACCGGCATCGCACTGGAGGCCACGCCCCCTCCTTGCAGCACTCTGCAAACATGCCCCCTGGCCAGTTGTAAGTTGAGGAATTAATTCCCCTTCAATACTGAGGGTCCCTGAGGGCCAACTAGCCCAACAGGTATCTCCAGTATGCGCCAGGGAGCTGCGTTGCTGACAGGTGTTCTGAGGCCACGCCCCTTTTTACACCTCCATGCAACGCAGCTCTGTGGCGCTTACTGGAGGTACCTAGTGGGCTAGTTTGACCCTAGGGACCCTTAGGATTCAAGGGGACTTAATCTCTCAACTCAGAACGCCCACAGGCCCTGTGACGCGTTTTTAAGTTGGGGAAAAAATTCCCTTTCAATCCTGAGGGACCCTGGGGTCCAACTAGCCCACCAGGTGCTTCCAGTAAGCACCACTGCTCTGCGTTGCAGAGAGGTGGTGCAGGCCGTGCCACTTTATACACCTCTCTGCAACGCAGCACTGTGGCGCTTACTGGAGGTACCTAGTGGTCTAGTTGGACCCTAGGGACCCTCAGGATTCAAGGGGACTTAATCTCCCAACTTAAAATGGCTACAGGGCGTGTTTACACAGTGGGGAAGGGAGGGGACGGGGCATGAGGTGACGTGTTCAAACACGCCCTGTGGTGCGTTTTAAGAGGTAGTTTTAATCCCCTGCCCTATTATATACTAGGGGCTTACAGAGGAGGTCATGCTAATCACAGGGGGACCCCAACACATAGTGTGCCCTAGTGTATGTAGGTGTTTTCACTGTATTCTGAGTGTCTTTTAACATAGCACTGGATCTAGGGCTGGTCAGTCAGACTCAGTTACCACGAGTATCCGTCTGAAAAAGTTGAGGGTACAGGATGATTTTGCAACAAGGCTTGTTTCTGCTCTTCTGTTTGTTCTTTCTGCACGTTATACTTCTTCCTGCACTTTTCTTCATCTTTGAGGACTTCTGTTGCTTCTTTCTGCATTTCTTTTTTTTCTTTTTGTGCGTTTTTCCTTCTTTCTTCACATGTCCTATCTCTGTAGGCATAGCTAGAAATTAGCATTTAAAAAATCTTAGAAATTCAGTGAAAAAACCATAGGTTTCAGGGGCGTTATAGTTAGCTGGACTTTTCACTCGTACAAAACCATAGAAATTCCCCCGTTATAGTTAGTTCAGCTAACTATAACTCGCGCGCCCGCAATGCACTGCTGATGATGTCACATATTACATCACTCATGACATGGTCAGTGACATCACTGATGACGTCACTGATGACATCACTGATGACATCATCCTTGTGATAGAGTGGCAGACCTCCTCTCCCCCTAATATAACCTTTGATACACACATTCAAAATAGAAATTAAAATTTTCAAAACAATGGGCATACCAATACCAGTTACAACAACCTATTCAGTAATTGTAAGATCCACATCCACATCCACTCATTCACCAACAGTCCTATGCAGTCACTCATACATGTACTCACTCATCATATGTACTCATACACCTATACATCCTGTTACACAACGCCACTCATCCATAAAGTTACTCACACACATAGTCACTCATGCTAATAAAGAATCAAACAGCCGTTTACCTGCATATACAGTTATACACACACCCCCACACTTACTTCTACAGAAACTTACACATACTTAGTCTTTTTAACAATCACTTATAGAAACACATACTTATTCATACAGGAACTCTTTCAATCTCTCACTCTCACATATACTCACTTATATACACCAATAGTCACATATACTAGTTTAAAACATATGTAGTTACTCATAGAGACACTATTGAGACAGTCATTCACTCACTAACACACCCATGCACACACTCATCCACCCATACAGTCCTGCACACATGCTGTCTTCAACACATACAAACAGTGAGTCACTCATTCATGCACCTATGCACTACGTAATACCCCCCACCAAACCATACAGACATCAGACACTTATACTGATACTCAAAAAACCAACTAATAACCTATATAGACACTCATGTAGCTACTCACCAACCCATGCAGCCACTTATACACAAAGTGAGAGACTGATACAGATATTTACATATTTAAACATTACTCACTAAGCCATGTATTCACTAAGATACACTTAATCAGTCAGTTATACAATCAATTTTTCAATAACAAATCATCCATTTAGACACTTATATACCCATAGTTATAGTTATCTGACCTAACTATAACGGGGGAATTTCATTGGTTTTTTACAAGTGAAATGTCCACCTAACTATAACATGTGTGAAACCTATGGTTTTTTAAGTGAATTATATATATATATATATATGAACAAACAACAGGCACTGAAGCTATTTTGAAAGGGCTCACCACGGCACTCCAACCATCCGGATGGTTGGAGTGCCGTGGTGAGCCCTTTCAAAATAGCTTCAGTGCCTGTTGTTTGTTCATATATATATAGATATATAGATATATATTCAATGAAAAAACCATAGGATTCATACATGTTAAAGTTAGAATTAGCATTTAAAAAACCTTAGAAATTCACTGAAAAAACCATAGGTTTCAGGGGCGTTATAGTTAGCTGAACATTTCACTCGTACAAAACCAATGAAATTCCTCTGTTATAGTTAGTTCTACTAACTATAACTCGCGCGCCCACAACCCACTGCTGATGATGTCACATATTACATCATTCATGACATGGTCAGTGACATCACTGATGACATCACTGATGACATCTCAAATGACATCACTGATGACACCACTTACAAAGCCCCAGGGGGGTGGTGGTCCCCGGGACTTGGGGGTCCTTCATGGATCCCCTAATTAGAATACTTAGTGTCCCGGGGAGGAGGCAGTCCCCGGGGTTGTGGGGGGGCTCAAGCTCCCCACACAGGTTTATTATTTTTAAAAAGCCCCGGTGTGGTGGTCCCTGGGGCTGCAGGGGGGCCGTGAGCCCCCCTCATATATTCTAAAGAAGCACCGGGGGTGGCGGTCCCCAGGGCTTGGAGGGGCATTTGAGTCCCACACCCATGAATATTGAAGCCCCGAGGGGTGGCGATCCCCGGGGCTGGGGGGGCTGTGAGCCCCCCATACATAATTTTATAAAGCCCCGGGGGTGGCGGTCCCCGGGGTAATAATATTGCCCCCGGGACTTGGCACCCCGGGGGCTAATTACCAACGAAACACGGGAGCCCGCGCTTCTTTTTTTTTTTTAATTGGCAGGATCCGTGCACCCTGCGCGCATCTTCCCATTAAAAAATAAAAATAAAATTAATAATAAAGTTTTGGGCCCAGGGGGTCCTTGTGGGACCCCCTAAGCAGGCCTAGGGGTCAGGGTGTTTCTACCCTGCCCCCTTTTTGCATTTTGTGCAATTTTTTCAAGGATTTCTTTTGCTTCGGTTTGGCTGCCAACACTTCTTCGTTTGGAGTGTTGACATCAAGTTGACAGCCAATTAACATGCAGCTCGTGATCGGGAGGGTGTGCACAAGGTGTGCTCAGGGTGCACAGATCCACCGCGCCCATAGATATGTATGTGATTTTACTTATGATTTTCTCAGGAACTACTGAACGGATTTAAACCATTTAACCAAAAGGCACGCCAAATTTGGTGTAATTCTGTTCAGCAGTTCGGGCTGTAGCTGTGACTAAAGGTTTCTATGGAAAATTGCATGGGGAAAACACGTTTTGGGACCCCCATTTTTCTCAGCCCCCGCTTGACAAATCACCCTGAGACTTTCAGGATAGGAGCCGACTGGAGCTGGCCAAAAGTTTTGAACACTTCGCGAAGATTCTTCAACCGGCGCCAAAGTTATTGGGAATAGGATGTTGTGGATTTCCTATGGAAAATAGGTCCTAACTATAACTATCTACTGGCGACCGCCAGTAGGTAATATATATATATATATACATATACATATATATCCAAGACTCACCAAGCAGCAAATGCTACGAAGCACGCACTCCAAACCACACAATTATCAGAGGCAGAACTCCATTAGATGCATGGGATGGTTTATTTATAATCCAAGTCGAAAAACCCAACGCGTTTCGGCGCTTGTACGCCTTGATCACAGGTAAGGGAAACACTTTCCTGGCACAATTTAATACAAATTACGTGCAACGTGATACTAGTGAAATCAAAAGAGGACTGATAGAAATCAAACACAATACATTTTACGTGTTGGCCATTTTGAAGTGTACAGTTCATCACCATAATAAAATAAGTACTGAATATTATAGCCACACATTAGTAAAGAGCAATAATGAAACTCAAACGGCTAAATAAATTACCACAGCTATCATCTGTAAAACAGTATTTCATGAGATGGTCCTAGGCATTTGTTTATCCATCAATGTACAAAATGCTGGTAAGTACCAGTGTCCTGATACAATAGATCACTCAATCCAATCGCCAGTAGCTACCCACTTAAGTCTCTCAATAAACCGTAATATAGAAACGTGCCTCAAAGTTCCTCATATGAAAGTTTCTATGTTAAAATTCACTTCTATTAAGTATTCCATTTTATTTGAACATTTTACAAATAACCACTATTTTTAATAATCTGCAGTTTTGTATAACGAATATGGGCTAAATATCATAAAAAAGAAAGCCCATTATCATTTCTCCAATTAAGGGAAAGATGTCAGTGTATGTCTCTTTCTCAGCAGTACCTCCATATTATCAGTAGAGAGTGGCCTGGGAGAATGTACTAATCTGAATGATCTATTAAAAAAAGTTCCTCCGGTTTAATAGAGGAGGCACATAGATTTAGGATAAGGACCAGAAGGAAAAAAGAAATGGGAAGAAAGGTAGAACCAGACATGGTGGACAGAAACACTAAAACAGTAATCCAAACAAAACAACAAACAACCACAATTGAGTATCGTCTCTGCTAAACTGAAGGTCTGTCCTTCTTATTTAGAGTTGGGTAGACCTTCAGTATATACTATGATGGAGACTACTCTGTTTTCACTGCCAACATATACTTCTGATGGCCCAACTGAATAATGGCCATCTGAGGTTTGGCTTTTTGTCCGCCCCCCTTATTAGAGTGGGTGGACAGAATGCCAGTTTTCAAAGCGTGCCACTGCCAGGCAAAACCTGGTGGTAGGTGACACTGACTCTGTAAAATGAGCCTGCCGACATGGGATAAAGCTGCAGTGGTGGAGGGGTCATTGTTTTTTCCATTCTATTTACAAACAGAAAATCCTGCTTTTTGAAATTGAAAGTTTGCCACACAGCTCCTTCGTGATGATGGAGCCATCCGTCAAACTTTCAATGTTTTTACAGTTACCAACATGATGCCATCCACAAAGGGCGATAGAGCCCTTTACCCCATCACCCTGACAGAGTAAAAACCTGTCCACCAAACTCAAAATCAGGCCCTTAATGTCTTAACTGTGCTTGGAGTGGACTGCTATTTCTAGCTGAGTAAGTGTGGTTCAATATTATTGAAATGTATTATTTAAGAAATTACTCTGTCTATTGTTTGGTTTTGAAGGATAGTAGCATATTTGGAAGAGGAGAGAGTGAAGATGCATACATGTTACCTTTAATTGTTGGATCAGGAACCTAAATTATCAGTCATTTAATGGATTTGTGATTTATTCATAATCAAGGAATATATGTTTGTTATCTTATTCCACATAGCCCCAGATTGGTAAAAGTTGCTTAAAGGCTCAGGTCGACTTATCATTGGCATAGTCAAGAGAGTAAGATAACTTCTTCTGTGAGTCAACCTAGTCACAGCATCAAAATGCAATCCAGAGTAGCCTAGCTCCTATAATTTAAATTAAAACAGAGGTGTGCAACAAGAGGACGAAATGGGTGCATCATATTTCACTCATTACAGCCTGCCACTGCTACTCATCACTGATGAACTACAAACATAAAATGAAATTTGTATTAGTATTTGTCTTTAAGATAAACATGTGGAAATGTTTTACAAACAGAGTAACTACAATTACCTTAATGCATTCGATTTAAAAAGTGGGCTACTGAAACCTGCTTAATCACTTAAAAAACACTTTGTAGCTGGTTTTGTAAGATAACAATATGTATGGCAATCAAAGCTTCATAGATAGCATTTTACTTTGTCTTTCATTTTCCATGACAATATGGTTCTAGTTGAAATCAACCTGTCTTTCTTCATAATTTCACAGCAATTATTTTAATAACAGTGCTGGTAAACTGCCACTTTAAGCTAGCTATCATTAAAGGCATCCGGTGCATCAGATGTCATTATATTGAAAGATAGTAATCTAGAAATAATTACTTGCTTAGTTGTTAAACATGATAAGCCTCCTTGACCTGAGCCCATGGGAAGATATTCATTCTGTACAGCTGAGTTTCAGCACTGGGCGACATAAAAGTCAGACGTTTGTGTTGTAATCTGGGGTACAAGAAGCCTGTCCTTCCAGACATCTGAAGACACTGTTCTTTGCAAGTCATGAAGGTATGAGGATCTAATGGTTATGGTTAAAAGAAATGTATTCAGCTTTGCTTGTGAAAAGGGGGAAGTCGCACCAAATGTCTTTATAAAGCGCCCTTAGCTGAGCCCAGAAAAGAAACAGCTCCAGGCCAGTATTAACCAGTGGTAAATTTCTCGCAGTAGCTTTCATAATCAGTGACTAACATGGAACGTCCATGTAGTAGGGCTAGACTTCCATCTTGAAACACTGTTTGTTGCAGTGGGTTGGCTGCTTGCCACATTTTCAGTCTGTGACTATCACTATTCCATTTATTGAAATCATATCCAGGCGTTATATCTTTAAAATGTTGTATACATTGTTTTATTTTGTTTATGCTAAAACAAAACAAAATGACAATAATGGCATGCCTTTTAAAACGCATTAAAATATCAGACAGTTACACATTTTTAACTGTTTTTTTTAAAGTTAGATCATTCATATCAGATAATGAAAGGTGAGATATGCTTTCTAGTTGTAGTGTCAATTAATCAGGACTTGTAGTTTAACCAAATTATTTGGAAGCAAATTGTAATTTGAGAGAGAGCTTACTTTAGTCATACCTCAAATGGCCCACTTTTTTGGTCAAATGTATATGATGTTTTGTAAAACTATTCCTTGAGGTTTGTGCAGTGTCTTAGACAAGAACTTTAGACGGCCATAGATGTCACATAAGGTGACAAAAGAAGAAAGATAAGAAAAGGGAGAGCTTATGAGGCCCATCCTGCTGTCCACTGTGAATGGGTTGAAAACTGGTATTAGAAGAGCTCAAAATTAGCACCACAGGAGATTTTCTAATGTCTGCTTTATCAATAGCTAAACAGAGGTTAATCTGTGAAAAAAGCTGTTGTTGGTGTTAGGAAATTGATTTCATGTTTGCTTTCACCAACCTCTGATAAAATGTTTTTTCCAAAATAACATTCTAATATACCCTCCATAACTTTAAATTCAATGGCAATAATATCTTGAGCTCCCTCTTTGATGCATTGGTAAAATAAGCAAATCCAGCACATTATCCCCCAATTAATGAGACGTTACTGTGCTGTATCCTTCTGTGTTAATACCATCCTAAACACATAACCCACCACCCTGATTAACAAAATATCATGCCTTTGTTGTATCCTCCAACAATTATATTATCAGACAAATCTCAATATATTCAGAGCAATGAAATATCCCCCTGTCATTGTATACTGCAGTGATGATAAGATTGGACTATGTTCAATATTCCCTTGATTAAAAAGATATCAGTTGCATTGCATCCTGCAGTTATGTAATCATCCACTTAGAACATTGTTCTCTTGATTAATGAGATATCTACTACATTGCATTCCACAGCCATGTTACATTCTGTTTGAGCACAGAGCTCCCTTGAGTAATGGGTTATCTGTTGCATTGCATACTGCAGTCATGTTGTCATGGGTTTGAGCACCATGATCCCTTGATTAATGAGATATGTGCTGCATTGCATCCTGAGGTCCTGTAGTCATACATTTCAGCCCAACTAAGTTGAACACTAGTATAATGTTATCCATGAAAATGGCTTGTTTCCCCTTTGTTCCACTGTCCCAATCGGGTCTCCAGAGACCTGAGTGGGGCAGTGTTCTGCCTCTCCTGCATCTCCTGGGTCTCCACAGACCAGAGAGAAGGAAACACACAGGACAAATCCCTTGCTGCCATAATCAGACCAGGGCATAATGTGAAACAATCACAATGGTTCTGTGGGGCTTGTTTCAATGTCTCTACTTCAGAGACTATACAGGTACAAATGAACAAGTACTTGTGATAAATACAATCTTCAAAAATACACACAAGCGAAGACTATGCAATTGAAGAATTATATTCATTAGAATCAGTTTGGTTAGTGTTAGAAATCCGTCTGTTGTAGACAATCCTTTAAACAGTGTTAATCTTTCAACCCACACTCTGATTCCAGTGGGTATCCAAAGGATAACAAATGCTGTGTACTGCAACATCTATAAGGGTAAAGAATGAAGAAAGGGTCTTAGGGGGCATGGCTTGGTGCCAATCAGGATGGCACATGAAGCGGCGGTATAAAGGCAGCAGCCTTCATTGTCAATTCTTTTCTAGAGTGCCTAAGCGCCCAGAAAAGGTTCAGGATGCCATTTCTTCTATTTTTAGTGCTTCAGTGCACCTAGTTATCTGATTTTTGGCAACACTTGTTTTCACCTTGTATGCAGCCGCCATTTTGTTTTTGCTTCTGACCGCCACAAAGCGAGCACCGACCAAAATGAAAAACTGTGTTCCATTCTGAACATTGCTGCACTTCTATTCCTGTGTAATAAATGTTGGTGCTTGGCAACTGAAGGTAAATTCTATGTTTTATTCAGAACTTCATCCACAATTTGCACCATTCTTTCCTCTTCTGCAGCTCTGTGGACGCATTTGTGTTTCTTAAACTCTTCACCTATTCCTAAGTGTTCTCCAATGCTTTTATTAAATGTCAAAATGGATGCCCTTCATTACAAAAGAGCCCCAGCTCCTCCTCTTTTTAAGCGGCTTCCACCGTTGCTCCGCATCCTATTGCAGGCAAAGCATTAACGAAAATGTTCAAGAAAGACCCACAGTCTTCAACCAAGTTGCGTCCTAATGCCTCATTAAATCAATTGTTGGAGGAAATAAGAGCTTTGCACCCTTTTATGGAGTAGACTAATGCCAAACTGCTAAATCTCAGTGACCTGTATTCCCATATGGAAGAGAGACTGTCCAAAGTAACTTTACCTTAAGAGCAGATAATCACCTTACGTAAACAGGTTGAGGATTTGAAAACTGAAATGGAAGAAACAATTTACGGTCTCCCCGAGGGCACAGAAGGAGCAAACCCTGCCTCTTTTTTAAAAACATTTCTTTAACAGATATTGAAGGTTCCTGATGGGCCGCCACTCAATATCCAGAGGGCTTGTAGATTGGATCATCCTTCCAGGGTTCAGACTACCTCTAAGAAACCATGATGGGCCATCCTTTACTTCCTGAAACATACAGAACTGATGCAGATCATCTCAGCAGCCAGACAACTAAAGTGTATCTCTTGGTCTGGTCATGATCTATTTTTCTCTCAAGACCATGTCAAACGTATAGCTGATCGACAGAGAGAATTCTTAATTTTGAGACCAACACTTCATTCCCTTCGAGCTAGATTTGGACTCTTCATCTGTGTCTTTTTAAAGTCACATATAATAACAACACAACAACTTTTGAGGATCCATCTCATTTAAGGGCCTTCCTGACAGATTATAAAACAGAAAATATGGACATTACTATGTCGTTTAAATGATGTTCATGTTTTCTTTCTGTTCTATATCACTTGGTTTTCAAGAAATCAGATAGAAGGTTTTGCAATGTTATAACGTTCATTTTGTTTCTTTTTTTTTTAGATAACATAGCATTGATCACCATTTTTCGATAATATGTATCTTAATCTGATCTTATATTATTTTTTCTATTACAGGATTGCTTCTTCGTTGTATCATGTGCCTGTCTCCAGTTGCATGTTGTATTGCCATTTGTGCGTCTCCCTCTCCTCTGAGGTAAAGACGTCCCATCTTCTTGTGTAGTCTCCCTCCTCACTCTCATCAATACTATTCATAGGTATGTTCATCTGTTTTGTTATTTGCAATACATTTTGCCTCTTTTTTATTATCTCATACCACATCTTCTTCCTTTTATTCTATCTTTTTCTGTAAACCAATTTCTCCATTCCTTCTTCCCTGCACTGACTGGACTCACTGCTGTGCCATAATGTCTCTGCATTAATACTCCTTTTATCTTGTGTTAGTCTCTTTCATACTTCTCATCTTTTCTCTAAAAATATGCCTGATTACAACGTCTTATTTTTTATTTTGTATGTCTTTAACATTTGTATCTTGGATTGTCGGGCTTTTGAATTCCCTTATCAAATGTCAACGAGTTTTATCACATCTTCCACAACATTATGCTCATATTGCTTTTTTACAAAACTCTCATCTCAAAGAGAATGAATGTATGAAATTACGTAACCAGTGAAGTGTATTTCTCTCTGGGTAATGGTAAAAGAAATAATGTTATGATTTTATGTCATTATTAAATGCTACTACTTGAGCTCTGTACTAATAAGATTCTGATTGTCTTATTCAAAGTATATGGCCCTAACGCCCCTGATTGTCAGTTTTGGTCCACGAGTTCACAGAAACTTCTACAACACCCACATGCCAATTTTGCATTCCAAATAAATTGCAAAAATAATTTGTGCATGCCCTTCAACAACGCCACCTCACAGATGCTTGGCGCATATGCAATCCTTCCCTAAGAGAATTCACTTACTTGTCTCTGGTCCATCCTACACAATCTTGCATTGATCACATTTTTATTTCACATTCTCTCACTCAATCTTTACATGATGCTAACATTGGCTCTATTCTCATTTCTGACCATGCCCCAGTCTCAGTTCATCTAGACTTCTTACCTCATCACACTTTCGCTAAAAGATGGCGATTTAACAATTCCTTGTTACTAGACACCTCTTTCACTTCTGCTTTCACATACTTCTTTCACAAATGCTTTCAGTTTAATCTTACAAATGATAACCCTTTCTACCTCATTTGGGATGCTTTAAGAGCCTCTCCTCATAATTTTATCATCAATTTTGTGTCCAAGAAACAAAAATACTCTCAGATTCATTCTAAGCATTTACTTGAAGAAATTAAATGCCTTGAACATGATTTTTAAACCTCACATCTACAACCCTCCTTACAGAAACTCATTATTGCTAAACTAAACTTTAACAAAACTTCCACAGAATTAGCCTCATCCTATACTCTCAAATCTAGAGCCAAAAATTATGGTGGTTAAAACAAATCTGGAAAGTTACTAGCTAATTACCTGAAAATTAAAGAAAATAAACTATACATAGAATAAATTGCAGATTATATTAATCAAACTTATTATAAAGACTTATATATCAACTTGTACAAACCCGAGCACACACCATCTAATGTTGAAATTGCAATACCTTTCCTCTATTCACAAACCTGACTGCTCTCAACTCAATTTCTCAGCCTTAGAGGATAACATTTCACACACAGAGCTATACCTTGCAGTGATTTCCCTTAAAAAGGAAAATGTCTTAGGACCAGACATTTTTCCAGCAGAATTTTACATACAATTTGCCAAGCTTCTTCTACCCAAATTATGTACTCTCATTCTCTCTTTCACTGAATCTACCTCATCTTCTGGATCCTTTCTTGATGCACTAATTTGCCTTATCTCGAAAGATGGTAAGGATCCATATTAATGCAAAAATAACAGACCCATTTCTATAGTTAATTTGGATTATAAAATATTCTCTATGGTGCTTGCATCCAGATTGGAATCCGTTCTTCCTAACTTTGTAGGAAAAGAGCAATCCAGGATGGTAGCAGGTAGATATCTTTCAGATAATACTTGCTTATTCGTCAACATTTTCTCTAAGTCTGCTGGTTTGGTTGAACCCTTAGCAGTTATAGCTTTGGATGCAGAGAAGGCTTTTGATTGAGTTAATTGGTGATCCCTTTTTCATACTCTCAAGTGGTTTGGTTTTGGCCCAAAAAATCATCAATTTAATCTTTCTTTTATACTCTTCTCCTTAAGCTACCATTTGTGCTAATGGGCTAACCACTTAATATGTTGCCCTTGGTAGGGGAATGTGTCACGGCTGCACCCTTTCTCTGATTATTTTTAACCTGGCTCTTGAACCATTTCTATCCAGAATTAAACAGGTGGCTCATATACATGGTTTTTCACATAATACCCAACAGATTAAATTAGCTGATTATGCAGATGATATTCTGCTATTTATATCCAGACCCCAATCTTCACTCCCTGCTTTTCAGTCCAAAGTTGCATCTTATGCTTTGGTCTCTGGGTATAAATTGAATAATAGTAAATGTGAAAGCTTTCCCTTAAATAAGTTTATTTTTGAGCAAGACTTTTCTTCCTCCAATTTCCAGGGCAACCCTGACAACTTAAGTATCTCTGTCTCCTCTTCAATCCATCCCTAAACAATTCCATTTCCATTAATCTAGATTTGTGCATTCAAACAATAACCTTATTAACAGATAGATGACATCCTCTTCATCTATCATGGTGGGACCAATTAGAAACCATCAAAATGATGCTGGTTTTTATTATTCTTTTCACTATCACCAACGTTCCCCTGAGTATTCCTCTTAAATTGCATAAGAAAATGTCCACAATTTTAATCTCCTTTCTTTAGAACAACAAAAAACTTATTTTGTCCTCATTCAAATTAAAATGCCTTAAACTGGAGGGTGGTGTGAACTTTCCTGGTATCGCTCATTATCACAAAGCTTTCTTATTAAAACAATCTGTGCATTGGATCACACCTTCCTCATCAAACACTCCTCTAGGGGTAGATCTAGACCGTGACTTACTATCACCTTTTTCATTGACTGAATTCTTAACTTTCACACGAAAACCTCCCCTTCTTTCTAGCCCAATATTAAAAAACACATGTAAACTAATAACTTCTGTCATTTCAAACTCCCCCCATAGACTTACGGTCCTTTTTAAATTCTACTATCTGGCATATTCACTACGTACAAATGAAAAATAGACCCATTTTTTGCTCAGCTTAGTGATCTAAAGGGCTAATTTGAGTTAAACAATTTTACAATAATGACTCTTTCATATCTTTCTCACAAGCTCAAACACTTTTCTATCTACCATGTACTTTTCGTACCCGATATACTACCTTAAAGAGTGTTATCTCTCAAGCACATACTTACTTTGAATCTCTCTCGTCTCCTGATCCATGATCATCCATTAATTTCACTAACCTCCTTAGCAAGACTCAGAAGGCCTCTTGTATTTATTCACTTCCACACTCCATTTACAATGACAGACCCAAATGCAACATTGAACTTGCTTGGTAACATGATCTCCATATCAATATACCTATCTCAACTTGGAAAAAGATCTGGATAAAAATCAGGAAATTCTCCCGGGCAGCATAGACGACACAAAAACCTTTTTTCCTCTACAATTCACTTTTTATAACGCCTGCTTTCCTTCATAAAATAAATTCAGATGCTTGCTGGTCTTGTTCTGCTCAACAATCCAATTTGAAACACTTGGTCTACACATGCCATTATGTTTACGCCTAATGAAATCAAGTTTGGACATAAATCAACTCCATATTTAGCTCCAATGTACCTTACTTCATTGCCAACATATTTCTAGGAAGTGTGTCTGATGCATAGGCTACTGTTTAATTTAATATGCAAATAATAGACCTCTTGCTAGCCATTGCATTTCATCAAATACATTCTACACAATCGATGTCTGAGGCATGGTGGTATGCAGTTTGCTATAATCACAGACTGGTCACAGCATATATTCATCCTGTATCTCTTGTTTTAAAAAGACAAGCTCCTTGGCCACCTATTACACATTTTCTAGATAGCTCAGCTAAATTGACATATGCCCCCAACCTAATGTGCTAGAAGGTTTTCAACCTCCCTGACTTCCAGTTTTCTACTTTCTTTATACTCCATATCATTTTGCATCCTCTGAGTTGTATTTAATGGTCATTACCAGTTTACAATTAGACATTTGTGTGGTTTATATGACGTATGCACGTGCTCTTCCCTCCCTATCCCTCCTATGACTTCATTGTTTTTCTTATTGAAATGTTATGCTTTATTTCTAATCTTTTTGTAATTATATCGTTTTAGTATCAATAAACTTATTCTTTAAACTTAAAAAAAAGAAACTTTGTTAATTTTTTTGTTTGTGTTTGAAAGCTTTATTCAAGAAAATGTTAATACAAAGATATCAGCATAGGCTTAAGAAGTAAGCAAATAGAACTAAAATAACATTAAACAAGCTAATATCATATAGAAACGAGCAAAAGCATTTTTTACAGTTTTTTAAGAGAAAACGGGAAGGAAGGTAGGGAAAAGGAAGCAAAATAAAGAAATAAAAAAGGGAGAAAGGGAAAATGGTGACAACGTATTGTAAAAATATAAAAGTATGTTTAAAAAATAAGTGCTGTAAGTAAAACAACAATCAAAATTCAACTTAGAAGAACAATTATAACAATAAATAAATCATGTATTAATAATATAGGAGAAGAAGAAGTAATTTCCTCAAGGCGGTTCAAAATTTTCCGAAGTGATACGTGACACATTCTTCCTAACCATCCGATCTAAGTATGAGGTAAGAGGTAACCAGAAGAGATCCCTATTATGTGTCGGATTACAGGAGGAGGCAAAAGCGATATCAAGCCTATGAAAGTGACATAGAGAGTTCCACCAATGACGTATGGAGAACTTTGTGTAGGATTTCCAGTTAGAGGAGATGTGCTGAAAGGCTAGAGCAAGCATAAGGTCAAAAAGACCACAAGAGTGTAGAGGAAGGTCCAAAGAATCAGATTTACTGCCTAAAAAAAGGGTAGATAGCGAATACTGAGATGAGAGTGTGAAAATACGAGAGATGTATAGCCAAACAGCATTCCAGAATTGAGAAACAGAAGGACACAAGAATAAAAGATGAGAGAGGTTAGCAGTAGGGGCAGAACATGTCCAACAATTGGACTCCGAAGAGGAAGAAAAACGGGCTAGAGAAAGTGGAGAGAAATTTAGCCTGTGATACAGGTAGAAAAAAGATTGAGTGAGGGAGGCAGAACGAGAAATTTTCAAGGATCTAGACCAAAGTTTATCCCATAGGGCAACGGACCAAACACAACCCAAGTCCTCCTCCCAAGAGAGCTCCAGTTTAGATTTGAGGCGATCTGGATTAGGAGATGAAAATAATTTATAAATGAGAGAGGCTTTGGGAAGGGTTGAGAGAATTTTGAGAAGAGGAGCCTGGGAAAGAGAGGGAGGGGAAGGAGGAAGAGAGTAAAACATATCAAGGATAAGTGTCATCAGAGTAACAAACTTTTGCTAAAAGGAACGAGGACAGCGAAAGGACATCTGAAATTAGGGAAAGGAACAAGGAGACGTTCCGTCAAAAAACTGGTTCACCCATATTATGCCTTTGAACCTCCAAGAATTTCAAAAGATGGGCCTATTGTTTATAAGGATGAGCGAATTATACCAGACAGTAGAACCCAGAAAAGATTCCCGAGTAACAGGTGTAGGATTGACAAGAGGCTTTAAAAGAGAAGAGGTATGTTTAAGTAAAGGAAATGACGTGTTGGGAGCCTTGGCAGGGAAACGTATGATCTCTCCAAAAGGAAAGGGCAACAACAATGTTTGTTCGATGTGAAGCCAAAGAGGAGCAAGAGGAGAAGGAACTGACGTAAGCCATCTGGACGCCTGATGAAAAGAAAATGATTTATGGTAGAGACGAAAGTCAGGAAAATTGACACCACCATTGGACTTGGATTTACGAAGCTGCCCTAAAGAGATTCTAGATTTATTTTTATTCCAGAGCAATCTTGACAAAGGAGAATCAATCCGTTTAAAATAAATCACGGGGATGTGAACGGGCAACATGGACAAAATGTAAATTAAAATGGGAGCTATCATCATCTTAATTGAACCCATTCGCCCCCACCAAGAGAGAAAGAGGGGGTTCCAAGAGGAAAATGATCGTTCAATACGAGACAAAACCACAGACATGTTTAGGGTAATCGGCGAGGAAATAGAGTTAGAGAGCCATACTCCTAAATATTTAATTTTGGCGCTATTCCAAGAAAATCCAGTAGAGGAAAAGGCATGGGGGGTGCAAAATTTTGTAAGAGGAAGAATTTCAGTTTTATCCGAATTGATTTTATATCCCAAGACCTGAGAGAAAGAATCAAACTCAGACAGTAGAGAGGGAATAGAAGTATCAGGATCAGAGATGAATAGAAGAATATCATCTGCATACGCAGAAAGTTTCAATTGATTATCACCATAAGGAAAACCTGAAATGGAATCATTGTTACGAATAGAAGACA
This sequence comes from Triturus cristatus, assembly GCF_964204655.1. Classification (NCBI taxonomy): domain Eukaryota; kingdom Metazoa; phylum Chordata; class Amphibia; order Caudata; family Salamandridae; genus Triturus; species Triturus cristatus. Next base: position 936,549,980 of record NC_140585.1, on the reverse strand, counting down.
AAAAGGGTTCAAGGGCGACAACAAAAAGTAAAGGAGATAAGGGGCAACCTTGACGAACACCTCGCTGAAGAGGAAAATATGAGGAAACCTGACCATTGACCAAAACCGAAGCTTTAGGAGAAGAATACAACAAAGAAATAAGAGAGATGAAATGAGGACCAAAACCATGCCAACGCAATGAAGCAAATAGGAGAGACCAATCAACTCTATCAAAGGCTTTCTCTGTGTCAACAGAAATAGCCGCTAAGGGAATAGAAAGAGATGAAACCTTATTTAAAACATTAAGGAAGAGGCGAGAATTATCAGAGGTAAGGCGGCCTTTAACAAAACCACATTGCTCCTTACCAATGAGGTGAGGAGATCTAGGCGTAAAGCCAGTAGTTTAGCAAACAGCTTATAGTCCACATTTACTAAAGAGATCGGGCGATAGTTCTTGCAGAATTTGGGATCACGACCGTCTTTAGGAATAAGACAAATGGTGGCTTCTTGAAATGTACCCTCTGTCTTACCCAACAAATAAAACGATTGAAAGAGAGAAAGAAGTTTGGGAAGTAAAAGGTCTGAAAAGTGCAGATAAAATTCAACTGAAAAACCATCAGGACCTGGAGTTTTACCTTTGGTGAGAGTATTTAAAGCCGCAGAGAGCTCGTGTAAAGAGAGATCAACTTCCAGATCTGAGAAACTAAGATGAGAAGTCAAGGGTTTAGGAAGTTTATCAAAATAAGCTTGGACAAGATAGGGAGAGGGAGAAGATTCTGGCATGTAAAGAGTACGATAAAATAACTGAAATTGGTCAAGAATATCCTGAGGTTTATGCAGTAAAGTGTTATCCGAAGAGTAAATAGAGTCAATAAAAGAGCGCTCCTTGCGCGACTTAAGATAATTAGCTAGAAGCTTCCCTGCCCTGTTGCAACCGCCATAGTAATGAGCGCTACTACGAAGAAGCATCGACGAAGCATTATCAGTAGTAGATTTATTGAATTCTAGCTTGGCACGAATAAGATCCGGAGGGACGGAATTATTAGGGGAAGAGTAGTACTTATGCTCCAAAGATTTAATATGGGCTAGAATAGATTTCTGCTTCTGAAGAAAACGCTTCTTCTTCTTAGAAACAAAATCGATAATAAACCCGCGAGCTGTAGCTTTAAAAGAGTCCCAAAGAAGATGGGGGGAGATGTTAGGAATATCGTTTAAGAGGAAAAAATCAGTCGCAAAAGAACAAAAAGAAGAGGAGAAAAAAGGATCAGTAAGAAGAGAATTGTTAAATCACCAACGAGAGGGTTTGGGATGCGGAGGAAGGAGGTCAAGATCCGTTACAATAGGAGCATGGCCCGATAATGAGTATAGGTTCAATAGAAGAAGACAGTAGGTTTTGTGATAGAGAGAGAGAAAAAAATATATAATCAAGGCGAGAGAAAGATGAATGAGGAGGAGAGAAAAAGGAAAAGTCAAGGGTGTCAGGATGTGAGAGTCTCCAAGAGTCAGTAAGACGTGCTTAAGAAATAGTATCTAGAAATTGTTTGTGAGGTTTGTGAGGCAAGAACCGGACCGTTGACTTACGATCAAGAAAGGGGTCCACAATCTGGTTACAGTCACCACCTAGAATGAAGAGGTCATCTTTATGTTGAATACACTTGTTTGTAATTGAGGGCCAGAAAAGTGAGTCGGGTTATGTAGGGCCATACACATTAAACACAGTCAGAGGAATAGAAATAATTGATAACTTAGCTAATATCCACCTACCATCAGAATCTGTTTCTTGTAATAAAACCTTACATTTTAACTTTTTATGACACAAAATAACAACACCATTCTTCTTATTGGTAGAAGGAGAAAATAAAACCGTACCCACCCATCCGCGCTTCAACTTGAGAGACTCAGCCTCAGAGAGGTGAGTCTCTTGCAGGAGAACTAGCTCAGAGCTATATGAAGCAAGGTGGGAAAGAATACTCTGACGTTTAATGGGATTGTTAAAACCTTTTACATTCCAGGAAATTACTCTGAATTTAAACACTGGAGAACATTAACAGGAACAATACCAACAGAAACAGATAAAAAGAAGGAAAATATCAAAAGATGAAAAAGAATAGAAACTAGATAAAAAAACTGAGGTAAGATAAAGGAAAATAAAAATAAAAAGTGTAGAACTGAAACACCACCAATACAAAGAGAGGATAATGATATAAACAGAGGAAGAGTGAAAATAAACAATAAGTAAAGCGGAGACAAAGGGAAAAGAGGGGGAGGGAAAAAAGAGAAAGATACAAGAAGAGACAGTACAAATCCAAGAAGGACGACTGAAAGAAACATACCTGAAGGGGACATGAAGAGGATATCGGGCAATGGAGAGACGCAACAAGAATGATCCCCCGGAACCAGGAGACCAGACCGCACCAGGACGGGAGATGAAGAGGACGACTCACAAAAGGGAATAGGGGAGCACACCAATCGATCTGGATAAGGAAAATAAACATGAGAAATGCTTATAATGAAAAGACAGAGCATCAAACAATGAAAGGCGATAGTAAGAACGGGATAGAAAAGAGATTTTTAAAAGAAGAAAACCAGCAGAAATTGAAGCAGCAGAAGTAGCAACAGACAATGAAAGGCATCATAATAGAAACTCTGAAAAATTAATCAAAAGGCGAGTCAACAATATAATAAACGAAGACAATGTAATAACAGCATCTGGGAAAACCTGCAAGAGAAAAGGAAAGTTAAACAATCAACCACAAGCAGAAGTAGAAGTATCCATGCCAGCGTTAGACTGAATGTGAATAAAGTTTTTAAGTTCAGCAGGATCTTGAAAAGTCCAAGTTTGATTCTGATGAGTGACTTTGAAAGTGCAGGGGTGGAATAAGCCGTATCTGGCACCAAGAGAGCGCAGAGGGGCGCGAAGGTTCAAAAATTCTTTCCTCCTCGCTGCGGTAACATTAGAAACATCCTGGGTTAGAAAAACCCTCTGGCCCAACCAGGAAACTTGGCGTTTGGATCGAGCAGCAGAGAGGACTAGAAGTAGATCTGCGAATTTCAGAAAAATAATTATGACTCCTCGAGGCTTAGTTGAGGTCGATGAACGAGGACCTAGTCTGTGAGCCCTTTGGATACTGAGAGAGGTGGAAGCAGGCATGTCCAAAAGTTTCAAGAGGAAGGAGGAGAAAAACGAAACAGGGTCGTCACCCTCCAAAGACTCAGGTAGACCATAAATGCGTAGGTTATTCCTCCTATTTCTGTTTTCCAAATCCTCAGTATGTTGCTGGAGGGTAAGAACTGACTTTTCCAATGAGGAAATACGCTGAGAATTAACTTGGATCTCTGAAACCTGCTGCTCCACGGAAGACACCCTGTTTTCCATAGTTGACCATTTCACTTCAAAAAGCTGCATTTTATTATTGGTCTCCTCAACAAACGGACGTAAAGCATGTATCTCCTCCAGAAGAAGTTCCATGGAAATAGGAGATGACAATTTATCCGGAGGGGGAGAGTCTTGTTTCAAATGTTTAGATGACGTGGTGGGAGGAGAGGACTTACTTGAAGCTGGCTGTGACGAGGCGGGGCGATCAGGGCCTGGTGCCGCCATTTGATCTGTGGTAGGAGAGGAGTCACCTGTTGAGGAAGAGGAAGATGGTGCTGTAGAAGAATTCTTTGAGGGCACAAAAACGAACTTCGGGTTGCTTAATTTGCCCATAGATACCTGGGCGGACAGCCAGAGGGGTAGATGAAGTGAAAATTGCAGCAGAAGCACTGGCACAAACGTGACTACAGCATGAAGAACCCCACTAGAGACAGACAGGCTGAGTTAGTAGGGGCACCAATATGAGAAATGAAGGTGCATAGCATAGGCAAGAACAGGTATGAAAGAACTCCTCCAGACTGGTGTAGTAGCTTTGCTGAGTAAACATATCCTAAATGTCAGAACTGGAAAGGCGTAACATTGCAGAGCAGCACGACTTTTACAATGAGGTGACAACTAATGGTAACTGAGGAAAGACACAGTAGAAAGCCAAGAACCATCAAAAAAGCTGATTCCATTTCATAGCATGGCCTTCTTAATGGTATATCGCCCTGACGCATCCACCAGAAACATTTCAGCCAGGATAGGTGATGAAACAACATTGCCCACTAGTAGATTGAGCTCCGTTTGAGACTTGACTGCAAGGCGAAATGTAAATTCTGTGACGCCTCAGCGGAGTTACGCAGATATCAAAAACAAAAGAGCCCCTTTACAGAAACAGTCTCTATGCGTCTACATTATCCAAAAATCGTCGTATTTCACCTTTTAGGATCATCAAGGCAGTTGGGGAAGACTCAGGGAATAACAATGAGCCACAGCAGGATTGCTCCGTCTAAACGCGCTAGCATTGTGTGAGGCATTTTTTGTCAAAAGAGCACCCCCCGAGAGCTCACCAGGTGCGCATAATATCCCAACCTTAGGGACTGCCAGAGAATTCGGAAAATGCGCAGCAAAAACCTCCGTAACTCATAATGTCCGTCCCGGTGCGACGGAGCTCCGGAGTCAGGCGGCCATCCCAGTCGGCGTCCAAGCCACGCCCCATTAATTTAATTTTAATTTTTTTTGTTTGATTAATCAATGTGTGTGCCACATGCCTTTGCTATTTACAAGACACCTCAATGCCCATCTAGCCCTATACTGTGCTGAGGTAGTCATGCAGCAATACCACATCAATAGCTCACTGCAGCATATATTGACAAAAATATACGTAATGGAAGCCCATAGTGTTTTATCATTATTGCATATGTCAGATTAGGCCAACTACCTATAGTGCCTACTGAGGTCTCATAAACCCGACCAAGCAGGAAGATAATTGCATTCATCTCAGGTCACTGTGAGTCACACTCAATTGACCCAACCACACACCACTAGCCACATTGCATCGGCCATGGCATACCTCTGTAAATCAAGGGAATAACCTGACCATCAGTTAGCTAATGGTTTTCTGAATTGAGTCAGCCACTGGACTGTAGACTATACTCATCCTGGCATCGTCATTCTTCCTATCATTCGGGTTAAGAACTGTCTCCCACGAGCTCGTTTGAGGACTCCACATATTATCTTCTTTGTGTAACTCCTTTTAATAGGTTTTCCACTGAAAATCTCCACTTCTGTAAAAATAATCCTTTCTCTGAGAACAACGGGGAGGAAAGTAATTGTTTCCTTGTTGTGGATGTTTGATTTGTCTTCACCATGTAACTCTGTATTAATTGCTGAGACAATGTTACTGGCTACTTGTAAGTCGTTTTGTTTTACAAATTCACTCATTCTGCTCTACATGTAAGCCCTAATTTAGCTGTGATACCGTGTCACTGGATTGGTATGAGATTACTACGGCACAGAGGTATGTTGTAAATAGCAAAGACATGTTGGCACACACATCGTTTGATCATACAAAAAATTGAAAGGCTTTTTTTTACCCTTTTAGGTGTTGTGTTAGACGGCATCTTTTGTTCTGAGGATACCCACTGGAATAAGGGTGTGGGTCGAAACGTCAACACTGTGTAAGAGATTGTCTATAACAGACTGATTTCGAACACAAAAGATACAAATTGGTGTTGACTGTTTAGTATTGGAATAAGGGGATTTCTCTGTTGTTCAATGTATATATGTGTATCATGGTTTCATTTTTCACACATTGCACCTATGCACTGTGCACAATCTTCACCTATGTATATTACAAAACTAACTAAAGGAATATGAATGAATATAATTCTTCAATTTGAAATACTTTGCTTGTATGTGATTTTGAAGATTTTGTAAACAACCGGTGTTTGTAAAATTTTTCATATCTTTATAGTCATTGATTTAAGACCCACTGAACTGTTCTTGTTTCACACGGAACAGAGGGAGGCAGGAGAACACTGGTGGCCACCATTTTCTATCCTGCCAGCACAGGTCTGTGCAGACCTACGCTGAGATGAGAAATAAAGCTGCTCTGACAAGCAGATCTCTCACAGCCATTTTCAGAGTGGTGCCAGCTCTCAGCTCTCAAACTGATATTGGGGAGTGTGGCTTTGTGCTCAGAGGGGCAGGGAAGATGCAGTGTGTGGGTTGGTGGCTCTCAAGACGCCATGTAATTGCTTTTCAGCTTGGGCAACAGGAGTTTGCATGAATAGGGTGGCTGCGGGTGGGTGACTGGCGATCAGATTATTTTACCTTTGAATTTGGGAAGTGTGGGGTTTTCAGAGCACAGGAGGCCAGGTATTTATTTTTAGGTCGGCTATGGAGACATTTAGCCGTCGTTCAGCTCTTTTTCCAAGCACATACTCGTGCTCGTGGCGGCATACAGCTTGCGGGAGTGCGCAGCGGCACGCCACAAGCACGAGCACACACGCACGCACCACTCTCGGGCCAGCAAACATGCTCTGCTATTTTAAGTCCCTTCTCCTCTGTTCCTCTCGTTTCTCACACCTCTCCCTTTCTGTCCTCCCCTTTCTTTGATTCTTCTTTCTCTCATATCACCAATATCTTTATCTGTGATAACCGACTTCCCACACCTCACTTTACACACTTCCCTTTTTTCTCTTCTTCTTTCCCCTTTCGTCCCCCACCTTTCATTTGTAAGTCCATTTTTGTCTAGCTGTGCGCTTTTGTTTCAATATGAGTTTTCATGTTAGAGACTGCGTGTGACTCTCCTGATGGGAGAAAGACAATCTGCTAGTCACTCCTATTAAATGATTGCACCTTTTGTGATGTGTGATTTGTCACACACTAGATAGTTTTCTTACCCCTTGGATACATATGTGCATTTTGCTCCGCATGTGTTACAAAAAAGGCTCCGGAGACGGAAAAACTAATGAAGAGATGCGAGAATTTGACCAAGTGGTTGGGATGCCTGAGTTTCAGCTGCATTGTGTCGCGAGCTCACAGGCATGTTGTAAAACAAACACACTTGGGGTGAAATTCGTTAAGTACATGTGCTTACTTCCCAGGCAGCGGTTCTGTCTCTGGCCTCAGAATGTCATGTTACATGTGTTTGTTTGCATACTCCGGGGGTGGCAGCTGTGTCTTATTCTCGGGCAGGGATATAATTCCACCCTGTGCATAATTCGGGCAGTTTTATTGTCGGAATGTATCCTCGTGAGGCTTGTTGCGCGTGTACCACAAACCCCGACGTCTGACCGCGATACCTTCCTTGTACCCCTCGTGGTGGCCTTCTATATGGGGAGATGAGGGGAGGGAGGGTTTACATTCTCGAGGCAGCATCTAATAGCTGTTTTCTTTTCACCACACAAACTCTCTTTCTCTGCGTGCAACAGGCTTATAAAGCTGCTCTTGGTCTGCTATGTGGTTTTGCATTGCTGCAGTGTAACTTAGAATTGAGTCCAGAGCCGTGCTTAAGGGCTTAAAAACCTCAGAGTGGGACTGAGCCTGACGCTAGACTTATTGAGGCTGCTATACATGTTCTAACAACCAAAAACTTCATACAGTGGGCAAATGGGTTACACCCAGACTTGTGTTAAGCTACGTTAAAACAAACGCTGCTTGAGTTTCGCAGATTTTTTTTCAAAGGCCACGAATTTCCTTTTACATTGTACATCATAATCTATTTCCTCTCTGTAATTTCGTAAACAAAACCCAATAGCTCTATCTAAACACTTATAAGGCCCCAAAGGCGAGACCTATTGGCTATGCAAATGCTTGTTTAATTTGGGAGAGAGAGGGTATCTTGAGTTTGGCGGCAGAGGGTGGCAGGAGGCCAGATTTGTTTTTTCCACGTTTGATGTGGGTACCTATTATTTCTCCACCTCTGCATATATGTTGAAAGCTGGGGAATGTACAACATGGCTAAAACTGAATTATGGTGATGTTTTCTTCTCGGGCTCTGAGTGACATCATAGACAACTCATACTTCACTCACCTTGTCTCTCCGAAGTCATTCGGAACCCATTGATGAAAAACATTCCAGTAATTCACAGTTAATAATAACCAAACTTTTCCCTATCTGTTCCCGGAATTTCTGTGTTTTTGGGCAGAGATCCAGTGTGTGGAAAAACAATTGCCACACGTCCACTGCCGAGCAGGTGTAATTCGCTGTTCGCATTTCTGATATTTTACGGCAGTTGTCAGGCATGATATATTCTATGCAATGTTTTAATCAGTATTGGTCAGGCTCACACTGATAGCCACATATCTATGATACACTGGGGGGCATATTTATGAGCCCTTGCATCACTTTTGCATCACCGGTGCATCACTTTCTGTGATGCACCAGCGGCGTAAAAAAAGCGCCATGTTGTGTCATATTTACAAAGTGACACATCGAGGTAGATGCATCACTTTGTAAACCGCTGCTCCACATTATACCTGCACCAGGTATAATGTATGCAGGGTGGGCGTTCCGACGCAAGTAAGTCTTGTAGATGTGACGCAGTTAAATTCCTGAAATTTCACTGCGCCACTTCTAGGACGCAAATGCGTCAATATATTACGCCTGCCTCACAGCAGGTGTAAGACTGATGCAGCCACATTTGAAACGGGACTTGACCATGTGAAATGGCCCATTGCTGGAGCTGCGTCACTTTTGTGACACACTCCAGTAATGCATCATTTTTGTGCCTACAGATACGACAGAAATACTGGCGTATCTGTAACTCCTTGCAACATGATGCGTCATACTGTAAATATGATGCATCCAGCCTGTCGTAAGATGGGCAAAATGAAAAGTGAAGCATCTCTGTTTTCACGCAGCGATGCGTCACTTTTCATAAATGAGGCCCTGGGTTTTTTCCGCACACTGTATCTCCCATCTTCCCCCAGGTCCTGCTGCCACTGTCAGACTGAGACAAAAAATAGGTCCCAGCAGCAAAATAGAAGTGGCCCCCATTAGCTAATCAGCCAGCTAAAAAGTGGCCCATGTTTGCAAATTTGGGCAGTTTTGAGCGTGCAAAGACATGCTCTAGAAGTTTATTTCAAGATTCAAACGACTGCATGTATATGAGATTATTGCAGGCAATGTTTGTTTTAATATGAGGGGAATGAACAGTAAGAACCGACCCAGCACACCATAAAACAGCCCACAAACAGCCAAAAAAACGCCAGCACACTGGACTATCAGACCAGCCCATCGGGCACTGTCTGATTGCCCGATAAACCAGTCCGACCCTGCCTGCCATCCATCTATCTTTTTGTTTGGTTTGGTCACCATCAGCATTATTTGTTAAGGGTCAGTAAATGATCCTGCACGGCTTGGTAAATTATTATATCACATCCTGCAATCATGTGATCATCAAATTGAGCACTTACCCCACATGGGGTTAAGTATTATTCCTTTGTTGCACAACCATTACTGTGTCAAATGACCTTGTTAAATGGTAGCGGCAGTTTCAATCGATAACCTTTCAAGTATTTGCCCGGCGGTAATCGCCTCTCATACCACTCGATAATTTACCAATGAAAGAGGCAGGCGCCGGAGACTGGAAGGCAGGAAACAAAGTTTTATTCCGTCGGAGCAGAACACATCAGATCAGACAGCAAGGTATCGTCACGAGGTGCTCTAACTGCATCTCTGAGACCTGGTCTCTTATACACAGGTTTATTGCTTTATTACATATGGTACATTCTTATTGAGACTTTGATGTACGGAAAGACATTCCTTGGAACCCCCACTTCAAGCTCGTTCCCACACATATCTACAGTAGAAGTCCCCACCCCATCTACAGTAGGAGATGGCTATCACGCAGCTGGACATTCCGCCAATTCCCGGGGGTGTGTGCAACCGGCCGGGTCTCAGGGGGTAGGGGCTTTGATCCACTGTAATCCCTTTGATGTGGGGTGTTTCCCTTACAGTAGGGGCAATAAACTGCATCCGCAGGGCTAGGTGATGGCCTGGGACCAGTTCGGACAATGGGGCGCAGAGGAAGGGGGTCATCAAAGAGAGGCATGACCATGTATGGGATGTCGGTCAGGCGTGGGATGTGGTTCCATGGCAGGGTCGCGCAGAATGAGAGGGTTTATGGCCCGTGTATGAGAGAGCGGGGGTGGCCGGAGCGCGGGGGATGCTCGCAGCGCCAGGGGAAAGCGCTGGCGATCGAGAGTGAGCGGGGAGAGAGTGGGGTGCCTAAAATGGCGGCCGTGCATTCGCTGTGCGTGGCGCTGGGGAGAGGCAAGATGGCGCAGATAATGTTCAGTTTGCAAGCTAAATTTCCACAGTCCTCCCTTTTCACATATCTCGCCAGCTTGTCTAGTTCGGATTTATCCCCATAATACTACGGACTTCCACCTCATAAAGGGCTTTCATCCACTCTGTTTCAAAGTTCAAAGTCTTAGGGCAGATGCAGTTCATAAAAAGCGAACATAAAGGTGGCAGACACTGAATCCCCAAGCAACATCCACATAGTATCACAATCGGTATTAGGATAAATGAAAACAGCCTCCATCCCCAACTTTTAATAGTGTCCCAAAACCAACTCCCCAGTGACCATTCTTCTTGCTCTTGATGGACCTCTGCGGACAGTCTGTGGAGGTGTTCAATTGCTTTGTAGACTGAGGGTGAGTTATCCGGTACGTAGGTACAACAGCTGGACCCAATGATGCGGCATGCTCCTCCACGATCAGCCAGAACCACATCTAGAACGAGGCGGTTCTGAAGGGCCACTAAGCGGACGGCCTGGAGCTCGGCGGTGTTGTTGGCGAGGGCGCCAGCCGTAATGTTCATCGCCGTTTCGACTGCCTGGGTTAAGTGGCGGATGGCACGGCTGTTTGCCATTGGACCCCAGAGTGGAACAAGGCCTTTTACTGCGTCCATGAACTGTGCTCCGGCGGAGTCGGCTTGCAAAATGTCTTTGGCCCGTTTCTGTCGGTGATGGTTTGCTGGAGCCACATATGTCGGAGGAAGGACAAAGGCGATGTAGCAGGTGCCTCCCCAACCTTTCGGAAGCCAGGTGTAGGCCTTAGTACCACAGACGAAGTACATATTCGGGGAGGCAACAAAGGAGGGTGGGTCAACTGAGTCCAATGTTCAGGTGATGAGGCAGGAGCTGTGGCCCACCAGCTGTGCCCCCAGGCCTTCGAGGCATACAAATCCAGTGATGTTGATGACGGACAGGGCCACTGTTAGGGTGGCGGCCGTCCGTTTCCGGAGGTAAGAGAAGGTGGGTCTGGCTGGGTTGTTGAACACTTGCATTTCAACTCGTTCTTTGGCAGGGATGTCCATGTGAAAGGAAGTGTTCGATCTCAGAGGGCAGAAGAGGGCAGAAGTTCTTCCAGTTTTGTTCAGCCAGAACCCATGGTAGAAGTGTGACATGGTTCTGCCGGAAGTGGCATTGTCCTTGTAGCTTTCTTGCAGGAGGATTAGCCAGGCGAGGCAGGAACCATGGACAGAAAAAGGTGAAGGGATGAAAGGGATAGAGTGTCCAGTGGCATGTGGTAGCAATCCACAGACCCAGCAATTAGTGGCGTTGGCAGCAAGATTGTGTTGGTGGAGCAACTGCACAAAAGAGTTATTCCAGAACTCCTTACGCCTTTCTCGGAGTTGGGGTGAAAGTGAGATCAGATGGTGTTCTTTCGTGGTGGTAGGTTGAACGGTGGTCAGCAATGTCTTATGAGCGGGTGTGCTCTCCTCCATGATCCAGAAGGTGACCACGAGGAGAAGGCAAAAGAGAAGGGTAATGAAAAGTGCAATAGTCTTTAAGCTGTGCATTCGGTCAGTCTTTGGGTTTTTGTAGTGGATCTTCGGACGTCCGGTTGCTTCCATCATCTTCATGTCGGGCGCTTCCATCACCTTCAAGAGACTCAGTAGCGGGCAGAACCACAGACTTTGTTTAGTTTCTCTCCTGGTGGCCTTTGAGGTGACTAGGCTACCGCTCTGAGATTTCCACTTAGCCTGTGGTCTGCTTAGCCGAAGTTCTCTCCTTTCGTCGCAAGTTATACCCTTCCTTGGATGGCACGGTGGGATCAGGATATCTTACTAACTCGAGTGTCTCTGTATCTGGGCAGCGGCTCAGGGATGGTTGGTCTTTGTCCAGAAGTTCTTCTTGGGCGGTGATGTTGTCCGTGGTTGTCAGGGTCGGTGATACCTTCTTGCAGTGGTGTGCATGCAGCCAATTGCGTTTCCCCTCCACTCGAAGAGCTGTTCGGGTGGTGATCAGGACTTGCAGGGGGCCCGTCCACCGGGGCTCCAGACTCTTGGTGCGCTGGAAGTTACGCACTAAGACGAAGTCACCGGGTTGGATGTCGTGTCCGGGGCCCCTGGAAACATCGGGAATGGCGTGCAGCACCTGTATCGGGGGAAGAATTCCTTCAGTAGTACTTTTGCGGTAGTCATAGCGGTGTTGTCATGGGTTGGGTAGGCTTCCACCCACTTGCTGAAGGCACACACAACGACAAGTACATACTTCAAACCTTGGCACCTTTCTAGCTGGACATAGTCCATTTGTAGGACTTCAAAGGGGTGATTGGGGACCCCAAACCCTCCCCGGGGTACAGCAGTTCCCTTCCCAGGGTTGTGTTGGAGGCATACTAGGCATCGTTGGACCAGACGTTTGGCTGAGTCTGGGATTTTGTCGTTGTGCCAGACTTTGGAGATGAGCTCGATCATGGGGGCAGACCCTATGTGTGCGGGGGAGTGTGCCATGGTCAGCATGGGGATCAAGTATGAATCTGGTAGCAACCATTTGTTCAAGTCTTTAGTTCGCCAGCAACCGTCATCGTCCTTCAATCCCACCCAGGCCCATTCAGTTAATTCGTGTGGTGTGCTGGCTAGTTGGATATCCCTAATTGTTTCCCTAGCATCCTTCCATTTCTCAGTTTGTGACCTGGTCACGTACATACGGGTCGTGGACCTATTCTCGGCTGTGGTTCGGGCAGTAATGTCAGCCAGTGCATTTCCCTGTCCTATAATGTCTGTCACCTTCTTGTGTGCCTGGCATTTGATCACAGCTAACCGTGTGGGGAGGAGGACTGCTTCGGTCAGGGCAGAGACTAGATCTCCATGCAGGATGGGTGTGCCATGAGAAGTCAAGAATCCCCTCTCTTTCCATAAGAGCCCAAAGTGGTGGACTACCCAGAAGGCGTACTGACTGTCTGTGTAAATGTTTGCGGTTGTCCCTGCTGCCAGGATGCAGGCTCGTGTGAGAGCAATTAGTTCCGCCGCCTGTGCGGATCGCTGTGTGATGCGGGCTGTCTCAACAACTGTTCGGGCTGTGGTGACTGCATAGGCAGCTGAGGTGGTGCCATCGGGGAGCTTGATGCATGAGCCATCCACCCACAGTTCTCCGTCAGGGTCCGGGAAGGCAGTATCCCGGAGGTCAACCCTACTCTTGGTTTGTTCGTCGGTGAGGGTCACAAAATCATGTATAGGGGACGCATTGGGGTCAGCGTCAGGGAGAGGTAGTAGAGTAGCTGGATTCAGAGTGGTGCATCGTTTCAATGTGATGTGGGGTGCAAGCAGAGTCAGTTCGTAACCGGTCAATCGTGCGCTAGTCAGGTGTTGAGTCTTGGTTTGGTTCAGGAGGGTGTCAACCGCATGGGGTACCAATACAGTGAGGGAGTTCGAGAGCACAATCCCCTCGCTTTGCCGGATAGAGACAGCGGCGGCGGCCACTGCTCGAAGGCAGGCGGGCAAAGCTCTGGCTACGGGGTCAAGAGTGGCAGAGAAGTAGGCACAAGGGCGTTGTTTAGGGCCTATGGACTGGGTTAGGACAGACAACGCACATCCCTCCCTTTCGTGGGTGTAGAGGGAGAAAGGTTTAGTGTAGTCTGGGGTTCCTAGGACTGGGGCCGAGCAGAGGGCGTCTCGTAATTCTTTGAAGGAGGATTGACATTCGGGTGTCCAGGGGAGGGGGAAGGGGACATCTTTAGCCAGCAGGGAAAGCAGAGGTTTTACGATAAGACTGAAATTTGGCAACCACTGTCGACAAAAGGAGGTGAGGCCCACTAGGGACCGCACTTGCTTCTGAGTTTTGGGAACAGGGGTTTCTAGGATGGTTTGAATTCGGTCAGGGGTAAGTTTCCTCCCGTCTTTGGATAGTAGGTGGCCTAGATACGTTACTTGGGGCTGGCAGAATTGCAATTTCTTTCTGGAGACCTTGTGACCATTCTCCGCAAGGAAGCGGAGGAGGTGAATGGTGGCTGTGACGGCAAGTGGAGTGGTGTCGGCCGCCAAAAGAATGTCATCGACGTACTGTATCAACACCACTCCATCGGGTAGTTGGACTGCATCTAGTTGCCTCTTGAGGGCTTGGCTATAAATACTGGGACTCTCAGTGTAGCCTTGGGGTGCCCTACAGAATCTGTATGAACGGGCTTTTAAAGTGAAGCCGAACAGGTAGCGGCTGTCTGGGTGGATGGGGATGGAAAAGAATGCGTTCTTGAGATCAATAACAGTAAAGGTGGTGGCAGTGGATGGAATCAGGGTGAGGATGGTGGTGATGTCTGAGACCACGGGGTACTGAGGTATGACTATTTTGTTAACTTCTCGTAAGTCAACAATAAAGCGGTATGCTTTCTCATCTCCCTCGCCTTGCTTCTTAACAATGGGTAGGATAGGGCTGTTGCAAACATTACTGACTACTTCTTCTACCACTCCTGCATCAACTAGGGACTCGATGATTTCCACCAACGCCTTCTCGCCTTCAGGCGATATCCGATACTGTGGAAGCTTTGGGAGCACTGCGTCCGGTCGGACGGTTATGTGTACCGGGTCGATCACCATGCGCCCTACATCTGAGTCGGTTTTAGCCCATAGATGTGAAGGTAATGTGTCGAGTAGGGACATGTCAGCATCGGTTATAGAGAGCATACGCCGTGTGTGACAGGGTCTGGACAGATCTGGGTTATCGTGTAGGATGACTCGAACTCCGTCTGGGGAGCATCTGATGGTAGCTCGAAAATGTTTTAGCAAATCAAGTCCCATAATAGCATCGGGGGTGTTGGAGGAGAGCAGAAAGGTCGTGTCAGTGGTGTTATCTTCTAAGTCAAAGGAGATTGGTGCTGATAAGGGGTTAGTGGAGGGCGTTCCATTGAAGCCTATTGAGGTTACATGTGAGCCAGACAAGGGTGCCCTAGGAATCAGTCGTTTGGATAACGCACTACGTGTCGCCCCAGTGTCTACCAGAAATGGAGATTTTGTGCCCAAGACCTTAGCAGTGACGTAAGGACCTTGCTGGTCAACACGGAGTTCGACTGGATCCCTCCCTTGCCCCTGGCGGTCCTATGCGAAGTCATGGGTGCTTTCATAGTCGGACTGTTGACACTGGTTTTGTCGGGGGCGATCAAAGGTGTTTGGTCTGCCTGGCCTGTCGTTGATGGCGTCGTTCGTGTACCCTCGTCCCTGTCCTCTATTTCTGGGGTCATATGCTGTGTTTCTGGGATCCCTATTTTTGTTAAGTTCCAGAAGGACCGGGCACTGGGATTTCCAGTGTCCGAACCCTCTACAGAACGCACATTGGTTCCCATCTAAGTCTCTCCGTCCGTTGTAGGGTGTAGGGGTGTGGTCTCTAGGGGGTAGCTTTCTAGGGGCGGTTGGTTGGTAATTCCCTTTCGGGGGTTCCCTTCCTATGGTCACCCCTTGCAACTGTGCTATCATTACCCTCTCCTTTAGTTCCTTTTTCTTCTTCTCTGACGCCCTATCGTTCTCGTTTTTCTGGTTTTCGTAGTATTGGGCCATCTGGAGAATTGCTGCGGGTTTGGAGGCTGCCCAACTACTCTCGCTGGTCTGTAGTTTCTGGGAAACTTCTTGTGACAGACCCTTCACATAATTCTGGACAAAGAGGTGATGTCCGGTTGCGGTGGTCATGTCTTGGCCACTGTAATCGGAAAACACAGTCTCGAATCGGGAGAAGTACTCAGACACATCCTCCTGGGGTTTCTGGCGGCGAGCCGTCACTATCGACCAGTCTACCTTTCTTTCTGGGATTAGAGTCTTCAGCTTTTGTACAATCTTGTCTGGGAGCTCTAATATGGCTTTCGGGGGTTTCTGTCCTGGTTCTCGCTGTTTATCTATGGTATCGAGTTGTACCCAGGTATATCCGAACGGCTCAGCGTGGTCAACTTTCCGGATTTGTTTCCACACATCAGCCGGCAGACATAGCCCAAAGAACAAGTCGATATCTGCTAAAGTCATTATCGTTGAACCTAAGGCTGTACCCAATTCAGTGTAGAAGGCAGTTGGGTTCTTTCTCAAGTCGGGTAGAGTTTTTCTAAAGGTCAAAATATCTTGCCGGTCCCACGGCTGGTAGACCCAGTTATATACAACCCTCCCCTTCGCATCTTGGTGGTTGATGTCGTCATGTGTTCCCTGACCTCGTGGGGGGACCCAGTAGGGGGCAGCTTCTTTGATGGGCATCATGGCATCAGCCCTTCCTTCCTGGGGCTTAGTCGCTATGGGGGTTTCTGCTTTGGTGGTCTGTCTATGTTCTTTAAGGTGTCGGTAGACCTCGAGTGTACGAGTGAAGAGGTTCGTCACGTCGCCGATGTCTACCTTCCTATATAGGCCCGCTAAGCCTTCGGGACCTTTATCGTGGTATCTATCCTCATATGCATTCAGGGCGTGATAACAGAGCCGTACGACAAAGTGTCGTCCGCGGCTGTCTGCATACGAGTTATATACGTCTGTTATATACTCCTCACTTTCCTTTCGCTCCACCAGTGTCCCTACTATCTTATCAATTCCTGCTCGTTCATCCTTTGTTAATCGATTCATTCTGGTGGAATCTTTCTTTCCCATCTCATGGTCATCTAGCGTTATAGCCGACGTTGGGTTCAGTACAAGAGGCTCAGCCGGCGCGGAGGCCGTGAGGACCGAGGCCCCTGTACTGCTTTCGCTCGTGTCCGGGGGTTGTGGGTGTTGCACTACTGACTGGGAGGGTGCATATGGAGGGGGCATGTAAATGATCGGGGGACCTAACAGTAATTCGTCATTCGTTCACTGCTTGGAGGACAACTCAGGGTAGTGTAAAGAAGGGGTCCTAACAGCGTACTGGCCTGATGTTTCGGGCTCCTGCCTTAGTTTAGTTTCCCTTCTCTCCTTTATTTCTTCTTCTAACCTTCTAGCGGCAAGGTGGGCTGCCTTTCGTAATTCCTTTTCTGCTTTTACTTCTTCCCTCTTTTTCCGTTGCGTTGCTTCTTTGCGCCACATGCCAATACTGTCAAGCATAGTAGGCGTCGTCTTATTGCTACGCAGAGCTATTTCTAGCGCTTCTATCTTATGGTTGTCGAAGGATCCCATCAGTGGCCACTGACTCTCGGGGTCCTTCTTGGTATATTTATGCCACAGCTTGCTATAAGCTACGGCGACTAGTCCATATTTAGTGAACATGTCCTTATTAGGGGTGCCTTCCAGTGGAGCCGGATGGTTCACCTCTAATAAGCGGTCCGGGCAGAACCAACTACCAATCAGTGGGGAGAAGATAGGCATGATGGGTTTCAACGGGGACAAAAGTCAGCACTACCTATCTTTTCACTGCTTGCAAAGACTAGACAGAATATCTCTATTCCTCGTTATTTGTAAGCAGAGAATACCTCCAAAGAACCAATATCGAACAACTAGTGTTCGGACAATCAATCAATCAATCAATGGGGAGATAAAGATAGGCACGACGGGTTTCAATGGGGACAAAAGTCTGCGTTACCTACCCTTCACTATCTGCAAAGGGAGAGAGAGAGAGAGTATTTCTACTCCTCCCCGTTTGTAGACAGCGAATATCTCAAAGAGAACAATCAATGAGCAATACTAGTATTTCCAAAACTTCAAACAATCAATCAATTATTTCGCAATTTGTCGTGTATCACGACCTTACCCGGACCGCGTGGACAGTTTCTCGTCTTCCGCCTCCAGCGCCCGATCGTCCTCTACTCTCCGTATTTGCCACGGCACTCCTGATGGTTCCCAGTCAGGACCGTAGATCACTCGAGAGAGGTCTGCTCGGAACCAGTGAAGTTCGGATGATCGGCTGCCAGACGAGGGTCTATTGGGCAGGAGCTCTCCCGATCGTTGCAGTCGTTCACTCTGTCGTCGGGACCTCTCCCACTGGATCCACGTGTCGCTGATGGGCCCCACGTTTGGGACGCCAATTGTTAAATGGTAGCGGCAGTTTCAATCGATAACCTTTCAAGTATTTGCCCGGCGGTAATCGCCTCTCATACCACTCGATAATTTACCAATGAAAGAGGCAGGCGCCGGAGACTGGAAGGCAGGAAACAAAGTTTTATTCCGTCGGAGCAGAACACATCAGATCAGACAGCAAGGTATCGTCACGAGGTGCTCTAACTGCATCTCTGAGACCTGGTCTCTTATACACAGGTTTATTGCTTTATTACATATGGTACATTCTTATTGAGACTTTGATGTACGGAAAGACATTCCTTGGAACCCCCACTTCAAGCTCGTTCCCACACATATCTACAGTAGAAGTCCCCACCCCATCTACAGTAGGAGATGGCTATCACGCAGCTGGACATTCCGCCAATTCCCGGGGGTGTGTGCAACCGGCCGGGTCTCAGGGGGTAGGGGCTTTGATCCACTGTAATCCCTTTGATGTGGGGTGTTTCCCTTACAGTAGGGGCAATAAACTGCATCCGCAGGGCTAGGTGATGGCCTGGGACCAGTTCGGACAATGGGGCGCAGAGGAAGGGGGTCATCAAAGAGAGGCATGACCATGTATGGGATGTCGGTCAGGCGTGGGATGTGGTTCCATGGCAGGGTCGCGCAGAATGAGAGGGTTTATGGCCCGTGTATGAGAGAGCGGGGGTGGCCGGCGCGCGGGGGATGCTCGCAGCGCCAGGGGAAAGCGCTGGCGATCGAGAGTGAGCGGGGAGAGAGTGGGGTGCCTAAAATGGCGGCCGTGCATTCGCTGTGCGTGGCGCTGGGGAGAGGCAAGATGGCGCAGATAATGTTCAGTTTGCAAGCTAAATTTCCACAACCTCACAGTTCTTTTTTTGTTATGCACTCAATCATTCTTAATTAGATTCAATCAAAATGGCCAACAAATCATTTCTGTATTTTGAAATGTTCAATGAACATTTTCGTTGAATAAAAAATGATTTTTGCTGAAATAGGTCCAACATAAATCTGCACAAGGCAGCACACATGGAAAAAGCAAAATGCCATTGTTTGTTTATGTGTAGGAAGGTGTCCCTTCCTGCACATAACCAAACTTTTTTTTTTAAATTTCATTTTGTAACTTTCATGTGTGAAGGTCTGTAATTGGGGTTTGTGACCATAACAATACTTTCTGCAATGTGTGGATCTAATTTTAGAAGTAACACAATTTTACTTACTCTTAAAATACTAAATCTGTGGAGGCTAGCATTATAGATAGAGATCCTTTCTAAATACTAATTGGGTAATCAATGTAACAGTGTTTTATCATTTTTTCTATATTAAAGCATTTATAGAAGGCCTGCGGCTACCCCACAGGGTTTCCAGGCGCCCAGTAAAGTCAGAGGCTAAACAAAAAAGATTAGAGGGTAGAGGATGTGGCCTAAGGGCTAGAGCCTCGACCTCGGAGCTGAAGAACCCAGGTTCGAGTCTCGGCAGGGACGCTCAACAACCCGTGAATCTGGGCAGATCACTTAATCTCCTGTGCCTAACAAAAAGGAATGGGTCCATCTGTTATGTAAATGGTGCTCTAGTAAAGCAAAGCGCTCTGACACTTTCGGTCTACTTTGGCTATATAAAAATCAACCCCTCCCCCCGAAAAGGAAAGGACAGTTCTTCAAGAGTTTCCTACATGCACCAAAGGATTTACAATTTCGAGACAGGTAGAGAGCGCCACAATTTAGGACTCAAGGAGTCGAAAGATATACCACCCTATCAGGCCTTACTAAATCTAGGGAGTTTAGTTGAGGTTATTAGAACGGAGAGGCTGACTGGGACAGTAAAGTGTCACCAAAGATCTAAGATAGAGTCAATCAATCAATCAGGGTTTTATAGAGTGCACTAATCCCCCATTAGGGTCTCAAGGCGCTGAGGGGAGCGTGTGAGTTGCTTCGTTGGGGTCATTCGAAGAGCCAGGTCTTGAGGTCTTTCCTGAATTGGTGCAGTGTCGGGCTTCACCAGAGGCAGAGGGGGAGATCGTTTCAGTTCTTGGCTGCGAGGTAGAAGAAGGACCTTCCTCCCGATCTTGTGCTGAAGAAGCATGGGATGATGGCTAGGGAGAGGTCGGCTGAGCGGATGTTTCTCTTGGGGGGCATAGAAGGAGAGGTGGTCATTGAGGTATTGAGGTCCGAGGTTGTGGAGACCATGCTTGAGCACCTTGAAAGTTGTTTTTCTTTTGACGGTGAGCCAGTGGAGGCACGTAGGTGTTGGGTGATGTGGTTGTTCCATAGGATATTGAGGATTAGTCTGGCTACGGCGTTCTGGAGGGTCTGGAGTTTGCGGAGGAGTTTTTTGTTCATTTAGGAATAAAGGGCATTGCCGTAGACCAGTCTGTTGGTGATGAGGGCATGAATGGCCGTTTTCCTGCCATTGGAGGAGATCCAGCTGAGTGTTTTATGTAGTATGCGGAGGTGTTGAAGCATGCAGAGGAGATGGCGTTGAAGCATACAGAGGAGAAAGCGTTGATTGATCAGACAATTCATAATGAGCGATGAGTCCAGAATGATGCAGAGGTTATGCGCACGGTCTGTCGGGGTAGGTGGGTTTCCGAGGGCAGGGCCCAACAGGTGTCGCTCCATGTGGAGGGGGTGGAGCGGAGGATGAGGACTACTGATTTCTCTGAGTTGAGTTTCAGGCAACTGCTAATTATCCAGGCTGTAACGGCTTTCAACCCTTCCTGGAAGTTGTGCCTGGTGATTTCAGGTTCCTTGGTGAGGGAGAAGATGAGCTGGGTGTCATCGGCGTAGGCAACAATGTTGAGCCAGTGGTTTCTGATGATGGTTACTTCACTGAATACTATTGCTTCAATATTGTTGTATATCGAGATTGCTATGTGACGAACCACTCCTAATAGGATCGTAGTGCTCTGTTGTACCTTTTGAAAATAAAATATAAAATGAATTTCCAAATGCAATCTTGATATGGAGGGGGGGGCTAAATGTGTGCATACATCCCCCTGAGTTTGATCACATCTAGGATGACATTTTAGAAAGCCATTCAAATAATTCTGCTGTGTTTTCAAAATGTAGTCAGCCTTAGAGCATTAGATAGCGTGTTGACATTTGTCTGTTAAAGCATAATTTAGTATATTTAGTATGTTTAAATGGGCGTTTTAGCAGTGATATACTACCAGTCCAAACTTTGCAAGATTGTCATTCTTTTATTTCCATATTTAAATATCCTATGAAGAATTCAACAAAATTGATATCTTTCAAATTGCGTAAGTACATTACATGTACAGGGTTTTTTCAGTCTGCCTAAGAATACATTTCTTGCTGAATCCTCAACAGTTTAAGACTAGGTGATACTCTTTAAGATGTAGAAATGTGAATGATTTTCAATCATTCAATCAATGCTGTATATTTCAGGCAAAAACTAAGGCTTCAATAATGAGTCCCTGATTAAGTTCTGATATATATGATGAGTCCTGTTACTGCGCGAATCAGAATTATGAGTTGTGCAGATTTTATCACACTCATTTATTTCCTAGTGTGAAGCCAACTGATGCTCAATGGGGCACATGCCCGGTAAATACCAGTTCATGCATATTTTTGTTCAGTTAGTACGAAATTTCGCATGTTATGTCCAGGCCTGTGCGGAATTCCAATTATGCCAGAATAATCAGAGTAATTTCAGTAATTCTGTGTTACTCTGTGATGCAGAATTACCGAAAAGAATGTGATTACACCCACTTGTGTAATTAAGAGTAAGCTTGGGGAAAAAATCGTATTGAGAGAGCACATTTAGGGAGCGTGAACGGCTGCTCACTATTTGTGTTCTGTTGCATGTAGCACTATTACTTAGTGGAAAATGCATCCTCAAGTCCATTTTGTATACTAGGCAGCATTTTTGGACCATGAAAATAACATCAAATGCAAAATAATTCTAGCATAATTCCACGTAATCTTGTGGAACATTTGGGTAATTCCACATAATTCCACTACATGGAATTACACAAATTACTCCCACCCCTAGTTTTGTCCCACTTCTGGGTGAGCACTTAGAATAGTTGATAATTACCCAATAAATTCCGAAAAACATTGATGCTTTATTTGATTGGTTATGACTTCGACTGCGGTCCAAACCTCGACAGTCCATCAGTCTGATCGCTGTATCAGGAGTTATGTTATGTTATGTTATCTGCATTTATTACGCGCGCAGCTACTCCGAGGAGTGTCCCTGATGACTCACCGCTGCCACTGCCAGGATCATGTATCCCGACGGTGTGGCAGTGGGGATGGTAGAGGGGAATGGCGGCAGTACAGAGGGGAAACAGCCTTTTCAATGCAACCGTTACAACGCATGCAAATACATTGCATGCTGTTGCAATGCAAAAGGTGTACAGCAGTCGGATGAAGGTGTTGGATTTAACTCCAACACCTTCTCTACTGTTGCACACACTGGAGTTGGAATAGAAAATTAATCTATTCCAACTTCCAGCGCTCCCCCGACACAAAGTCGGTGTAAAGTTTTGCGTTACAACAGCATGCGATGTGATGGCATGCATTGTGACGTCTCATATTCGAACAGAGGAAGGAACAAGAGGGCATATTACAATCTGCATTTCCGACATCCTTTACATGGTGACAACCCAGCCATATAAAGAGTGTTGGAAACATGAAGCGGGGGCCGCAAACAGGCCCCCCGGTGATTGTGTGCACTGTGTGCCTTTCATGGCATGGTGCATGGTAACGGTGCACGCTCGACATTGCAGGTGATGCACTGCAGTGGTATAACCTTCAGGCTCACATAATGAGCCTCAAATCAAATCAGGGACATTTGTACAGCCCACATATCACTCGGAAGTCTCATGGTGCTTGCAGACGGCTCTGATAGAGTACTCGTTTAGTTGTCAAATAGCCATAATTTCAACTTTTTGCGAAAGCAGTTCTGATCTGAGATAGTACGTAAGTTCAGGGGAAATTTACTCCAGGAGACAGGAGCAAGATAGGAAAAAGACCTCCCTCCTTATCTCGCAGTGCGGATTCCGAGGGGTGTGAGGAGGGATTCATAGCTCGATCTTAGCGACCTACAAGGCAGGTACCAACTTAGATTTTTGGACCAACACCCCGGGCCTTTTCCATGCATGTTTTATGTGTCAGACAGAGAGTCTTAAATAGGACTCTCTGTCTGACTGGGAGCCAATGTAGAGATCTCAGACTAGTGGCAGACAGGGATCTTGGGGGGAGATTCAGAACCAGTCTGGCCGCAGTGTTCTGCAAAATCTGGAGTTCAGTGAGAAGGCCCTTGTGAGAAGTTGGCCTGGTATATGCTGTCCACTAGTTATAGGAGGCACCCTGTACCAGTCCAAACAACCCCTTATTGGTTATAGGTTAAAGACAACCTTTATTGAAAGCTATCCTAGTGGTAGCTATGGAGAGCAGCCTTCAGGCTAAGTCTTGAAGGAATGTAAAGCAGCTTGTTTTACCAGTCTATAATCTCTTGAGTTCCTAAATGAAAGATATGCACACCAGGTATATATATAAAATATATGTATTTATTACTAAACACACCCTCCTAGTCTCTTTATGAGACTTGAGGTCAAAACACAAAAGTTACACTTCAAATATTACAGTAAAATAGCACAAATACACGTCAGGCCCTAGGGGCGAGCCAAACCATATACTAAAATTGTGATATAAGAACCACAACTTAACTAGACACAAGGCCTAGAGCCTGTAGAATCACTGAGACCCCAAGGAACCACCCAAGGTAGTTACACAGGGGACCCACGGGGACCGTGTGCAGTGTGGGAACACCGCCGCGAGCTCCCATTAGCTTCTATGGGGAAAGTCGCGGTTAGATTTTTAAAGATTAGGGACACTTAGAATTGATTCAGGACCAAACCCTTTTGGACTTAGGAAGTTCTAGGGCTAGCACCCATGGGAGCACTGGAGTACTTGTGTTACCTCACCCAGGGAAACCAGGTGCATAGGTGTCTTTTGGTGTCAGGTTGCGTCGTTGATTTCAATGGGAGCTGGCGAAAAGTTGCTGCTGCCGGGAAGATGTGAAGTGTCCGAAGAGATCCAAGCCTGGATCGAAGATGAGAAGAACCTGAAAGCAGAGGGGACAGAGTCTGGGTCACTAGCCAGTGACCAGGAAGGCGATAGGCAGATGCCCACCAATGTCGGGTGATTTCAGGTGAAGATGGTGAAGCTTGACTCTTCAGCCTCGAGGACCTGGAGGCGTCGAGGATGACCAGGAGCTGGATTCAAGCTGTCCCATGAAGGGTGTCGAGTGCTGCAGCATTGATGCACGGATTGGACACAACAAGCCTTGGCAACAGCAACCCACGCAGAAACAAGAAAGATGCTTCGGTGCAGACCAGCAAGATCTGCGGTACTCACCACTTGGTAGGGAGTCGGGGCACGTCTGCAGCAACCAGGGAAGCCCAAGGAAATACAAAGTTACCCCCTCAGGGAACCACCAGTCAATGGACCAGGGATCGCAAAGGGATCTCAAGACAAAACACAAAATGGTGGCCCATGGGTCACTCGGGGGGACTAGGCCAACAAACTTTAGTGGATTTAGTGCTCGAGGTAGGGGCTACAAGTGAGCCCAAGCACAACTTCAAGAGATGTCAAGAAGTCAATGCACTTGCAGAAATGCACGGTGACCAGGAGTTCCGATTCCACACTACTCACAAGGGCTGCGGTTCTCAGCTTTGCTGGGGACTTGGGTCGGCCTCTGAGATGTCTGGAAATCCTCTTCCTGGGCTGCAATTACTTTGGAGTCCGGCGGGAGCTTCGATAATGCAGACTGGCAAATTGCTTTGTTGGTGCCTGCCAAGCAGGAGAGTCACTCCTTGACCCCAAGGGACATTTGTTCAGTCATCTAGTCTTGAGTAGAGGGTCGAAGTTCCAGGATTCAGCTTCAGAGTTTCATCCAGGGATATCTAAAGTTCTGGTTACAGAGGTTCCTTACATATATCTTTTTTTTTTTTTTAATTTCTTTATTAGATAGAGATCACGGGTACAAAAGAAAAAAAAAAAAAAAAAAAAGAAGAAAAAAAAAAAAGAAAACATAACCCAACATTCCATTAGTTATACAATGCAGGTTCAATTCAGTAAATTTGAATTACAATAATATTCGGCAGATTACAGTTGTGAGACGGCTGATACATCTAATACCCAAAAGAAAAGGAAGTAATTCCATTATATCGTCCATTGCAGAGAAAAAGAAAACAGTTAGTTAATGAAAGACACCAAATAACTCAAGACCATCCTACTTGTCCATATATGTACATACAGCACCCCAAATTAACTGTCCCAAAGCCATTTTCCGCTTCCCCTTAACACTATATAGGTTATATTCAATATTATACGTAAACAAGAAGCGAGTTCTCCACATCTCAAATGGGGGGGCTTCACTTTGTAACCACACTGAGGCAATACAGATCCTTAACACTGCGGCTGCCATAAATATCAGGTACCTGACTTCCTTACCAGAGTCTGAACGTACTCCATCTACATCTATACCCAGTAAGATCTCACTGATTGACACTTGTATAGTGACACCTAGAGTCTCGGATAAGAACCCATTTATATGTCTGAGCAATTCCGATAGTTTAACACAAGTGGCAAAGATATGTACTACATCAGCGTGTAAAGTATTACACCTAAAGCACTTTCCATCAGGATCTCCTCCCCACTTTGCGATTTTATCGGGCGTTCGATAAAGATAGAACAGAGTCTTATAGTGTTGTGCCTTAAGATTAGCCGACATAAATAGACGGCACGCCAGTTCAATCGATAATTCCAACGGTATTTCAGAGCACTCCAGTCTTAGGTTCCTTACATATATCTAAGGAAGGGGTTGGACTAGCTCTGGGGACCCACCTATGGGAGGGTTTGGAAAGAGGGGTGGCTACACCCATTTCCTTTGTCCAGTTATAGGTTTATATGTGTGTATATATATATATATTGATATTGGTAACCTATATCACAGTAAGGGGTGCATGCACCACCTTAACCAGGCTGCAGTAGCAGACCTGTGGTGTCATTTTCTGCGGCTTTCCAGGTAGGCCTCTGGGGTACCTATGCCCTGGGTACATAGTGTACCATATACTAGGGACTCACAAAGGTACCTCAGGATCCAGTCTGTGGTGTACCTAAAGCACAGGCAATCAATTTAGAGAGAAAGCAGCTTTGCTGGGGCCCTGAATAGCAGGGTCCCAGCCAGACTAAAGTCGAAAAACAGTGAAACACCAGCATAAAGTGGGGGTACACATGTGAAGCAGATCCTACTCTCCTACAGCCCTCGTTTATTGAGGACAGTAGGGCATTTCCATAGTCCATGCGATTTATTATCAGTCCCTGGACTAATGGTTTCCTGGCCTCCATCAGAGGCAGCCTGAGGATGCTGCCACTGACAGACTTACACCATTGGTCATGTCATAATACAGCAGTCGGTATGCTGCCAACTTGACAGTGGTCTCCTCACTCAAAATTAGACCCTCAGTTTTGACTGATGTTTTGACAAATTTTTGCAGACAGTTCAAAGTTATGACTCCAATATTATGAGACCATGACGTCAGTCCACAGAAGTCACAATTAATAATTAGAGTTTGAAAACATTTACTTCAGGAATCTTTATCCCCGTTATCCAGGTGAGACTCCCCTGTCAGGCCTCTTGTGAGAGTTGCTTTATGCAAGTAAATTCAGAGGTATATTGGTTTCTAAGGTTTTGATAGGGAGAGTATAAAAAGCAGTCAAATGACTACTGATTGGTCTTCAGATCCCACTTTGAGACTATTTTAAAGCCATGTAACATGCTGTATCATCCTTAAAGTATGAGCTTGTATTTTGTATATTAAAGCCTCTGTCCGAGCCATGAAATTTGGGGGACCTTCAGAAATTAATGAACTTTACATTTGCATAATAAAATCTCTGATCCACAATAAAGTATGCAGTTGTTAATATAAAATATCTATATTATTTAATAAAATACATCAAATTGGTAACACTCTTGACTTTCTCTGCCCTGGCAACTGTTACCCACACCTGGCAATATTTCTACTATAGATTGACTGCATAGCTGAGTGCACTGTAGCATGGCAACCTCCTGTGTTTTAAAAGTTTGCAAGCGAAGAATGGTGCAGTCATGGACATCAGTTATCCTTATAGGGCACTCTTGGTCCCTTTGAATGGGTAGATGGTGAGATCATTGCTGAAGTGCCAGTTTGTGCACCTTCTCAGCCCCACTCCTACCCAAGCTCTGTGATGTGAAAAATAATTTCTAGTTTTTGCTTTGAGAGGAGTCCAGGGCATGGGTGGGAGATGCAGGAGATGTATAGTGCGGGTCACAACTACACTTCCCAAAGTCCCTGTGTTTCTTAGTGCTCCTTTCCAATGTGCCAGCCCAATGGAGATAGAAATTAGGGACATATTTAGAATTGTTTCACACAACAGAGAGCAGCAAGCAAAATTGCTGCACAGTGTTGCGAGAACCAAAAGGGGTAAAAATGCACCACATCTACAAAATATGGTACACTTCTGCTTTCTTCTAGTGCTGGCACGCTATGATTAGCGCCAGCACCAGCACCCTAAAGCCATGCGGCAAGGGTGCCTGTCTTAAGGGCAGGATTGTTTTTGTGCAGGAAGGGAAAAGGCCTTCTCCTCTTTCTATGCATGATACGTGTGGAAAGAGGACATTACATGGAGAAAAATATATTTTTCTCCTCGTTGCACCATCCTCTGGGAGGCGTATAGACTTGGCGCAATCCCAGGTTTCTAAAGCTTTGTAAATCTGGAGCTGAGTCGAAGTCATGGGTGGATGCACGGGAATGCCTCCACTAGGCCTGGGCGTAGTTCGTGAAGTAGCACTTCGCGAAGCTACGCAAAGTGAAGTTCGAACTACGCGAGCTACGCGTAGCACTTCGCGAACTGCGTAGTACCTTGTTTGCACTGTGCCAGATGTCGTTTTCAATGATTGCACAGTGTGGACAAGCAACCGGCACTGTGCAATCATTGAAAATGGCATCTTGCACAGTGCGAGCTGTAGTTTTCTGCTGCTCGAGTAGATTTTTACTCGAGCTTCAGCTTTCTCAACGCGAACTGGTAGTTTCTCATCGCGAGCACTCGCAATGAGAAACCTGACCTCCTCGCGTTGGGAATCTCGCCGGGAGGTTTATTTTCCATGCTCGCGATCGCCAACTTGAAGTTGCTGATCGCGAATAAGGAAAAAGTCTCGCCGGAATGTCATTTTGCTTGCTCGCGGTTGCCAACTTGACGTTGAGGACCGCGAGCAAGCAAAAAATGACCGCAGCACTACGCAACACTACGCTACGCGTGTTCGCACTGTGCTACGTGCAGTTCGCGTAGTGCGAAGTAGCGCGAACTTCGCAAACTACGCGAGCGTAGCGTAGTGCTTTGCCCAGGCTTAGCCTCCACCCCATGGAACACCTGCATGCTTGAAAAATCACCCTTTGCATGGTTTTGTCGTATGTTATGTTATGTTATATTGAATTCTATATAGCGCACCAATCACCCAAGAAGGTATTTAGGTAGTTGGGCAGGTGTGCAGGTTTGTGGTCCCCAAGGTGCTTATAAATGAGCCATGTCTTCAGCTTCTTCGTTCTATGTCTTGGGTGCGACATGTGAGAATGAGCGAGCTTCAGTTTTGCTTTTGTGGATGGTGGAAATGTGTGCGAGTGACAGTGAGGCAACTGGTGGGGTGGTGAAGTGTATGCGGCTGTTCAGGTATTCTAGTCCTGAGTTCTGAAGGGGTTTGTATGTGAGCATAGGAAGATCGAATTGGCTGTGCTTGTGAATGGGGAGCCAGTGATGTTTACTGAGGTGCAGTGTGGCATGAGTCTTGCAGTGATGTTCTAGATGGTCTGGAGTCTGTGTAGGAGTTGTTTGAAGATTCCAGCATAGAGAGTGCCTGCTGGTGATGAGTGCTTGCGTGACAGTTAATCTGGTGTTCTGGGGCAAGCATTTGACGATTTTTCACAGCACTCGTAGGATGTGGAAACAGGAAGTGTATACTGCGTTGACTTGAGCCGTCATGTTGAGTTTGTCACAAGGATGAGCCCTAGATTTCTTGCATGATTTGTGAGTGTTG